>NW_023494803.1:10952270-11564770 GCF_904425465.1 Colossoma macropomum
TGTTGTTACATTATATTGTGGTGGTCATATACAGTCACATCCACTTTAAACCAAACTCCTACCTTGTACTTCCACCTATTGAGCTCCACCTACCTTATAGGTGTACAGTTACAGACTGTAGCT
The DNA here is from genome assembly GCF_904425465.1 of Colossoma macropomum. Classification (NCBI taxonomy): domain Eukaryota; kingdom Metazoa; phylum Chordata; class Actinopteri; order Characiformes; family Serrasalmidae; genus Colossoma; species Colossoma macropomum. The sequence continues at coordinate 10,952,394 of NW_023494803.1, forward strand.
GCACAGTTTATCAGCCCTCCTCTGGCACATTCATCATTGGTCAATTTCTGAACACTGGACCGCAGTTGTCCAGACATTTTATGGGTGGTGGTCCATTCTCAGCACAGAATTGACACTGACATGGTAGTGTATGTGGTGCTGGTATGACTGTATCAGACACAGCATAACAGTCTTACTGGAGTTCTTACATGTCAGTGTCACTGCTAGGTTGAGAGCGGATTGTCCACCCAAGAATATCCAGCAAAGAGCAGCTGTGTGGTCAGAAACTGACCATTGATTAAGGGTTGGGGGATGGCTAACACAAACTGTGCATCAACACATGATCTACAGTCTCTAACTGTACACCAGCACAGTGGAGCTACAAGAGAAGAGTTTCTAATAAAGTGGACAGAAGGTACATATCATCATTATTTCCACAATGAAGATGATAGTACAGTACATTACAAACAGTAAAGTACATTGATTAGAACCAACAAACAAGCAACAAAAAAGGAATAGATTGAAGAATCACCCATCATTAATGACAAAAGGCAGTAATATTAATTATTTATATGATCAAATGTATATCATTCTATTAATGCAGTTTATTTTTCAAGGTGAGTTATTCAAATAAAGCTAGTTGTTGTCTTAAATTTGGCTTGGAAGCCAATTCTGAAAGGATCACTATTATGATGATTATTATGACTGTAGTGACCTCACCAATGCACCACTGAAACTGTTACTCTACTGAAGAACCAAGTTAAGTTTTTATCAAATTCCCTATTTATTTTAACATTATGACAAACTATATGACTGATTTGTAGTAAGGCAGAATTATGTGACCAAGAAGTGACAACCAAAAATATTGAGTCATCTGGTGCCCTTAACAAACTGCACTGTACTAAATTCACTGATATTATGTTCCCCTTCAAAGAGAAATTAGCATTCACACAAATTACAAATCTACCCAGTTTTGTTCCACTGCAGATATTCTTTGTCTGTCTGATTTTCTCAGTGAGGTCTTCTTGACAGCTACACATCCTTTCAGACCCACAGCGCTGAGTCATCTTCTGTCATTGGAAGGACGGACAGAAACACCTGTGGATGTTTTCAGATCTGGAACAGCTTGATTTTCTCCTCTCTAAAAGATGAACTGTTTAAGTGCTGTTTATCTGATGGGGACAGTTCTTCCGGGTCTTCCAGGTGGTTGTTAGGAGTCTTATTTTCTCTGTAGCTTTTAACCTTTTTGTGAACTGCAGTTTTTCTCACATTCACTTTCTCCTTCCTTATACAGTGGATCATTTTATGTATAATCTCAAAAAAATCTCCTGAAAAATGAATAAGTTGTTCTAAAGTTAAGTTGGAATGTGATGTTATTATTAAGATATAAATATATTTTTTATATGTTATTGTTTTTATAATTTGCTTTAGATGCGAAAAAAATTGCATGGCACTCATGAATCTGTTTGCTAACAATGTAAATGCACAGCTAAAGGTGATCCACCACCAAAAAAAAGAAAACAAACAAACAAAAAAAGACTCCAGTTTTTACTTGGTATTTATTAAGATGCTTCAGGAAAAGATTACAATGTTAAATATGATTTATTAAAAGCATATCATATATTTACAGTTTAAGCACAAAAGCACAAGAAACTTAACAAAGCTTGTAATGTTTTTTGTTTTTCCTCACTCACAGCTGACGAGCCCTCTTCTCTCCTGAATGCTGAGATCTCATCCCTGGCGTGGTGTACAGGGCAGAGCATAGTGGTGATTATGTGTCTTTCATAGTGCACAGGCAGACACCTTTCACTATTTCTCGCACAGTTACATACAACAGCCACATAGACAGACTTTCTCTCTACACTCAAAGCCTCACACTTCTGTCCATCAAATCTGCTGCTAGTAACATACACACCAAACTGTGCTGATGCACAAATTATTCCACTCATGATGACCAACCTCCCCACCGCAGATGTGTTCGATTCTGATGTGATCATTGATGTGTAAGAAGGACTGGATAGTTTTAGATAGTCATAGATATTCTGCCCATTCACTCTTATGATTGCATATGAATGTATCATAACTGCCAAGGCCATATTGCATCATGCTGTCATAGTTTTGACAGTGCCGAGCTTTGGACAGGGCGGTCAGAAGAATCAGCGATTAATGAAGCATTTAAGTTGGTTGTCCTTCACTTGTTGATGAAAGCCCTCCTTCTCAGATCTCACCTCTGACGTGGTGCACAGCGTTGCCTATGGTGGGGAATGTGCCTGCCCTGTCCTTCATAGTGCACAGGCCGACACCCTTCAACCCTGCTAGTTCTCACACGATTACATGCCACGACCACACGTGAGGTCACATCTTGTACCCGCTTCACATAGCACCTCTTCGCATAATAAAAACTGTTAACTACATGCACACGCAGTCGCTGCATACTGATGCACAAATTGCCAGAATAAATATAGCCACGCTGTTCACTGCAGATGTTAACGACTGTGCGTAGATCACGGATGTGTAAGAAGGACTGAATTTTTTTTCTTCCACAGAGTCCACGCTGCTGGAGATAGACTTCCCACTCAGTCCTACCCCAACTGTAGAATTGTTTGCGGACAAAGTGATGGCCTATGAAACTTATGTACTGCTCAACGTCACTGTAATATGTGCAGGGTTCTGTAGGATAAAGAATAGTCTCGTTGTTTTGATAGTGCTGAGGTTTGCCCATCCCCCGGCTGAGAAAGTGGACGGACAGCGTGATCAGAAGAGGCAGCAGTTTCATCCTGAAACAGAAGAGGTGCATACACAGGTTTTTGTTTTATAGTATATAAAAAAAAGTCATCAGTTCACTCAGTAATTGTATACCTACAACGTATGGTAGGTGTTTCTGATAAAATGGCCAATGATTGTAGGTACAAAGTAAATGCTTAATAAACTTCATAAACTATTATTTCAGTAGAAATACAAGAGTCATTCTATGTAATCGTCCATTTTTGTGTCCCTAGCGTTTACAGATATATTACACTTGAAAAACATGTTAGGGTTACAATTTATTTAGATTTTAAAATAAAACAACAGTACTAGTAGTACTACTAGTAGTACTAGTGATAATACAGTCATGTGTAAAGGGTGAAGTCATATTTCGAAGAAGAAAAACACATTTTTCTGCGATTTTAACTGTAATAATCTAAACATGACTATGAAATATATTATTTAAATCACATAAAGAACACAAATGCCAAATAAATATGATAAAACATAAAATTAAAGTTGTGTGTCACTGGTATTACTGCATAACAAAAAATTTCTTATTCTGAAATAAAAATCACACTCATGACATCATGTGACTTCCTTTCACCTATTTTCTCAGGATCTATAAAGAAAAGCACATGGTAAGTCCACTGTGTCTTTCAATTATCAATAATTTTCTCATTTAGCTTGTCATTTCATATAAAGCTTTTAGTTGAAGTCACTGGTGTGACCTACTTTATTCTTAGGTAATTGCAAAAAATAGAATACAAGTGGATTAAATAACATATTTTAGTGGATATTCCATGATGGACAACATGTGGTTTGATGCTCTGTAGTAGTGTAACACCAGTGATGATAAGTAACACCAGTGACTCCTATGGATAGAAAAAAAAGTGGACGTTTCTGTAGAATGACCAACAAACATCATTTCACAAACACTTTTCAAGGTTCTGGTTGTATATTACGTGCTATGCTTAGTTAAAGGGACTGGCGACCAGTCCGGGTTGTGTCCTGCCTTCCGCCCGATGGGCACTGGGATGGGCTCCAACACCCCCCCTGCGACCCAGAAGGATAAGTGGCTTCGAGGGTGTGTGTGTGTGTGTGTTTAGTTAAAGGGTATCTCCAAAGATCATTGTAATTTTCTGCATTAATTAATTGGTTAAAATGTAAATATTCAAAAGCAGTTTGGTGTGAAATGCTCTGTTCTAGAGAAACTTACCGAGTCAGAATTGTTCACAGCGGTGGTGATAGGAACCAGACGTTCTCTAAAAGCTCCGTCACCGTGACATTGTGACCCTGGTTCCTATCACCACCACTGTAAAGAAATCTGAACCATCTCACATCAACCCACTCTGAATCACTCTGTTTACATCTCAAACACTGAACTATCCAGAAATTTTGAAAAATCAGTGGAATTAAACTTTTATCTGAAATAAAACATGATCAGTCCCCCTTACCTGTATTGTGTTCTGTGAGTGATGTTGTTCTGTGAATGATGTTCTACTATGAATGATGTTCTTCAGTGAGTGATGTTCATCTATGAGTGATGTTCTTCTATGAGTGATGTTCTTCTGTGAGAGATATTCTTCAGTGAGTGATGTTCTTCAGTGAGTGATGTTCTTCAGTGAGAGATGTTCTTCAGTGAGAGATGTTCTTCAGTGAGAGATGCTCTTCTGTGAGAGATGTTCTTCAGTGAGTGATGTTCTTCAGTGAGAGATGCTCTTCTGTGAGAGATGTTCTTCAGTGAGTGATGTTCTTCTGTGAGTGATGGTCTTCAGTGAGTGATGTTCTTCTGTGAGAGATGTTCGTTTGTGAGTGATGTTCTTCTGTTAGTTGATGTTCCTCTGTGCAGAAGAGCTGTTTCTGGGTGGAGTGTGTGAGTGTGTTGGTGTGAGAGGGTTTAAAGTGGTGTGATGCTTTTAACCAGTTAAAACATTTAATCATATCTGTCAGCAGATCTACAGTGTGAAACTTCTAGATGGTGAAAAACTTCACACTCAGCCTGAGCTCAAGGTCGAGCTCAGTAAATATTCACTTTGAGTGTCTCACAGTTTAAAATGCTCATAAAGACTTAATTACAATCAGTGATGAAACCTGCATGAGGACAGTTTGATATACAGACTCAGTAATGCGTAGAAGTGAGTGCACAGTAGAGCCGTGTTGTATGATGGACGCTGTAGAGGTCAGACAGTAACTTGTGTGGAGATGATGTGAAGTTTTCTTATCTCACAGCTATCTGTGAAAATATCCGGTGGTCGAGTGTTCTGTGAGATGTTATCAGGGTTGTGATGCATGTGTGAATGTCTGTATTCAGTATTTAGAGCATTTAACTCATTCAGTGGGCAAATGTGCTCACTGCCCCCTAGTGTGTGTGTTCACTAGTGTGCATGTATGTGGGTGTTTCACTGCACGGATGGGTTAAATGTGGAGGTCTAATTCCTCTGTGTGCAAACACAGTTGGCTGATAGTTCTGAATTCAATTCAATTCAATTCAATTCAATTCAGTTGTGCTTTAGTGAAGCATCTGTCTGCAGTGTTGACTGTGTTCAATATAAACTCAGTTATAAAAAAGTCTTAATAAAAAATACGGTTTAAAAAAGTCTTGAAAATGATTTCAAATATGCTTTTGTTTCATTTCCAATCTTAATGGCAAATAAACGTTAATGACTTTCTTCCCAATCAGATGTTTTCCTGAAGGTACTACCTGATGTATTAGGGCTTTTTTGTGCTCATCAGCTCATTCACGATGCCTTTAGTCAGAAAACACTTTGTTGTTATACGTCCCCAAACTAGTGCTGATCCTCCACCATGAATGACTGATGGTTGTAAACTTGGTGTAAAGAGATTTACCCATTGAGCTCTGATCGAATCCAAGACTGCAATGAAATATATTAAAAAAGTTATTCTGTACTGGTAGTTCCCAAACTATGGTCCCTGTACACTGTTAAGGAAATAAAGGTTCTGTGCAGGTACCTTTTTTTTTATCAAGGTACAAACAATGTAAATGTTCCCCCAAAGGTACAACAGTGGTTTTAAGGTCCAGTTGTGAACCTTAAATAAGTTTTCCAGGTGAAAAGTACATATATGTATCTTTTCATAACCTAATGTTTTAAAACAGAACAATAAAATAAAAGCCTGGAGACGAGACGGGGTGTGTGGAGTCAGTACAGCTTAGAAAATATCATTTCAATGGATTATGAGACAGTTATGTTCCCTGACTAAAGGTACTAAGATGTACCCTTCAGGGTCCCACCCCAGTGAAAAGAGGGGTACTGCCCTATTTACAGTTTAGTACCTTTATTTGTGAGAGTGCACCCCTAGAGGTACAGCCAGTGACACTGGGGGCATGTCAAAAAAATGTTTGACATCAATCTTCATTTAATGTTATTTGCCAGCTGCACACTTACACAGGTACTTGTGCTCTAATGGTCAAGTGTTTTGCTCTTTTATTGTAAAAGGCTGTGTTTGAGAAGAAGACGTTTCACTCCTGCCCCTTCTGTGGATCACATGTCCAGGAGAAACTAACAAGAGTAGAGTTATTCAGTTGTTCCTGTGCTGTTGTGTGAATGAAGTGCGTATCCTTTACTAACTGTCATTAAGGCCTGTGTGGTCTTTGTTGGTTTTGTCTTGAGTTGGTTTCACTCTCACAGACGGGGTTCAGTTTGTGGTTATAGTGAGCACTTAGCCGTTAGCATTTTGGTTACGTGTTTGTAGTGCTGCTAAATGATGATGTTACAGTGATATGTGGCTGAGGTTAGTGGACATGTTGTGGCTCGCTGTTTATTTTACAGCCACAGCCTCTCTCACACACACATGTGGCTTCATGTTGATGCTGCAGCCTTTATGATTAGAAGTGAGGAAAGTCCAGTCCTCTGACTCCCTGACCTCTGACAGGAACTCTCAGACTGACCCACACCTTAAATACAGCAGTACAATATTACAGAAGTGTCCATAACATTGTTTATTTATTTATTAAGATTTGTTCATATTAAAATAAACATATGTTTGTACAAGAAATGGAAATGTACCCTCAAAGGTACAGTAATGGTCTTAAGGTCAAATTGTGTGCTTTACCTGTGTTAAAGATACACTGCATTCACTGTCCCAGTAGGATGGTGTGTATTTTGTACCTTTTCTTAAGCTGCAAAAATAAATAAAAAGCCTGGAGTCGGCCAGGACAGGCAATATGGAGTCTATTAGTGTGTTCCATTCTGAAGGCAGCTGCCTAAATAGTCACTGCCTTCAAAGGAACCTTAGCAGGCATCGTATTTGGGACAGTGCTTCAGATCCATATGTCATAAGTTTCACTGCGCTGTTCATGTTTCATCTGTTTACCCACAGTCGCTCGTTAGCTTACACTCACCTCTGACTGTAAAGGTGGATCGCCTCAGTGTAAAAGGACGACTCTGAATCTGCAGCAGCTGCTTTCCTGCATTGACACTGTTGTGGAAATTTGTGTATAAAGAACAGGGGTATAAAGAATAAAGAAAGAATGTAAAACTTTATTGTATGTCTTTTTTGATTATATCTCCCCAAACCTGAAGAACAATACCTGTCATTTTGAGTGAGTAGCTGAGAAGACCATATCACCAAAGTAAAAGGACCATAAACAGCCATAAACTAACTACAACTGACACTTGCATGGAAGTAGCGATGCTACATAGGATCCCCAAAGAGGCTGAAAAATGTGTTGAAAGTAATAATACTATTCTAATCTTGTTGCAACATTAACACAGTCTGAATCTGAATGACAGTAAGATCTCAGAGATATAGCAAACATTATCAGATGCATGTCAGTGTTATGAAGTTCACCAGATGTTGGTGAGATGACTCCTTGAACCTCACAAAGCTGAAGCTGGTATAGAAATTGCATACTTCTACACATATGTAGTTGGGGATAAGAGCCATGCTTAAGTGGTCAGTGGGAGAAACGTGAGTCTTCTGGTACTGAATAATAGCGTCATGGTGTCCAAGTGGGGATTGACTCCAATAACCTAATAAGAGGGATGTTAAAGGTACACGGAGTAAACTAGCTAACTCAGTGTTGTTACATTATATTGTGGTGGTCATATACAGTCACATCCACTTTAAACCAAACTCCTACCTTGTACTTCCATCTATTGAGCTCCACCTACCTTATAGGTGTACAGTTACAGACTGTAGCTGCACAGTTTATCAGCCCTCCTCTGGCACATTCATCACTGGTCCATTTCTGAACACTGGATCACAGTTGTCCAGACATTATGTGAGTGGTGGTCCATTCTCAGCACAGCACTGACACTGACATGGTAGTGTGTGTGGTGCTGGTATGACTGTATCAAACAGAGCCTAACAGTGTTACTGGAGTTTTGTCACTGCTAGGTTGAGAGTGGATTGTCCACCCAAGAATATCCAGCAAAGAGCAGCTGTGTGGTCAGAAACTGACCATTGATTAAGGGTTGGGGGATGGCTAACACAAACTGTGCATCAACAGATGATCTACAGTCTCTAACTGTACACCAGCACAGTGGAGCTACAAGAGAAGAGTTTCTAATAAAGTGGACAGAATGTACATATCATCATTATTTCCACAATAAAGATGATAGTACAGTGAATTACAAACAGTAAAGTACATTGATTAGAACCAACAAACAAGCAACAAAAAAGAAATAGATTGAAGAATCACCCATCATTAATGACAAAAGGCAGTAATATTAATTATTTATATGATCAAATGCATATCATTCTATTAATGCAGTTTATTAGTTTTGTTGTCTTAAATTTGGCTTGGAAGCCAATTCCGAAAGGATCACTATTATGATGATTATTATGACTGTAGTGACCTCACCAATGCACCACTGAAACTGTTACTCTACTGAAGAACAAACTATATGACTGTAGTAAGGCAGAATTATGCAACCAAGAAGTGACAACCAAAAATATTGAGTCATCTGGTGCACTTAGTATCCCTTCAATGCAATTCAGTTCAGTTCAGTTTTATTTTACAGGACTTTCCAGATCAGGGTGTGTATGATGATCATTATGTGAGCAGAGGCTCCTGCAGGTCTATTTACAAGTTAAATAAATAATGGGAGACAATACGGCACAATTACAAAATCCAAGCATACTAACAGACACACTGTGTGCACGTCCCCCAAGCAACGTCCCATCAAACGCTAAGAGGTTGCTGAGGCATTATATAAACAAAAGGGCATTGTTTCAAATTCAAAATGGCCAATTAGGGTCATAAATGCTGTCTTCTCACAGCATTTGTGACTGAGGTTAGTGAACCACAAGGTGCATTACCTGTTTTGGTGTAATGCTGCACCTGTTCTGTACCGCTATAGTCTTCCTTTAAGACTACCTTACACTCGGCCAGAAGTGCTCACTGGACAGGTCAACACCAGTCGTGTCCACTTCTACCTCAGATGTTGGGGAGCCTTGGGAAGTCATAGAAGCTATTTGACTCACATCAACTTGCCAGGACAACTGCACCTGTGATTGCAGGACTGTATCTGAGAGCTTTATATATAAGGTTTCACTCACCAGCTGATGGGATGGAGACACCCTTGCTTATATTTCAAAGCTTAAGGATCACACAGCCCTCCTTAGGGTAGCCAGAGTTTTTACTGGGCTGACCCCTGGGTGGAAATTCAGTGGCCCCACAGTGCAGTTGTAGTCTTTCAGTCCTGGTCCAGCCCTTGCTATGGATGAGAAACTTACTGTTTTAATGAGGTACCTGTTTGAGTCACACATAACCCCCCCCAACACACACACACACACACACACACACACACATACATTTGGTGCAGCAAAAAATTCGTTAATTGGTAATGTGGGCCTACACAGTTATCCAGATCCTGTACCTCGCCTCTTGATTTACGAAGTGAGTCTTATTTCACTCCCCCGCTCCAAACTCTTATAATTTAAATTGACCTCACGTGCAGCGTTGCAGCATATTAAAAAGTTCTGAAAGCTTATGAAAGATGCCTTGGCCTAGTTACAGTTAGGTGAATACTGCGTGTGACACTTTCAGAAATATCACTTTGTCACTTTTTATTATGATCCCAATGTCGTATAGACTAATATCATACCTTCATAAAAAGATATTGGTCAAAAATCAAGAAATACGAAACACAGACAGAATGACCCATCTTAGATTATCTGTTGACCGAACCGTACATTTTTCATGTGATAATGTCAAAGTGGGACGCTTCATTTCTTTACTCTACAAAAACTGGACAGAGAATTATACTCTATTCAACTTAATTAACATATTTTAAATATTAATTTTGCTTGGAAAATATTCCAAAGCCAAAATTGTTCAGTTTGCTTTATAGTTTTTAAGCTAGAAAAAATAAACACAATCCTCTGGATCTCCTTCTAATTGGGGTGGAAAACCTCTACTAGCCGATACTTATAACTGTAACAACATGTAAATAAATAATGAACACAACAAAACAATATTCACTCATAAGCTTTCCAATTGGCTGACTCAGTTTATCAGTGTCACCCTGTCCCTCTTCACCAACTGGCATACTGGCAAAGGGTGAAATTAGCAAACTGGAAAAAAAGAACTTTCACTAGAAACATATTTGAAAACTGATTGAAAACTGTGAAATTAACTTTTAGACTTTCTGCTGTAGTTTTACATCTATTCTGACCCTTGATGCCCCCATCTGGCTTGTTGTGGTGGTGCAAGGCCAGTGGCTGGTGCCTGGTAAAAGGTTTGGACATGTGCCTAGGGGTAAGAGAGGCTGAGATCTCATGGAGCCATCAGTCCTAGAGCTGAAGCTCTATGGTTTCTTTGTGCGTCTCTTTCTTGTTCTAGGGATCCATGAATTACACAGAGGAATTAGACAAGCTACTGCCCAGTTACCTTTTACCCTTAGACATCTCTTCTTGATCAACTTTTTGTCTTTAAGTCTTTAATGAACTTTCTATACACCTATATACATTAATTTATTTTCGATTGCATTGTGTTTTGCCTCCTTTTTTATGTTGCCCTCCCATACATCTCACCTCCATATAGCGTTTACATTTTACTTCTTTATAACCTTCACACTGATCCATTAAAATATACCCGGATCAGACATCCCTAAATACATATTACCCCTAAAAAGACCTTTTCACGTGTTTTATGACCTTTTAAATCTATTTTAAGACCTTTTGAAGGATTCACAGGAACCCTGTATAAACACACAACATTAATACGTCTTGTGTGGTCACAGACTGCAGACCGACGCTGAGGATGTAGTCTTTGTCTTTTCTAGTGAAGTGATGCTGTAAGACTCCCTCAGAGGATCAGAATTTGATATTTTGATATTGAATAGTGTATCACACTCTGCTGAATGAGATTAGACTGAGCGCACTGCAAACAGCAAATATTATAATGATATACTAAATAATTTAAGATTCTTATGACTTATCAAAAGGATGTGGGCACTGCACTACAGAATGAATCAAATATCTCCATTGTCTTAAGTCATGTGTTAGTTCACCACAGTGTCCACCAGAGGCCGGCAGTGATCTGTGCTGCCTAGAGAGAGGAAGCAGTCTAACATGAAGGCTCATGAGAAAGATCTGGAAAAATAAACAGAATCAGACATGTTTACCGCTGCAGGGTTGTGGATCTGAAGCTCAGTGAACAAACTTAAATATGTCTTTTTTCTGCTAATTTTAGTGTAATTTGATGAATATAATATATTGGAAAAAATAGGACATAAAATGTGAAGTGCACTATAACTTTTGACCTTTTATGTTTTTCAATAAATAAAAAGCAGTTGCGGATCAGAAATATGCAGAAGTATGTTCTCTGTAGAGGATTTACATTTACAAAATCAACAAAATCAACATGGAATTTGACCAGGGCGACCAAACTTTTGCAGACCACTGTATCACAGGACGTGCTTTGCAATTAATTGTTGCCACTTTTAAATACAGCAAAGGCTTTAGTGAATAGCAATATATGATTATAGCACAGCTCAGATAAAGTGCACACATGCTATATTGCACATCACAATTCTGAACACACACACATTTCCATTGCTCACATATTAAACTGGTGATATTGTTTAACATTAAAAGGTAAATGAAACAAAATTGTGATTAGATAAGGACACTGCTTCCTCAATTCCTATATCACTTCACAATTATCATTGATTCTATCAGTAAAAAAAAAGTATGCATTATAAATGTCAAAATAAAAACATGTAAAGCAGTGCTGTGCATAAGCACACTGGTATAACCGGAGATGATCGATTCAATGACAGAGACCACCAAACACCCAGTCCAGGGTAATAGACGTTACTCAATAAGTTCTCCAAGTCATGAATATTTTGATTTGGGTTCAGCAGCATGTCACCGTTCTGATTCATGAGATATGCTCCATGTCCTAACACATTTCCCCTGTTGTCCAGGCAGTCCAGAAGTGACTGGCCACTCTAACTGTAATTACACAGAAATGTACATTTGTTGTTGGACATCTGCAAGAAAAAGTTTCGGGTAGTTTAAGTAGAATGAAACACCGAGTCCATTATGATATGGACCATTCGACCACGCTAGTTCAAATTGCTCCACAGCAAAAAACTATTTAAAATGAACAGTGAAGTATTCAGACCTGAGATATTAATGAGAATTCTGTCTGACTGACTGACACCTTTGTCAAAATTTGTTAAAAAGGAGCAAAGCTAGCACCCTAAGATAGCCTGCCATCCATGATTTGTCCAATAGAAGTAGACTCAGGCGCCGGCTGCACAGAGTTAGATATGCTGGATTTAGCTTATGAGCTGGTGAAATCCCTTGTAAATGATGTAAGACCGGCTGTTTAGGATTAGTACAGACTTGTTTGGGGTTTAGAAAGTAATGTAGGTGTGAAGTAATGAGAACTGTGAGATTACTTTTCCCTGGAAGTAATAAGTAAAGTGATCCCATTACAGTTTAAGAGAAGTAGTAATTTGCAATGGAATTTTTTTGAGTGATGGGTCAGCTTCTTGTTTTGGAGCCACAGTTTTGTGTTCTTAGAGCAGATCGAGTGTCTAGCTAAAAACTCTGAAAGGCCAATTTTGGACCATAAAGTGCTGTGAAAAAGTATTTGCCCCCTTCCTGATTCTTCATATGATTTTTGCATATTTGCCACACTTGCATGTTTCAGATCATCAAACTTCTTTTAATATTAGACAGAAATAAAACAAATAAACATAAAATGCAGTTTTTAAATGATGATTTCATTTATCCAAGGAAAAATGCTGTTCAGCCCTGCCTGGCCCAATGTGAAAAAGTAATTGCCCCCTTAGCTACTAAATCAACCAGTTAATCAAAAGACACAGGGTTCCGTTACATCTGGTGTAAAGCTAACACCACATGCCAAAGGAAATATATTTACATATAATTCTGACATTTGTACATATACATTCGCTCACACATTCACACCTAGGGGCAATTTAACATCTCCAGTTGGCCTGACTGCATGTCTTTGGACTGTGGAAGGAAACCAGAGCACCCAGAGGAAACCCACACAGACACAGGGATAACATGCAACACAGAGAGGACCCTGGTCGCCTGGCCTGGAATGGAACCCAGGCCCTTACACACCCACACACACACACAAATGTATATATATCGCTGCTGTTGGAAGAAAACCATTCCATTTTTGTTGTTTTTCAGTTTTTGACATAATTTGAAAATACCTGTTACCCTTTACATTTATTAAATGTAATGTAAATTTCATGAAGAATGGACCAAAAGAAACGGCCCAAATTGGCTTGGAAAAAAGTCTGGTTCCACTGACTTACATCAAAAGTAAAGTAGGTTTTTCCCTTGTCCTGTAAAGTTATCATTTTGGAGATACAAGGTTTTGTTCTGACAACAGCGATATATTGACATAAAACATTTCAGAAGCGGAGAGGCGCTGACTGAGGGGCTGAGGAAGAGGAGCAGTTACAGGGAGAAAACTGCAGTGAATGACTGAAAGCAGCTCACTTTTCCAGCCTATACGGGGGAAAACACAGCAGAACCAGCGCTGTAGACTGAAGTTCTCCCTGAACAATGAAAAATACCTTAATTTACTGGACGATTTTTTTTTTAATAAATACCACATTTTTGCCTGCTCTGCTTGTCTTGTATTGCTGTGTTTATTACAGTCACATCAGTGTTAGGTTAATGTTGACAGCTAAATGTCAGACTAGGAGCTCATAACTCAGATGAGAATGCATTGAATAAAATGCATATTAACAGATTGTGATCCTTTCTTCTATGTTCATTTTGTACAAGATTATCCATAGTTTTTATCCTTTATGTGTTAGAAATAAAGCAGTTTCATTAAGGTGGATGAGGACAGTCAAAATAATTCACAAACTAATCACTCTTATCTGTGTTTATCTGTGGCGCTGCGTCAAGTATGTAAGGACAGATACAATTCCTTACAGCTGCCTGTTCTTTATACGCAAATTTCCACAACAGTGTCAATGCAGGAAAACAGCTGCTGCAGATTCAGAGTCGTCCTTTTACACTGAGGTGATCCACCTTTACAGTCAGAGGTGAGTGTAAGCTAACGAGCGACTGTGGGTAAACAGATGAAACATGAACAGCGCAGTGAAACATATGGCATGCCTGCTAAGGTTACTTTTCTGTTAAAAGCTACCCAACAAGAGAGCTGCCTTTGAAGGCAGTGGCTAGTTAGGCAGCTGCCTTCAGAATGGAACACACTAACAGACTCCATATTGCCTGTCCTGGCCGACTCCAGGCTTTTTATTTATTTTTGCAGCTTAAGAAAAGGTACAAAATACACACCATCATCCTACTGGGACAGTGAATGCAGTGTATCTTTAACACTTAGGTAAAGTACACAATTTGACCTTAAGACCATTACTGTACCTTTGAGGGTACATTTCCATTGCTTGTACAAACATATGTTTATTTTAATATGAACAAATCTTAATAAATAAATAAACAATGTTATGGACACTTCTGTAATATTGTACTGCTGTATTTAAGGTGTGGGTCAGTCTGAGAGTTCCTGTCAGAGGTCAGTGAGTCAGGGAGTCAGAGGACTGGACTTTCCTCATTTCTAATCATAAAGGCTGCAGCATCAACGTGAAGCCACATGTGTGTGTGTGAGAGAGGCTGTGGCTGTAAAATAAACAGCGAGCGACAACATGTCCACTAACCCCAGCCACATATCACTGTAACATCATCATTTAGCAGCACTACAAACATGTAACCAGAATGCTAACGGCTAAGTGCTCACTATAACCACAAACTGAACCACACCTGCGAGAGCGAAACCAACTCAAGACAAAACCAACAAGGACCACACAGGCCTTAACGACAGTTAGTAAAGGATACTCACTTTATTCACACAACAGCACAGGAACAACTGAATAACTCTACTCTTGTTAGTTTCTCCTGAACATGTGATCCACAGAAGGGGCAGGAGTGAAACGTCTTCTTCTCAAACACAGCCTTTTACAATAAAAGAGCAAAATACCTGACCATTAGAGCACAAGTACCTGTGTAAGTGAGCAGCTGGCAAATAACATTAAATGAAGATTGATGTCAAAAAATGTTTGACATACCCCCAGTGTCACTGGCTGTACCTCTAGGGGTGCACTCTCACAAATAAAGTAACTAAACTGTCAATGGGGCAGTACCCCTCTTTTCACTGGGGAGGGACCCTCAAGGGTACATCTCAGTACCTTTAGTCAGGGAGCATAGTTGTACCATTGAAATTATACTTTCAATATAAGTTGTATTGACTCCACACACCCATATGAAAAAGTACAAATATGTACTTTTCACCTGGGAAAAACTTTTAAGGTGCACAATCAGACCTTCAAACCACTGTTGTATCCTAGAGGGAACATTTACATTGTTTGTACCTTGAACCATAGTTTGGGAACTGCTAGTATAGAATAACTTTTTTAAATACATTTCATTGCAGTGCTGGACATGATCAGAGCTGAATGGGTGAATCTCTTAACACCAAGTTTACAACCATCAGTGATTTATGGTGGAGGATTAGCACAAGTTTGGGGACGCATAACAACAAAGTGTTTTCTGACTAAAGGCATCGTGACTGAGCTGATGAGTACAAAAACAAAATTCAGTACATCAGGTACATCAGGTAGTACCTTATGGAAAACATCTGATTGGGAAGAAATTCATTATACAGCAAGATAACAACGCCAAGCACACTGCTGAGATCAAGATGTACTTACCTAACAAAGAAGATGCTGGTGTTCTGACCACCCCAGAGTCCAGACCTCAACATCACTGAATGTGTTTCAGAAGCAGAAAATGCAAAAACAACTTGTAAGACTAAACTTTGTGGGAAAAACTAAAAACCAGTCTCCTGAAAAAAAGAAGCTATAATAAAGTAATATTTATTTGACATTTTGAATCGAAATGAAACAAAAGAGTATTTGAAATCATTTTTAAGACTTTTTTTAACCCATATTTTTTATTGAAACTTTTTTGTAACAGAGTTTATATTGAACACAGTCAACACTGCAGACAGATGCTTCACTAAAGCAGAACTGAATGAGGTAAAGGCTCTAAATACTGAATACAGACATTCACACATACATCACCACCCTGATAACATCTCACAGAACCCTTTTCCACCATGAGGGACTGAGAGAGAAGAAAACTTCACATCATCTCCACACGAGCTACTGACTGACCTCTACAGCGTCCATCATGCAGCTCAGCTCTGCTGTACACTCACTTCTACACATTACTGAGTCAGTATATCAAACTGTCCTCATGCAGGTTTCATCACTGACTGTAACGAAGCCTTTATGAACATTTCCAAACTGTCAGACACTCAAAGCGAATATTTCCTGACCACAGCAATGACTACTGGACTCGGCCTCAAGCTCATGCTGGGTGTGAAGTTTTTCACCATCTTGTGTTTCACCCTCCAGATCTGCTGACAGATATGATGAATGCTGACAAACATTTTAACTGGTTAAAAGCATCACACCACTTTAAACACTCTCACACCAACACAGTCACACACTTCACCCAGAAACAGCTGAACAGAAGAACACCAGCTAACAGAAGAACATCACTCACAGAAGAACATCACAGAAGAATCAGCTGTGCAGGTAAAAGGAAATAAATAAAAGGTAAAAGGTAATAAAAGGTAACGGTAATACTAGAATATCTTTCCTGCATCTCCGCAATATTGCTAAATTAAGAAATGCATTGTCTCTACAGGATGCAGAAAAGCTAGTTCATGCAATTATTACCTCAAGGCTGGATTACTGTAATGCCCTGCTGTCTGGATGTTCCAGCAAAAGCCTTAACAAGCTTCAGTTAGTCTAGAACGCTGCAGCCAGAGTCCTCACAAGAACTAGAAAGTTCGACCATATCAGCCCAGATTTATCAAACCTGCACTGGTTGCCAGTTAAATTTCGCATTAATTACAAAATTCTTTTACTGACATATAGAGCTCTAAACAGCCCCTCAGTACCTGAGTGAACTTCTCTCTTATTATGAACCATCATGCCTACTTAGATCACAAGGTGCTGGCTTACTATTAGTACCTAGAATTAATAAAGCTACATCAGGGGCAGAGTCTTCTAATACAAAGCCCCCCGGCTTTGGAATAATCTTCCAGTCAGTGTTCGGGACTCAGACACAGCCTCAATCTTTAAGTCTAGGCTAAAAACCTACTTATTTAGTCGAGCCTTTGGTAATTAGCTTTTCCTGTTAGATTGAAGGTGCAGATCTGGGGGTTCATGGTCATGGAGTATTATGGTAAACTGGGAGTGTTGGTGCTGTTGTCCTGCTGGTCTCACACTCTCACTCAGGTTTGCTGACAGTGGAGTGGGGGGGCGCTGGCATCTCAGGGAGCCTCATGTCTCTGTTACCTTCTGTCTCTCCCTCTTAGTGAGGCTTTAATATCTCGACCTGCTGGAGTCTCTGCTTCTCTCTGTTTACCCTGTAAACTGTAATCAGTCACTCTTTACAGAACTAACTCAGTGTGTTTTTCTTCGCCGAGTTGAACAGCTGCACATTCTGTTGCTTCTTCTTCCTTGATCGGGTGCCCACTGCTCACCAGCCTTCTGGACCGGTTTGACCACCATGGAGCTTCTCACTGTACAACGCTGTGCAAACCTCACTCGCATGAACTGACCCTCCTGATGATGCTTCTGCTGCTGCTGCTGCTGCCCAGACTCAAACTATCTAATTAACCACTGCTTCACCTGTTTTTCTCTGTTTCTGTATTCTAATATTTTATACTAATTCTGTTTGCTACCCGGTGTCGACCAGTGGAGAATGGGTTCCACTTTGGAGTCTTGGTTCCTCTCAAGGTTTCTTCCTCTTGCTCTTAGGGAGTTTTTCCTTGCCGCTGTCACCATTGGCAACGCTCACAGGGGCTTGAACCTGGATTTTTGTGTAAAGCTGCTTTGTGACAACAACTTCTGTAAAAACGCTAAATAAATACATTTTGACTTTGACTATAGAGGAGTCGGCTCACACTGGCCTCTTATTTAGTTCATTATCAGCCCTGAACTGAACAGCTGCCTGTCTCTCTGTTTCAGGATGAAGCTCTTGGTTCTTCAGGTCATACTCTTCCTCTGTTTCTGCAGCAGATCTCAACAACATGCTGACAGGCCCTGTAAGGACACAGCAGACCAAAATAATATGGCAATTTTCAACATCGTCATCTTCTAACCCAGAAGATTAACAGTGACGATGAGTGGAAACAGTACCTACTTAATAAAGGCTCTGTGGACGGCAACCTGTACAGTCCTTCATCCACAGCACAGAAATGAAGTTGATAATATCTGCAGTGAAGCTGGTGGAAATCACTGGAAAGAAAATCTGTGTGTCAGCAGAGCTAAGTTCACTGTGACTACAGTTAGAGGCAGAGACAAAGAGTGTAAAGACATTACAGTGGAAACACTGAATAACGAGCCTGTGGCTGTGGCCTGTGATCTTGATAATGGAAGATGTGTGCCTGTTCACTATGAAGCCATTAGAATAAAAGTGATGTACAGAGACTCACTGAACCTGTAGAGATGAATATCACTCCTGAGGCCTCAGCATCCTGAGGATTTTAGATTTAAGTGAGTGAGAAACCTGTTTAATTGCTCTCTTTTCTCATTTATATTTCATACTTGTCAAGCAAAAAAGTCTCTTCTTTCTGTTCTCAATAAAATCTGTATCAGTGAACATAACCTGGAGTGCTGTGTGTCTTATTGCTCTGCTGTTTGGTAACAGTGATGTCTGAAGTGTCAGTACTGCCATCCTGATGTTTCCTGTTTAGGAAGTTATCCTGAAAATGTGATGCTTTCTGTTACTAAAGCACGTCATAAAAATAATAACAAATTAATAAATAAATAAATAAAACCACAACCCTATCTGGACTAAGCGGTTAACCCATGATGATGAATAAATAAATAAATAAATAAGTAAATAAAAATTAACTGGAGAATGGCACCTTACAAAACTTTTTTTTTACAATAATTTACTATGAGGTACATTACAAGGAAAAATACATCAAATATTAAGGTAATTAAATAGCCTTTCATGAAACTACTATTACACAGTCATTTATATATAATACAACCTGGAGTGCTGTGTATCTTACTGCTGTGCTGTTTGGTTGAGGATAGTGATGGGTGGATCACTGCTAAAGTATCAGTACTGTAGATCCTGAGGTTTCTTATTAGGAAATGATCCTTTTTACCCTTTTTAAAGCACACTGTAACAACTAATGTATTACAGTACATAATAATAACCAAAAAATAAACAACTAAAATAACTTGAGGCATCAGTAAAAAAACAACTTTTTACAGTAATTTTCCCTAAGGTAAACCGAAGGGGAAAGAATGTGAAATATTATGGTAAACAGCCTTTCATGAAACGACTTTTATACAGTCTTTTTTTTTTTTTTTAATAAGATTATTATTAAGTTATTTTAGCTATGTTATCAATAATCCAGAAAAAATATATGTAATTAAACCTTAAGAAAAATAAAGTAATAATAATAATAATAATAATAAGAAGAAGAAGAAGAAGAAGAAGAAGAAGAAGAATAGGAAATCCTTATTAATGATCATGTAAATATAAAAAAGTAAAAAAAAAGGTAATAAAGGCAGTTATTACATTTCCTCTTAACACACACATACACCAACACACACCCACACACAGTTAAACGTTCTAACTGGTTAAAAGCATCACACCACTTTAAACACTCCCACACCCACACTCTCACACACTTCACCCAGAAACAGCTTTTCTGCACAGAAGAACATCAACTAACAGAAGAACATCACTCACAAACGAACATCTCTCACTGAAGAACATCACTCACAGAAGAACATCACTCACAGAAGAACATCACTCACAGAACATCATTCACAGAAGAACATCACTCACTGAAGACCATCATTTACTGAAGAACATCACTCACAGAAGAACATCATTTACTGAAGAACATCACTCACAGAAGAACATTACTCACAGAAGAACATCATTTACTGAAGAACATCACTCACAGAAGAACATCACTCACAGAAGAACATCACTCACAGAACATCATTCACAGAAGAACATCACTCACTGAAGACCATCATTTACTGAAGAACATTACTCACAGAAGAACATCATTTACTGAAGAACATTACTCACAGAAGAACATTACTCATAGAAGAACATAATTCACGCAACAGTGAGCCGTACAGGTAAGAGGGAATGACCATGTTTAGTTTCAGATAAAAGTTGAACTGCACTGATTTTAACTGTGTGAGATGTAAGCAGAATGATTCAGAGTGGTTTGGTGTGAAATATTTCAGATTTTTTTACAGTGGTGGTGATAGGAACCAGGGGTCGCCATGACTACAACACAAATATAGCCATTTTATTTACCATCCAAAACCACCAGTGAACCAACACGTGTCTTCTGAGTTTATATGGAATGTTGCTGATGGGACAATAGTGGAAAATCCCAACATAATAAGTTTTCTTTGTGGACTATTTTGCCTCACAACACCCTGCATATATGTCTCCACCATGAATTGATTTTAAGGCCAAAATCTTCTCAAAACTTTTGTAAAACAGTGTCTCAGTCATCATGCAGTGAATTCATAACCATCTCATTTAATAACCTTCTTTGAGGGAGCTTTTAGAGGTGGACGTCTGGTTCGTATCACCACCACTGTGAACAATTCTGACTGCAAGTTTCTCTAGAACAGAGCATTTCACACCAAACCACTCTGAATGACTCTGTTTACATCTCAACCATTTAACTGCACAAAAAATTAGAAAAATATCTGGAATTTTCCTTTAACTAAATATACCAGACTATGACACAATATACAACTAGAGCACTTGAAAAGTGTTTGTAAACTGATGTATGTATTTATACTATTAGTAGTTTAATCAGTTTATAAAGCATAATTGTATCTACAATCATTGGCCATTTTATCAGAAACAGCTACTATACTTTGTAAGTGTACAATTACTGACTGCAATCAATCTATTTCTCCACAATTTCTCAGTTATCTCTTCTCTTTCTGGGGTTTTACACACTGTATACATGTACTGTCCACTTAATCAGAAACCCCTCTCTTACCTTGCTGGTACACAGTTAGAGAGTGTAGTACATCTGTTGATGTACAGTTTGTGTTAGCCATTTTCTAACTTTTCATCAATGGATATTTTTGGGTGGTGGTCCACTCTCAACCTAGCACTGACACTGATGTGTGTAAAATCATAAACACATTTTATTTTGATTAGTTGAGAGCATGATTGAGTATTTAGGTCTAAAAAAAGTCTGGTTCCATTGACGTACATTGAAATTAAAGAAGACTTTTTCTTTTTCCTGTAAAGTTACCATTTTGGAGATACGTGGTTTCTTATAAATATATATATATATATATATATATATATATATATATATATATAATATATATATATATATATATATCAAAATTTACCATTTTAATCATGAAAAATGTCACATGAGTTGTGTAGATTTAAAGGGGAACTCCACCGATTTTGCACTGCACTACTTAGTCATTCAATGGTTTAGATGTAAATCATTCAAAGTGGTTCCGTGTGAAATGCCCTTTTCTAAAGAAATTTACCGAGTCAGAATTGTTTACCATTATAGTACCAGGAACCAGACGTCTGAAGCATTTAATGGTTCTAAAAGCTACATCTCAGTAAGTTATTACACAAAATGGTTATAAATGCGTTGCTTGATATCTGAGGCATCGTTTTGTGATAGTTTAGCTATAAAGTTTTGGCCTCCTAGTATTTTTAATATTTTTATATTTTTAATATAACTATTACACCAGGATCACTTCTGTGTTTCCTGTCAAAACCACATTCTCAACTAAGATTAATGCACGCAAGCTAACTGGCTTTTGTAGTTACTGTAGCTACAGCCGTTCAGCACGGGTGATGCCAGTATTGTATCTGATTCAGCTCCCCCTCAAATTCATGTTCTCTTTGACAAATCAGGTCCTCAGACGCACTCATTCACTGAACAGACAACAACGGCAAGCAACACTGGAACTACGAAAAATCGAAGGAAAGGTTTGTATGGCAGCTGTGTTCACCCAATCGGCGACAAACTGTACAAAAAATATTTATCAGCAACTGTTTACTGTTTACTTGAACTGAAAATAATATTGATCTCAGAATCTCAATGATGCCGTGTTATCTTGGGTGAATTTATATTGGGGGCTGGGTGAAAACATGTGACCGTTCAATCTTTTTTTGAAGCTTTTCGCTTTTGGGTTTAGCTTTACCCATCAAAAAAGGGGATTTTGCACACTGAATAAGATATTTTTGTGTAAAATTATTGCTTTTTTAAACTCATAGAACACATTGATTTCTGTGGACTGAAACTGCTGTGATATGATGAGTTTTTAGAATGACTTTATTAATGATTATTGTTGATGAGTTGTCTCGAAATAGGATTTCTACCAGACTGATCTTTTAACTTTGTCACGATAAACAACAGAATTTTAACTAATAAGGCGAATAAGCAAAAGTCCCAGGACAGCAGTGTAGTTTTTAACTCTACTTCTCTACTAGATTATTCTACATCAACATGTATTGTTCCCCTGTATTTTAGTCTGAGCTTTTAGTCTTTGTGTATCAATTAAAAACAATCCTTTTTCCTATGCTTTATAAAACAGTGTGTTTATTTAATTATACGTCTAAAATTAAAGACAAGTAAATGGACGAGTAAAAGTAATGAAAAGTAAGCAGATTACATAAATTTAATCCTTTGAATTAGGTTACAGTTACACTTTTTAACCCTTCTAACCCTCTATACAGGTTTCTATTTCACCTCCAATACTGGATTACAATACAACATCAGATGGGCTACAGTCAGTAATGGTAAAGGTACAAAGTGTTGCTGTATGATGAATGTTTTACTCTATAAATGGTCAATAAATATACAGGATTAAAGATCTTTTAGGCTGTGTTCTTATCAAATGCACAAATATGCAAGGGACAAGACCTAAAAACCAGTATTTGCTAGCCATGATCTTTGGGCCCTCAGCTGGCACTGCATTAAAAACATACATGATTCTGTAGTGGGAATCACTGCATGGGCTCAGAAACACTTCTGAAAAACACTGTCTGTGAAAACAGTTTATCGCTGCATCTGCAAATACAAGTTGTAACTCTAAACTGCGAAGAAGAAACCACATGTAAACAGGATCCAGAAACACTTCCACCTTCTCTGGTCCTGAGCTCATTTAAAATGGACTGAGGGGAAGTGGAAAAGGGTCCTGTGGTCCAATGAGTCAGCATTTGAAATTTTTTTGGAAATCGTGGACACTGTGTCCTCTGGGCTAAAGACCACTCAGCTTGTTATCAGTGCACAGTTCAAAAGCCAGTATTCATTATGTTATGGGGAGACATTACTGCACATGGTATGGGTGATGTGCGCAGATTTTAGAGCAACATATGCTGCCATCCAGACAACGTCTTTTTTAGGGAAGGCTTTGCTTTTCAGCAAGACAATGCCAAACCACATTCTGCATGTATTACAACATCTTTGCTCCATATTAAAAGAGGTCAGGTGCTAAACTGACCTGCCTGCAGTCCAGACCTGTCAACCACTGATAACTTTGGTGCATTATGAAATGAAAAATAAGACAAAGGAGATCCCGAACTGATGAGCAGCTGAAATCCTATATCAAATAAGAACGGGAAAACATTTCACTTTCAAAACTACAGCAGTGTCTCCTCAGTTCCCAAACACAAACAACAGTGTTGTTAAAAGAAGAGGTGATGAAACACAGTGGTAAACAGGCCCCCGCCCCAACTTTTTTGGAATGTATTGTTGGCAAAATCAAAATGGGCATAGATTTTTCAAAAACAATAAAATTTCACTTTCAACATTTGATATGTTGTCTTTGTTTTAAATATGTTTTACATGATTTGCATATAATTGTATTCTATTTTTATTTATATTCTGCACAGCATCCCAACTTTTTTGGAACTGGGGCTGTATACACACACACTCACAGACACTGACTGATCTCTATAGTGTCTATCATTCAGCTCTTCTAGCTACACTATACACTCACATCTCACTTTTACACATTCCTAAGTCTGTATATAAGAAATGTCCATGTATTGTCTTTGTGCATGGCCCATCACTGTCCCTAAATTAGGCTTTATACACTTACAACCACATTAACAACAACAACAACTGAACTTTTTAAATGTGTTTAACGTGTTGGCCCATGTGGACACTTCCTGACCTCAACAATAACAATAACTGATCAGCTGGGTATAAAAATATTCACCCTTTAGCTTCACAAAAGTTTCACCCACTAGATCTGACTAAAGACATGATGAAATGTTTTAACTGGTTAACAGCATCACACCACTTTAAACACTCTCACACTAACACACTCACACACTCCACCCAGAAACAGCTGAACGGAAGAACATCACTCACTGAAGAACATCACTCACTGAAGAACATCACTCACTGAAGAACTTCACTCACAGAAGAACATCACTCACAGAAAAACATCACTAATAGAAGAACATCACTCACTGAAGAACATCACTCACTGAACATCACTCACTGAAGAACATCACTCACAGAACATCACTCACTGAAGAACATCACTCACTGAACATCACTCACTGAAGAACATCACTCACAGAACATCACTCACAGAAGAACATCACTTACTGAAGAACATCACTCACAGAACATCACTCAATGAAGAACATCACTCACAGAACATCACTCACTGAAGAACATCACTCACAGAACATCATTCACTGAAGAACATCACTCACAGAACATCACTCACTGAACATCACTTACTGAAGAACATCACTCACAGAACATCACTCACTGAAGAACATCACTCACAGAACATCATTCACTGAAGAACATCACTCACAGAACATCACTCACAGAACATCACTCACTGAACATCACTCACTGAAGAACATCACTCACTGAAGAACATCACTCACAGAACATCACTCACTGAAGAACATCACTCACAGAACATCACTCACTGAAGAACATCACTCACTGAACATCATTCACTGAAGAACATCACTCACAGAACTTCACTCACAGAAGAACATCACTCACAGAACATCACTCACAGAACATCACTCAATGAAGAACATCACTCACAGAACATCACTCACAGAAGAACATCACTCACTGAAGAACATCACTCACAGAACATCACTCACAGAAGAACATCACTCACAGAACATCACTCACTGAAGAACATCACTCACAGAACATCACTCACAGAAGAACATCATTCACAGAAGAACATCACTCACAGAAGAACATTGATAATAGATCCATTATTCATTAATAATAGATAATAGATCCGCTCAAGCCCTAAGGCAAAAGCCAGTGTCCCAATCCCAACTTCTTGCAGTTGGGTAACCAGTATCAACCGGAAAGTAAGCCAGACTCATATAATTAGAAAGCCATTAGTCTATGGGTCCTAATGCACAAACACTGATACCAAAGGACAGAACACTGGGAGCAAAATAAGTTAAATGAAGTGCACATACACTGTAACACTAGGTGAAGAATAAATGTCAAGTACATAATCAAAACTAGTGATTAATCAAAGACACATAATATTACAAACAACACAAACAGTTGTAGACAATGCAGAGTCTTTGTCTTCTGTCCCAGTGACTTTAGTACGTCATCACGCCCAGTCATCCATAATCGCAGGGGGGTGCAGGGGCCTGTCACGAAGTGATTGTTCAACAAAGTCCAGACCCAGTTCTGAAAGCAGCAAGCCTGGGTTGTCCACGCCGTCATAAGTAGTTGTCATCATCTGGTCGGCATTCCTTGACTCCTACCTCATCAGGGCAGTCTCGATCAGTCTCTCCACAAGACTTTGAGCACCTGGAATCACACAACAGCCACATGCTATTAGAAGTCCTGCTACGGTGGCAATGGCCACCAGGAATGACGCGGCCAGTTCATTAGCTAGGGCAGTGAGGCCGTGCAAGGCCTTTGTCACAGAGCCATCAGGAGTGGTGTTGTTAGGGATGTATGTACAACAAGTGGCTACAAACATTACACACAGCCCTCCTTTTTTTCCGCTAGGAAAGGCTAGTTGCATCTAGTTGTTCAGCCAATCCCTTCACTGCATCTCTGGTGTAATTGATGAAGCGTTGCTGGTTGTAGTAGATGTAGTTGATCCAGTCAACGTTCTTGTTGACGGTTGACCACCAGAACAATACTGATTCAAATCCTGCAGCTATTTGATTTCTTGCCTTGAATTCATCCAGAACTCCTCTTGGAACACCTATGGCGTCAATATAGATGTTGTTGTCGAAGCTGCCAGGAACGGTTGTGGATCTCTTGGTTCTGCGGTAAGTTGCATTGTCATGTGAGGTGATAATGGCTACTGGCATAGTAAGGGCTGCAAGGACACATGTGCCTGTCCAGAATTTTGGCAAAGTTGGTCTCAGAATGGTAGTTTTACAGTACCACCAAACATCAGCCCTTGGCACTGTCAAAGTGGTGAAATCCTTAGTAGGAAAATCAATCTGGCTATAAATTTCAACACAATGTAGGAAGGTACCCACATCTTGTCCATCAGGTTTACATCGAGTAAGGCAGGTGTAATTTCCTTGGTTCAAAATGAGGGGGTACATGTCCTATTTTCTTCACTGGTGGGAACTTCCAATGCATATCACCACAATTTGAGTCAGTTGGCACTGCTCTGTCAGATAATAATGACAGTAGGCACATGGTACAACGAAAATTTTTCAGTAAGTTTTTCAGTAAGTTCAGGCAAGCTTTTAGTTAAATGGCTGTGCTAGGCTTTACTGAAGTGTTTGTATTTGAAGTGGCTGTGCTAGATTTTGAAGTGGCTGTGCCACGCTTCACTACTCGAAGCTTAATTTTTCCTATAGGGTCCTTACCTGAGACATCGGCACCTAGGCCATATGTCCCATTCATCCGATCATTAACATTTTTGATGGTTAGGTATATGGGGTTACAGCCCATATCACATGAGATGTAGTACGGCGCTGAACCAGGGAGAACTTATCCTGAAATGAGCGCCATTCAGAAGACTCCGGCATATAAGTGTAGCCACTAGCGCCCGTGTTCCACCACACTTCCTCCCAGCGTCTGCAAACCCTTGTCAGCTGTTGTCAATTGTTGGGCATAGCTTGTAGTTGGGCAAGTGATGTCTGAACAGAGGTCAAATGTAAATGTGACTGTGGTGCCTTCCGTAATGGTGAAGTGTAGTGTTTTGCCATGGTTTATGTCCGCCAACATCAAAAGCACTTTCCTTATAATGTCTTTGGCTGAGATTGGATGTATCGAAATGTATATCTGCTATCCCTATTAACTTAAGGAGGTAAACTTGCACCCTTCTTGATTGTGTGTTTTGATGCTCAGAGTGCGGGCATGCCCAATCAGCACTCGTCCCACCTCAACAGGGCTTAAGCACACACTCTGTGACCCTACTCTACCTCAAGAAGAGTTGTCACTTTGTTCTTGTTCAGGCGGCGTTCTTCGGCGAGCTTGTGCTCTGGTGAATGGTCTGGTGGATTCGCTTGGTCCTTCTCCTGGAGAGTTGTCCTCATTTGTTGGCTGGTCTGTGGCCTGACTTGGTTCTTGTGGAACTAGTGCAGGTAGTGCCCTGGAACAGTGGTTCAGATGTATCCACACTTTTCGGCCTTCGACCTTGACTGCTGTTGGGCTAGCCAGGACCACTCTGAAAGGACCTTCATGTCGCGGTTCCTGCCAGCCTCTTTTGAAGGTCTTCACGTAGACGTAGTCACCTGGGAGCACCTCTTTGAGTTTGTCTGCAATCTGTGACTGTCGTCCCTCAGCGGCACCTTTCACATCATTGAAAATCTCTCTGTCGATTTTAGTGAGACACTTGACATATTCATGCAGTTCATTTTGTAATTGATCAAGTGGAGGACCTCTAGTTGGTCCTCTTAGATAAGTTACTGGCAATGGTTGTCCGGTAAGCATCTCATGTGGAGTAAGGTGTGTGTTGTGATTTGTAGACATTCTCATGCTCATTAATGCTAACTGTAAGGCATTAAGCCAGTTAATTTTCTGTCCGCTAGCCTCACAAAGTTTATCAATTTTTGCTTTTAGGACACCATTTTGACGTTCAACCATGCCCTGTGACTGCGGGTGGTATACACATCCTAGCCTGCGTTTGACTCTCAAAGCTTGTGTGATTATGTTAATGACTTTATTTACAAAATGTTGGCCATTGTCAGAACAAAGTTTATCTGGTATGCCAAACCTAGGTATGACTTCCCGTAAGAGAAACCTAGCGGCTGATCCTGCATCCTCCTTGGCGGTAGCCTGAGCCTCTAACCAACACGAAAAAACATCAATTACCATTAACACATATTGATACTTCCCTATTGGTTTACCCATGTCTACATAGTCCATTACCAAATGTCTAAATGGTCCATCAGGTGTAGGAATGTGTCCCAATGGGGCTGTGAATGACTTCCTGTAATTGTATTGTACACATGGTACACATTTGCTTAGGTACTCGTCTATGGCTGGCACCAAATATGGGGACCACCAATCTTGTTTAATTAGCTTTATCACCTCTTTGCGGTTCACATGTGTTGGTCCATGGGCATCATGTATCAAGATGTTAAGTAATCTAGGTGGGGCCACATAGAGACCATTCGGTCCATACCAGATGAAAATTCTTTCCTAAAAGCATCCCATATCCCATTCCTGTATGGGTCGAAGGATCTGTCATCATCTTCAGATGAATTGTTGAAACTTGTCATGTAGGTTTGACTCAGGATGGCTTCCATCTTTGCTTTTCCTATTGTCTGTGACAGAATGGCTTTGATGTCTCCAACTGCCAGTCTGTATCCTGATGTGCATTCCTCAAAGGCAGTGATCCACTTCTGGCCTCCACTGTTCATACTTGGCAGCTGTTCAGTTAACCCCTTCAGGTCTGTGAATGACCAAGGCACATAAGTGCGCTTACACCCTTTATACAGCAGAGGGAGTTGTGACGCTACTTGCAGTCTTGGTCTCAACTGCATGTTGTGGGTGAAGTGTGCTGGCCAGGAACACCTACATCTTGGTTGAATGTCTGATGGGTCCTCCTTGTCATTGCAGTTCATCTGATAGTTCTCTTCATCTTGCTCTAGGCTTCCTGCATATTCCTTAACACTCTCTTTGAACCCTTTTTTCATTTTCGTCTATCTTTTTTGTGAGGTTCTGAGACAGCTGCTCCATCCATTCCAGCAGTTCCTCCGTGTTCCTCTGTTCTTGTTGCCACTTCTCTTGTCTTCGTTGAAGTCTTTCTTGTTCTTGTTGTTCTTTGTGTGTTTGCTTTTCTTCTTGCAAGACTTTAAATATTTCATTCGTTTCTCTTTGCATGGCATGTTGTCTTTCTCTGGCTGCTGCAAGAGATTCAATGACAACTTCTCCAGAGATTAATTGGGGAACAGTTTGGTCAATCTTTTGGAGTGGTTGCTGCTTGTGTTCAGGCCTATGCCCACATTTTAATGCATCTATTGGACCAGCCGCAGTCTTCTGGTTGAGGTCATCATGCTGTGCTGGCATGGGTCCTGTCGACTTATAGGCTCCCGAAGAGTACATTTTGGCTTGGGACCTGAATGACTCCAGATTAAGCTGTCCATCACTCATCATTGATCCAGGCTCTGACATAGGTGGGGGCGATCTCTGGCCTGTGGAGCCATACAGACGTATCAGTTCTTCTCCTTGACTACCCATACTCGCTTTCTCTCCCCTGGATCATTAATTCTAAACTTCATGGCTCCTGTCAATTCTACCTCTGCTTCTTTCTATTCTTGTGTTGTAATTAATGGACACTGACGAGCTAAGTCCTCTCGCTTTGGGGCGACAGGGGGTTGTGGTGCATAAGGTGGAGGCCTTTCTTCACCTTCTGTTACATGCTGACCTTTTTTCTCTTCATCTGCTCGTGTCTGCATATAGCTTCGTTCCTTTTCTTTCAGCTGTATAGCACACTCTCTGAATGCTTGTAGGATGGCCAGTCTACGCTGTTTCTCTGCAAGTTGACCCTGTGTCCTTTTCACTTTGTTTTTGGCAGTTGTCAGTCTGTTTTGGTCTTGGGCTAGTCAAGCTTGTACATTTATTGTTCCCTTTTTCTCCATCTCTTTTACAATGGTGCATAGTTCAGTGTCAAATGACCCTCTGAGTGGCCATTGCTTCTCTTCAGACTGAGTTAATTTATTCCATTTGTTCATGCAGCGTTTTAATTCCTTTTTAGATGCAATGCCTTTTGCTAACATTAAGCTAAAAGGTGTTATTTCTCCTCACTCTGACTTAGCTAATTTATTTCCCATTTTAATTCTTCTCTAAGTAGTGTTTGATATTTTATATAAGTTAGGGCTATCTGTGTTTAAAGCTCACAATGCAAAATGGCTGCTCCTTTTTTCTCAACGGGAGTGGCTGTTGCGTGAGTGTGCACAGAATCCGCCCTCCTCTGAGGCCCCCCTTCTCTCACTCCCTGCACAGAGTCCACTGTCCTTTGCGTCTCACTTCTCTTCTTGCTCCCTGCCGAAACAAGACCTATATTATTTGTATATTTAATACCTTTTATATTTTTATTTTAAGCCCTCAATTAATTTAAACAGCTGACCTTTCACCAACCATGCTTTCCACACCTCCTTTCTCCTTTAATTTAATGGGACATTTTTAACCAGCTCGTTTTGTGAATTTCTAATGACATGTTGAACTCATACAAGAGCATTAGCGCGACCGTTCTGCCGACTATGCAACACTACTGCTTCCAAATTTGGATTTGGCTGTAAAATAGCATATATTGGGTCAGTTTCCCTTATTTTAACCCATCTGCTAGGTGGCCACCACCCAAAACCGATTGCTTTTTCTCTTCCCCACAGTTTATCTTCCTTTTGATAGGCATATTTTTAGAATTTCGTCTATATACAACATCCATTCCTATTTAGGCTGACTTATTATGCTAGCTTGAAGTAGTGTATTCCTGGGGCCATTCTGCGTGGGACTCTATGGCCAGAAGCAGCAGCCTCATTCCAACTCACTATTGCAGTTATTTTCCCCAACGTAACTGCTGGTCTCATTAACAACTCACAGTAAGGGCCTTGTCCCAATACATAAGTTTTATCAACCAGTATGGATGTTGCTAATCCTTCTCTTTTAGCAATTGTGAGATGGACTTCTAGCTCCCTGCATTGTCTCTCATCCTGGGGGGCAAATGGGCCGCAAGGTAAAGGTTCTATTCCTAACACAGCTTCTAATGATATTTCACTAGCCAGCAATGAATTTAACACTGGTGTCAAAAGATCCTTGCTCCAGATTCGCTTTATCGTCTCCTTTAATCTATGGTTTGGAAACACTGTTTGCATTTCGTCCCAGTTTACCCACTGCGTTAATCCCCACAACTTTTCATTAATTAACGTGTTTGACTGCCAATGCTCTCTGCCCTCTACGTCTCTGTAAGTTCTCTCTAACCAGAAGTGTGTGCGAATTCCCTGTGTTTCCACTAACAAGTTATTATCCATGAAGTAGTTATAGTTGATACTCTAATCCGACCACCCTGCTTTCTATTGTTGCACCCAAGGTTCGGTTTATATGCTGACTTAACCACGGCCTATTACTGTGGACTAGATTGGGCCCCACACAAGTTTTGACTAATTTCCACTTTCTTAATCCAAATTCTCCCTTACCTTTTGACTTTTATGGCCACATATTTAGACAAAATCACACAGACATACACTTAACATTTATCTCTCAAAGCTTTTTCCTTATAGCATGCTTTCTCTTCTCTTTATTTATCTCTTTTCTCTCTATTTTCATTACCTCTTTTATTTCTCTGGCACGCTTTTTTCTTTCACTTACTTTTTGGTTGGTTTTCTTTACTCCTTTCTTTTACTCCTTTTTATAACATTTTCTATTTTCTTTACATTTTCCTCCCTTCGTACTAAGCTTATAACCTTCCCTATTCACAGTTACAAATTGATCTTAAAGTTACTCGTTAACTCACAATCAAAATTGCGACCACATAACTCAGTGAATAAAACCTGTTCCCACATTTAAAGCAGATCTTTAAAACAGGTGTCTGCTTACCTTTTTAGTATGCACGCTGTGGGCAGACGTTTTTCATGCGGTGGCTGTCCGGCCTGGTGCCGGTCACGCAATGGTGTCACAGGTTCGCCTGGTCCCCGACACAGGGCCACCAATTCTGTCGGGCCCAAAAGCCTCTCTTCTGTGCTCAAGGCCCGTGGACAGAGATGGATTCTTCTAATGTGTTCTAATACTGTTACCTTAAGCGCTAACTGCAGTATAACTTCTTCTAACAAAATAACAAAAAATGTAAAGTGTAAAAAAGCAAAGTAAAATAAAAGACTTCAGTTGCTGAGTTCTTGTGGAAGGAAGGAAAATGCCTTCTTCTTTATTGAGCTTGAATGGCAAGATGGTTCCCAGACAACCACAATGCAAAGAACAAGTCAAAAACATCCATTTTTATATCTTATTTGGGGCGATGAAGTAATTGCCCCTCCTTTTCTATAAAATTCTATACCATCTTAGTTCCCGTCATTTCCAAACCTTACATTTCCTTGGGAGCCATTACACTTTCACTTGGGAAGCCTTATTTCCAATCATACATGATTTAATATCTTATCTCAGCTGTACCAGGATGTTCCACTTTCCCAAGGACGTTAGCTTTGACTGGTCACATTGTAAATTCACCTACTCCAGGACTGGTTCTTATCTCAAAGACAACTCCTCTTGCTCACACAGCAGATTTTCACAAGCTTCTGGAGGCCCCTTTACTAAAATCGGCACCCTGTGTCCAAGTTCTCATGGGAGCTAAGGCCTATCTTACAGTGTGAAGATTACTATTCTTTGGTTAATTATCGCTACTTGTTAGAATTATCAAAGATAAAGATTATTTGTTCAAACCATCCGACAATATTCTGAAGAAAGGACTGATGTGCAGGACTGTCCAGCATTCTTTAAAGATGCTCTAAGCTTCTGAAAAACTTACCAAACTTTTTTATTTGCATTATGTATAATTGAAAATACCTATAACAAACAAGTTTAGGGTCCTATCTGCGATAAAATAAGTACTCAAAATAGTCAGTTAATTGTCAGTTTGGTAATATAATAAGCCATTACACAATTGTCTCTAGCTCTCAGAACTACTGGTTATTTTTTGGCTAAGTGGATTATATCTAGACCTGCAGAAGTCCCTGCTCATATTATGATCACTGTACACACCCTGTGTAGTAGTTAAACGATACACAGTTCTGTCTTCATGCTGAGTTCTATAAGTACTGCTTCTGTTTCCTGATATGATGCCGAAAAAGATCTTGATCTATCCTGATTAGACTTAGAAGAACTGCACTTTTACTGCAAATTAGTGTTGAAACAGCTGGTACAAAACATTACAGAGAAACTGAATCACACTGAGTATGACTAATGAACTAGTGTGTTGCTCTTTTAGTTTGAATGTGTTTAGTTTATCGTTTTGCAGCTGTTCATTAATATTCCATCAAGACTGGACAGTTGAGGAGTGTAAATAAGTTGTCTGGGTAGATGAATCGAGTTCCCTTTTGTAAGCTGCTGATGAAAGAAAAAGAATTTGGTTCGTCCAAACAATATAACTATCCTGTTTTTGGTGAAAAGTACAGGCCAGAGATGGCAGTGTGAAGAGGTGACATATGTTCTCCTGACACACATTAGGGTTCCTGATAACCTCAGAAGAACATGTGAATAGCAATGTGTGTCTGAACTTCATTGCTAGGAAGTGCATTCCTTCATGGCAACAGTTTATCCACACTCAAAAGAGCACTTCATCTATGATAATGCACCTTGAGACAAAGCATGTACTGTCCCAGAATGGTTCCAAGTGTGTGACTGTGAGTTTCAGCTGCAGCACCTCCAATCTATGTAAATTCTTTCCAGTCTGGAGCATCTGTTCAACACAATCATTTCTGCACCGTATAACATTCCTGCACAACATATCCAGTGTCTTATAGTATCCATGCCCAGACAAATGTTGTTCTGAAAGCCAAACAGAGGTGCAACACACAAGGGTCACACTGAAATTGCAAGTTAACTGACTAATGACTCGAGCTGGACTCAAGATTTAAGAGTTGTGATATTTCAACCTATGAAAAAACAAACATAACTGTCATTTAGCGTATGACTAGTGTGTATGCCTAGTTAGTCATTACTGCAATGTAATTTGATATGGCCTCAAATATGAGCCTTTCATTATTCTAACACCTTGTTGGTAAAGGTGGTGTTCTAACAAAAGAAACAAAGTGAGTGTTTCTGATAAAGTGGCCAGTAAGTGGAAGTACAGTGTGGGTGTTTCTGATAAAGTGGCCAGTAAGTGGACACACAAGATAGGTGTCTCTACTAAAGTGGCCAGTGAGTGGACACCAGAGGTGGGAACAAGTCACTAAGTTGCAAATAAAAAGTAAGCCTCATGTCTTGACACTTGAATCCCGAGTCAAGTCCCAAGTCAAGACAAGTCGCGTCCCAAGTCAGTACAGGAAAGTCTCTAGTTGAGTCCCAAGTTCTTATCTTCGAGTCCTAAACTAGTTAATCTGCAATCTGCATTCTTCAGTTAATTTAAGGCCATTCCAACACTGAACACCAAAAAATGATGGTAACAATAATACAGCCTTTTAATGACAGCATGTTAGTATTGTGATGTTGATGATGTTAGTAGTATGTGGTTCTATATTAACTTCTTATTTATTTTTCCCCCTTCCAAATAAAATACAACATCTGTGGTAGACAGTTAGCCATGACAGACATAATGGTATACACAAAGAGTAGTGCAACTACACTATATACTATTACACTTGATTGATTGGGAGCATAGGATTCAAATAAAAACTCACTCAGCACCACAAAACTCAGCAAACTAAAAACAGCTGCTAGTTTGAACTGATTTTAGACAACAGCAGAAACGAAAACAACAGAGCTGAACAAAGTATACAGAAAATGGAAAATGTATGAGGCTGAAGCTGACTTTTAATTGAATTTGCCATTTCACCTTGGTCAAACAGTGTAACTGTGTTTCTTTTGTTTCTTTTGTTTCGCTACCATAAGGAAAATGGTCAGTTCACCTGGTAAGTCTCTGCAGTAACAGTATCAATGCTGAGCTGGGCTTACTGAACCCGTTGATGCTTCGCTTGTTGGTGAACTTGAACTCTACCGCTTCACTGGTCTTCTGAAATAAATTAGTCCAAGCATAAGCACAGTGACAGACATTTGAGGACGCAGCTGTATGTCAGATTTACAGTAGGTAATGAAAAAGTAAGCAGCTGTGTAGAATCCTGTCTGTAGTCAGACTCCACGCTTTTTGCACTTTGGTCTTGAGTCTTTCTGAGTCATGAGCCTCAAGTCAGAGTCAAAGTCAAAGTCATTGGTGTTCGATTTGCAAGTCTTTCTCTATTTTGCGTTTGAGTCGAGTCTCAAGTCATCAAATTTGTGACTTGAGTTGGACTCAAGTTCAAGTTATACTCGAGTCCACACTTCTGCTGGATGCACAAGGTAGGAGTTGGTAATAAAGTGGCCAGTGAGTGAAAGTACAAGCTGGGTGTTTCTAATAAAGTGGCCACTGAGTGAAAGTATACAAGGTGGGTGTTTCTAATAAAGTGGCCAGTGAGTGGAAGTATAAGGTAGATGTTTCTGATAAAGTGGACAGTGGAAGCACAGGGTAGGCAAGTAGATGGTGATTAACTAAGGGAAGAAAGAAAACATGCATTTCAGCATGCCTAAACCACAGTCACACTCATACAGGCAAAGATACCTTTTCTATCAATTTTTTTTCTTTCCAGAAGGACTGGCTTTAAGAGAATAAAATACATGGATTACCACAAGATAAAGGTTTATTAAGGATTTCAGATGTATCCACTTCCCATTCTGTTCAGGATGGTGACATGTTATCTATGTTCTAGAAATTCCATCAGAAGCAAAACAATATCAGTCTTTTTCAAAATTGACTTAAACAAATCACCAGTCTGAAAGTGATGGCTCTGTCAGCTCTTCAAACGCTTCAGTGAAATATCAGACCGCACTCACTCCACTGTTATGCAAAATATATTCTATCTCTTTTCTTCAGAAAGCATGCGAGGCCTCAGCAAACCCATAGAATGCTGACTGGGCATAAAATGGGTCAAAAAGCAATTTAAAGGTCTTATGCACAAAAAGAAAATGTATGTTTTTTATAATTAGAATCATTATTATTATTTATTCTTCATGCTTCAATCAGTGACTTCTTAAAAATTTTGCTATTGGAGCTAGAAAAAATACCATTTTGCTCTTATTATTGTTCATCATCTATATTGCCCTATGGTCAAAAAACAGAACACGGTAAATCCCTGATTGGATACCATGACATCACAGTCTAGTTCAAGAGGACTTTAGATTCACGTTCTACCACTGACCACTTGAGTGAGCCTGCTAACCCCAGCTTCTCCATATATGCAGCAATAAGGCATTTCCACTTGTGACTGCACAGTAAATAAATAAGTGTACAATAAATGATGATAATGATTAATTGACTATATGCGGAAAAGCCCCAATAAGTCCACCTGAATGAAAATTTCAGTTATTAGTGGTGTTATTATTTAATGAAAGATTAATATTTTTA
Source organism: Colossoma macropomum (assembly GCF_904425465.1). Taxonomy (NCBI): domain Eukaryota; kingdom Metazoa; phylum Chordata; class Actinopteri; order Characiformes; family Serrasalmidae; genus Colossoma; species Colossoma macropomum. Next base: position 10,989,248 of record NW_023494803.1, read on the forward strand.
AAACAGTCCTTACAGAACACTGACATGAATTTAACATGTTAATAAACCTATGTATTATTTGCACACTTCACATGTTAAAAATATGTAAAAAAAAAAAAAAAGTATTCAAAAATATGTGGTCACGTGAAAAAAAATACACATATATATATATATATATATATATATATATATATACACGTGTGTATACACGTGTGGTAATAAACAGATGTCAAGCACAATAAATTATGTTCAGTCATTACTGTCTTTTATACACATAGAGCAGAAATGAACTTGACTTTTTTCAGTGATCTTACTGCATGTATTCTATAGTAGTACTCTGCAGTGGCCTTCAGTCAGTCTAATCTAGTTCTGAAAAGTTGAATGAAAAGTCTTTTCCTACCTGCTTTCCTTGATTTGGCCTCATCTGACTATAGTACAATACTAATGTTATTAATTACCTAACCAATTAGTTTAGCAGTGTTTGCTAAAAGGTCGACACATCGACACATTTCACTCAGCCTCTGGTGTATATATATATTATGTATTTACCAGTGGCTGAGTGAAATGTGTCGATGTGTTGACTCTGCCAGTGACTAGGCAGAATAACCATTTATATGACATGGAATAACTTCTGAAATCCAGAAAAATTTTGAATTCTGTTCAAAAGAGCAGACACTTAAGCCAAATGCCAGCTAGGACAAAACGTCTGTGAACAATAGAAGAGCTAATGTTAGCATATCCAGATCATTAATGTTACTCCACTCATTGTTTGGGAGTTCACACAGTTAATAGGATATATAATATATATCATTATAAAGTTGTTTGGCATCCCTCTGGAGTTGTTGAGGATACACTTCTTTTCATTTGACTCTCTTTTTGTTGAGTATGACAAGCCTAGAAAAAAAAAATCAATAAAACAGACGCTGTTGCAGCGCATGTGAATGTGTGTGGCACACACATCCAATTAGAAATAATGTGTGTTTAAAGCGCACCTGTAAATTTTATGCAGAAAACAGCTGTATTCCGACGATGGAGAGTATTGTGGAGGATTTTTCTGTACCTTTCTAAAAGTTCTGTACCTTTAGTAAGTGAACTTTGTGTGTCTTTAGTCACAAAGCAATGTAAGACAGTTTGAAACATTTGAATGAAGTGACACTGGCCCAGCAAGGCCTTATAAAACAGTTGGTAACACTTTACATTAAGGGTACATGATCTGGCAGTAATTAAGGCATTTACTAATGAAGAACTAATCAGAAAGTAATAAATCAGGAACAAATAAATGAGTCATATATTTACAACCACAAGATTTATTTACTCTGCATGAACTAATGCATGTACTAGTGAATGAAGATGAAGGTAATAAGCTTTTTTCAACATCTACATTGATCAGGAATTCATGTGTTAACGAATGTTTGTTGTCACAAGATCTCCCTGAGACACAGTGCTCTGGAATATTCTGTTTATCAAAGTCAACTGTAGCTCCATCTTCTCATCATCTTGTCCCTCTGCTTCATCTTGTTGTGTAAGCAGCCCTTGTATTTTCCTGTTTCTATCTGCACTGTCTTGAGTTTATTGTTTTTTTTATTTTTGTTAATAACTTTTTATTAATTCCCATAGTAAACACACAAACAACATTATCTGCATACTAACAACACAAAAGGATAGGGGGGTCTTGGTAAAAGTATGTATATATACATACATACACACAGACACATACATACACACATTCAACATAAGCAGGGTTTCTATGATTAGAGATTTTAACATAGTTAATGGCATCAGTCCAAAAGCAAATCGTTGCTGCCTTGGCATTGTAGAATCTGGTGGTCGCCCGTTCTCGAATAAGAATGTCCAGAAAATATCCACACCATAACTGAGATAACCAGCCTTTCAAGATTGATTTCTTGGCTGCAGTCAAGGCTGCCATCATGACTTTTCTTTGTTGTACAGTAAGCGTCAAATTAGAATCATCAAGAAGTAAAAGTAAAGCCGGAGACAAAGGAATGTTGACAGACAAATAACCAGACAAGATTCATGTGACATACAGCCATAAAGCCTTCACAATTGAACATGACTAAAACATATGAACATATTCTCCAACTAAGCCCAGCTGACATCTGTTACAATTTTTGTCATTTGAAAGCTTCATCAAAAAAGCACAACAGTGAGCTCTATTCCAGAGCTCTACTCCACCTAAAGGAGAGTTCTTAAATTAAATAAACAGATCATACAAATGTGAGACTAAGCCTTGGGAAGATTCATGATTACACAAATGATCCAGTAAGGGATGTTTCTTCAACTGAGTGTTCCATGGAACCCCATATGCATGTAGTGCAGAGCGTTGTCTCAGATATAGAAAATAGGACGTACCAGGAATAGAGAAAGGGTTGCATAACTCTTGAAAGGAGTAAAGCCCATGGGTGCCAAAGATATCATCAAAATAAAGATGTTGTTACTAGACCAAGTGGAAAAAACAAATGGCTTGGAACCTGTCAAAAGAAAATTGTTAAACCATATGGGAGATGATTTGTGAAATTTCACATTGCACTGAAGAAACTTAGAAAGAGTTACATATCCCAAGGGAGCAAGTGATAATAGTGCCATATCTTAGAAGAGAAGTCTGATGTGTGACACCAGCAAAGGGTAAATCTTGGAGCCTGATTGGAAAAATGAGTTGCTGTTCTATTACTCACCAAGAAGCTTTAGAGGTGTGATCAAACCATGACCTTAGGGCTTCTAACTGAAAATCCCAAAAATAATATTTAAAATTAGGTATAGCTAGGCCACCATTTGGACGCTGAAGTGATTTTAGGCAGATTTTAGCTCTTTTGTTGTTCCATATAAAACTTTTGGATAACTTCTCGATATCATTACAGACGTTCTGTGGGGGATAAAGAGGAAGCATTGCGAACAGAAAATTGATACATGGGACTATATTCATTTTAAGTATGGAAATCCTGGCAGACATGGACATTTGAAGTAAAGACCATTTTTCCAAATCCTTAGTACGTTTATTGAGATGATGAGCATAGTTGTGCTTCCGAATAAGGGCAAGATTTGGATATATTTGATGCTTAAATATGTACAATCAGATGTTTGAACTTGTATCTTCGGATGTCCAGAAAGATTTAAATTGCCATTGTACTGACCAATGGGTATCAGAATAGACTTGTCCCAATTTATCTTATATCCTGAAAATAAGCCAAATCTATTAAATAATGAGAGTGCATGTGGCAGTGAACTACTGGCATCTGAAAGAAGCAAAATAACATCATGAGCATATAGGGAGATATGATGTGACGAATTGTTTATGCGAATAGGAGTGATTAACAGGCTCTGTCTAACTACTTCCACTGGAGGTTCGAGAGATAAAATAAATAAGCTTGAGCTAAGGGGGCAACCTTGTCTTGTCCCTCTCTCAGAGGGTCTAAAATCAAATTTCTTGAGCACTGCCCACAGATACCGCCACTTAAGTCTGTCAAAAACCTATAATAGCATCCAAGCTAAAAAGTGCTTGAGAACTATTCGCATCCCTGTTGCTGGCATCGATGACATGTACAACACGCCTAATGTTATCTGCAGCAAATCTGCCTTTAATAAATCCAGTTTGGTCTTGATGTATATGATCTGATAGGCAGCCTTCAAGTCTTTTAGAGATAACTTTTGCATATATTTTGACATTGGCGTTTAATAATGATAAAGGTCTTCAATTCGTACAATCCAAAGGATCCTTGGCAGGCTTGAGTAGCATTGAGATCAAAGTGGTAGTTTGATCCTTATGAAAATTACCTATTTGTAAAGAATAATTAATGGAGTCTAATAACAACGGTCCCACTATGTCCTATAGCTCAAGCAGGAGCTCAGGTGGTATGCCAAAACCCGGAGATTTACGTTTCTAGTGGATATAGATGGGAGGTTTAAATGGTCTAAAAAAGAGTGCATGTCTGCATGTCAGAGACTTCGAATTTATAAAGATTAGAATAAAAATCATAAAAGACCTTATTTATATGAGAAGTGTTTGTAAACACCTTATAGAGGCACCTTTGATAGCATCTATATATGCTAATCTCTCAGATTGTTTAAGTTTAATAGCAAGAAGCTTACTAGGTAGATCACAAGTTGAACTGGAGCATGGTCAGATATAAGTATGGGTAGTATGTTAGCATGAGTGATATATCGCAAGTTGGAGGACATAAAGATATAATCAATTCTAGAATAAGAGTTTTATATATATATATATATATATATATAGTAAATGTTAATATACATATGTATATTAATAAATATTTCACGTAAAATGTCACAAGTAACAGGTATTTTTATGTGGCTTAGTGGAGGCCTCACTTGCTTTCTTAAGAAAAGAGATATCTGATTAAAGAGAATATATTTTGCATAGCAGTGCAGTCTGATATTCCAGTGAAGCAAATGAAGGGCTGAAAGAGCCATCGCTTTCAGGTGATTTGTTTAGGTTAAAGGGGAACTCCATCGATTTTGCAAAATTATTTAATCATTTAATGGTTCAGATGTAAACGAAATCATTCAGCGAAGTTTGGTGTAAAATGTGCCTTTCTAGAGAAATTTACAGAGTCAAAATTGTTCACCATTATAGTACTAGGAACCAGACGTCCATATGTCTACACTACAAATATCACAATTTTATCTGCTATCCAAAATGACCAGTGAACTTACACGTGTCTTGTACGTTTTATATGTCACACTGACAATGGTAAAATACTGAGAAATTGAAAAAATATGCTTTATTTGAGTACTATTTTTTCCTTACAACACCCTGCATGGACCTCTCCGTCCTGAATGCCTTTCGGGGAAAGGTCTGACTGCAGAGCCGCAGATTGACACACTGGCAGTTTCACTACAGCAGAAACTGAGATCAAGGTAAGAAACATTCATGAGTGAAATAAATTAGTCATCGTTAGCCACCGTGCACATATAACACTGTTAGCTTAGAACAGACTGTCTAAAGTGGGCCACGCAAAAAAAAACAAACAAAAACTATCTACCTCACTATCCTACCTCATGAACTGGTAAGCGGAGTAGCAAGTAGTTTGTTGTTGAGACCAGCACTTTACATTCGCCCTGGGCTGTTCTGCGTCAGCACCGGCAGGTTCGGTCTCTCTCTCTCACCCTTTTGTCTCTCTCTCTTCTTTAAACCACCGCAACTCCTTTTTTGGTTCAAATTGATGTGGCTCTAAGACATTTTGGAAACAGACCTCCTCAAAGTCCTCTACATACTCTGCCATCTTCCAAAAAAGGTAAGAAAACCATGAAAATAATCTGTAAACAAAAGCTTTTCCTGGCATTAGCCATGCTGAACAGCTGTAGCTACAGGCTAGTAACTACAAAAGCACATCAGCTTGTGTGCATTGATCTCAGTGTGGTTTTGAGAGGAAACACGGAAGTAATCCTGGAGTAAAACTTTATACCAAAAATACGTTTTAGGCCAAAACTTTATAACAAAACTATCACAAAACAATGTCTCAGGTATCAAGCCATGCATTCATAACTATTTTGTGTAATAACAGGATGTAGCTACTAGAGCCATTAAATGTGTTGGACGTCTGGTTCCTAGTAAATCGGTAAATTCTCTGGAAAAGCACAATTCACACAGAACCACTCTGAATGAAACCACTGAATGATTCAGTAATTTTACAAAATCGGTGGACTTCCCCTTTAAGTTTTTTTGAATAAGACCGATACAGTTCTGCTTTTGATGTTATTGTGCCGCAGAAAGGTCACCATCCTGCACAGGAATATCCTCTGTGTTAAAATAGGAAGAAGAAGATGAATCTGAAATCATTATTCAACCTTCATCAGATGGTGATCTAATGTTTTTATTTCCAGAGAGCTGCTCTGTCTGTTTCCTGATACAGCCATGGAGGGCAAAGTGATCATCACTGTGTGAATGGAATATGGTACTCTGATAATTGTTTTTCTTCAATTTTAGAAACCCCTGCCTAGTCCATTACTCGCTGTTGACTTACTGAGCTGCATCTACTTTATAGGTCCATTATATAAGAGTGCCATTACAGGCTGTAGCCCATCACACACAATTTCTCTGAACAGCAGGCTAGTGGTTAAATTGTGGACAATATTTAATTACCTGACTGTTATGGAAATGTTACATATTTATTGTGCACACTTCAATTACTGATAATTCCTTGAACTTCACCATCCTGGAGCAGGTGTGGAAATTGGTAAGAAAATCAATTCCATCGTGTTCTGATTTCTGACATGAAATCATAGTCACTCATAACAACAGTCACAGCAACTGTCATTAGTGAATACAAATGATCAAACCTAATAGAAGGGGTGTTATAGATGCACTTGGTACATTTGCTAACACAGTGTTTTTCTTCTTTGCTTGCAATGCAAAGACTTTTTGGCAAGTGAAATCATCTCAAATCTACACAATGTATTTATTTCTTTTTATGAGGTTGTTGCTGAAACAGCACACAGTCTTGATCAAGCAGAGATCTTTTTATTATTGAGATAATTTTGATATTTACAGTTGAGTTGCCAGGATGTTTAAAAGGGTAGCTGCAGAAAAGATGAAGGTAGAGTGCATAGATTTCTGTTTCTGGATACTACTACTACTACTGACAATAATAATAACAATAATAATGCATTTTACTGATAAATATGATCATTGGTTGAATAAAGTGTTTGAATATTACATTGACACAACATTGTATTTCTACATTAATATAAACTACTCACCAAGCTACAGTGGTGAGGGGTACTCAGCTATTTCCCAAGGTTATAATTTCTCAAGTGTTAGTATCCACCCCTTTAATAAAGTAGAAGTGAAAATTATGATTTTTAACCACTGTGATTAGGTTTCTTTCTTAGTATCAGTTCAAACTTGGTCAAACTTTGATGTTGGATGAGAGGGTATGGCTCACAATCTCCATTCTAGTTCATTTCAAAGGTGTTTGATGGGGTTGAGGTCAGGGTTCTGTGAGGGCCAGTCAAGTTCTTCCACACTAAACTCACCCAGGCATGACTTTAAGGAGCTTGCTTTGTGCACTGGGGCTCAGTCATGCTGGAACAGAAAAGGTTCTTCCCCAAACTGTTTCTACAAAGTTGGAAACACTGAATTGTCCAAAATGTCTTGGTCTGCTGAAGCATTAAGATTTCCCTTCACTGGAACTAAGGGTTCTAGGCCAGCCTCTGAAAAACAACCCCATATCATCATCCCTCCTCCACCAAACTTTACATTTGGCACAATGGAGTCAGGCAGGTCACGTTCTCCTGGCATTCGCCAAACCCAGACTCATCCATCAGGCTGCCAGATAGAGAAGCATCATTTGTCACTCTACAGAATGCATTTCCACTGTTCCAGTGGCAGCATCCATTACACCACTCCATCCAATGCTTGGCATTATGTTTGGTGATGTGTGCACCTGCTCGGCCATGGAAACTCATGCCATGAAGCTCCCAGCGCAGTTTTTGTGCTGATATTGATGCCAGAGGAGGTTTGGAACTCTGCAGTTATTGAGTCAGCAGAGCGTTAGTGATGTTTATGCACTGTCCGCATATAATCATACCGATCTTTACCGATAAATATTATCTTTGCTTGAATAAAGTGTTTGAATATTACACTGTCTATTTAATAACTAAATGTCTATTTAACTGACTTGAATGTATGTTATGTTTCTGAGTCAAAGATGGAACTTTTTGGAAGACAGGTGTCCTGTTACATCTGGCATAAAGCTAACACCGCATTCTGCCATAAGAATATTATAGACACAACCGTGAAACATGGTGGTGGTAGTTTGATGGTCTGGCGCTGCTTTGCTTCTGCAGGACCTGGCCGACTTGTCTTAATTGATGGAACCATGAATTCTGCTCTCTGTCAGAAAATCCTGAATGTCTGCCCATCAGTTCATGACCTAAAGCTCAAGCACAGTTGGGTTATGCAGCAGGACAATGATCTGAAGCACACAAGCATGTCCAAATTTGAAAGGCTCAAAAGAAACAAACTTAACTGTTTGCAGTGGTCAAGTCAAAATCTTAACTTTACTCCCATTGAGATGCTGTGGCAAGACCTTAAATGAGCAGTTGAGCTCCAATGTGGAAGTAAAACAATTTTGCTAAGAAGAGTGGGCCAAAATTTCTTCAGAGTTATGTAAAAGACTTATTGCAAGTTATTGCAAATGTTTGACTGCAGTTGTTACTGCAAGGATGGCACAACCTGTTATTAGGCCTAAGGGAGCATTTACTTTTCCTCATGTGTGATATAGTTTTTTTCAATATATCTTTATATTTAATAAATGAAATGATCATTTAAAAGCTGCATTTGTGTTTACTTGTAATGTCTTTAACTTATGTTAAAATTAGTTTGATGATCTGAAACATTTAAATGTGACAAATCAGCAAAAATAGAATAAATTGGGTGAAATTACAGCACTACAGTAATTCTGTATTATAAATCACCTGTCTGTAAAGCACTTTGAGCTTCCTGTATGAAAAGTGCTCCATTAATAAAGTTAAATAAAGACTATCCTGAATATAATAAAGAAGAGAGTTCTCTCAGATCAGACTGTGGTGAACTTTCCCTACCATAATATTGTCATACTTGTTACCGTTAAGTCATTTTACTAGGTTATAATCAGGTGTCATTATCAGATATGGATTTCCTCCTGCTCTGTTGTAAACTGTATAAATGACACTGTCTGCTGTATCGTTCCTTACTCTGCTTCATTCTGGGAGAACTTCATCTGTCCTTCAGCGCACCAAACTGCCTGCTGCTCACTTATAAAGTGATCTTACAGCACATCATCTGCTCAGGTAAGATTTGTTTTTAATGGATGTTATTGTGAAAAGTCATCACCTGAATATTTCACCTCTGAGTGTCCACGACTGCATCTATGATATGAGAATTTTGGTTTTTCATTCTGCTAATGATCATTTCATTAATGTCTCCATATAACTGCACTTCAGTTTTATGCCTTTTGAGTCTTGGTTCCTCTCAGGAATTTAACATATTAGGTATATATATATATATATATATGTTTTCACTTAGAAAATCAACAACATGTACCCTTTCACCAGGAGCACCTATACTTTTGCAGATGTATTTATAATAATATCAGTGTTTTTCTGAGCAAATAAATAAACAGATTTTTCATTGTAATTTTTTGGGTGTCCAAAACTTTTACACAGTCCTGTATATTTTACAGAAAATTACACAGATGCCCCATCTAATCTCAGCTGTGTGAGTGTTGAGTGTGTCACTCTTTACCTTTATTACTGCTTCAATGGTTGATCATTTTCTGAAGTAATCAAACACATTCAGTGATGTTGAGGTCTGGACTCTGGGATGGTCAGTCCATTGTTCAGCTTCTTTGTTTGATGTGTCCGTCTCCTTTTCTCAGTGAGAGCTTCTTAACAGCTCTTCTTACAGTGGAAGGATGGACAGAAACACCTGTGGATGTTTTCAGATCTGAAGCAGCTTGATTTTCTCCTCTCTCTCAGAGATGAAAGCTTTAAGTGCTGTTTATCTGATGGGGACAGTTTTTTGTATCTACCAGCTCTTCCAGGTGGTTGTTAAGGGTCCCATTTTCTCTTTTAAACAGTTTTTGAACTCCAATCACTTCGACTTTCTCTTCTATTATGCAAGTAGACTATCAAATATCTAATTTCCTCAAAAAAATCTCATTCTGCCAAATTAAATACTGATTGATTCAATATTATACTCAGTGTTGGAGGCTTCTGTGTAATGTGTTTCCTGTATGTGAATTATGTTTTCTGCTTTTTTCTAATTCTAAAAAAATGATTGTCTCTGTCTTTTGCACGGTACTGTACAAATAGTTACTATTCACCTCTACTCATGGGCAAATTCAGTGTAGTGTGTAGTGAAAGCATTCTTTAGGATTTCTCACTTAACAGCTGATGAATCAGAAGCTCATGGTAAACTTCATCAGTTTCTCTCTGTCTTGGGCTGGACTCTCTACAGTCCACCTCATAACAGAGTGCACTAGTAAATCTCAGTGCTGCTTTCCTCCAAAGTGAGAACAGTTTCTGAAAATAGTTTTAAATTGTCCTCAAATGTGATGCGTGGTGATTCAGATGTTTGCATCTTTCAATCAGAGGTGTAAAGAGTACTAAAAATTCCTACTTAAGTAACTGTAGTAATAATTTAATTGAGTACAAGTAAAAGTATTAATAAAGGACGTTACTAAAAAGTAGGTTATTGAAAACTACTTAATGAAGTAAAAACTACTTTACTTCGTAAAGTATGTTACGCATATATGACATTAACACACTGAACAGACCAGACAAGCACACAGACTGTTAACAAGTATTTAACTAAGAGAAAAGTAAAATAAAATACAATAAATAGAAATCAGAATAAAGGAGTAATAATAAAAAACAATGGGAAAAATGGGAAAGGAGCTCAGGAGATGTACATATAAGATGTATGGATATCTGTACATATGCAGATATGAATGTCTGTACACATGCAGGACATTTACTATAAAATATACTATCAGAGTAATATGAATATTTACTTGTACAGTAGCGTAAATAAGCATTATGCTTCAGGAGTAGTTACTGTAATACAGTAAGGGAGGTTTGTTGGTTCAGTTTAAGGCAAGGCAAGTTTATTTATCCAGCCTCTTTCATACACTGCTGTCATTCAAAGTGCTTAATAAATGGGAAAACACAGTCAGAAAATACAGAGTTGTTTATAAAAAAGTAAAGGAGAATAGAAACTAAAATTATTAAAACAATACATTTAAAAGAGGAAATCATTAAATTAAAAATCAAATTAGTGACGGTTTTGAATAAATGCTCCCTTAATCAGTAATCAAATAGATTAGATATTGTAATCAATAACCAAATAGGTAGTATTGGTTAACAGAGAATATTAATTCTCTCACAAAGGGAAGGCCTTAGTCTGTCTGCATAGGAGATTCTAGACACTGGAAAGCCCCTGGGTTCACAGAGAGGCCTGTGTGTACTTACTGACCCAGTGAAGAGAGGGGCAAGTTGACCTTGAAAGGTAGAGCAGGCTGGTAAAAACCTGTTGAAGCCAGTTTTTAGGAGTGAGCTCATCATGTGATGGCCAAACTGATGGACGAAGAGATGCACCTATTAGAGAATGAGCTAATATCAAAATTTGAGAAGTAAGGTGGGGGGATATCAAACTACCCCAGATAAATGGTACATAAACTGTTGTTTGGAACACTGTATTTGCGCAGTTGGGTCTCTCGAGACCCTGTGCCACCAGATGCTGAAATAAAGAAGAAGCATTTTTCTCCCTTCCACAAGAACTCAGCGGCTGAAGTCTTTTATTCTACTTTCTTTTATTTTTGATTGAATACCCTTTTTATTTTTGTTTATTTTATTTTTGTTTATTTTTTGTAAGTGATTAAGACAATAATTAGAACAAAACCACAGCACAGAATAGTTTAGATTTTAAAAACCATCATATGCCGGGGCTTTGGGCAAGGAAGAAAATAGCTTTTGGTCCGGACATTAGAAATAAAATTAGGATAGTTAAAAATCAAATTAAGAATAAAAGTTATATTAGGATTTAAAAAAAAGCCGTTATAGAGGAAAAAGGGCCTAGATATGCCAACTGAGGTGAAAGCTGCCAACGGGGTCCATTTAAGGGCAGCATAGTAGCCAAACGCTACTTCTCCATGTTTAGTCTTCACCTTTGGCAGGACTAACTGACCAGTTCCTAATGATCTGAGAGTTCTGCTTGGCTCACATCGCTGCAGCGGATCAGATAAATACGCTGCTCCTGCACCATTAAGACATTTCAAGAGCAGCAACAGCTCCTTAAAGTATTCTGGAAGTGACTGGTAGCCAGTGTAAGGATTTAAGAATGGGGATGATGTGTTCCCTTATTTTACTCCTAGTGAGACTGTGACAGCTGCATTATGAATCAGCTGAAGCTGTTTGATTGTGTTTTTTGGGAGTCCAGTTAGGAGACCATTACAGTAATCAATCCTGCTAGAAATAAAAACGTGGATGAGTTTCTCCAGGTCTGCTTTAGTCAGAACGTCTCTGATCTTATTGATATTCTTAAGGTGATAAATAGCCGATTTACTAACTGCTTTGACATGACTGCTAAAACTAAGATCAGAGTTCATTAGTACACCAAGGTTACGTACTAGCTTTTTAGATTTTAGGGCTCTTGAATCCAGGGAGGCAGCTAGTCTGTGCAACAGCAGAAAGATTCAACTGCAGAAAGTTTTGTTCCACCCAGTTAGTGATGAGCTCAAGGCACTTACAAAGTGAGTCAAGAGGACCATAGTTGTTTGGGGAGAGGGCCAAGTAGATCTGAGTATCATCTGCATAGCTGTGGTAAGATATCCCATAGTCTTGTAGGATTTGGCCAAGAGGCGGCATGTATAAATTGAATAAGAGTGACCCAAGATTTGAACACTGGGGGACACCACAGGTCACTGGCACTCTCTCAGAAATATTATTTTAAATTTCCACAAAGTAGTCCTTTGTTTGCAGGTATGAACTAAACTAAAACTAACTCTTTATTGTCATATATTCCTCTTGTAATTATATGAATTACTTCATACAGAATCAGACATTTATTTCATTTTAAGTAAGTTAAGGTCCAGACGTGGCAACGAGAAAAAGTACCTTAATTATTTGCACTCCAAAAAGTGCCATTACAGGAACAAATATTCTCAAGTACAGTAATGAGAGTGAATATAATTCATTACTTTCCACCTCTGATTTCAATCATATCTAAACGCTATGCAGAATATTTGAGGTCAGTAAATGATCTGTCTGTGCTGGTGTACAGAGGAGTCGGCTCACACTGGCCTCTTATTTAGTTCATCATCAGCCCTGAACTGAACATCTGCTGGTCTCTCTTTTTCAGGATGAAGCTTGTGGTTCTTCAGGCTATACTCGTCCTCTGTTGCTGCAGCAGATCTCAACAATACGCTGACAGGCCCTGTAAGGGTGTAGCAGAGCAAAATAAATATGACAATTTCAAAATTCGTCACCTAGCTCCAAATTCAAACATTAACAATGACGCTGGGTGGAAAAAACACCTAATTGACAATGGCCTCTGTGGAAGGACCGTGAAACAATCCTTCATCCACAGCACAGCAGATGAAGTTGACAAAATCTGCAGCGAAGCTGGTGGATATTACTGGAAAGGGAACCTGTGTGTTGGCAAAGCTAAGTTCACGGTAACTGAGGTAACCGGTGTAAAAGGAGACAAAAAATGTGAAAAGAAGTTTTCAGTGAGAACACTGAATAATCAGCCTGTGGCTGTGGCCTGTGATCTTGTTAATGAAAAATGTGTGCCTGTTCACTATGCAGCCATTAAAAAGGAAAAAGATGTGCAGGGACTCAATAAACCCTGTAAGAAATGAATATCACTCCCGAGGCCTCAGCATCCTGAGGCTTTCAGATTAAAGTGAGTGAGAAAACTGTTTAATTGTTCTCTTCTCTGATTTATATTTCATACATGTCAAGCAAAAAAATGTCTCTTCTTTCTGTTCTTAATAAAAAGTTGTAATCAGAGCATAAACTGGAGTGCTGTGTGTCTTATTGCTCGACTGTTTGGTGACAGTGGTGGGTGGATCCCAAGTCCTTTCTGTTTTTAAAGCTGTACAAATAATATGATATACGACTCCAATTCCAAAAAAGTTCCAAAGACATTGCTGCCATCAAGTTCTAAAAGTTAATATTTTTCATGAAATGATCATTTCTCACTTTCAACATCTGATATGTGTTCTATGTTCTATGTTGTGAATAAAATATGGGTCTATAAGATTTGTAAATCATGCATTCTGTTTTTATTTACATTTATTCACATTTTATACAGCATCCCAATCTTTTTTGGAATTGTGGTTGTATTATAAAATAGCATATTAATGGAATAATATTTTATCATTTATTGTAATATATAATAATAATAAATAACTAAATGAATAAAAAATAAATAAACTGGAGACTGGCATCAGAAAAAAGTCTTTGTTTTTACAGTAATTTACCATAAGATATTGTGGTAAATAGCCATAAATTATTTTTATACAGTCATTTATTTTTTTTAAATAATGTTAATAACTGTTTAAGCAATTGTACTCTAATAATTCAGTAAAGAAATAAGTAATTAAACATTAAGAAAACAAAAATATTATTATTATTATTATTATTATTATTATTATTATTATTAATAATAATAATAATAATAATAAGTAGTGGTAGTAGTAGTTATAACTTTGTTAATTGTCATTTTATCCTTTATGGCTGTAATAATACAGCAACAATTGCTTCATGATAAAATATATGTTTAGTAAAAGTATACAAATTCAGTGTTTTCTGGTGCAAAAGAAAACTTAAATTAATGATAAGATAAACTTAAAAAATGTAAGTTTCAAATTTAGATCAGAAATAAAAACGTACATGAACAGACTTTTAAAGTAGGGGAGACCAAGTCTGGTTGTAAGACTTTTTGTTTCAGCACCTGTAACTCAGCTACACCTAGAGTTCTCAAACTTTTATACAAAGTACTCATATTTGTTCACTACAAATGGCTTCAATTCAATATCACAGACCTCATGAGCTGATGTCAAATACATGATGTTCTTTTGTTACAACCTACCCCATATCGGGCAGGTTGTAACACATGCTGGGGTAAGTTGTGACAATTAGACAAAAGAAGCTTCAGAAAGAGGTTTACTGAAATAATAGAACAACCCAGAACAATGCTTTTCATCCCATGTTTGTAGTTGTTTCATGTTATATATTACTGCCACTTGATATGCAAATGATTTTGCTTTTTCTGATCTAAAAGAAAGTGGAGCAGAAAACCTGAGTGCATAGATACAAAAAGTTTTTTAATTTGTCTGACACCTGTGCTAGTATTCAATTTTACTCCACTCTCCAGTGGCTAACATGTCATATGCTTATCTATAATACTACATAATACAGGTCTGCTGCCAAGAGTCAAACTTTCAGCCAACACTTCCTCCTGCATCTCAGAGAAAAGTTTGTTGCTGTTCTGGTAACCTACACTGGGAAGATCACTGGACCCCAGGTCTTTTGGCTTCTGCAGTGATTTGCAGTATCTGCTCAGTGTCACATGGCAGATGCCATGTGCCTTTACAGCTGATCTGATTGACCTGTCCTTCTCTGTGACCTCATCATTTGCTTTTGTAAAACATCGGCATGCACACCTCTGTCAGTCTTTCCCCTGTCAGACTTTCTGACTAAGCATTCTAGGATGGTTGTAACATTTTTTAAAGACGTGTTACAAACCACCCCACCCCTGTCAGCCATTGTTTAGCTAGCTGTATTAGCATAGTGGTTTGAAATTAGGAGGGGAAAATGCATCATACACTATATTGCCAAGAGTATTCACCCATCCAAATCATTGAATTCAGGTGTTCCAATCACTTCCATGGCCACAGGTGTATAAAACCAAGCGCCTAGGCCTGCAGACTGCTTCTACAAACATTAGTGAAAGAATGGGTCGCTCTCAGGAGCTCAGTGAATTACAGCGTGGTACCGTGATCGGATGCCACCTGTGCAACAAGTCCAGTTGTGAAATTTCCTCGCTACTAAATATTTCACAGTCAACTGTCAGTGGTATTATAACAAAGTGGAAGCGATTGGGAACGACAGCAACTCAGCCACGAAGTGTTTGGCCATGTAAAATGACAGAGCGGGGTCAGCGGATGCTGAGGCAAATAGTGTGCAGAGGTCGCCAACTTTCTGCAGAGTCAATCGCTACGGACCTCCAAACTTCATGTGGTCTTCAGATTAGCTCAAGAACAGCGTAGAGAGCTTCATGGAATGGGTTTCCATGACCGAGCAGCTGCATCCAAGCCTTACATCACCAAGCGCAATGCAAAGTGTCGAATGCAGTGGTGTAAAGCGCCGCCACTGGACTCTAGAGCAGTGGAGACGTGTTCTTTGGAGTGACAAATCACGCTTCTCCGTCTGGCAATCGGATGGACGAGTCTGGGTTTGGCGGTTGCCATGAGAACAGTACTTGTCTGACTGCATTGTGCCCAGTGTAAAGTTTGGTGGAGGGGGGGTCATGGTGTGGGGTTGCTTTTCAGGAGTTGGGCTCGGAGCCTTAGTTCCAGCGAAAGGAACTCTTTATACTTCAGCAGAGATTTTGGACAATTTCATGCTCCCAAATTTGTAGGAACAGTTGACCGGCCTGCACAGAGTCCTGACCTCAACCTGATAGAACACCTTTGCGACAAATTAGAGGGGAGACTGCGAGCCAGGACTTCTCGTCTGACATCAGTGTCTGACCTCAGAAATGCGCTTCTGGAAGAACGGTCAAAAACTCCCATAAACACACTCCTAAACCTTGTGGAAAGCCTTCCCGGAAGAGTTGAAGCTGTTATAGCTGCAAAGGGTGGGCCGACATCACATTAAACCCTGTGGATTAAGAATGGGATGTCACTCAAGCTCATATGTGTGTGAAGGCAGACAAGCAAATACTTTTGGCAATATAGTGTAAGTGTCCTTATATTTGAGGCACAATATGTAATGTGACAGAATAGACCAGATGTTTGTGGTAAAAGCAAAAATTGAAAACAAAAGGCTTTAATACAACAAGAACAAACCAAACAGTAATAAAAGTAGTAAAACAGGCCAAAAACTAAAACCAGAGTGAGGAGAGTAACAGATTTTAGAGACATTAAACAGGTAGTCGAGGGCGAGGCAGAGGTCAGAACTGAGAAGTAAAACACAATAATAATAATAACAATAATAATAATAATCATAATAATAATGATAATAATAATAATAATAATCATAATAATAATAATAATAAGAAGAAGAAGAAGAAACAGTAGACAAAGCCAAAAAGGGAAAGAGCTAAAAAAAAACAAGGTCAAAAAACAAATAAATTTAGTTAGGTCATAACTGAGGTTTGGGGGGAGGAGCATGGCTCACCTTCTGTTCCTGTGACGAAGCGTTCGAAATCCCCAACACCATCCCATCTCCTTCCTGCTCTTCAGTCCTGCCTCAGTCCTACTACAGCTATGAGGGGGGATCTGGCCTTCTAGCTACAGACAGAAGCTGCCCAGAACTCCAGCCCAAGTTCTCAGAATTCTCCGCCCTCCCTCAAACAGTCCCTCATACTTCCACCACATGATGAAGGCATGGTCTGAACTCACAAAACGCACTTATTGCCAAGATAAATGGTTCTAAACAATGTGCTTAGGTACCTTATACACAAGAGTTTTGCACAGTACTTATCAGTTAAATTGAATTGTTTTTTGTTTGTTTTTGTTTTTTTTTTAAATAAAAATAAGCAACAGAACTTGCACGTGGCAGGCTGTCAAACCTTCTGTCTAAATTGGCTGACCACGATGTTCAGGTACAGAAATAATGTATAACGTAATCTTTATGCTAAAGATGAGATGCATTTTGCATGTTTTGTTTTAACCCTGATGGCGTTTTCATGTTCCTGTTTAGACTGCAGGTCTTTAAGCAGTTCCTGTGGGCTGACACAGATGCATGAAATCTTTAGAAACCTTCTTATATTTGAGCCATCTGTTTAACACAGAATGAAATAAGCCATTTAGAAATATTTCCACTGACACTAATACATGCATAGCCCTGTTATTGGCTAAGTATTTGTTGTAAAGCATTTCAATTAACGTAATTAAATAAGCTTGAGTTAGTATTACTACACTATTAGTGGTTGCTGCTAGTTGTTCATTATTACTGTAAATGTACTAACTGATTACTTCCACTTACTGCTAATAATTACACAAGCAAAACTCTCAAGTGAATGTGGTTCATTTAAGATGATGAGTTTGTATAATTTTACTGAGTAAAACTTTACAAAGTAGTTTTTACAGGGCAGTGGATTCGTATTCCTGTGCAGGACAGTGACCTGTTACCCACATGCTGAACAGTAGCAGGTCTAGTTCCACATTAACTTGACTTAATCAAATCACATGGTTCTAAAAGTAATGGCTCAGCTCCTCATCCCCTTCACTGAAATATCATATACTGGACTGTTATGTAAAACATGCCTTTCCTGATGTGTGTGATATCTCCACACGCATGAAGAACAATGCCAGTTTTGGTAAATCAGTAACTGAGAGAACAGTTAACCAAATCACCAAAGTAAAAGGACCATAAGACCATAACACAGCCATAAACTACCTGCAAGGGACACTTGCATAAAAGCAACAGTGCTACATACTGAATGAGGATTTTGAACTTGGAATGAAAGGACCCAGAGACTTGATATTCGACTCACAGCCCAGAGACTCAATACTCAACTCGGACTCACACCCCAGAGAATCGATACTTGACTTGGATTCACACCTCAGAGACTCGATACTCAACTTGGACTCGAACCCAAGAGACTCCATCCTTAACTCAGACTTGCACCTCAGAGACTCGATATTTGACTCAGACTTGCACCTCAGACACTCCATACTCAACTCAGACTCGCACCCCAGAGACTCCATACTCAACTCGCACTCACACCTCAGAGACTCAAGACTCAATTCGGACTCACACCCCAGAGAATCAATACTCAGCTTGGATTCGCACCTCAGAGACGTAATACTCGACTTGGACTCACACCAAAGAGACTCCATACTTGCACTCCAGAGGCTCCATACTAACACAGACTCGCATCCCAGAGACTCGATACTCGACTTGGACTCCCACCTCTATGACTTGATACTCAACCCGGACTTGCACCCCAGAGACTCGATACTCAACTTGGACTCGCATCTCAGAGACTTGATACTTGACTCAGACTCGTACTCCAGAGACTCCATACTCGTCTTGGACTTGCACCTCAGAAACTCAATATTTGACTTGGACTCGCACCCCAGAGACTCAATAATCGACTTGAACTCGCACCCCAGAGACTCAATAATCGACTTGAACTCGCACCCCAGAGACTTGAAACTCAACTCCGACTCACACCCCAGAGACTCAATACTCAACTTGGATTCGCACCCCAGAGACTGAAGACTCGATTCGGCCTCACACCTCAGATACTCAACTTGACTCAAACTCTCACCTTAGAGACCCATGACGTGACTCAGACTCACAGTAATTTTATCTACAGAAATGGTAGTAGATACAATTACTTAAAACAAGTTACAATCCTTCAGAAATAATCTTATAACATTCTTACAAGAATCTCATGAAAAGGATTATCAGATACATGGGCAGATTTAAGATGATTTCACTTTCCATGATGCGATTTTTTGCAGTGTGAAGGTCATGTACAAATCCCGCATGCAAACACAGTTACTAAAGTAGCTTTTTATCATTTGAAAAACATCACTAAGGTTCGGCCTTTTCTATCTCAGAGCAACACAGAGAAACTTGTTGATGCGTTTGTTCCAGCAGAGTTGATCACTGTAATGATCTTCTTACTGGAGAAAACAATCCATCCTCTACAACTCGTACAGAACGCAGCAACACGGATCCTCACAGCACCAACACAGAGAGATCATATCACCCCCCTTTTTAAAGATTTGCACAGACAGCACTGTCTGTGAAGCCACTTGTATGAACAGTGCTCTGTAAATAAAGTTATTATTATTATTATTATTATTATTATTATTATTATTATTCATTTTCCTCCTCAGATCAGACTGTGGTGAACTTTCCCTACCATAATATTGTCATACTTGTTACCGTTAAGTCATTTTACTAGGTTATAATCAGGTGTCATTATCAGATATGGATTTCCTCCTGCTCTGTTGTAAACTGTATAAATGACACTGTCTGCTGTATCGTTCCTTACTCTGCTTCATTCTGGGAGAACTTCATCTGTCCTTCAGCGCACCAAACTGCCTGCTGCTCACTTATAAAGTGATCTTACAGCACATCATCTGCTCAGGTAAGATTTGTTTTTAATGGACGTTATTGTGAAAAGTCATCACCTGAATATTTCACCTCTGAGCGTCCACGACTGCATCTATGAGGTGAGAATCTTGGTTTTTAATCCTGCTAATAATAATTTCATTAATGTCTCCATATAACTGCTCTCTCAGTTTTTACCCCTTTTGAGTCTTGGTCCCTCTTAGCTGTTCTTCCTCATGCTCATAGGGAGTTTCTCTCTGAGTCTTGGTTCCTCTCAGTGGTTCTTCACGCTCTTAGAGTGTTTCTCCTTTAGAGTCTTGTTTCCTCTCAGTGGTTCTTCTTCATATTCTTAGAGAGGTATCATACTGGTGTGTTCAAACTTTTGCATATGACTATTTGTACTAATAATTGTGTTTTTCTGAGCCAACAAACACTGATCGATAAATAGCTTTTTCATTCTAATTTCCTTGAGTGCCTAAAACTTTTGCTAGGTCCTGTATATTTAACAGGCAGCTTCACAGAAGCCTCAACAACTAAATCTAATATTGGATGTTTCAGTATTTACTGTGTCACTCTTTGCCTTTATTACAGCTTCCATTCTTTTCAGGAGACTCACTTTCAGTTTCTCAAAGAAATCTGCAGACACACCTCCAAAGTTCAGTCTTAGAAGTAGGTTCAGCATTTTCTGCTTCTCACTATCCAATTAATTTCAATTACTAATTTAGACATATCAATATAATACAGAAACATCCTCTTATGCCATTTTAGATGTTTTTGAAAGAGCAATATGCGAGGCAGCTGAGGGGAATTTGGGTAGATGTTTGAGTGAATGTTAGTGTCTGTTTCAGACTGAGACTTGACTCAAACTCGCACCTCAGAGACTCGAGACTCGACTCGGTCTCACACCTCACGTACTCACACTTGACTCAAACTCGCACCTCAGCAACTAGGGGACGTTAGTAACAGTAATTTTATCTAAAGAAATTGTATTATTAAATCTGCAGATATACTAGATGCAATTACTTAAACTTCAGAAAAAAGTTATAATATTATAATATTAATAATATTATAACATTTAAGGGAAGCGGAATGTCATTGACCCCTTTGGGGGCAGCTTGTTGAGGGGACACAGCTGGAACTGGTTGGTTTTAAGATTGGAGGAGTTAAAGTGGCACAGAAGCAAAGAGTGGAAAAATTAAATACTGATAGAAATAATATCATACTTAGGCTTCTGCGTAATTGTTTATTATATATATATATTTTTTGTTTTTTTCTAAATAAAAAAAAAGTACTTTGTGCTTAATGACAAAATGGTGGTCTCTGTTTTGGAAATCCAGAGAGACCATGAAGTAGTTATAATTTGCTGAATTGTTATCTGGAGATAACGAGTTAACTATCTTGTGATTCAAGAATGGCAACATTGTTATCTTAACATAGCGAATTAACTATCTTGTGACCTCAAGGTAACAAGGTTTTTCTCTTGCAATAGCGAGTTAATTATCTTGTGATCTCAAAATAACAAAGTTGCTATCTTGACATAACAAGTTAACTATCTTGTGATTCAGCTGTTATATGCATATTTAAACCATATCTGAACACTATGCAGAAAATTTGAGGTCAGTAAATGATCTGTCTGTGCTGGTGTACAGAGGAGTCGGCTCATGCTGGCCTCTTATTTAGTTCATCATCAGCCCTGAACTGAACAACTGCTTGTCTCTCTTTTTCAGGATGAAGATTGTGGTTCTTCAGGTCATACTCTTCCTCTGTTTCTGCAGCAGATCTCAACAAAAGCCCTGTACAAACAGAGCAGACCAAAATAAATATGGCAATTTTCAACATCGTCATCTTCTAACCCAAAACATTAACAATGTCAATGGGTGGAAACAGTACCTACTTAATAAAAGGCTCTGTGGACGGCAACCTGTACAATCCTTCATCCACAGCACAGCAGATGAAGTCGACAGTATCTGCAGTGAAGCTGGTGGATATTACTGGAAAGAGAATCTGTGTGTCAGCAGAGCTAAGTTCACTGTGACTACAGTTAGAGGCAGAGACAAAGGGTGTAAAGACATTACAGTGGAAACACTGAATAACGAGCCTGTGGCTGTGGCCTGTGATCTTGATAATGGAAGATGTGTGCCTGTTCACTATGAAGCCATTAGAAATAAAAGTGATGTACAGAGACTCACTGAACCCTGTAAGAGATGAATATCACTCCTGAGGCCTCAGCATCCTGAGGATTTTAGATTTAAGTGAGTGAGAAACCTGTTTAATTGTTGTTGTTTAATTCTCTCATTTATATTTCATACATATCAAGCAAAAAAGTCTCTTCTTTCTGTTCTCAATAAAAAGTTGTAATCAGTGAGCATAAACTAGAGTGCTGTGTGTCTTATTGCTCAGCTGTTTGGTGACCGTGATGGGTGGATCACTGCTGAAGTTTCAGTACTGCCAATCCTGATATTTCCTTTTAGGAAATTATCTGGAAAATGTAGAAACTTTTTTGTTTTTAAAGCACATCGTAGAAATAATACACTATAATAAACTAAATAAATAATTAAATGTAACGACTTTGAAGGGTGGGATGAATGAGGACACCGGGAGCAGGTATGGAGACCGAGAGCTACGTTTATTTATACACAACACAAAAAACACTCAGCTTTTCAGTCCATGGACAAAATAAAACAACACGCTGGGACTTTTCAGTCTTTTCTTTTCTTTGCTTTGCTTTCTTAGCTCTGCTCTGCTCTGCTCTGCTCTCCTTCTTTCTGGGCTCTGCCACCTACTGAGAAAAGAGATGGCTATAAGTAGGCTGGCAGAAACAAGGCACAGGCTGGTTCAGCCCGCTGGTTCAGCCCGACCAGCTCTCCTTCCTGCATGTGATGCTTGGCCACATCCCCTTCTCCACAGTAAATAAATAAGTAAATAAATAACAATAAATTAACTAAAGACTGGCACCAGTAATTTACTATGAGGTCAATCGAAAGGAAAAATATATCAAATATTAAGGTAAATAACCTTTCATGAAACTACTATTAGATAGTCATTTAATTTTTTAATATTTATTTTATCTTTATATAATAAATTAACATAACAAATTTGTTATTTTTTCAATTCCAATAATTTAGAAAATATAAAATAAATT
The DNA here is from genome assembly GCF_904425465.1 of Colossoma macropomum. NCBI lineage: Eukaryota > Metazoa > Chordata > Actinopteri > Characiformes > Serrasalmidae > Colossoma > Colossoma macropomum. Next base: position 11,012,190 of record NW_023494803.1, read on the forward strand.
AATACTTAGGAAAAATATATTTCTTCTTCTTCTTCTTCTTCTTCTTCTTCTTCTTATTATTATTATTATTATTATTAGGCATAGTAATAGTATTAGTAGTCATAACTTTGTTAATTGTCATTTTATTCTTTATGGCTGTTATAATTCCAGTAACAGTTGCTTAATAATAAAATATATGTTTAGTGAGAGTATGCAGACAAATTTAATGACAACTGGACCAAAAGAAATGGGCCAAAAAATTTAAAGTAAATTGAGATTTTTTTCCTTCTCCTGTAAAGTTACCATTTTGGAGATGCGAGCCTTTGTTCCGATAAGAGCGATATATATATATATATTTTATATATATATATATATATATATATATATATATATATAAAACCATTTTCTTTACTAAGGAACCCTTGAAGAACCATCATTTTTAAGAGTGTCAGGGAGTCAGAGGACTTTCTTCATTTCTAATCATAAAGGCTGCAGCATCAATATGAAGCCATGTGCGTGTGTGAGAGAGTCTGAAGCTGTAAAATGAACAGTGTGCAACATGTTCACTAACCTGAGCCACATATCACTCTAACATCATCGTTTAACAGTGCTAATGCTAACCAAAATGCTAATGGCTAAGTGCTCACTATAACCACAAACTGAACCACGCCTGTGAGAGTGAAACCAACTAAGTACAAAACCAACAAGGATCACACAGGCCTTAACGACAGTTAGTAAAGGATACGCACTTCATTCACACACACAACAGCTGGGCAGCTGGCAAAGGATGTACCAAAGTTTAGAAAGTAGAATAATTTTCATAATATTTATTTTCATTGCAGTGCTGAATTTGACTAGAGCTAAATGAGTCTCTTTGATTTTTGTCTACAACCATTAGTCAATCATGGTGGAGGATCAGCGCAAGTTTGAGGTATAACAACAAAGTGTTTTCTGACTGAAGGCATCATGAATGAACTGATGAGCACAAACAAGCCTTAATACATCAGGTAGTACCCTATGGAAAATGTTTGATTGGAAAGAAATTCATTATACAGCAAGATAACGACCCAAGCACACTGATGAGCACACAAGAAGAAGCAGCTAGTGACTTCAGAACATTGGACTGACCTCCCCAGAACCCAGACCTCAACATCACTAAATTTGTTGGGAAAACCAACTTGCAAGACTGAACTCTGGAAGAAAATTTATAATATAAATATAATATATTTCTTTGAAAAAGTGAAAGCAAGTCTCTTGAAAAGAATTTAAGCTTTAATGATGTCACATTTATTAGCCTTTTTGACTGGAAATTAAAAGTGTGAAATAATTTTAAAGACTTTTTTTAAACCGTATTTTTTATTGAAACCTTTTTTGTAACAGAGTTTATATTGAACACAGTCAACACTGCAGACAGTTGCTAGTCTGTACATAACAAATTGTCCTCATGCAAGTTTCATCACTGACCGTCATTAAGCCTTTATGGACTTTTTCAAACTGTTAGACACTCAAAGTGAATATTTACTGACCACAACGCTCGGCCTTGAGCTCATGCTGGGTGTGAAAATTTTCACCATCTAGAAGTTTCACCCTCCAGATCTGCTGACGGATATGATGACTGCTGACAAACGATTTAACTGGTTAAAAGCATCACACCACTTTAAACACTCTCACACCAACACACTCACACTGAAAAACATCACTCACTGAAGAACATCTCTCACTAAAGAACATCTCTCCCTGAAGAACATCACAGAAGAGACAGCTGCGCAGGTAAAAGGTAATAAAGGTGTTTTTCAGATTAACTCTGCATGCTAGACTAGTACAACAGAAAATGTAGCACTGCAAGACACAGACAGTGACCATCTAGCCTGTATCTACTCTACCTGGCCACTTTATCAGAAACCCCTCTTGTAGCTCCACTGTGCTGGTATGATGTAGTTCATTTATTGATGTACAGTTTGTGTTAGCCATACTCCAGCCCTATATGAATGGTCAGTTTCTGACCAAAGAGCCACTCTTGTCTGGATATGAGTGTGAGTGGTGGTCCACTCCAAATCTAGCAGCGACGCTGACGTGTAAAAACTTCAGCAACACTTGTACCAGCACCACATACTACCATGTCAGTGTCACTACTGTGCTGAGAATGGACCACCACACAAACATGATCTAAACAGTGGTGGTTGTCATTATGTAGCCGGTGCTCTTATGCCTATATATGGAACTCTGAGTTAAAAGCAATTTCTCAATGAGAAGAATGAATGGAGATTTTGAAAATTGCCTCTTTCGCATTATGTGATACTGAAAAACATTTCAAAGCTAATATGTTTTGTCCTATGAATATTCTTCTCTCGAATATCACTAAATCCTCTGAATTATGCGGTCATTAAAGAGTCAAAATACGAACATTGCTACATGCAAGCTAATGCTACTGTGCACTGAATCGACGTCTTTAGACTGGCAGCCTCCTTAAAAACCATGCAGACCACCATGCTTTGCCAGTGTGGTAACATATTTCTGCATACAAACTGAGGGCAGATGAAAAGCAGTCAGAACAAAAGAAGCAGGTTTTTCCCTGCAGTATTCTGTTCTTTATCTGATGCCCACTGAAACATGATAGATTTTTCTCTTCTGTTCGTTGCTTGATCTGAAAAGCTCTACAAACTTACCTGCACTCAGGCTTATTCAGTACAGACTCTTAATAGCTTACTATTACTGCTGACCCCCTAATAAGCTGATTTAGGCTATGAAATTATTATTTTAAAGCTGGCAACATTTTCTCAGGACATTCGCCAGCTTCTTGTTTAAATTTTCCTGTTCCACCTTAAATGGGGCAGCAGTTACATTCTGGCACCTGAGGCATTATTGTAACAGCTGCACCAGTTAAGGTGTAATGGAAAAATTTGAACAAAAAGCTAAATTCAGCCTTGTAGTTTAATGCTGGTAGTATTTAGGCTATCAAAATATCCTACCTACAGGTTTCATTTACAAACATACCTATAAACATGCGCTATGGAAGAACATTTTGATAAGGTAGCACAACTCGTCAGAGCACCACCATAGGCTACCTTACTTTCGTGTAGCTTTTGTGACATCAAATTGATGCGCAGTAGCATTAGCTCACATGTAGAAATATTAGTATTAAGACCCTGTAATTCAGAGGATTCAGTGATGTTCAGGGGAAAAATGTACACAGGACAAAACGTACAGGATTCTGAACATTTTTATTTACCATGGGGTGCATGAGATGTGCATTTTTCAAAAACCCCATTCATTCTGGCCATAGAGAAATCCAGCTCAGACTGTGGTAGTGGAGTCTCTTCATGATGAAGTTTATTATCTGCATTGTACTGGACTTCTGCTCAGGGGACTGTGGGAGCATCAGTGAACTGAAGAAGGTGGTAAGAGAGCAAAAAAAAAATATTTTTTTTAAATGATAATGATTTTTTGATGAAATGTATTAACAGAATTTACCAAGCTTTACCAAGAAGTAATGTAAATGTATTCTAAATCTATTCTGAATATGTTACTTGATGTATTGTAATGGGATGCTTTAGTGAATACATCTAGGACAGTGTATTCAGTATTTAGCCATCACTACCTTTTCAAGGTATTTTGCCCAACCTTGTGTGGAAGTGCAGTATGGAGTTAAGTTTGTGCTAAACGTTTCAAGTAAAATAATAAAATCGACAAGGAAAATGTCTCCAGAATTTATTGCAAATACAAATAAAGAGAGTTAAATCAAACCCAATTTAAGCATTAAATATAATTTTGTAAAAGATTACAACTGTTACTCAAGTATTACTCATTTTGCCAGTCTTTTCTTTCATTTTTTTCTACTTATTGCTTTTCTGACTTTTTTGTAACAGTAAATGATCTGTCTGTGCTGGTGTACAGAGGAGTCGAATCACACTGGCCTCTTATTTAGTTCATCATCAGCCCTGAACTGAACAGCTGCTGGTCTCTCTGTTTCAGGATGAAGCTCGAGGTTCTTCAGGTCATACTCTTCCTCTGTTTCTGCAGCAGATCTCACAATATGCTGACAGGCCCTGTAAGGACACAGCAGACCAAAACAAACATGGCAATTTTCAACATCGTCATCTTCTAACCTAAAAGATTAACAGTGACGATGAGTGGAAACAGTACCTACTTAATAAAAGCCTCTGTGGACGGCAACCTGTACAGTCCTTCATCCACAGCACAGCAGACGAAGTCGACAGTATCTGCAGTGAAGCTGGTGAATATTACTGGAAAGAGAATCTGTGTGTTAGCAAAGCTGAGTTCACTGTGACTACAGTTAGAGGCAGAGACAAAGGGTGTGAAGACATTACAGCAGATTCAGTGGAAACACTGAATAATGCACATGTGGTTGTAGCCTGTGATCTTGTTAATCATAAATGTGTGCCTGTACACTATGAAACCACTCGTAGACACGGACAGAGACTCACTGAACCCTGTAAGAAAGGAATATCACTCCTGAGGCCTCAGCAGAGACGTTTAGAAGTGAGTGAGAAAGCTGTTTAATTGTTCTCCTTTCTTATCTATATTTCATTTATGTCAAGAAAAAACTCTCTTCTTTCTGTCCTCAATAAAAAGTTGGAATCAGTGAGCATAACCTGGGGTGCTGTGTGCCTTACTGCTATGTTGTTTGGCTGTCTGCTAAGTATCAGTACTGTATATCCTGAGGTTTCTTATGAGGAAATGATCCTTTTTACCCTTTTTAAAGCACACTGTAACAACTAATGTATTACAGTACATAATAATAACCAAAAAAAAACAACTAAAATAACTTGAGGCATCAGTTAAAAAACAATTTTTTACGGTATTTTTCTTTTTTTTTTTTAATAAGGTTATTATCAGTTATTTTATCTATGTTATAGATATGTTATATATCCAGAAAAAATATATGAAATTAAACCTTAGAAGTTAAAAGTAATAATAATAATAATAATAGTAATAATAATAATAATAATAATAATAATAATAATAACAATAAGAAGAAGAAGAAGAAGAAGAAAAAGAAGAAGAATAGGAAACCCTTATTAATGATCATGTAAATATAAAAAAGTAAAAAAAAGGTAATAAAGTCAGCTATTACATTTCCTCTTAACACACACACACTCAAAGTCTTCAAAAAAATCCTCAAATTTGGGTCAGAAAAAAAATTCCTTTTACATATATGAGGGCTTTTAAAGTATCAGTATCAGTACTGGTATGAAGACATTAGCTTTTTTCATGTATCAGACTTCAGTGATGAGGATGATGGTATTTAAGATGTTTTTCACAGCCCACTTGCATTTTGGATGCTGGTGAAGCCACAAAAAAGACTTTACTGTACCTTTGAGGGTACACTGCCATTGCTTGTACAAAATAAACCTTTTTTCTGTCAGTGTTCAAAAGATATTCAATTGTTAATGTTTACTTAAACATGAATAAATCTTAATAAATAAATAATCACTATTAAGGATGCTTCTGTAATATTGTAGTGCTGTATTCCATGTGTGGGCCACTCTGGAGTTCCTGTCAGAGCTCAGGGAGGTAGAGAACTCTAACTTCTAAGACTGAACTTTGGAGGTGTGTCTGCAGATTTCTTTGAGGAACTGAAAGTGAGTCTCCTGAAAAGAATGGAAGCTGGAATAAAGGTAAAGAGTGACTCACTGAACACTCAAACAGCTGATTCAGCTGGTGAGACTCCTGGGTAATTTTCTGTTAAATATTTGTTTCCTAATGCTGAAAACTTATTAGTACTTATTGTACTTATTGTACTTATTGCTGAAAACTTATTAGTACTTATTGTACTTATTGTACTTATTGGCCATTTCACTGGAAATTAAATAAATGAAACCTACTTGCAAGCATTTTCAAGACTTTTTTAAACCATATATTGTAACAGAGTTTATACTGAACACAGTCTACACTGCAGACAGATGCGTCACTAAAGCAGAACTGAATTAGTTAAATGCTCTAAATACTGACTACAGACATTCATACATGCATAACCACCTTGATAACATCTCACAGAACCCTTGACCACTGAACATTTCCCACCACGAGGGACACAGAGAGCTGAGAGAGAAGTAAACTTCACATCATCTCCACTCGAGCTGTATGACTGACCTCTACAGCGTCTGATGAAGTGTCTCCTACATACACTGATTCTTCTGCTGGTTTTTAGCTCACTGGCCTCCTGCAGGCTGGTGGCTGATTTTCTGGATCACCCAGACGGCTGTCCTCAGTTCTTCCTGAACACTCCTAATGGTCATGTTACACCCACCATTCTGCAGGATGGTCGGTGTTATCGACAGATCTGTCAGTCGTATATGGGCAGCGACAGATTTGCCACTCTTTATGATACTGCGAATAAGATCCCTGTGTACTCAGCCTATCTGCATGTTCGTCACATGCCAGTTGAGAGAGTTAATGAGTGGAGGACGGAACCAGGCGTGAGTACATTTTTACACTACAGCAAATTTTAACTGCATTTTTTCAGTACATGGTATGTGTTTCATATTAGACTCATTTTCATGAGAGTCAGGTGCTACATGATGCAAATTTTATTTTTTATCAATTCATCATAATATTGCTTAGCTTTGAGGATTTATTTGTAACTAAGTCAATTAGTGTATTATTTACAGTTTAGCAGTTAAAGTAATGGTTTCCTTTTGCTTTTAATTCACAGCTGAATTATGAGCAGCAGGCCTACAATGATGATTACACAGGCAGTGGAATGGAAAAGGGTCATTTATATCCCGTCTATAATAACAACAATAGGGAAGGAGTCCAAGCTACCTTCACGCTGACCAATGCAGCGCCACAAAGTAGAAGTTTCAATGTGCAATGGTTTCATGATGTTGAGAGACCAGTAAACCAGATCGCTCAGAACAACTGTGGAGGGAACCAAGCTTACATAGTAACAGGAGTGGTACCATATCCAAACCTGACTATCAACAACAGGGGTAATATATCTGAAATAACGTACATAATGCAGACTGATTTGTGAAATAATGACAATGAAAGAACATTATTATTATTTGAAGGTTTTTTATGTATTTGTTTTCTCAGTCATACCAAATGATCAGTGAAAGAAACTTGTCAGATTTATCTAAATATGTAGACTAAACCTCTACCTTATGAATATCAAATAGGGATGGGTCAGAAATTTGAATATTTGAATAGTCATGACAGTCATGAAAAAATCAAATAGTAAATTAGGAGTTGGGTGGTCACTGTAAAAGGGACATTTCATGTTGCTTAAAATTTGTTCATATGTGTTTTATGTGTTGTTTTGTGTTGAGGTAAGTGCTTACTGCTAAGAGATAGTATAGGGCTAGAAGTGACCTGCCTTCATTTCAGTTGGTTCTGGAGTGACTTTTTCCGCCTATTTGTTAATAAAGAGTATTAATGAGCAGAAATTATGGCCTTACCTGACTCTTTTTCTGATCTGCACCACTATATATCGTCGCTGTCCAACAAAAACCATGTATCTCCATTTTTGTCGATTTTCTATTTTCTACATCATTTCAACACAACAGTCTTTTACGTTTGATGAATGGACCAATAGAAATGCTCTAAAATTGCTTGGAATAAAAGCTCTTTACATTAACTTACAATGAAAGATAAGAGTGTTTTTGCCCTCTCCTACATTACACATATATAGCTATAACAGTCTCCACTCTTCAGTAATATCTTTGATGAATGATTTCCCAGTGAAACTAAGAACTGTCTATTAATGAAATATGATTTAAACCATTCTAAAACTGTGCTCGAGAAAACTTTTCCTAAGACTTTACTTAAAAAGGAAGTTTAGAAAATGGTCAAAAATGATTTAGTACGGAAGGATCCTTGCTATTCTTTTTTAGCAGAGGCTTCACCAAGGCAGTTTTAAAAGCGTCTGGAAAAACACCCGTTGACAGAGAACAATTTGTGATCCGATGTGACCGATGTGACAATATCAGAGATGAGGGACATGTTTATTGTTTAAACCTTTAGTGATTATCAGATCCAGGATGTGACCGAGCTTGTGGGTAGAGCTGCTTATGTACTGCTTCAAATTAAACGTCTCTAGAAATCTAAAGAATTCTGTTGAGTTACTGTCTGCTGGATCATCAATATCTAAGTTATGGTCCCCAGAGACAAGAATTTTTTCATAGCTTGTGGATACAACTGATATTAATTTCTGAAAAAAGTTGTCATCTAGTTTAAAGAACAAGGTTTGGTTCCAGATTTCTCTAGGATGCCCCCAGCATCTCATAGACTTATTAATTTTTTTATCACCAGCAGTCTTGATATAACATGATGAAGTACTGATTAACCAATCCAGGTATTGGATGATAACTATGAATAATGCTGGACTTCTTCAAGGTTAGGGTTGGAAATGGTTAAATAAACACACACACACACACACACACATATATATATATATATAAACACATATTTTCTAAGTGTTTTTCTCAGCAAATAAACTCTTACTTCAATAGAAGAACCCTTTTTCAAATTGTCTGTTGTTCTCAATCTGAGGCGATACACTCGCTCCAACATGGTGTACATGTGTATTGTGATATGATGAGTTCTCATAATTAAATCTGCTGTGATTTTCTTTATTACTCATCTGATTTCACTAAATTTGTTTGGAAACAATTGTTAGACACTTTGCATGTTGCTAATTACTTAATTTACATGGCACTAAATTTGCAGAACATATCGGTTCCTAACAGTTGGCTATAAATGAAGTGTCAAAATCGAAAGAAGGAAGTTGATAACAGTCGTAATAAGTCTAAGTAATATTTAGCTTTGCAGTCATGTATTTATCTTATGCTTCCAGTTTGTGATTGGATCCCTCTGAGCAAAGGGATGCAAAATGGTTCTATATAGAACCATGAACACCCAAACCATGCTTAAACAGTTCTTTGCATGGTGAAGTGGTTCTTCAGATTGATGGAGAATGTGCCGTGTATGGTTCTATATAGCACCCAAAAGGGTTCTTCTATTGTTACAATATCAAATTTGTATCAATAGAAGAACCCTTTTTGGTGCTCTTCTGTAAAGGTATCAGAAAGGTCCTATAGAACCATATACAGCACATTCTCCATCAGTCCAGTCAGGACGCCTTTACTGCTGATGTTCAGGCTTCGTGTCATTCAAACTGGCAGCCCTTGCCACACTACCTTACCGGGACGCACACATTGCCATAAGTCAGTTAAATAGGCATGAACAGCTCCTTTACTCTTCAATCATGTACAAAATGCACTGCTGTGATGTTTAGGTTTTCACGAGTGTAACTCACGAGAGTATATTTTGTAAATGATTCTGTGACACTCACCAAGAATCTCACCAATGAAAGTGTATCTGATGGTAAAATTCTGTAAGTCTGAAGGCTTGCAAGCTCTGAATGATGTGAGATACGTCACTGATTGTGGTCTTCGGCAGATCCTGCTAAAATCTCATGCTGAAAGTCAAAGGGTAGCCTAGTACCAACTGGTGTTGTTATGCACACATTGATTATACTGGACGTGTGCAGCCCCACTTTGTGCAACTAGTCAATAATAAAGTGTTTAAATATTTTAGAAAAAAAAGAAAAGATATTTTGGTTATGTAACATTTTATTCTTTGTAGTTTTATCAATTTTACCATTGTGAAGTTTGGTCAGTAGGGGACTCAGCACAGCCATTGGCTCACGAGCCGCTGAATGCTGTCATTTTATTAGCTCCCTGCTGACACATACTAGCACATGTAAATGAATTGTAAATGAGGTTCTGGTAGGCCGGTGCTTGATTTCACGCACTGAAGCTGATTCATGATTTGCCCTCAAACCTCCACTTGTTTCCATGTTGTACGAAGGTTTCATGAATCAGACGCAGAGTAGTTCAAATTTCAGGTGGTCAAATCTGCACTCCATTGTACGCCACTTTGATGAATAAGGGCCAATCTGTGTTCTTTAGTATCCCATCCCAACATTGGGGTTTATAGTGCCCTTATGTGCAACCTTCTGTTTCTTACTTTTTAGTTTTCTTCTGAGCTCCTATAACCTATATCCTATAACCTATATATATCCAACTATATTCAACCCCCCCACACATCCCTTCAAATGGCTACCTGCTTCTTGGGAGGGCTACCTATACCAAATGCCACACCATTGTCCCGAAACAGCAGCAAGGTCCTGGGAGAATCGAAGCTTGGTCTGAGTCTCTCACACCTAGAATTTCTGCCCCCCTAGAACCTTCACCTGTGTGAGCTGCAGTCTTAATAAATCAAACATTCAAATTCAGGCACATTGTGGGCTCATGTTGCAGTTGCATTAAGGCATTTTTTTCACTGCACCTATGCTTGTACATACACCTGGCCCTCTCTGTTATGTGTGCACTCCAACCATAACTGACTCTGTGTTGTGTTTCCTTGCCAAGCTGTATGAATGCTCTGCTGCTGTTATCTGATCTAATGCCGGAGCAAGATCCTGACATGGTGCTTCCTGCCCTCTTCACCATGCTGAAGCCATGTTCAAGATGAAAAAGCCTCATAGGAACATCGGTAGGCTAAAGCCCACTTAATTCAGATGGAAATCTAGGTGATAAAATGCACCTGCAGTTAGAATTATGATACTGTCATATAGCCAAAGGCCAGCAAATCAGTGTTTAAAAAAAGAAAGAAATCTGTATTATAGGCTAACTGAGCACTGATACACAAGATATAAACTGTTTTTCCTATATCTTTTTTATTTCACATAAAGTAAAATGTCTTGAGTATAGAAATGTCAGATTACAAAATTGAGTACTGAATTCCACATTAGCTTATTAGTACATTCAGCATCTATCAGCAAACGAACTGAAGTTTTTAGGCTTTATTATTTATTTCTGGTCTAAAAAACAGAAAAGAATGAAATTTCCCCAAAAAAAAGAGAAGGACAATCACCCATCACAATTGTACTTAAGTATATATTAAGAACTTTATAATTACAAGAGCCAATTTAGTAACGAATGGCTCAGCAAACTCATTTCAAAGGCTGGTAAGACAAGATACTTAATATGTGCCTCTGCAAGAGATTCTGCATTTCTTAAAGAGGGCAGACCTTCTCAAGTTTTATAAAGGATCACTTGAAAATCCTGTGTTTTACTTATTGTTTTACTATTTCATTATGTTGTGCTTGTCAGTCAAATGCTAAATGTTCAAAAATGATCATTATTAAGTCATAGAATGTCTGTAATAATTAGATTTAGTTGTTGTTATTCATCCCGGCCGGGTAACCAGTGTCCTTTCTGTGTGGAGTTTGCATGTTCTCCCCATTCTGCATGGGTTTCACCCCACAGTCCAAGGACATGCAGTCAGGCCAACTGGACACGCTAAATTGCCCCTAGGTGTGATTGTGTGTGTGAATGTATATGTGTGTCTGTCTGCCCTGCGATGGACTGTCGACCTGTCCAGGGTATATCCTTCCGCCAAATGACTGCTGGGATGGGTTCCAACTCCCCCCCGTTACCCAGAATGACAAGCGGCTCAGAAAATGTGTGTGTGTGTGTGTGTGTGTGTGTGTGTGTGTGTATGTGTGTGTGTGTGTGTTGTTATTCAGGCAAAAAGTTTGAGCCACATTCTTCTGTTTGGATAAAATATATTAAAATAAATGTATTAACATGAAACCAGTTGATTTGAAGGGAAATATTATCCTTATTACTGTTTTTATACCCAGTTAATATTTCAGGACAGTCTGGTCAGCATTCAGTTCCATTTTAAGCCATATGAAACCTGATTTAGCAAACTTCAAAATTAGTAACGACAAAACTGTTTGGAGTTTTGGAATTAAAACTGATGTTTTTAATGAAACTGAAGAGGTTGGTGTAGCTAAGACATGCTGTAAACCTAATATTTTGTCAAACGGACACTTGTAAAGGTCTGTATGAGCCACATTTACATTTACAAAAACACAAACAGAAACTTCCAGTGTAGATGCAGATAACGTGCGTAGCGCAGTTTATATACTCCTCAATGAGAAGGAGACACTTAGAAAAGGAGCCACTGAGTCTTTTCACTCTTCTTCTATCTGATATGAAGCCGGAGCAAGATCCTGACATGCTGGCAGATTAAGATCCTGATATCTGGGCCTGCACTTTGAAGCCACTTGCATAGGCTATTCCAGGCGTGTGCAGTCTTATCCACAGAAGGCTGGTGTGACTGCAGGTTTTCACTCCAGCAAAGCAGACGATCACCTGACGAAATGTTTGAAGACTAAGGGCAACTGATTAAACAAGTGGAGTCAGGTGAGCTCCAGCTTGTTTGGAGTGAAACCTGCAGCCACTCCGGCCCTTTGTGGATCATATTGGGCACTGCTGGATTATTCAAATACCTACTGTGACTATACACTGGATGGGTGCTAATGTCTCAGGCTGCTACCTTCTGCTTCCCCCTATTTAGTTAAGCTCTTCTACTAGACTTACAGCTAGAGTCTCTGTGTATGTTATTGCAAGAATACTATAACATAAACAGATACTAGCTGTAACTTTGTAAGCTATGAGATTAATTAAAAAGGGGGAACCAGAATGTAGCAGCCTGAGCCATCAGCACCCATCCAGTCAACATTCAAGAACCATGCCTTTAAAAATTTGAATGGCCAAAAATGTAATTTACCCTGTTTCCACCATGACCCAAAATGTAGCTAATCAGCCAAGACATGCTTCTTTAGTTTTAGCACTGGAGCTACAATGCTAATGTAGCTACTGAGTAATGGACGTTTCTAGCCCACAAATTAGCATGGTACTAACTGCATGCCTTTATCAATAAATCAACCAATAAATCAATCAATCAATCAACCTTTATTTTGATTCAGAAGTACATTGAGGGTGACCCCCATTTACATTGTAGCCTAGCAAATTTCAAGGGATTGAAAAAGCTGAAATGAAATTTATCAACGAAAAAACAAAGAAGAGCAGCGTTCATACATGGGATTACTACTTGATTTCGAGATAAGGCTTCAAACTGTGAAAACATTGTCACCTTAGGAAAGCCCAAGAAGGGCGTGGTTTATTTGACATTTTGTTAAATACCAGGTTGAGCCTTCTCTTCTGAGACTGAGAAGATTTTGTGAAATTACTAAACGGCAAGCATTTCAGGTAAGATGCCGTGAGGCCTTTCTTCAAAAATATTTTCCTGTATTTGAACGTTTGAAAGTTGTCAGATCCTTTTTTCGGTCATTGAAGCTTTATTTATTATTTTGGCACAAGAGTAAGCATTTCTTCATCACTTACATTGACATTATTTATAAATCTGTTAAATGATGCTCATACCAACATTTTAAAATTTAAATTTGTAAATGTTTCAGTGCTGACAATTTTAGCTAATTTTGGGCAGAACTCAAAAACGCAGCCAGTACATGACCAGCATATACAGCTTTGAACAGCTGTACACACATAAAATCATCACATTTTCTATTAAAACACAAAAGGTTTATCAAACTGCAGAACATATGTAACAATTCTTAATGTTATGCTCTAATTTTCAGACTTTGGGACACATTTACTTCAAAACAATGGGATCTAAAAAGCAGGGGCGTGGCTAAAATAAGGCTCCGGACGGATTAAAACTTGTGTTTTGGTGGTAACAGTAAAATGTGGAACAGCATTTTTTATTTAAAAATTAAACTCATGCTAAATCTAACTAAAACTACTAAAAAAATTAAAAATATCTTCATTGGGTTCTTTTAGTGTGCATTGTTCACACAAGATTTCAGTAACACAGTGGAATTTATTAGAGCTCATTCTGTCAGTCTTCAGAGACGTCTACCTGATGATGAAGTGTCTCCTACATCCACTGATTCTTCTGCTGGCCTTCAGCTCATTGGCTTCCTGCAGGCTGGTGAATCGTTTTTTGGCTGCTCTACCGAATGGCTGTCCTCAGTTCTTCCTGAACACTCCTAATGGCCGTATTACGCCCACCATTCTGCAGGCTGGTCAGCGTTATCAGCAGATCTGTCAGAATTATTTGAACATTGATAGATTTGCCACTCTTTATGACACTCAGAATAGGATTCCTGTGTACTCGGCCTATCGCCATGTTCTTCACGCACAAATCGATCGAGTTGATCGATGGAGGACAGAACCAGACGTGAGTAAATGTTTATGCTATATACTGTATTTTAACTACAGTTCTTAAGAACATTGTAATATCATGTAATATCAATGTGTAAGGTTATGTTGGACTCATTTTCATACAAATCATTGTCATTGCTACAGTTTTTGCCTATTAAGGACTAACAAAATAAAATAGTTTTTAACTATTTAATTTTAACTATTTGAAAAATCTGATGTGTAGCTCACCACTGACGAGCAGGCTGTCAACAGAGATTATGTAAACAGTGGAATGGATAGGGGTCATTTATATCCTGCATATCATAACAACAATGCAGAAGGAGTGAGAGCTACCTTCACCCTGACCAATGCAGCACCACAGACTGGAAGCTTCAACATCCAGTGGTTCAACCAGGTTGAGGAACCAGTAAATCGGATCATTCAGGAAAACCATGAAGGGAACCAAGCTTACATTGTAACAGGAGTGGTGCCGTCTCAAGACACTATCAACAACAGAGGTAAAGATCACAAAAGCACTTATGCTTTTTGTGTTTTTGTGAGTTGTCAAAAGCCTCTTATGTGTAAATCTGTTTAAACTGTAGTGAACATGGTTTTAATTTTACAACCCCATTTCCAAAAAAGTTGGGACACTGTGCAAAATGTAAATAAAATGAAATGCAATGATATGCAAATCATTTACACCCTATATTTAATTGAAAATAGTACAAAGACAACATAACAAATGTTGAAACTGCTGAGAAGTTGGGATGAGGGCAACAAAAGGCTGGTAAAGTTGGGTAATGCACCTGGTGGTTAATTGGCAACAGTGACATGATTGGTTATAAAAAGCATCCCAGAGAGGCTGAGAAGTAAAGATGAAGAGGGGTTCACCACTCTGTGAAAGACTGCACGATCAAACAGTGCAACAATTCCAGAATAACGTTTCTCAACATAAAATAGCAAAGAACTTTTGCTTTTCATCATCTATGGTTCATAGTAACATTAAGCGATTCAGGGAATCTGGAGAAATTTCTGTATGTAAGAGACAAGGCCAAAAAACAATATTTGGTGGCCGTGATCTTTGGGCCCTCAGGCGGCACTGCATAAAAAACAGACATGATTCTGTAGTGGAAATCACTGCATGAGTTCAGTAACACTTCTGCAAACCACTGTCTGTGAACACAGTTCATCACTGCATCCACAAATAGAAGTTAAAACTCTGGGCCAGAGCTCATTTAAAATAGACAGAGGGGAAGTGGAAAAATGTCCTGTGGTCTGACAAATACAAAATTTAAATTCTTTTTGGAAATCATGGACACTGTGTCCTCCGGGCTAAAGACCACTCAGCTTGTCATCAGTGCACAGTTGAAAAAGCCAGTATTCATGATGGTATAGGGGTGCATTAGTGCACATCACAAGGGTGACATGCACATCTGTGAAGGCACCTTTAATGCTGAGGGATATAT
Source organism: Colossoma macropomum (assembly GCF_904425465.1). Classification (NCBI taxonomy): domain Eukaryota; kingdom Metazoa; phylum Chordata; class Actinopteri; order Characiformes; family Serrasalmidae; genus Colossoma; species Colossoma macropomum. The sequence goes on from NW_023494803.1 coordinate 11,027,680, forward strand.
ATATGTTTTGGCAACATTTGCTGCCATCCAGATGACGTCTTTTTCATAGAAGAACTTGCTTATTTCAGCAAGACAATGTAAAACCACATTCTGCACATATTACAGCAGCATTGCTCTGTGTTAAAAGAGTCTGGGTGCTAACCTGACCGGCCAGTCACCCACTGATAACATTTGGTGCATTTTGAAGTGAAAAAAAGCCCCCGAACTGATGAGGAGCTAAAATCGTATGTTAAGAAAAAAAGGGAAAAAACATTTCACGTTCAAAACTACAGCAGTTGTTAAAAGAAGAGGTGATGAAACACAGTGGTAAACATGCCTCCATCCCAACTTTTTTGGAACATGTTGTTGGCATCAAGTTCAAAATGGGCACATATTTTTCAGTAAACAATAAAATTTCTCAGTTTCAACATTTGATATGTTGTCTTTGTACTACAGTCAATGAAATATAGGGTTTAAATAATTTGCCCATCATTGCATTTTGTTTTTATTTACATTTTGCACAGCGTCCCAACTTTTTTGGAAATATTTATGAACCCAGAACACAGTGATGCGCCATTTTTCTCTTCAGCTTGGTATTTTTTCAGGTAAAGTGGTGCAGTGCTTATGTCCTAAAATGTCTCCTTGAAGTACAGCAGAATTTTATTTATAGCAACAAAGTACAACAAAGTACCCACAGACGCATCAATAACCCATATACATACATAATTAGGCCTGTTATACAATATCCTGGCATAAATATACTGATGACAGTTATGTGCCATAGAGGTCATGGCATGCTAGCTCTTAAAAATGTGATAAAAAATGATTGTATTATTCCACCGTGTAGTGGGGTGGTTACTCAAGAACAGTAACCAATTATCAGTAACTAATTACTTCAGTCAAACTGTAACAGGATTACTTTACTTATTACTTCAGGGAGAAAAGTTATCTTGTTATTCATTACTTTACTTCTGCTTTTAACAAAACAGCCAGTTATGCTGAATAAAACTAAGAACATTTAATGCTATTCAAAAACCACGAAACTAGTATGTAGAAATTAGAGATTAGAACTGTAGCCGAATGTCCTCTAAAGCCAAACACATACTGTACGATTTTAGAAATATTGTTCTTTTGTGAGTCGCATTGTACATTTGAATAGACCACCATGTATGGAGAAAGCCTACGATTTATATACTCACACTGTACAAAAACGCTCCGTCCATGCTACGTGAAATGCAGCCTCTACAGACACCGAGCACTAAAGCTAAAAGCTGGTGGGTAAGGGCACAGTAAGACAATACGGCCTCTCTACAGCCTATTCTATAAAACAAATCACCATATTAGTGTTTGTACCTCACTGTTCTATTAAGTCAAACAGTCACATATGTGGACTTGGGTAGAATATGTCAACTTTTTCCACTTCCATTTGGCTAGCCTATGTGTCTCCACCCCAAACCCACCCCAATGGTGTGTGTAAAATGGGAGAAAATCATAGTATAAAGTGCCCACTGGCTTTATGTCCAACTAACACTTCTCTGTGTGAGCAGAGCTTCCTTCACTGCGTTTGTTCATTCACACTTGGCTTACGTCACACAGTATCAGCTGGTACTGGTATGTTGATATCGCCGCATACTAGTACGGGTTTGATGCTTAAATGCTTTGCACACATTCACAATCAGAGTCACACAGTCAGCTATTGCAGGTAGCACACCAATTATGTACAAGGACAGACACAGATAATCTGTATAGAGGAAATTTAGATTGATTTTGTTCACTTAAAGACCAGCAATGATGAGTAATGCAAGTGATACATTTTAAGGTGCCACACATTGCATTAAACCTGTGCCCCAACTTTACCTAGCATGTTTAGCAAACGTGGAACACTGCTTACAACTCACTTTGTGACTTTGTGAATTTCTTTATTGAAAAATAAATATAATTTTAGATCAATATAAACTGTTCCCATTGACCCAAAGAAGTTTATAGAAATCAAATTGATAGCCATTTATGACTATGTCAGCAATGATATCAGACCAGTGGAAACAAAAGCTGAACAACAGCACTTTTGTGGTAATTATTTATGATAGTTGCATTTGATTGGCATCTTTTACTCAAAGAGCAATACAGCTTATTCTTCCCACTTCACCTAATGCCCCACTTTTGGGGTTCTCGTCCTGTCTTAAACATTCTGTGTACTATTTTCTGTGACAGAATACTATATTGTAAATCACATTTCACGCAGTAATAGCACATAATCAGTAATAGAAATGTATCAAATATTTAATAAATTTCTGTTTGATCATAATTTTACAGTCAGTAGAAAAGGACTGAATGTGTAAGGGGGCTCACAATATATTATTCCAAAGTCAAAAAAATGTGAGGCGCCCTGATCTGCTCTTTTTTTTTTGAGGATTTCACACTGCATTTTTTTTAATGCTGCTTCTGGCTGTGCATCTGTCTGTTGTCAAGCAACATGGTGTAACGGCATGGCTGTCAACTAGTTGTTACTGAATAGAACGAAACAAAATGGTCTTTAAATTTAAGTTTAATTACAATTTTACATCTAAATTGACAGCTAGCGGATATATTATATCTGACAGCTCTTTTGCAACTCAGCCAAGTACTTTTGTACCATCCTGTGACCCCAAAAAGTGGAGGGAACATATCCCCCCTTGTCCTCCCCAGGAATCTGTACCAGTGGTTGGTTAGCTAGGCATCTTTAAAATAGCTATAATTTCAATGTATCTTCTTAATTTCAATTACATCTTTGGGTTCAGGGTACTCAGCAACTACAGCTACTGCCTCACAAACAGTTTATAACTGTGGCCACCCACACACTTCATCACCCCAGTATGAATGAGGAATGCAGGCATGTTATCCTTTTTTACTGTTATTGAAAAATACTTTAAACATAAAAACAGTCCATAGGCACTGCTATGTTTCCAGAGCTGAGTAGGGTGCATAAAATGCAAGGCACCTCGATCATTAAACAGTGAACAAAACACGTCTCTCTCATTGAAAACTTCATACGTACAATGTGAATCTGCCCTATACTGCTTAAATTGTCTGAACGTGGCCCTCATAGGTGTCAAACAGTAAACTTCCATTTCGGTCTAATTACAGTTACAATACCCAGTCACTTCTGGACTGCATACTGCTGCCTGGACAACAATGGAAGACTGATATCCAGCGCAGGATACCTTGCATGGTGGACTGGCGCCATGCAGCTGATCATGTGTCGAAATGTTCAGCTCCTGGAACGAGAGCTGACCAGACTCTATAACAGACCTTTCCAGGTGTTTGGGGGTCTCTATTAGTGATGCTTTTTTGGAAACATTAATATTTCATTATATTAATTTATTTCATTATTATCCAATGAATGTTTAAAAGAGAGAGATGTCCTTATCTGATGATTTGTCCTTATCTATTGATCAGAACCTCCCTGTATCATGTACCCCTTTTTAATGAAATTTTGACTGCATTTCAGTACATGTTGATGCTTCATTTAAAATCAAGTGATTTTAATATTGCACTTGCATATTAGAACATGACAGAGGACAAAACATGTCAAAAGTCAATGGAGAACTTTCATGACCTTCTAGTGCTTCAGAGAAGGTCTAATGATTTCTGGGAACTAAAAAATACATGCCTGGAATTTTGAGTTTTTATTTAAAAGAATTATCGTGATAGTTGAATTTAAGTTCTGAAAGTACTACAGTAATACTATTATTTCATTGTTAAGTTTTGGTTGGAAAAAATGGGGTTCAAATCCTAAATTGCACAATGGAAAACTGTTCAATCAGAATTGTTTTCTCTGTGGTATCTAGGTATACACAGCTGAGCAAGCTCTCCCATTGGTTAGGACTTCAGGAGCTGAACTGAAGGCCTTAGACATTAGGTTAATTACCAACATAATTAGGAAGTGACACAGGACTCACGCTTTGATTTACAATGGGACCAATTTTGTGAGGAAAAAAAACACTCTAGTCCTTCTGGAACTTCTAGATACATCACTGACTGTGAATATGAGTCGTAGTCTAAGCAAGTTCCGGGTTGGCTACAGCTACAGAGAAACAGGGAATCCTAACCACCACCTGGAAGACCTGGTAGACACCAAAACTGACCCCATCAGATAAACAGCACTTGAAGCTTTCATCTTTGAGAGAGAGGAGAAAATTAAGCTGCTTCAGATCTGAAAACATCCACAGGTGTTTCTGTCCATCCTTCCACTGTGAGAAGACGACTCAGCGCTGTGGGTCTGAAAGGATGTGTAGCTGTCCAGAAGCCTCACTGAGAAAAGGAGACAAAGAATATCCGGAGTACAACATCAAAACTGGGTAGATTTGTAGTTTGCGTGAATGTTAAGTCTCTTTGAAGGGGAACATAATATCAGTGAATTTAGTACAGTGCAGTTTGTTAAACACTTCATAAAAAATCATTATAGTTGCAGATGTATTATCATAGTTTTTTTATATGTGGCACTTCAGGTGTGTGTTCCAACTTTAAATTAAACTCGCATCTGTTAAATTTCAGAAATACGAAACATCATGATAAATTTCATGTATTGTGAAAAAGTCTAGAAGTATTGTGATATTTTTTGCCATATCACCTACCTTTACAGGGACTTGTTATAACAGGTACCGAAATGGGTGTCCTGTTTTCTGCCTAATGTTTCTTCTATTCTCATTCAGTGAATTTAAAATCCCTTCATGAGTTAAATCAGGTGTTAAAGCAAGAAAAGAGCAGCAAACTTCCACGACTGAGGCTCAGGAACATTACCCTGCTGGATAAAATATGTATTCCTATCATGAGCTGATATTAGACAGCTGCTTATTGGCCAGCATTGAACCCAATTGGAGCAAATGCAGATTAAAGTGAAAATCTGCAATCATTCAGATACTTTAGTGTTTTACATCAGAGGTGCCCAATCCTGTAGTTCTACCACCCTGGAGTTGAACCAACACACCTGGTTGTAATGTTCAGATGCCCCTGAAGACCTTCATTACCTGGATCAGTTGTGTTCTATTAAGGCTGGAGCTAAATCCTGCAAGGTGCTACATCTCCAGCACCACTTGTTTTAAATGTGATACTGTTGCCCTCTGGTGGCCACTTAGGTATATTTCCAACATATCGTGAATGGAGATGTTTGATTACTACAGCTTTTTAATAAGCCATAAGAAAGGATCTTAACTCATTTCTATAATCAGTGACAGTATGTGCTGTTTTTCTGCAGTGTGCCCAGTGTACTACTGACAAAGTCTCACCAACTCTCAATACAAACAGGAAACACCTTGTAAACCCACAGCCTGGTCTTTTGCTCCTCATTTGCACATGCCCACGAGGTTGTAGGGTCACATATTTCTCATTTTAGGGTTCAAAGGAGTGCTTACCAGTACCTTTTGTCCCATGTGCCCTTAGGTGAGGACTGTAACAGCACCAGACTCCTACCCAAAAGTCCTTCTGATACAGTGTCAGCTTGCTCTTGTTAGTCTTCAGAGACATTGTTGAACCTCATCAAATTGGACAGGTCCAGTGGTTTCTAAGTCGGTGGCAGCCAATAATGCATTACACATTTGTATTAGATTACAGAACTTGATACACAAATGCGTAGTGGATTATTTAAAAGCAATCCTTATGCAACAATAGGCTCATATAGCAATCAGAAAACAGAAAACAGTAAAGAACAGCATGGATCTCTTATTTAACACAGCCTGAAATTTTGGCCTTGAGATGACCCGAACCTTCCCAGACAACCAAGTTTTCAGAATCCCAACCAGAACAAAATTTATCAACCTGAACCACATCAAGTTTCAAGCCAGTCCGTCAAAACAGTCCAATTCTGGCCCCAACTGACCCATTATAACAAAACTGCAGAAAGTACTACCAAAATAGAAAGCCAGGGCAAACTCTCTTCAAACTGGGAGGTACTACAGTGGGCAGGCTGTGAGTCACAAAACTTATAAACTTTTAAAAAGCAGTTTGATCACACCATTGTACTGTAATATATATCCTCTGAGAACCAGGAAGAATGAAATCGTTATAGATGCTGGAAAGAAATGACTTTCAGAACACCTCTATAATAGATAATTATATCAAAACAGTGCTAGAATAAATTAATGAAAAAACACAACAAACTTTTCTTTTTCCAGTTTTTTTATTGGATCTTATTTACACATATAAACATTTTTTCCTTGTATGGCAATCAAGGTACTTAACCTTGCAGTTTGGCAAATAACAACCAAATTGTAATAATGGCGTTATACTGTGGAAGTCATTCAGATCACACCATACACAACAACAATAATAATAAAATAAAACTTAAAACAGTGGGCAAGAGTTTTACCTGCCTTAAAATAGTCCCAAGCAGCAGTTTATGCTTTTGTTTCAGGGGGTAGGAGATCAAGAAATGAAGCAGAAGACTTATGTCTTTCTAAAACTACCACAGGCTTAAGAAACTGAAGCTGTTTTATAGCTTGGTCACCACAGCCCCTCAAAGCCCTTTCCAAAATAAAACGCAGGTTCTGGATGGAGCTGCACTCCCCTTTAGAGAGCAAGGGCTTAAGGTGTAACGATCGAGACTTTTTACCACGGGAGATGACAGGTCCTCTTTGGTCGTTCTCCTTGACTGAGCCGTTGCGTCGGTGAAGATCACGTCGTCGGGTAGGATCTGGTTTATAGCAGGTGTTCAAGACCGCCACTGTCCGCACCTTGTCGCATCGCAAATGCTCTTCCTTCTCTTGAATGAACTTCAAGAACGAGGACTCGAATCCCAAAGGTTTGTAAGTTGCTATGTCAAACGCCTTTGGAGACAAGCTGTGCGTCACTTGATCTTTTTGGGCTGGTGGATGAGGCACAGCGGGTAGTGGCTCAGAGAGTTCCGAATTTTTCCGCCTGAGGGGCTGTCGTGTTGGGGTAGGATTTGCGGGTATACAGATGGTAGTAGAGACACTAACTGGTTTGCTTTCTCTGCCCAAAGGGTCTTGTGAAACATCGTCAACAGTTATTCTAAGCTTGGATGGTGGAGAAAGGTCTAGCGGTGGCGGGGGCACAAGGGGAGGAGCTGGAGACTCTGTTTTTGGCCACTCCTCCTGAGACAATTGCTCCTCCTGAGATGGGCTCCCCTGGTCAAGAAGCTCAACAGCACGTCCGTTAGATTCCCCATAAAGCACGTCATCCGCAACAATCAGTACACTGCTATCAGGAGACAGCTCCCCTGAGAATTCTACAACCTCCTTTCCCATCGATTCAGTTTTGATAGAATGGAGGCTCATAGGCAAGGACGGGCCTCCTGGATTCTCAGGCTCAGCTTGATACTCCATTTTGAGGACACCATTAGGAACTCTTGCCAAATCGGGTAAAGCAGACATTGCCGATTTCTTTTGTATGAGCTCTTCCAGCTTCTCAGCTGTATAAAAGAGCTTGTCCTGATTTTGGGACAACATGGAACGGACCATTTTGTGAACTCTTATATAATGTCGACGCATACTTTTGATACTTGAGACCACAGAGTCACAGTTCTGCACCATGCAAGGGTAAGCCACAGGCAAGCAACGATCTTGGCACATCTGCAAAGCCTCCTCAGGTGTTCGATAGACAAATTCACCCCCATTTTTCTTGGACTTTGGTTTTACACATGGCTCCTCTTCTGGTGCTTCTTCAATAGGTTCAAAGTTCTCAGTCTGACTAGTGTCACAATCTGTACTGCAGCACCTTAAAGACTGCTTGAGGGGTATCCTTTGGGACACCTTTGAAGACTGAGAGGAGGATCTGATGATCAGCTTTTTTTGGCAGCCACTGTTGGATCCATCTCTCTTGTGGGAGCTTTGAAGACGCACCACAAGGGGAATGGAGTTGTCACAGCGCCTGTAAAAGATGTGCTTTTTGAAACTGCTGAACTTGGAGTGTAAATGTGGGGCTGAAGATAGGGCTATGGGCTTCATCGGAGTTTGGTTCTGATGCGTCTGATTGGTGTGACGCAAAAGGCTGCTCTTCAGGTGGTAGGTAGCATTGCAATTCGCATAGGTACACCTGAATCTCGGAATGGGTTCCTCCGATACTTGATGTTCTTTGCGGTAGTGTCTGTTCAGACTAGAGAGGTGATTGAACTGCTTATTACATCCATTGTATTTACAATGGAAAACATCATCCTCCTCATCCCAACACACCTGGGAGGTGTTGTAGTGGTGTACATTTTGCAAGTGGCGCAGAAGACTGTACTGCTTCATGAACGCAGCACCACAGCCCTTGTGTACACAGTAGTAGGATTCGTCTTCCCCTGCATCATCCATGCACTTATTCCCTTTTGTTACCAAACGTTGGCTTGCCCTTCTCTCCTGCACGACTCCATCTAAAGCAGTTTTGCCCTCAGCAGGGCCATGTTTCAACAATGACGGCTGTCTACTCCTTGGTTTCTTGTCTTCACTCATAATTTTGTCATCTCTTCTCTCCTTCTTACCCACCCACACCATCTCTCTCTCTTTGTTCAGAGGTCTGTCTTTCAAAGTGGGAACATTCTTTTTCTCCACAGGAACCTCTTTTGCTTTCAAAGATCCTGAACCTTCTTTGTTGTTTGGTTTGGTTGGAGCCTGCAGATCAGGAGCATCCTCAGCCTTCTTTTTTGAAGATCTCAAACTTTCTTTGTTGTTTGGTTTGGCTGGAGCCTGCAGAGCAGGAGTATCCTCAGCCTTCTTTTTCAAAGAGCAGTTTGTTTGTTCTGCAACTGCCATGTTTTTGTTATGCTTAAGGCGATAATGAGCCTTCAGCTCTTTCCTTTCTTTGTAGCCCTTAGAGCAGAGGTGGCACTTGAAAGGCCTGAACTTGAGAGGATTAAAAATATCCTTCTGTTTTACTTCCTCCTCGCTATATTCATGCTTTGTGACATAGTGATGCACCAGTGCATAGCTAGTGACACTTTCATAGCCACAGCTATCAACATCACAAGTGTAAGGCTTGCTTGGCTGCTGGAAAACAACATCGTCTGTCTGATTACCATAGTTGGGTTCTCTAGGTGAAGGTGGTGACTCTGCCTTGCAAGGTGATTCTACCTTCCACAGCGGCCTCTTTGAATCATTAGGTGCCTGCTGAGATTTGATTTCGATTTTGTTGGGTGTTGCTTTGGCAGGAGACTTAACATTTGAAGTAGTGGAAGAGGACACCTGTGGCACTTTAGATTCTGAACTATGTCTACGGGGATTACGTCGAACACTGCTGGAGACGGCAGAATTAAGGCTTAGCTGACTAAGGCCTAGCACAATTTCAGTCAATGCATCACTGATTTCTGAGTGACTTGTACGAGCACTGAGTTTTGAGGAAGATGCTGATTCACACTGCACAGAATCTATTGAAGACAAAAGAACATTTTCCTGACTAGATCCCTGGATGGATGGACAACTTGGACTCTCGTCTCGACTGCTTTTATTGTCTTTAACAAACTTGTCCTTTGAATGGTCTTCATTTTCTACTTTGCAAACCTTGTTCTCTTCTTTAAACTGATCAGGATGGACAATTTTCAAGTGCTTCTGGATCTCTCTTGCTTTGTTAAAGGTCCTGCCACATTTCTCCAGGCCACAGGTGAATTTTTTACCATCAAAACAGACAGCAACACAAGTCAGTGAACCCTTGGACTCTTTGCATTCCAAGTGTCGTGATGGCGGGAGTTTGTTTTGTGCCCCATTCAACAATTCCTTTTTTGACTCTTGGGACACTTTACAACCATCATCGTCCTCTACAATGGGAAGCATAAATTTCCTTTTTGCTTTCCTCTGTGCCTCAAAGTCCCTCTCTGAGAAGGTGATGCCATGGGTTTCTAAGTGCTTCAGGAATTCCTTACGACAGTAGTAAAACTTCTTGCAGCCTGGACCAGTGCAGGTATATGCTGCATCGCGGAAGTGCTGAGCCTCATGGTGATATAGCTGACCCAGGTCACAGAAGGAGAGACTACAGCCCTTGAGTTCACAGTGGTAGGCGAGCAGAAAGCCATGGCTGTGTTTGTGTGCAAGGAGTTCGTTGGTGGTGTCGAAACGGCCACAGCACCCTGCGACCACACACATGTACGGATGCTCTCCGTAATGCATGCGACGGTGCTGCCTGTGGTGATGGGAACTCATAAATGTTCGGCGACAAAACGTGCACTTCTCCCGACGGTCTTTCATCTCCATGTAATGTTTAACATTTGGGTCTGATTCATCATGCTCATTCTTCAGGTGAACACCCAAGTACTTGTAAAGCTTAAAAGTCCGTGAACAGTCCGTGGCAGGGCATGGATAAATCTCACGATCCTGTAGCTTAAAGTGTTTATAGATGTAATCAAATGTGATGTAATCATCATCATCATCTGTTGGCTTTTTAGGCACAGTGGCAGCTTGCTCCAAAATATGTTCCAACACAACGGGATCATGCGTAGACTGGTAATACATGACTAGGGATGGGTCCAAGGGTATCTGGCCAGGCTCCAGGTCATTAAAATCATCCTCTTCTGTCTCCACTGCAAACTCCAACTTCTTTTTTACACTTATCTCCTTCTTTTTCACTTTCTTCTTTCTCAAATGGCAGACTCTGGTAGGCATTCGAAGGTGTTCTTTGGAATGTGGAACAAGGTCATCTTTACTTTCAAATTTTTGCAGGCACACAGGACATGTCCATACGTCATTCGTCAAGTGCTTTCTCGAGTGATGGAGGAATCGTGGCTCAATCACCTCCTTCTGGCATATCTGACAGAGGAACTTATATTTCTGCCACCTTTTGGCCCTTTCAGAAGTCCAAAGCACCTCTTTCTTTGGAGAGTGCTGAAGCTGTAACTTCTTTGCACTTCCCTGTTGCTGTACCTCAACATTTCCCTCATGCTGCTTGTTCTCCTTTTGTTCGGCATGACCATGCCCATTAGTCTCACATTCATCCTCTTTCTCAGCACATTCGTCCTCTTGAGTCGTCACTGGCTGAGCACCGGTCACATCCTCCACACCCTCACTCTCGTCTTCCTCAGGCTCCAGTCCTAGCAGCTTAATACAATAGTGCTTTAAGGTTTTCCAGTCCCAGAACTCAGGGTCAAATGGCCAGTGGGCTTTGAGAGCAAGCAGCAGCTCACAGCGCAACGAATTAGGGATAATAGCGTTCTCCTCATCATACTTTTGATCTGGATGCCCGTAAAGATCCTCAAGGCTGTCAAACACCTCTCGCGAGGGGCTCAAGAGAAACTCTGTGAGCTGGCAGGCCCGCAGAACCTCAAGATCGTCTGGAAGGAGACACGCCACTGTTTTGCAGACAGTTGTTTTGGTTTCTGTGTCCTCTTGTCTTGGAAGTTGAAGGGCTTTGACACAAAGTTCGACTGACACTGCCAGACCAAAGTGCATTGTCTGGAAACAAGAAGCAAAAGGGAGACATTTTCAGTTGGGCTTCTCAGTGTAGATAAAGCCAAAAAAAGAACAGCATGACTCTGGAAATAAATAGAATTTTTCACCTCAGTTTGTATTACTCGGATGAGGAACAGCAGATGGTAGACTGTCTTAGCTATAGCCCCAAACTGGAGGCACCGTTCTAAGAATGATTCGAGGGATCCATCAATTCTTCTCTGCAGCTTGCTCCAAAGCAGCGTCAACTCCCTGAAAGAGAAACACAATGAAAAACAAAGCCCAGATACATTCAGATGTGATAATTCCCACTGCAATCTGCATCAAGTCTGGATAAGCTCTACTGAATGTGGAACAAAACATTAATCGAATATGTGAGAGCTCAGAAGTGATAACCTTTCATGTAAAAATCCTTCACTACACCAAGTACCTAAGCTGGGTTTTAAAAGGTATTATAAGTAAAAAACCTACCAGGAGCAGTACAGGCTTTCTTGCTGTAGTTGCTGGGTGAAGTAAGTGGTACAAAGGATGAAGGCTGTGTTCTCATCACCTTCTGTCTCCATATTGCAAATGATGTCCAGAACATCCTTGCCATCCAGACTAGAGATCTAACAGGACAAGAGAAACATGCAAAATAAATGAATGAATGGATATTGTTTACATGCAAGTAAAAGACTTTTACGTAAAAGTGTCATGTTGAAGGAGATTATTCTGGATATTCGATATGCATGCATTCCCCCATCTCCCCAGAGGGGCAGAGGGGCTGACAAGGATAACTGGCTAAACAGCAGAGAGGATAAGTCACTCAGTCTGTCAAGATATTGGGATTCCTCTCTGAGGAAGATGCATCGCTGATCTTATGTTAGACATGGCCCCGCAGACCTTAATGATGCATTTATCGGGGTCACCCATTTAAAAAAATGACCATGAAAATAAATGTAATCATACAGTCAGAGTGATGAGATGCGTTACCTCCACAATAGCCTCCTCACTGGGCAACAGTTGGCAAAGTTGTGTGACAAAGGTTTGGTGAAAGTTGGCCTGACCAGGCAGCAAGCTGCAGTTGCCACAGGCTTTAATGAGAATCAAAGCCTTTTCAGCCTCTCCCACTTTCTCCAGATGCTTGATCCTCATCTCCAAAAAGTCATCCCCTTCCAGAGCAAGGTAGGCATTCACTGTAGGAGACAATAACGGCATATAGAGGAAAAATCAATGATTTTGAAAATGTTTTAGAAGGAAACTTTAGAAGGTAACCTGTAATTGCAATGTTTACATCTGACATCTAATATGTTCATTTCATTTTAAGGTGTCAAATATGTATTGCTTACAAAAACACATTTCCATCTTATATACAGTTACGATCAACAGTCAGAATTTTGCTTCATTTCATTGAAGCTGCTGAAATATTGGAGAAAATAATGTCCATTTTATTTTTGTACTTTTATTTAGAGAGCACACTGAGCCTGGACAAAGAAAACTCAGGCTTCAGATAAAATCTACGACTGGCTTTACTGGTTTTACCTACTTTTGTCCTACATTTCAGGTGTGGTCTATGTCTAGGCCAAAGTAATAGAGTGCTACAGACCCTCATCTGCATCTGTGGGCTGTCCGGTGAGGAGGGCGACGAGGGTGGGGTTACTCCAGGCACCACCCTCTCCTGTGATCTGCAGAAGCGCCTGCAGGTCCATGCTCCCGTACTGTGACATGGCTTTATGTGCAGCCTGCATAGAAACACACTGCTGTCTGGAGTCTGCATTCAACCAAAATTATGAGACCAGACCTTCCTGATAACATTCAAATGCAGAACATTCAAATCAGACTGAAGATAGATAAATAAACCTGACCAAAATAACTAAATTAATGAATTCAAAAACAAATAATTAATTAATACATTAATTGTTATTTGTGTTTATTGATTTGCTGTGATGAGTGTATACCACACAGTCACACACACAGACACACACCTACACACACACACGCCTATTCATTTGCTCATACTAGCTTATACTCAAGAATTGATCATTTTAGAATTGCGTGTTTTTAAGGACAGGCTGGGGACTCATGGGTTCAGGGGCTCTCGCCTCCCTCCTCTCTTTCTCCCTCCTCCTGGCAGGGCTCCAGACTGTGCTAAAAATGGCCACAATTGTGAGCACAATTATTAATTTGCAAGTAATAAAATGAATTAACTTGTCAGTGGCGACAGGTAGCAACCTTGGATTATTATTATTTTTATGGGCAACTAGTTACTACAATTTTTCTGTGTTTATTACTTTTTTGTGACTGATAGGCCATCAAAAAAAATGCCTGGGTACTGGCAAAACGTGACCTGACCTTTAGTGGTCATCTGCTCAACCCCAGTCTGATTGGACAGCAAGCAAAGATACAGCTGGAAAAATTGATTTCTTAACAGGAACAAATCAGTTAAAAAAAAAAATACATGGTGAGAGTTGAACGCATAAAGATTACACACTGCCCTCTCCCATCTGGACAAAAAGAATGCGTATGTGAAAACGCTGTTTGTGCACTACAGTTCAGCATTCAACACTATCGTGCCCTCAGGTCTCGACATTAAGCATCAGGATCTGGGTCCGAACAGTTCTCTGTGCAGCTGGATTCTGAACTTCCTGACAGGCCGACGCCAGGTGGTAAGGATGGGCAACATCACCTCTTCCTCACTGATGCTTAACACTGGAGTTCCTCAGGGCTGTACACCCACGACTGCTCAGCACAGCACAGCTCCAATGTTATCATCAAATTTGCAGATGACACCACAATTGTGGGCCTGATCTCCAATGACAACAAGGAGGCCTACAGAGAGGAGTTCAGCCTCCTGACAGGAGACCAACCTCTCAATGTCAACAAGACCAAGGAGCTCATAGTGGACTTCAGGAAGCAAGAGAAAGTGCACATCACCATCAACAGAGCCACTATAGAGAGGGCCAGCAGCTTCAAGTTCCTCAGTGTTCACATCTCAGAGGAACTGACATGGACCGAACACACCACACGGGTGGTAGAAAAGGCACAACAGCGAGGAGGTACAGAAGCATAAAGTCTAGAACCCCGGGCCATCAGGCTGCTGAACAGCCAGTAGTGCTGGTGTATCAGTCTATAGGCCTTTCACTGCACCTCTGAGTCATCATCTCCATGGACAATCTACACCTCATCCACATCTCATCAGACTCACTCTGATCCTCTGCAGCTTCAATCTAGCAAATCTGTACCTACACATATAGATTGACATCTTGTACATCTTTTATCCATATCTTGCACACTCTGGAAGATTTCTATATTAATATTCTATCCCCTGTGTACCTGCATGTCTTTTATTATCTACCTCAGACTAACCAAACATACAGAATGTGTACCACAGTCCCTTTCATAGTTTTATTTCATAAATTATTACTGTACAACTGTACATTGGAATAGTGCAATACTAGGGTATATTGTGTATATGTGTATGTTCCGAATCGGTGCATATATATTTCTTATTTCTTCTTATATATATATATATATATATATATATATATATATATATATATATATATATATATATATATATATTTGTATTTAAATTCTATAAGGGGGCTACGCACCTAAGATTTTCACTCACCACCTGTGTAAATGTGATGTGACAATAAACATGATATGATTTGATTTGATTTGTTTCTGATTGAAGGCATCGTGAATGAGCTGATGAGCACAAACAAGCCCTGATACATCAGGTAGTACCTTCTGGAAAACATTTCATTGGAAAGAAATGTATTACATAGCAAGATAACAATCCCAAGCACACAGCTGAGATCAAGCTGTACTTAACAAACAAAGAAGATGCTGGTGTTCTGACCACCCCAGAGTCCAGACCTCAACATCACTGAATGTGTTTGGGAAGCAGAAAATACAAAAAGACTGAACTTTGAAGGAAAAACTGAAAACAAGTCTCCTGAAATGCATAGAAGCTGTAGTGAAGTTGCATTTGTTTGCCATTTGTCCTGGAAATGAAACAAAAGCATATTTGAATTCATTGTCAAAACTTTTTAAACCGTATTTTTTATTGAAACCTTTTTGTAACAGTGTTTATATTGAACACAGACAATATTGCAGACAGACGCTTCACTAAAGCAGAACTGAATGAGTTAAAGATTCTAAATACTAAATACAGACACTCATACATACATCACCACCCTGATAACACCTCACAAAACCATTGACCACTAAACATTTTCCACCATGAGGGACACAGAGAGCTGTGAGAAGAAAACTTCACATCATCTCCACTTAAGCTACTGACCTCTAAAGCGTCCATCATACACATGGCTCTGCAGTTCACTCACTTCTACACGTTTTGTTTGAAAATCAAACTGTCCTCATGCAGGTTCCATCACTGACTGTAATGAAGCCTTTATGAACATTTTCAAACTTTCAGACACTTCTGACCACAACAATGACTACTTCACTCAGCATCGAGTTCATGCTCGGTGTGAAGTTTTTCACCCTCCAGATCTGCTGAGAGATATGATTAAATGTTTTAATTGGTTAACAGCATCACACCACTTTAAACACTCAGACAGCAATACACTCACAACTTCGTCCAGAAACAGCTGAACAGAAGAACATCACTCACAGAAGAACATCACAGAAGAGTCAGCTGTGCAGGTAAAAGGTAATAAAGGTCTTTTTCAGATTAACTCTGACTGCTAGACCAGTATAGCAGTAAATGTAGGACTGCAGGACACAGAGAGTGTCCCTCTATCTTGTACCTGCTCTATCTCGCCACTTTATCAGAAACTCCTCTGTTGTAGCTCCACTGTGCAGGTGTATAGTTACAGAGACTGTAGCTCATTTATTGATGCACACTTTGTGTTAGCCATACCTTTGCTTTTTATCAATGGTCAGTTTCTGACAGCAGAGCCACTCTTGTCTGGATATTCTTGGTTGCTGGTCCACTCTCAACCCAGCACTGACATTGACATGTAAAAACCCCACCAAGTGGAAGGCCTATGTGTCTTACACACTCATACCAGCACCACACACTACCATGTTAGTGTCACTGCTGTGCTGAGAGTGGACCACCACCCACATAATATCTGGACAGTGGATTTTTTTGGGCAGACCCTTTCCACTGATTAGTAGGGTAGTAGGGTATAGATGCATTAGTGTTGTAGTAGTGGAATGTATTCAAGAGATTCTCAACATTATTTTTTATTTTTTACCTCAAGCTCAACCTTATTTTTATAACATTATATTTTGTCTTGGAAACTACAAATCTATCAAAATGTAATGAATGTGCCTGAAAGAAAGCGAATCCAGTTCTAAAAAGACATCGCTACTGAAATCACTTTTTGTTCTGCAGTGTCCTCCAAAAGTACTGGCACATGTTGTTAAAAATGTTCATCAGATTCATCTTTTGATTGATCTCTTTTTAAATGCTTACCATTAAGCAAAATTATCTCTTTTCTGTTTCAGGATGAAATTGTGGGTTCTCCTGACCACCCTGTCCATCCTCTCTCTCAGCCAAGGGATGGACAAAGCTCAGCAGTATCAAAACAACAATAAGACCATTCTTGTTTCCACAGATCCCTGCAAGTATTACAGTCCATACCACCAATACAGAACATTTGAATACAACCACTTCGTCACTGAATATTTTGACACTCAGGATCGGTTTGCATGGGGAACATATCTACTGAAGCATAAACTTTGTGGAAGAAAATGGACGCAGTCCTTCTTACACATCAGTGATCTACCTGCAGTCATCAACACCTGCAGTGCAGCTGGTCATCATGTGGAGGACAATTTGTGCATCAGCAGTGAACAATTTAATGTGTATTTTATAGCAGGTGAATACAATGAATCATCACAAAACTGTGATGTTATCTATCTAGATCACATGAAAGCCAATGTGATTGTTGCATGCAATCTTGTGAAAACTGGCAGCAGTATCAAGTGTCTGCCTGTGCACTATCAAGAGCATGTTAGAACGCCATTTATCTACAGACGGCCGTGTGTGCCACGTCACCCATGAGAGTATTTTGAAGGCTTTCAACAGCAAGTTAAGCAAGTGGAATTTCTTTTGTTTATTTGGATGCTTTTCTCTTTAACGTAAATGAAAACTTTTTTTATTCTGTTTGAAATATGATCTCCTCCTAAAACATCTTAATAAACTGTTTTTCTTGCAAAGCAAAAGAGTTTCCACTTCAGCTTGTCTTTAAGATGATACTCAATCTTCATCATCATTGCAGGGTCATTTAAATCCTTGCCTTCAAACCTTTTCCAAAAACATTTGTAAATCATACTTAAAACATAACATTTTGATTACATTTGTATAACATTTTTTACATTTCTGATTTCTGATTTTTTGAGAGATTTTAAGGTGGCTTTTTTGAGATATAGCTTGGATTGGGGATTTATTTTGTAGTAGAGTTTATATTATGTATATATTTTATATTATGTACATACATCTATATCTGACTTTTAACTGACTTGAACTTTAGACTTTGAGCTGAATGCTCTGAGTGACCCTATACCTTAATAATTTTCATTTTATTAAAATGAATGATTGAACATTCCATTTATGGAATAACTTGATCCAAACTTCACCAGATGTTTCAGTAGCGACTGTTTTGGTGACAATTTTAGCTCATTTTGAGCTCAAAAATGCAGCCAGTACATGACCAGCAAACACAGCTTTGAACAGCTGTTTTCATTAAAACACTAAAAAGTACTGAACTGCAGAAAATATGACGATTCTTAATGTTCCACACTGATTTTCAGACTTTAACTGCTCACCATGTGGCCGATTGGGACTACATTTAGTTTGTTACTGTCTATATTAATGCCCAGGGTTTAAATAGATCATAACTAAATGTTTGTAAATATCTAAGATCTGAATATTTTATTGGGAAAGATGTTGAGTTTTACTCAACATGATTACATTGACCAACACTTATCAAGTAAAGCTGACAACTTGCTTAATTTCATTGAAGAACACTGACTTGCTTGCAGTAATATCAATGATAGAACAATGTCATTGACATATACATTTCTGATTTAAATACATTTTTGTTTTTTGGCTTGAGGTAAAAAATGTCAGGATGCTATAGATCAAAATAATAAAAAAGTGTCAAAGAACTGTCTCTCAGTCAAGTTACAGATGAAGCTCCTCACTACCAAAACAACAATGGAACATTGTTATTCCTACAGAACCCTGTGTCAGGTACAGTAATGCCATCAAGCACCTTGCAATCATTATCCGTTATCTTATCTCTGAAAGTATCACCACTCAGAGTGGCACTGAATGGGTAAAGTATCTCTAGAACTGGGAATCTATCAAGCTATCAATGTCCTTCTTAAACATCAACCTGTAGTCAGCAACACCTGCAGTAGACAAGGAGGCCATCATGTAGAAAATAGTTTACTGCATACATTGCTGAAAATGCCTTTAACTGACGGCGGTGTGATGTGTATGTATGCAGAGTGACTGTCCATGTTAACTGTGGCATGCAATCGAGTGAAAACTGCCTTGGGTATCGAGTGTCTGCCTGTTTACTTTGAAGGGCAAATGGGGCAAATTAACCACATCTACAAACAGTTTCCTAAATGTTTCCTATAAGCTGTCTGCATTCAGAAGAGTTCTTTTTTTTTTTACATCAAATGACAAAAAGCATATTTAAAAGCTTTATTTCATTTTTAATCAATTTTCTTTGGATGTAAGTTACATTGTCTTTTTTTCCACCTCCTCATTTCCAAAAAAAGTTAGGACGCTGTGCAGAATGTAAACAAAAACAAAATGCAACGATGTCCAAATCATTTAAACTCTATATTTCATTGAAAATAGTACAAAGATAACATGTCAGATGTTGAAACTGAGAAATTTTATAGTTTTTTTAAAATATTTGCCCATTTTGAATTTGATGCCAACAACACGTTCCCAAAAAGTTGGGACGGGGGCAACAAAAGGCTGGTAAAGTTGTGTAATGCTAAAAAACACCTGGTGGTCGATTGTCAACAGGTCAGTAACATGACTGGGTATAAAAAGAGCATCTCAGAGAGGCTTTCAGAAGTAAAGATGAGGAGGGGTTCACCACTCTGTGAAAGACCACTGGAGCAAATACTGCACCAATTCAAGAATAATGTTTCTCAAAGTAAAATAGCAAAGAACTTTTGCTTTTCATCATCTACAGTACATAATAACATTAAAAGATTCAGAGAATCTGGAGAAATCTCTGTATGCAAGGGGCAAGGACAAAAGCCAGTATTTGCTGGCCATGATCTTTGGGCCTTCAGAAGGCACTGCATTAAAAACAGACATGATTCTGTAGTGGAAATCACTGCATGGGCTCAGAAACACTTCTGAAAACCACTGTTTGTGAAAACTGTTCGTCGCCGATCCACAAATGCAAGTTAAAACTCAAAAATGCAAAGATGAAACCAAATATAAACAGGGTCCAGAAATGCTGCCACCTACTCTGGGCCTCTGCTCATTTAAAATGGACTAAGGGGAAGTGGAGAAAGTGTCCTGTGGTCCGAGGAATCAACATCTGAAATTGTTTTTGGAAATAATGGACACTGTGTCCTCCGGGCTAAAGACCACTCAGCTTGTTATCAGTGCACAGTTCAAAAGCCAGTATTCAGAGTATTCAAAGAGTCAGAGTGCTAAACAGGCCTGCCTGCAGTCCAGACCTGTCAACACTGATAACACTTGGCGCATTATGAAATGAAAAATATGACAAAGGAGACCCTGAACTGTTGAGCAGCTGAAATCCTGTATCAAGCAAGAATGGGAAACATTTCACTTTCATAAATACAGCAGTGTCTCCTTAGTTCCCAAGCGCTTACAGAGTGTTGTTAAAAGAAGAGGTGATGAAACACAGTGGTAAACATGCCCCCGTCCCAACTTTTTTGAAACGTGTTGTTGGCATCAAATTCAAAATGGGCATATATTTTTATTTACATTTTGCACAGCATCCCAACTTTTTTGGATACTTACAAATTTTACACTGAATTCAGCCTAACCTGCAGACAGATGCAGGACTCAATGGGTTAAAGGCTGTAAATACAAGCTAAGTAAACATTCACGCATACATCACCACCCTGATAACATCTCACAGAACGCTCGACCACCAGATATTTTCCACCACAAGGGATGACTACTGCACTACAACAATGACTACTGCACTTGGCCTTGAGCTCATGCTGGGTGTGAAGTTTTTCACCATCTAGAAGTTTCTCGCTCCAGATCTGCTGAGAGATGATTAAATGTTTTAACTGGTTAAAAACATCACATCACTTTAAATACTTTCACACCAACACACTCACACACTTCACCCAGAAGCAGCTGAACAGAAGAACATCACTCACTGAAGAGCATAATTCATTGAACAGTGAGCCGTACAGGAAAGAGGGAATGACCATGTTTTATTTCAGATAAAAGGTTAAGTCCACTGATTTTTCAAAATTTCTGCATAGTTCAGTGTGTGAGATGTAAACAGAGTCATTCAGAGTGGTTTGTTGTCAAATGGTTCAGATTTCTTTACAGTGGTGGTGACAGGAACCAGGGGTCATGGTGAGGGAGCTTTTAGAGGTGGATGTCTGGTTCCTATCACCACCACTGTGAACAATTCTGACTCTGTAAGTTTCTCTAGAGCAGAGCATTTCACACCAAACCACTCTGAACGACTCTGTTTACATCTTAACCACTTAATTATGCAGAAAATTAAAACAAATCTAAAATTCTCCTCTAACTAAACATAGTACTTAATATACAACCAGAGTACTTGAAAAGTGTTTGTGAAATGATGTTTATACTTCTACTGAAATAATAGTTTATTAAGTTTACTAAGCATTTACATGAACATCTACAATCAACAACACAGTTACTGAGTGAACTGATGACTATTTTATACTTACTATAAAACAAAAACCTGTGTATGCACCTCTTCTGTTTCAGGATGAAATTGCTGCCTCTTCTGACCACCCTGTCAGTCCAATTTCTCAGCCGGGGGATGGACAAACCTCAGCACTATCAAAACAATGAGACTACTTATCCTACAGAACCCTGCACATATTACAGTGACATTGAGCAGTACATAAGTTTCATAGGCCATCACTTTGTCCAGGAAGAATTCTACAGTTGGGGCTAAATGGAAAGTATATCTCCAGCAGCGTGGACTCTGTGGAAGAGAAACTTCTCAGTCCTTCTTACACATCCATGATCTACGCACAGTCATTAACATCTGTAGTGAACAGCGTGGCTATATTTATTCTGGCAATTTGTGCATCAGTATGCAGCCACTGCTTGTGCATGTAGTTAACAGTTTTTATTCTGCGAAGAGGTGCTATGCACAGCAGATACAAGATGTGACCATCCATGTGGTCGTGTGAGAACTAGCAGGGTTGAAGGGTGTCGGCCTGTGCACTATGAAGGACAGGGCAAGCAAATTCCCCACTATAGGCAACGCTGTGCACCACGTCAGAGATGAGATCTGAGAAGGATGGCTTTCACCAGCAAGTGAAGGACAACCAACTTAAATGCTTTATTAATCGCTGATTCTTCTTAACTGCCCTGTCCAAAGCTCAGCACTGTCAAAACTATGACACTGTTCCTGTTCCTATAGAACCCAGCATGATGCAATATTGCCTTGGCAGCTATGATAAATTCCTATGCAATCATAAGAGTGAAAGGGCAGAATATCTATGACAATCTAAAACTATCCAGTCCTTCTTACACATCAATGATCAGACCAGAGTCGTACGCATCTGTCAAGTCAAGAGTCAAGAGGCTTTTATTGTCATTCCATCTATGTAGAAGTACACAGTGGAGTGAAATTACGTTCCTCCAGGAACAACATGGTGCAACATGGAACAAAATAGACAGTACAAAGTGCAAACGTGCAGACATAGTGTGCAAAAAAATTAAACTAGAAACAATACAATAAGTACGATAAATTAAACAGACATTAGACACGGTAACCAGACAGGACAGTGCAGCAACAACACAGCACTCATTCCTGAGCATGAAGTAGTGAGAATAAGGTGCAAAGATTATTTAACATGCTGTGATCTGTGAGTTACGCAGTCAGATACGTGAGCACAGCAGTTACTGAAGTAGGATATACATAGTACTTGAGTAAACAAAGTGTGAACACTGTATTAACAGCAATGTTCCAGATAGTGCAAATAGAGCAACAAAAGTGGAGTGTGTGCGCACGTGTGTGTGTGAGTATAGAGTATGTGTGTGAGGGGGTTTCAGTTCAGTCCTTGTGAGTTTAAAAACTGATTGCTTGAGGAACAAAGCTGTTGCAGAGTCTGGCAGTGATGGCACGGATGCTCTGGTGCCTGAGCTGTATTTTGCAGTACAGTCGTGAGTCAGCAGAGTGAACAGCAGTGGACTGAGCACACAGCCCTGAGGGGCACCGGTGCTCAGTATGGTGGTGCTGGAGATGTTATTACCTATCCTGACTAACTGAGGTCTCTCACTCAGGAAATCCAGGACCCAGATACAGAGTGAGGTGTGCAGGCCCAGCAGGCTCAGTTTTCCAATTAGCTGCTCAGGGATGATGGTGTTGAATGCTGAGTTGAAGTCTATGAACAGCATTCTGACGTAGGTGTCTCTATTGTCCAGGTGGGTGAGAGCCCGGTGGAGTGTGGTGGAGATGGTGTTGTCTGTTGAGTGGTTGGGGCGATATACAAATTGCAGTGGGTCCAGTGAACGGGGGAGCTGGTCTTTGATGTGCCTCATGACAAGCCTCATGAAGCACTTCATGATGATGGGAGTGAGTGCAACAGGACAGTAGTCATTGAAGCAGGACACTGGAGACTTCTTCAGCACAGGGATGATGGTGGTGGACTTGAAGCACGTTGGAATGACTGCAGTGCTCAGAGAGACGTTGAATATGTCTGTGAGAACATCAGCCAGCTGTTCAGCGCATTCTCTGAGCACTCTGCCCGGTATGCTGCCCGGTAGATACCAAGCGTCTGTTCAGGCTCACCTCAAAAAGAAAGAAAGACAGAAAGAATAAATAAATAAATAAATAAATAAATAAATAAATAAAAAAATGAACTGGAAACTGGTGTCCATAAATGATAAAATGTGCCTTAAACGTAGAATAAATTTTAACACAAGGACCTGGTGAATGCAAAGCCTACATCAGCTTAGCTCCATAAATGCAGTAATTTACCTCAATAAATGATCCTCAATCAGCTAACACCATAAACTTTGGCTTGAAAATGTTTAGTAAGCAGCTAATGGGCAGCACAGCAGAGCTATAATCAGCCACTGGAGCTGCTGGACTGTTGAATGCGTCTCACTGGCTGAAACCACACACATCTGTACCTTACCTACTACACTAATGAGTGCATTGATTCTCTCAGTCTTCAACAAATAATATCTCACCCTACTAGATATGATCCTAACACTCCTGATAAAGCCACCCTGATTGATGTCATTTTTACAGATTCCCCCATTTGTATCGTTCAGGTGTGTTTTGTAATGACCTTAGCAATCACTGTTTTATTGCTTGTATTTGTAAAGGTCATTCTGCCAAATTACCTGTCAGCATTAGCCAAAAAATATTAATACAGAAGCCTTTTTATGTGACCTGGGTGAGGATAACTGGAACAGAGGCAGCATGACCGTTTAAAAGTGTTTTGCATTGACCTTTTACTGCAGCTTAGAAATGTGATGGGAAAAAGACAATGTACTGTCTAGCCAGATTCCTAAGTACTTGTAAGTGGTGACCGTTCCCTCCCCAGTGGTGATCAGAGAATTGAAACATAAACCTTTAGGCATGCCTTTGTCACTCAGATTGGAAGATATTTTAGTTTCTAATAAAAATCGCATGACTGACATTTTTAATAAACTTTTTTACAAATCTGGACAGGTTCAAGAATCTTTCAGCTCCATTTGTCTGAAGAATAGTTCCCTGTACTATCTAAAGTTAAAAAAGAAAAAACTTCTCAACAGGCAGCTAACTCATTACCTTGATATAAGCAGTTTCCTACCTGGGATGCAGTCCGGTTTTCATCCAGGTTATGGCTATGCTACTGCTACCTTGAAGGTCCTTAATGACATTATATGTGCATTAGATACCACGCAACATTGTGCAGCAATAATTATCCAGACTCCCGACAACACTCTACCCACTCCAGTTTGCATACTGCCCTAACTGCTCCACTGATGATGCCATAGTGAGAAATCTCAGCCATTTATACTTAGCTTTCATTTGTCACTAAAGCAACAAATCAAATATATCACTTAAATGTAATAATCTTAAATATATCAATTAACATGCTTTAAAAATCATTTTTTAAGCTGAGTGTTCCAGAAAAAAAAAAATAAAAAAACGTGTTTTCCTGCCTTTGCTGGCTCATTTATGGTATTGTTATCTCCAACAAACCATCACTGTGCGGTCAAGTGAACTTCAAGTTGTCTACCAAAATAGCGGATTGCGTGACGTCAGTGAAATACTACGAACAAACAGAGAAATATTTTTATGTAATTTTTCACAAACATTAGGTTAACCCCTTAAATGGCCAGGGCACACTGCTCCACAGTTTTATTACATACTTCTAACATAACCTAAGAATTGCTTAGCCAGTTTACATTGGAGCCCTCTGTGTGTTACAGTGAACCTAGACTGTGAACAACAGACAATTTTTGTTTATGTTTACTTGAAATGGATAAAAATAAATAAATAAATAAATAAATAAATGGAAGGTTCTGTAATATTGTATCTGCTGTATTTTAGGTGTGGGTCACTCTGGAGTTCCTGTCAGAGGTCAGGGAGTCAGAGGACTGGACTTTCTTCATTTCTAATCATAAAGGCTGCAGCATCAACGTGAAGCCACATGTGTGTGTGTGTGAGAGAGTCTGTGGCTGTAAAATGAACAGTGTGTACCATGTTCACTAACCCCAGCCACATATCACTGTAGCATCATCGTTTAACAGTGCTACAAACACGTAACCAAAATGCTAACGGCTAAGTGCTCACTATAACCACAAACTGAACTATGCCTGAAACCAACTCAGTACAAAACCAACAAAGACCACACAGGCCTTATTGACAGTTAGTAAAGGATACTCACTTTATTCACACAACAGCACAGGAACAACTGAATCAACACTACTCTTGTTAGTTTCTCCTGAACATGTGATCCACAGATAGAGGCAGAAGTGAAACGTCTTCTTCTCAAACACAGCCTTTTACAATAAAAGAGCAAAATACCTGACCATTAGAGCACAAGTACCTGTGTAAGTGTGCAGCAGGAAAATAAAATTAAACGAAGATTGATGTCAAAATATGTTTGACATACCCCCAGTGTCATCAACTGTACCTCTAGGGGTGTACTCACAGAAATAAAGGTACTAAACTGTCCCTGGGGCAGTGCCCCTCTTGTCACTGGGGTGGGTCCCTCAAGGGTACATCTCAGTACTTTTAGTTTTACTGACTCCACACACCCCGTCTTGTCTCCAGGCTTTTATTTTACTGTTCTGTTTCAAAACATCAGGTTATGAAAAGGTACAAAAATACGTACTTTTCACCTGGAAAACTTATTTAAGGTTCACAACTGGACCTTAAAACCACTGTTGTACCTTTGAGGGAGCATTACCATTGTTTGTACCTTTATAAATGTAAAATGTACCTGCACAGAACCTTTATTTCTAACAGTGTACCATAGTTTGGGAACTACTAGTATAGAATAACTTTCTTAACATATTTCATTGCAGTGCTGGATTTGATCAGAGCTGATTGGATGGATCTCTTTTCACTAACTCTACAACCATCAGTGATTTATGGTGGAGGATCAGCACAAGTTTGGAGACGTATAACAACACAGGTAGTACCTTCTGGAAAACATTTGATTGGGAAGTAATTTATTACATAGCAAGATAACAATCCCAAGCACACTGCTGAGATCAAGCTGTACTTGACAAACAAAGTAGATGCTGGCGTTTTGACCACCCCAGAGTCCAGACCTCAACATCACTGAATGTGTTTAGGAAGCAGAAAATACAAAAAGACTGAACTTTGAAGGAAAAACTGAAAACAAGTCTCCTGAAATGCATAGAAGCTGTAGTGAAGTTGCATTTGTTTGCCATTTGGACTGGAAATTAAACAAAAGTGTATTTGAATTCATTTTCAAGACTTTTTTAAACCGTATTTTTTATTGAAACTTTTTTGTAACAGAGTTTATATTGAACACAGACAATATTGCAGACAGACGCTTCACTAAAGCAGAACTGAATGAGTTAAAGGATCTAAATACTAAATACAGACACTCACATATACGTCACCACCCTGATAACACCTCACAAAACCACTGACCACTAAACATTTTCCACCACGAGGGACACAGAAAGCTGTGAGAAGAAAACTTTACATCATCTCCACTTAAGCTACTGACTGACCTCTACAGCGTCCATCATACACACGGTTCTGCTGTTCACTCACTTCTACACATTGCTGAGTCTGTATATCAAACTGTCCTCATGCAGGTTTCATCACTGACTGTAACGAAGCCTTTATGAACATTTTCAAACTTTCAGACACTTCCTGACCACAACAATGACTACTTCACTCAGCCACGAGTTCATGCTCGGTGTGAAGTTTTTCACCCTCCAGATCTGCTGAGAGATATGATTAAATGTTTTAATTGGTTAACAGCATCACACCACTTTAAACACTCTCACACCAACACACTCACACACGTCATCGAGAGGCAGCAGAAGAACATCACTCACTGAAGAACACCACTCACTGAAGAACATCCCTCACAGAAGAACATCACTCACTGAAGAACATCACTCACTGAAGAACATCACTCACTGAAGAATATCACTCACAGAAGAACATCATTCACTGAAGAACCTCACTCACTGAAGAACATCATTCACTGAAGAACATCATTCAGTGAAGAACATCACTCAGTGAAGAACATCAAGAAACAGGACAAATTAAGTAAAACAAAGTTTCTATCTGCTTTATCTAAAAGTAATGTAAATGTATTCTAAATACATTCTGAATATGTTACTTTAAGTATTGTAATGGGATGCTTTAGTGAATACATCTAGGACAGTGTATTCAGTATTCAGCCATCACTACTTTTTCTAAGTATTTTGTCCAACCCTGTGTATAAGTGCAGTATGGATTTAATTTTATTCCAAAATTTTGATATAAATGTATTACTCATTTTGCCAGTCTTTGTTATTATTTTTTTAATTGTTGATTTTTCTGGCATATTTTTCATAGCAGTAAATGATCTGTCTGTGCTGGTGTACAGAGGAGTCGGCTCACACTGGCCTCTTATTTAGTTCATCATCAGCCCTGAACTGAACAGCTGCTGGTCTCTCTGTTTCAGGATGAAGATTGTGGTTCTTGAGGTCATACTCTTCCTCTGTTTCTGCAGCAGATCTCAACAACAGCCCTGTACGAACACAGCAGACCAAAATAAATACGGCAATTTTCAACATCGTCATCTTCTAACCCAAAACATTAACAATGTCAATGGGTGGAAACAGTACCTACTTAATAAAAGGCTCTGTGGACGGCAACCTGTACAGTCCTTCATCCACAGCACAGGAAATGAAGTTGATAATATCTGCAGTGAAGCTGGTGGATGTTACTGGAAAGAAAATCTGTGTGTCAGCAGAGCTAAGTTCACTGTGACTACAGTTAGAGGCAGAAACGAACAGTGCAACGACATTACAGTGGAAACACTGAATAACCAGCTTGTGGCTGTGGCCTGTGATCTTGTTAATGGAAGATGTGTGCCTGTTCACTATGAAGCCATTAGTGATGTGCAGGGACTCAATAGACCCTGTGTGCCTCCTGAGGCCTGGCATCCTGAGGATTTTAGATTAAAGTGAGTGAGAAACCGGTTTAATTGTTGTTGTTTAATTCTCTCATTTATATTTCATACATGTCAAGCAAAAAAAAAAGTTCTCTTAATTCTGTTCTCAATAAAAAGTTGTAATCAGTGAACATAACCTGGAGTGCTGTGTTGTTTGGTTGAGGATAGAGATGGGTGGATCACTGCTGAAGTATCAGTACTGTAGATCCTGAGGTTTCTATCTAAATTATCATTCAGTTTTTATGGTGTTAAAGCACACTGTAGAAAGATAATAAATTACAGTATATAATAATAACAAAAAAACACAAATTAATAAAAATGGAAAGCATCAGTAAAAAAAAACTTTTTTTACTGTAATTTACTGTGAGGTAAACTGAAAGGGAAAGAATGTAAAGTATTATTGTAAACACCCTTTTTATGAAACCCTTTTATACAGTCATTTATTTTTAATAAAAAAAACTTATTTTAGCCATTTTATCAACTATTCGGTAAAAAATTAAGCAATTAAACCTTAAAAAAATTAAGTAACTATTATTATTATTATTATTGTTGTTGTTAATAATAATAATACTAATAATATTAATAGTGTTGTCACGATACCAAACTTATGACTTTCGATACGATACCTGCCTAAATATCTCAATACCAATACTGAAACGATACCACAGCAATAAACTAAAACATCAGGAAAAGTAATGGAATAATAAATGATCGAACATAGAACTTATTTTTTTATTAATAAACAGAACAGTTTAACAATGTGAGGCTTATTCAGTGTTTGCTCACTATAGAGCACAGCAGTTACAGCAGGAAAACAATTTTAACTTAATAAATCAAAAAAAATAAATTGCAATATATTATGTCACCGCTGCTGAGTTATATAGCCATTGAACATATCTGAACAAAAATAAAATAATTCTCTGTTGCAGCAGCTGAGCTTTATAGCCATGTTATGGAAAAAAAAAAGAAATCTGACTTGTCCTCTTCTTTCTTGCGGACTTTTTTTCTGGACAGTTCTTTGGCCACTTCAAGGTTCTTAGCCAGGAACACAAGCATGTCAATGTGCTCTTCAGTCAGTCTAATGCGTCTAGGACTGCAGATAATGCCTGATGTTCTGAAAACTCATTCTAACACAGCTTGAGGCTGGAATGCACAGGTACTGTCTGGCAAAATGTGCAAAACATGGTAGGGCGATTGCATGGTTCTTCCACCAAGTGAGTGGGTCTTCTGGTGCTGAAGCACTTATCTTCTGCATTTGTTTGTACAACAAAAATTCCCTTTTAAGTTGGTCAGCAAGGGATGTGGAATGACTCGTCCCCCCCTCAGCCTCACTTGCCTCTCCTGACTCCAACATCTTTTCAAACTTGATAGTGGACAGCAGGCTTTTTAAGTCTGTTTTTCTATTTTTTGCCCCTTCTTGATGTTCCGGTTGCTGCTGTGCTTTTTGTGGCTGTCTTGGCACTTCATCAAATTTCTGTAAAAGTATTGCCTTCACCTCTTCCTCCATTGTAACAAAAGTGTCCTTAAATCTTGGGTCGAGGAACGTTGCAGTGGTAAGGGCAGTGTCCAGTAATTTGCATTCATATCTTGTTGTTAAGTCTCTTTTTATGTTGTCTTTCATATCACGTAAAAGAGTGCTTTCCCCATCTTTCACTGTAAGACAGGAAAATAGTTTCCATTTCAGGGGCAAGACCAAAGACAACGTGGAGGTCTTCTCTCCACTTAAAGCATCTGTGAAGCTGCTTAGTGGGCCAAGGACCTCTCTAACAATTTCTAGTGTTGCCATGTCTGAGTCTGTACGCATCAGGTGCCACTTCTTACGATTTTCAGCCAAAACAGTACGGACAGCTTGTCAGACAGACTCTGTCCACCATCTCAAAGGTGGAGTTCCAGCGTATAGGCTCATCATGAATGAGCTTTTGCTCAGGTAGGTTTAAGGTCTTCTGTTTCTCCTTCAAGCTCCTCATAATTTTGTTTGACCTGGAAAAAGCAGACAGGGTTGTCCGAAGCCTGGACAAGCATTTAGAAACCCGGTCCAGGCCTATTGCCTTGCCAAAAGCCAGATGAAGGTTATGGCCAAAACATGGTATCCAAGTGTCTCAAATGCCTTTTTGTTGTTAGAGGCATTGTCAGTGATTATCCCAGTCATCTTTGACAGGTCCAGTCCCCATTTCTCAGACACCATCTCCTCAAGGGTTTCATGGAGACTGTCTGTTGTATGATCTGAATATAAAGCTGAACATCCTAAACACCAGGACTGTATTTCCCAGGATTCTGTTATATACTGGATTGTTACTGCCATGTATGCATCAATTGCCCTACTTGTCCAAATATCGGTTGTTCAGGCTGGTGAGTGAGTTGTGCCTGAATAATATTCCGGGTCTTAGTGTACAGCTGATTTCATTATACATGAAATAATTTCTCCCAGACATGTCATATTTCCTGTCTAACTGCTGCACAAGGTTCCAGAATCCTCTTTTCTCCCCCTTATATACTGGCAACTGATCGAGACAGATAAACTCAGCTACTGCTTTGTTCAATCTTTTTGCATCTTCTGAGTCTTTATCATGTTCTTTTTTGGTTTTCAATCATAGCTGGAAGGGAAGGCTGGCTCAACTGGGAGGTTGCTCTTTCTGTGGGCATCTGTTTTTGTGTCTGTGGGAAAGGGAGATGGATAAATGACATATGGATAAGTTATAAGACTCAGTTATTTCAGTCTTCAGTTTGATAAGCTATGTAGATTGTAAACTACTTTTTATTTGTAATTGTAATTTTTGCATATAATTTGACAAAAATAAATAAATAAATGTCAGTAGAGCACAGACCTATGCCATAGACATGTATTGAGTCATTTATGTTCAGTAATGTGCAATCAAATAATCCTGAGTTTGAGCTGACTTATAGTTCATGTCATTGTTTATTTTATGTTTATTTTCATGCTCAATAAAAATGCAGTTTGTGTGTGTTTTATGCATGTAGGTGCGTTTTTGACAATGAATATTTTTATTTTGTAACATTAATATTTTGATTATTCAAATAATTAAATTAGAAAGGTCACGTTATTACATTGTGTGCAGTGATATGATGTCCTATGTATCCTTGAGTTTATGGAATTTCTTTGATATTTAACTTTGTATTTGCAACCAGATCTCACTGATTAATCCGTTTAACAACACTCAATACAGTCTATGGCAGTTGCCTTTTTTTAGCAATAGAAATGATTAACAAAAATGTACATGCCGTGATTGCAGTTACCAGTACAGCTGAGTTTAAAATGATCGTTTATAACTAGGCCTGTCACGATAACTGTTTTTAATGGACGATAAATTGTCCCAGGATTTATCGCGATAAACGATTTCATTGTATGTGTGCGTGTGTATACATACGCACATACATATTAAACACTGTTTTTTAAATAAGCTCGACATACCAGTTCAATCGTGTTAATGGGATCTCCTCGCAAACTCAGTGATCAGAAAGGATCCTGGTTTTAGGGTCACGGATTGGATCATATTTACCGTCACCAGTTATGCTGATAGGGCCGTTTGCTGTAGTGATGGACTGGGGGGATGAGTCTGATTCCTAACACGGCTCATTCACCCGGTCAACAGCAGCTCCGGTCGAGTTTGAGTCAGATAGGGTAAATAGCTGACTGACTGACCACATATTTTCAATCCGAGCGCGCTGCAAGTCCAGACGCGGCGTGCGTGAAGGTCTGGAGCTTTCCCGCACTGCAGCGTAGCACACGCGGGAAAACTAAAGCGGTTTTGATTTGTGTTAAAAAAGAAGTTACAGATGTCACTCAGTGTATCCCTTGATTAAACTGTGTGAAAGCCTACAGCACATCTGTACTCTCTCTCTCTCTCTCTCTCTCTCTGTGTGTGTGTGTGTGTTTGGCTACTCGCCTCAGAGCAGACGGGAGAACAGAACAGCGCGCCTGGTTAAAAGTATCTGTTTAAATACACGCAAATAAACACAACGGCATTATCGAGGTCGTCCAAATGATCGACGTCATATTCATTTATCATGCGATAAGTCGATGACCTAATTATCGCGACAGGCCTGTTTATAACTGGTGCTGATCTACTTGTGAACGCCTGATATTTAGCAGCATGGAAGTCAGTGTAAACATAACGTTACCAGTTCGCCACATTGGTAGTTATCAAAAAAGAAAGTCAGGTAACTTAAACAGTTCTCACTGCCCTAAACTGCCTCATGAAAAAGACTGACACAAAAAGACTCCCACTCCTCTGACTTGAGCTTGATGTAACTGTTATAGCTATATCATATTCACTAACCTGACGTTCTTTGAGTTCTTTAAACAACTCTGCATGTCTGTCAGAAAGATGGTTTGCTAAGCTGGAGGTGTTGACTCCTTTGGTCTGTATATGTTTAAAGCATCTTTTGCAGACCAGTTTTGATGTGTATGCAAAATAATTCCATATTTCGCTTCGTGCGTGTGCTTTTTCTACAAGCCGAGGACGGTCTGCGAAATCGCTGGTATTAGCAGCCATGCTACGCGCTCATTCATTTAGTACCGGTACTAAATAAATGGGGTATTGTACCGTTTTTAATGACAAATTATTGCGATACTTTTCAAGTATCAGTATACCATGCAATACTACCTGTTACCCGCATGCTGAACAGTAGCAGGTCTAGTTCCACATTAACTTGACTTAATCGAATCACGTGGTTCTAAAAGTAATAGCTCAGCTCCTCATCCCCTTCACTGAAATATCATATACTGGACTGTTATGTAAAACATATGCCTTTCCTGATGTAAGTGTGTGATATCTCCACACACATGAAGAACAATGCCAGTTTTGGTAAATCAGTAACCGAG
Source organism: Colossoma macropomum (assembly GCF_904425465.1). Lineage (NCBI taxonomy): Eukaryota > Metazoa > Chordata > Actinopteri > Characiformes > Serrasalmidae > Colossoma > Colossoma macropomum. The sequence continues at coordinate 11,060,695 of NW_023494803.1, forward strand.
AGAACAGTTAACCAAATCACCAAAGTAAAAGGACCATAAGACCATAACACAGCCATAAACTACCTGCAAGGGACACTTGCATAAAAGCAACAGTGCTACATACTGAATGAGGATTTTGAACTTGGAATGAAAGGACCCAGAGACTTGATACTCGACTCAGACTCACAGCCCAGAGACTCCATACTTAACTCAGACTCGCACCCCAGAGACTCCATATCTAACTCAGACTCGCACCCCAGAGACTCCATACTTAACTCAGACTCGCACCCCAGAGACTCCATACTCAACTCAGACTCACACCTCAGAGACTCAAGACTCAACTCGGACTAACAGCCCATGAGAATCGATACTCAACTTGGATTCGCACCTCAGAGACTCAATACTTGACTTGGACTCGCACCCAAGAGACTCCATACTAACACAGAGTTGCACCCCAGAGACTGAGGTGACGTGACTCAGACTCACAGTAATTTTATCTACAGAAATGGTATTATTATATCTACAGATCATTTCAGTAGATACAATTACTTAAAACAAGTTACAGTCCTTCAGAATTGATCTTATAACATTCTTACAAGAATCTCATGAAAAGGATTATCAGATACATGGGCAGATTTAGGATGATTTCACTTTCCATTGTCAGGACCAAGAGCTATTTTCTTCCTTGCCCAAAGCCCCGACATATGATGGTTTTTAAAATCTAAACTATTCTGTGTTGTGGTTTTGTTCTAATTATCGTCTTAATCACTTACAAAAAATAAACAAAAATAAAATAAACAAAAATAAAAAGGGTATTCAATCAAAAATAAAAGAAAGTAGAATAAAGACTTCAGCTGCTGAGTTCTTGTGGAAGGGAGAAAAAAGCTTCTTCTTTATTTCAGCATCTGGTGGCACAGGGTCTCGAGAGACCCAACTGCGCAAATACAGTGTTCCAAACAACAGTTTATGTACCATTTATCTGGGGTAGTTTGATATCCCCCCACCTTACTTCTCAAATTTTGATATTAGCTCATTCTCTAATATGTGCATCTGTTCGTCCATCAATTTGGTCATCACATGATGAGCTCACTCCTAAAAACTGGTTTCAACAGGTTTTTACCAGCCTGCTCTACCTTTCAAAGGTCAGTTTGCCCCTCTCTTCACAGGGTCAGCAGGTACACACAGGCCTCTCTGTGAACCCAGGGGCTTTCCAGTGTCTAGAATCTCCTATGCAGACAGACTAAGGCCTTCCCTTTGTGAAAGAATTAATATTCTCTGTTAGGCAATACTTCCTATTTGGTTATTGATTATAACATCTAATCTATTTGATTACTGATTAAAGAAATATTTATTTAAAATCTCCGTCAGACTGATGAGCTATAATAACAGTCATGGCGAAAAAATAATACTAATACAAGTTTGCTGTAATTATAAAATCTTATTGTCATTTAGATTCTAGCTACATTAATGTTGCTAAAGAATCAGAAAAGTATTACTACTCTGAACACATTTGGTCAGCCTCTTTTTTCAGCCTCTTCAGGGATCCAAAAAAGTTTAGAAAATTAAACAGCTTTGTTATTTTCACAAAGTTCAAGATCCTCATTCAATATGTAGCATCGCTACTTCCATGTAAGTGTCACTTGTAATTAGTTTATGGCTGTTTATGGTCCTTTTACTTTGGTGATTTGGTTAACTGTCTTCTCAGCTACTCACTTACAGTAACAGGTATTGTTCTTCATGTGTGGTGAGGTATCATCAAAAAAGACATATAATATAGATTTACATAACAGTCCAGTGATATTCCAGGAGCTGAAAGAGCCATTACTTTTAGATCCAGGTGATTTAAGTCAAGCTAATTTAAAATTAGACTGGTGTTGAATTTAATTGAGATTTTTGTTATATGAACCACCACCATATTTAATATATCCATTTATCAGTAAGCCACAAGAGAGAAGAGCGAGTGTGCAGGCTGGTTATTTAGGCTGATGATCAATGTAGACACTTTTCATGTACTTTATTAATTTAATATGTGAAAAGTTAATGTTTGCAATGTGTAAGTCACAAAATTATGTATTACTCTTTATATGTCAACAGCATTAAGTAGCGATTATTGAGTCTAACAGTGGCAAGTCTTTCTAGTTTGTGATGTGATTCCTGCTAGTCATTTCTTTTGCATCAATTGAAATATTAGTTAAGAAACACTATGTCCACATATATGTACTAGGTTACACTCATGTGCACTGTAGCTTAAGCATACAGAGTTATGTTACGTATATACAGAGACATCTGAGTATCTTAACATCTTAATGGTGATTGCTGTCCATTGTCCATTCACTCTGTGAAAATTTTTATGCAGGCAGTGCCATTTCTGTTATTCCCTTAATTTTCTGAAAAGGCTACAGATTGTATGTTGCAGCGAAGATATAATGCAGTGAAAAGTAATAGTTCTGCTTAGTACTGTTTTTAGAGTATCATGCCTAGTCCAGCATTCTTTTTACCTTCAGCCTGTTCTGCACATTGTGGAGTGCCGCTCTCCTCCTCACTCATTGTTCTTTCCAACACTAAGCGAGTGTGGTCTAAGCGCCAGACTAAAACTGGAAGACCTGCTTCTAGGCTGACCAGCCCAGCTGAAAGCTCTGAGCTAATAGAATTCCCTAGGGCTAGTTCAACATTAACTTGACTTAAACAAATCAAGTAATGGCTCTTTCAACTCCTTGTCGCCTTCACTGAAATATCATACACTGGACTGTTAAGTAAAACTATATTGCATGTCTTTTTTGATGATATCTCCGCACACCCGTAGTACAATATCTGTTATTGTGAGTGAGTAGCTGAGAAGACAGTTAACCAAATCACCAAAATAAAATGACCATAAACAGCCATAAACTAACTACAACTGACACTTACTTGGAAGTAGTGATGCTACATAGGATCCCCAAAGAGGAGGAAAAATGTGTTGAAAGTAATAATACTGTTCTAATCTTGATGCAACATTAACACAGTCTGAATCTGAATGACAGTAAGATCTCAGAGATACAGCAAATATTGCATTGTACTTTGGGCTAAAACAATATCAGATGCATGTCAGTGTTATGAAGTTCACCAGATGTTGGTGAGATGACTCCATGAACCTCACAAAGCTGAAGTTGGTATGCAAATTGCATACTTCTACACATATGTAGTTGGGGATTAGAGCCATGCTTAAGTGGTCAGTGGAAGAACGTGGGTCTTCTGGTACTGAATAATAGAGTCTTGGTGTCCAAGTGGGGATTAATTTCACCATGTTCTGTTTACCAACATGACCAAACCTAATAAGAGGGATGTTAAAGGTACACTGAGTAATCTAGCTAACTCAATGCTGTTGCATTATATTGTGGTGGTCATATACAGTCACATCCACTTTAAACCAAACTCCTACGTTGTACTTCCACCTATTGAGCTCCACCTACCTTATAGGTGTACAGTTACAGACTGTAGCTGCACAGTTTATCAGCCCTCCTCTGGCACATTCATCACTGGTCAATTTCTGAACACTGGACCGCAGTTGTCCAGATATTATGTGGGTGGTGGTCCATTCTCAGCACAGCACTGACACTGACATGGTAGTGTGTGTGGTGCTGGTATGAGTGTATCAGACACAGCCTGACAGTGTTACTGGAGTTCTTACATGTCAGTGTCACTGCTTGGTTGAGAGTGGGCTGTCCACCCAAGAATATCCAGCAAAGAGCAGCTGTGTGGTCAGAAACTGACTTTTGATTAAGGACTAGAGGATGGCTAACACAAACTGTCTACAGTCTCTAACTGTACACCAGCACAGTGGAGCTACAAGAGAGGAGTTTCTGATAAAGTGGACAGAGGGTACATATCATCATTATTTCCACAATGAAGATGATAGTACAGTGAATTACAAACAGTAGAACCAACAAACAAGCAACAAAAAAGGAATAGATTGAAAAATCACACATCATTAATGACAAAAGGCAGTAATATTAATTATTTTTATGATCAAATGCTTATCATTCTATTAATGCAGTTTATTTTTCAAGGTAAGATATTCAAATAAAGCTAGTTGTTGTCTTAAATTTGGCTTGGAAGCCAATTCTGAAAGGATCACTATTATGATGATTATTATGACTGTAGTGACCTCACCAATGCACCACTGAAACTGTTACTCTACTGAAGAACAAACTATGTGAGTGACTTGTAGTGAGGCAGAATTATGCGACCAAGAAGTGACAACCAAAAATATTGAGTCATCTGGTGCACTTAGTGTCCTTTCAATGCAGTTCAGTTCAGTTCAGTTTTATTTTACAGGACTTTCCAGATCTTTTGGAGCACACAGTACTTAACACAGGGTGTGTATGATGATCATTATGTGAGCAGAGGCTCCTGCAGGTCTATTTACAAGTTAAATAAATAATGGGAGACAATACGGCACAATTACAAAATCCAAGCATACTAACAGACACACTGTGTGCACATCCCCCAAGCAACGTCCCATCAAACGCTAAGAGGTTGCTGAGGCATTATATAAACAAAAGGGCATTGTTTCAAATTCAAAATGGCCAATTAGGGTCATAAATGCTGTCTTCTCACAGCATTTGTGACTGAGGCTAGTGAACCACAAGGTGCATTACCTGTGCTGGTGTAATGCTGCACCTGTTCTGTACCGCTATAGTCTTCCTTTAAGACTACCTTACACTCGGCCAGAAGTGCTCACTGGACAGGTCAACACCAGTCGTGTCCACTTCTACCTCAGATGTTGGGGAGCCTTGGGAAGTCATAGAAGCTATTTGACTCACATCAACTTGCCAGGACAACTGCACCTGTTATTGCAGGACTGCATCTGAGAGCTTTATATATCAGGCTTTGCTCACCAGCTGATGGGATGGAGGCATCCTTGCTTATATTTCAAAGCTTAAGGATCACACAGCCCTCCTTAGGGTAGCCAGAGTTTTTACTGGGCTGACCCCTGGGTGGAAATTCAGTGGCCCCACAGTGCAGTTGTAGTCTTTCAGTCCTGGTCCAGCCTTGCTATGGATGAGAAACTTACTGTTTTAATGAGGTACCTGTTTGAGTCACACATAACCAACACACACACACACACACACACACACACACACACATACATTTGGTGCAGCAAAAAATTCGTTAATTGGTAATGTGGGCCTACACAGTTATCCAGATCCTGTACCTCGCCTCTTGATTTACGAAGTGAGTCTTATTTCACTCCCCCGCTCCAAACTCTTATAATTTAAATTGACCTCACGTACAGCGTTGCAGCATATTAAAAAGTTCTGAAGGCTTATGAAAGATGCCTTGGCCTAGTTACAGTTAGGTGAATACTGCGTGTGACACTTTCAGAAATATCACTTTGTCACTTTTTATTATGATCCCAATGTCGTATAGACTAATATCATACCTTCATAAAAAGATATTGGTCAAAAATCAAGAAATACGAAACACAGACAGAATGACCCATCTTAGATTATCTGTTGACCAAACCGTACATTTTTCATGTGATAATGTCAAAGCGGGACGCTTCATTTCTTTACTCTACAAAAACTGGACAGAGAATTATACTCTATTCAACTTAATTAACATATTTTAAATATTAATTGTGCTTGGAAAATATTCCAAAGCCAAAATTGTTCAGTTTGCTTTATAGTTTTTAAGCTAGAAAAAATAAACACAATCCTCTGGATCTCCTTCTAATTGGGGTGGAAAACCTCTACTAGCCGATACTTATAACTGTAACAACATGTAAATAAATAATGAACACAACAAAACAATATTCACTCATAAGCTTTCCAATTGGCTGACTCAGTTTATCAGTGTCACCCTGTCCCTCTTCACCAACTGGCATACTGGCAAAGGGTGAAATTAGCAAACTGGAAAAAAAGAACTTTCACTAGAAACATATTTGAAAACTGATTGAAAACTGTGAAATTAACTTTTAGACTTTCTGCTGTAGTTTTACATCTATTCTGACCCTTGATGCCCCCATCTGGCTTGTTGTGGTGGTGCAAGGCCAGTGGCTGGTGCCTGGTAAAAGGTTTGGACATGTGCCTAGGGGTAAGAGAGGCTGAGATCTCATGGAGCCATCAGTCCTAGAGCTGAAGCTCTATGGTTTCTTTGTGCGTCTCTTTCTTGTTCTAGGGATCCATGAATTACACAGAGGAATTAGACAAGCTACTGCCCAGTTACCTTTTACCCTTAGACATCTCTTCTTGATCAACTTTTTGTCTTTAAGTCTTTAATGAACTTTCTATACACCTATATACATTAATTTATTTTCGATTGCATTGTGTTTTGCCTCCTTTTTTATGTTGCCCTCCCATACATCTCACCTCCATATAGCGTTTACATTTTACTTCTTTATAACCTTCACACTGATCCATTAAAATATACCCGGATCAGACATCCCTAAATACATATTACCCCTAAAAAGACCTTTTCACGTGTTTTATGACCTTTTAAATCTATTTTAAGACCTTTTGAAGGATTCACAGGAACCCTGTATAAACACACAACATTAATACGTCTTGTGTGGTCACAGACTGCAGACCGACGCTGAGGATGTAGTCTTTGTCTTTTCTAGTGAAGTGATGCTGTAAGACTCCCTCAGAGGATCAGAATTTGATATTTTGATATTGAATAGTGTATCACACTCTGCTGAATGAGATTAGACTGAGCGCACTGCAAACAGCAAATATTATAATGATATACTAAATAATTTAAGATTCTTATGACTTATCAAAAGGATGTGGGCACTGCACTACAGAATGAATCAAATATCTCCATTGTCTTAAGTCATGTGTTAGTTCACCACAGTGTCCACCAGAGGCCGGCAGTGATCTGTGCTGCCTAGAGAGAGGAAGCAGTCTAACATGACGGCTCATGAGAAAGATCTGGAAAAATAAACAGAATCAGACATGTTTACCGCTGCAGGGTTGTGGATCTGAAGCTCAGTGAACAAACTTAAATATGTCTTTTTTTCTGCTAATTTTAGTGTAATTTGATGAATATAATATATTGGAAAAAATAGGACATAAAATGTGAAGTGCACTATAACTTTTGACCTTTTATGTTTTTCAATAAATAAAAAGCAGTTGCGGATCAGAAATATGCAGAAGTATGTTCTCTGTAGAGGATTTACATTTACAGAATCAACAAAATCGACATGGAATTTGACCAGGGCGACCAAACTTTTGCAGACCACTGTATCACAGGACGTGCTTTGCAATTAATTGTTGCCACTTTTAAATACAGCAAAGGCTTTAGTGAATAGCAATATATGATTATAGCACAGCTCAGATAAAGTGCACACATGCTATATTGCACATCACAATTCTGAACACACACACATTTCCATTGCTCACATATTAAACTGGTGATATTGTTTAACATTAAAAGGTAAATGAAACAAAATTGTGATTAGATAAGGACACTGCTTCCTCAATTCCTATATCACTTCACAATTATCATTGATTCTATCAGTAAAAAGAAAGTATGCATTATAAATGTCAAAATAAAAACATGTAAAGCAGTGCTGTGCATAAGCACACTGGTATAACCGGAGATGATCGATTCAATGACAGAGACCACCAAACACCCAGTCCAGGGTAATAGACGTTACTCAATAAGTTCTCCAAGTCATGAATATTTTGATTTGGGTTCAGCAGCATGTCACCGTTCTGATTCATGAGATATGCTCCATGTCCTAACACATTTCCCCTGTTGTCCAGGCAGTCCAGAAGTGACTGGCCACTCTAACTGTAATTACACAGAAATGTACATTTGTTGTTGGACATCTGCAAGAAAAAGTTTCGGGTAGTTTAAGTAGAATGAAACACCGAGTCCATTATGATATGGACCATTCGACCACGCTAGTTCAAATTGCTCCACAGCAAAAAACTATTTAAAATGAACAGTGAAGTATTCAGACCTGAGATATTAATGAGAATTCTGTCTGACTGACTGACACCTTTGTCAAAATTTGTTAAAAAGGAGCAAAGCTAGCACCCTAAGATAGCCTGCCATCCATGATTTGTCCAATAGAAGTAGACTCAGGCGCCGGCTGCACAGAGTTAGATATGCTGGATTTAGCTTATGAGCTGGTGAAATCCCTTGTAAATGATGTAAGACCGGCTGTTTAGGATTAGTACAGACTTGTTTGGGGTTTAGAAAGTAACGTAGGTGTGAAGTAATGAGAACTGTGAGATTACTTTTCCCTGGAAGTAATAAGTAAAGTGATCCCATTACAGTTTAAGAGAAGTAGTAATTTGCAATGGAATTTTTTTGAGTGATGGGTCAGCTTCTTGTTTTGGAGCCACAGTTTTGTGTTCTTAGAGCAGATCGAGTGTCTAGCTAAAAACTCTGAAAGGCCAATTTTGGACCATAAAGTGCTGTGAAAAAGTATTTGCCCCCTTCCTGATTCTTCATATGATTTTTGCATATTTGCCACACTTGCATGTTTCATAAAATGCAGTTTTTAAATGATGATTTCATTTATCCAAGGAAAAATGCTGTTCAGCCCTGCCTGGCCCAATGTGAAAAAGTAATTGCCCCCTTAGCTACTAAATCAACCAGTTAATCAAAAGACACAGGTTCCGTTACATCTGGTGTAAAGCTAACACCACATGCCAAAGGAAATATATTTACATATAATTCTGACATTTGTACATATACATTCGCTCACACATTCACACCTAGGGGCAATTTAACATCTCCAGTTGGCCTGACTGCATGTCTTTGGACTGTGGAAGGAAACCAGAGCACCCAGAGGAAACCCACACAGACACAGGGATAACATGCAACACAGAGAGGACACTGGTCGCCTGGCCTGGAATGGAACCCAGGCCCTTACACACCCACACACACACACAAATGTATATATATCGCTGCTGTTGGAAGAAAACCATTCCATTTTTGTTGTTTTTCAGTTTTTGACATAATTTGAAAATACCTGTTACCCTTTACATTTATTAAATGTAATGTAAATTTCATGAAGAATGGACCAAAAGAAACGGCCCAAATTGGCTTGGAAAAAAGTCTGGTTCCACTGACTTACATCAAAAGTAAAGTAGGTTTTTCCCTTGTCCTGTAAAGTTATCATTTTGGAGATACAAGGTTTTGTTCTGACAACAGCGATATATTGACATAAAACATTTCAGAAGCGGAGAGGCGCTGACTGAGGGGCTGAGGAAGAGGAGCAGTTACAGGGAGAAAACTGCAGTGAATGACTGAAAGCAGCTCACTTTTCCAGCCTATATGGGGGAAAACACTGCAGAACCAGCGCTGTTTTTTTTTTAATAAATACCACATTTTTGCCTGCTCTGCTTGTCTTGTATTGCTGTGTTTATTACAGTCACATCAGTGTTAGGTTAATGTTGACAGCTAAATGTCAGACTAGGAGCTCATAACTCAGATGAGAATGCATTGAATAAAGTGCATATTAACAGATTGTGATCCTTTCTTCTATGTTCGTTTTGTACAAGATTATCCATAGTTTTTATCCTTTATGTGTTAGAAATAAAGCAGTTTCATTAAGGTGGATGAGGACAGTCAAAATAATTCACAAACTAATCACTCTTATCTATGTTTATCTGTGGCGCTGCGTCAAGTATGTAAGGACAGATACAATTCCTTACAGCTGCCTGTTCTTTATACGCAAATTTCCACAACAGTGTCAATGCAGGAAAACAGCTGCTGCAGATTCAGAGTCGTCCTTTTACACTGAGGTGATCCACCTTTACAGTCAGAGGTGAGTGTAAGCTAACGGGCGACTGTGGGTAAACAGATGAAACATGAACAGCGCAGTGAAACATATGGCATGCCTGCTAAGGTTACTTTTCTGTTAAAAGCTACCCAACAAGAGAGCTGCCTTTGAAGGCAGTGGCTAGTTAGGCAGCTGCCTTCAGAATGGAACACACTAACAGACTCCATATTGCCTGTCCTGGCCGACTCCAGGCTTTTTATTTATTTTTGCAGCTTAAGAAAAGGTACGAAATACACACCATCCTACTGGGACAGTGAATGCAGTGTATCTTTAACACTTAGGTAAAGTACACAATTTGACCTTAAGACCATTACTGTACCTTTGAGGGTACATTTCCATTGCTTGTACAAACATATGTTTATTTTAATATAAACAAATCTTAATAAATAAATAAACAATGTTATGGACACTTCTGTAATACTGTATTGCTGTATTTAAGGTGTGGGTCAGTCTGAGAGTTCCTGTCAGAGGTCAGTGAGTCAGGGAGTCAGAGGACTGGACTTTCCTCATTTCTAATCATAAAGGCTGCAGCATCAACATGAAGCCACATGTGTGTGTGAGAGAGGCTGTGGCTGTAAAATAAACAGCGAGCGACAACATGTCCACTAACCTCAGCCACATATCACTGTAACATCATCATTTAGCAGGACTACAAAACCTGTAACCAGAATGCTAACGGCTACGTGCTCACTATAACCACAAACTGAACCACACCTGCGAGAGCGAAACCAACTCAAGACAAAACCAACAAGGACCACACAGGCCTTAACGACAGTTAGTAAAGGATACTCACTTTATTCACACAACAGCACAGGAACAACTGAATCAACACTACTCTTGTTAGTTTCTCCTGAACATGTGATCCACAGATAGAGGCAGGAGTGAAACGTCTTCTTCTCAAACACAGCCTTTTACAATAAAAGAGCAAAATACCTGACCATTAGAGCACAAGTACCTGTGTAAGTGAGCAGCTGGCAAATGAAATTAAATGAAGATTGATGTCAAAAAATGTTTGACATACCCCCAGTGTCACTGGCTGTACCTCTAGGGGTGCACTCTCAGAAATAAAGTAACTAAACTGTCAATGGGGCAGTACCCCTCTTTTCACTGGGGAGGGACCCTCAAGGGTACATCTCAGTACCTTTAGTCAGGGAGCATAGTTGTACCATTGAAATTATACTTTCAATATAAGTTGTATTGACTCCACACACCCATATGAAAAAGTACAAATATGTATATATTTATTTATATATTTATATATACTTTTCACCTGGGAAAAACTTTTAAGGTGCACAATCAGACCTTCAAACCACTGTTGTATCCTAGAGGGAACATTTACATTGTTTGTACCTTGAACCATAGTTTGGGAACTGCTAGTATAGAATAACTTTTTTAAATACATTTCATTGCAGTGCTGGACATGATCAGAGCTGAATGGGTGAATCTCTTAACACCAAGTTTACAACCATCAGTGATTTTGGTGGAGAATCAGCACAAGTTTGGGGACGCATAACAACAAAGTGTTTTCTGACTAAAGGAATCGTGAATGAGCTGATGAGCACAAAAAAGCTCCCGTACATCAGGTAGTACCTTGTGGAAAACATCTGATTGGGAAGAAATTCATTCTACAGCAAGATAACAACCCCAAGCACACTGCTGAGATCAAGATGTACTTAACAAAAGAAGATGCTGGTGTTCTGACCACCCCAGAGTCCAGACCTCAACATCACTGAATGTGTTTCAGAAGCAGAAAATGCAAAAACAACTTGTAAGACTAAACTTTGTGGGAAAAACTAAAAACCAGTCTCCTGAAAAAAAAGAAGCTATAATAAAGTAATATTTATTTGACATTTTGATTCGAAATGAAACAAAAGAGTATTTAAAATCATTTTTAAGACTTTTTTTAACCCATATTTTTTACTGAAACTTTTTTGTAACAGAGTTTATATTGAACACAGTCAACACTGCAGACAGATGCTTCACTAAAGCAGAACTGAATGAGGTAAAGGCTCTAAATACTGAATACAGACATTCACACATACATCACCACCCTGATAACATCTCACAGAACCCTTTTCCACCATGAGGGACTCAGAGAGCTGAGAGAGAAGAAAACTTCACATCATCTCCACACGAGCTACTGACTGACCTCTACAGCGTCCATCATGCAGCTCAGCTCTGCTGTACACTCACTTCTACACATTACTGAGTCTGTATATCAAACTGTCCTCATGCAGGTTTCATCACTGACTGTAACGAAGCCTTTATGAACATTTCCAAACTGTCAGACACTCAAAGCGAATATTTCCTGACCACAGCAATGACTACTGGACTCGGCCTCAAGCTCATGCTGGGTGTGAAGTTTTTCACCATCTCGTGTTTCACCCTCCAGATCTGCTGACAGATATGATGAATGCTGACAAACGTTTTAACTGGTTAAAAGCATCACACCACTTTAAACACTCTCACACCAACACAGTCACACACTTCACCCAGAAACAGCTGAACAGAAGAACACCAGCTAACAGAAGAACATCACTCACAGAAGAACATCACAGAAGAATCAGCTGTGCAGGTAAAAGGAAATAAATAAAAGGTAAAAGGTAATAAAAGGTAACGGTAATACTAGAATATCTTTCCTGCATCTCCGCAATATTGCTAAATTAAGAAATGCATTGTCTCTACAGGATGCAGAAAAGCTAGTTCATGCAATTATTACCTCAAGGCTGGATTACTGTAATGCCCTGCTGTCTGGATGTTCCAGCAAAAGCCTTAACAAGCTTCAGTTAGTCTAGAACGCTGCAGCCAGAGTCCTCACAAGAACTAGAAAGTTCGACCATATCAGCCCAGATTTATCAAACCTGCACTGGTTGCCAGTTAAATTTCGCATTAATTACAAAATTCTTTTACTGACATATAGAGCTCTAAACAGCCCCTCAGTACCTGAGTGAACTTCTCTCTTATTATGAACCATCATGCCTACTTAGATCACAAGGTGCTGGCTTACTATTAGTACCTAGAATTAATAAAGCTACATCAGGGGCAGAGTCTTCTAATACAAAGCCCCCCGGCTTTGGAATAATCTTCCAGTCAGTGTTCGGGACTCAGACACAGCCTCAATCTTTAAGTCTAGGCTAAAAACCTACTTATTTAGTCGAGCCTTTGGTAATTAGTTTTTCCTGTTAGATTGAAGGTGCAGATCTGGGGGTTCATGGTCATGGAGTATTATGGTAAACTGGGAGTGTTGGTGCTGTCGTCCCTCTGCTCTCACACTCTCACTCAGGTTTGCTGACAGTGGAGTGGGGGGGCGCTGGCATCTCAGGGAGCCTCATGTCTCTGTTACCTTCTGTCTCTCCCTCTTAGTGAGGCTTTAATATCTCGACCTGCTGGAGTCTCTGCTTCTCTCTGTTTACCCTGTAAACTGTAATCAGTCACTCTTTACAGAACTAACTCTGTGTGTTTTTCTTTGCCGAGTTGAACAGCTGCACATTCTGTTGCTTCTTCTTCCTTGATCGGGTGCCCACTGCTCACCAGCCTTCTGGACCGGTTTGACCACCATGGAGCTTCTCACTGCACAACACTGTGCAAACCTCACTTGCATGAACTGACCCTCCCGATGATGCTTCTGCTGCTGCTGCTGCTGCCCAGACTCAAACTATCTAATTAACCACTGCTTCACCTGTTTTTCTCTGTTTCTGTATTCTAATATTTTATACTAATTCTGTTTGCTACCCGGTGTCGACCAGTGGAGAATGGGTTCCACTTTGGAGTCTTGGTTCCTCTCAAGGTTTCTTCCTCTTGCTCTTAGGGAGTTTTTCCTTGCCGCTGTCACCATTGGCAACGCTCACAGGGGCTTGAACCTGGATTTTTGTGTAAAGCTGCTTTGTGACAACAACTGCTGTAAAAAACGCTAAATAAATACATTTTGACTTTGACTATAGAGGAGTCGGCTCACACTGGCCTCTTATTTAGTTCATTATCAGCCCTGAACTGAACAGCTGCTGGTCTCTCTGTTTCAGGATGAAGCTCTTGGTTCTTCAGGTCATACTCTTCCTCTGTTTCTGCAGCAGATCTCAACAACATGCTGACAGGCCCTGTAAGGACACAGCAGACCAAAATAAATATGGCAATTTTCAACATCGTCATCTTCTAACCCAGAAGATTAATAGTGACGATGAGTGGAAACAGTACCTACTTAATAAAAGGCTCTGTGGACGGCAACCTGTACAGTCCTTCATCCACAGCACAGGAAATGAAGTTGATAATATCTGCAGTGAAGCTGGTGGAAATCACTGGAAAGAAAATCTGTGTGTCAGCAGAGCTAAGTTCACTGTGACTACAGTTAGAGGCAGAGACAAAGAGTGTAAAGACATTACAGTGGAAACACTGAATAACGAGCCTGTGGCTGTGGCCTGTGATCTTGATAATGGAAGATGTGTGCCTGTTCACTATGAAGCCATTAGAAATAAAAGTGATGTACAGAGACTCACTGAACCCTGTAAGAGATGAATATCACTCCTGAGGCCTCAGCATCCTGAGGATTTTAGATTTAAGTGAGTGAGAAACCTGTTTAATTGCTCTCTTTTCTCATTTATATTTCATACTTGTCAAGCAAAAAAGTCTCTTCTTTCTGTTCTCAATAAAAATCTGTAATCAGTGAACATAACCTGGAGTGCTGTGTGTCTTATTGCTCTGCTGTTTGGTAACAGTGATGTCTGAAGTGTCAGTACTGCCAATCCTGATGTTTCCTTTTAGGAAGTTATCCTGAAAATGTGAATGCTTTCTGTTACTAAAGCACGTCATAAAATAAATAAACAAATTAATAAATAAATAAATAAAACCACAACCCTATCTGGACTAAGCGGTTAGCCCATGATGATGATGATGATGATAAATAAATAAATAAATAAATACAAATGAATTAACTGCAGAATGGCACCTTAAAAAAACTTTTTTTTACAGTAATTTATTATGAGGTACATTGAAAGGAAAAATACATCAAATATTAAGGTAATTAAATAGCCTTTCATGAAACTACTATTACACAGTCATTTATATATATAACTATATATATACTATATAAATATATAGTTAACTGTCATTTTATCAATTCCAGTACTTCAGTAAAAATACAAATAAATTAATCCTTAAGAAAACTATTATTATTATTAATATTATTATTATTATTAGTAGTAGTAGTAGTTATAACTTTGTTAATTGCCATTTTATCCTTTATGGCTGTAATAATACAGCAACAATTGCTTAATTATAAAATATATGTAAGTGAAAGTATTTCTCCTTTTACGTACATGACTAGACTTTTACAGAATCAGTTAATATATATATATATATATATATATATATATATATATATAAAACATCTTTACTAAAGAAGCATTGAAGAACCATAATTTGTAAGAGTGTCAGGGAGTCAGAGGACTGGACTTTCCTCATTTCTAATCATAAAGGCCACATCTGTGTGTGTCAGAGAGTCTGTGGCTGTAAAATGAACAGCAGTAAGTAACAACATGTCCACTAACCCCAGCTACATGCCACTATAACATCATCGTTTAACAGCACTACAAACACGTAACCAACATGCTAACAACTAAGTACTCACTGCAACCACAAACTGAACCACGCCTACGAGAGCGAAACCAACTCAGTACAAAACCAACAAGGATCACACAGGCCTTAACAACAGTTAGTAAAGGATATGCACTTCATTCACACACACAACAGCTGGGCAGCTGGCAAAGGACATACCAAAGTTTAGAAAGTTGAAATTTTCATAATATTTATTTTCGTTGCAGTGCTGGATTTGATCAGAGCTAAATCAGTCTCTTTAATTTTTGTCTACAACCATCAGTCAGTCATGGTGCAGGATCAGCGCAGGTTTGGGGTATAACAACAAAGTGTTTTCTGACTGAAGGCATCATGAATGAACTGATGAGCACAAACAAGCCTCAATATATCAGGTAGTACCCTATGGAAAATGTTCGATTGGAAAGAAATTCATTATACAGCAAGATAACGACCCCAAGCACACTGAAGAGCACACAAGATGAAGCAGCTAGCAGTCTCAGAACACCCCAGAGCCCAGACCTCAACATCACTAAATTTGTTGGGAAGCAAAAAATGCCAAACCAACTTGTAAGACTAAACTCTGGAGGAAAATATGTAATATAAATATATTTCTTTGAAAAACTGAAAACAAGTCTCCTGAAAAGAATTTAAGCTTTAATGATGTCACATTTTTAGCCATGTTGACTAGAAATTAAACAAAATTGTATTTGAAATAATTTTCAAGACTTTTTTAAACCGTTTTTTAATTGAAATCTTTTTTGTAACAGAGTTTATATTGAATACAGTCAACACTGCAGACAGATGCTTCACCAAAGCAGAACTGAATGAGTTAAAGGCTCTGTTGAAGTCGACAGTATCTGCAGCGAAGCTGATGGATATTACTGGAAAGAGAATCTGTGTGTTAGCAAAGCTGAGTTCACTGTGACTACAGTTAGAGGCAGAGACAAAGGGTGTGAAGACATTACAGCAGATTCAGTGGAAACACTGAATAATGCACATGTGGTTGTAGCCTGTGATCTTGTTAATCATAAATGTGTGCCTGTACACTATGAAACCACTCGTAGACACGGACAGAGACTCACTGAACCCTGTAAGAAAGGAATATCACTCCTGAGGCCTCAGCATGCAGAGACGTTTAGAAGTGAGTGAGAAAGCTGTTGTTCTCCTTTCTTATCTATATTTCATTCATGTCAAGAAAAAACTCTCTTCTTTCTGTTCTCAATAAAAAGTTGGAGCATAACCTGGAGTGCTGTGTGCCTCACTGCTGTGCTGTTTGGCTGTCGGCTAAGTATCAGTACTGTATATCCTGAGGTTTCTTATGAGGAAATGATCCTTTTTACCCTTTTTAAAGCACACTGTAAAAAATAATGCATTACAGTACATAATAATAACCAAAAAAATAAACAACTAAAATAACTTGAGGCATCAGTAAAAATAACAACTTTTACAGTAATTTTCCCTAAGGTAAACTGAAGAGGAAAGAATGTGAAATATTATGGTAAATATTATGATACGACTTTTATACAGTCTTTTATTTTTTAAAATAAGGTTATTAAGTTATTTTATCTATGTTATCAATAATTCAGAAAAAAATATATGTAATTAAACCTTAAGAAAAATAAAGTAATAATAATAATAATAATAATAATAAGAAGAAGAAGAAGAAGAAGAAGAAGAAGAAGAAGAATAGGAAATCCTTATTAATGATCATGTAAATATAAAAAAGTAAAAAAAAAAAGGTAATAAAGGCAGTTATTACATTTCCTCTCAACACACACATACACATACACACACCCAGACACACACACACACACACGCAAAGGCTTTAAATCTAAAATTTCTCCAAAAAAATCCTCAAAATCAGAAAAAAGAGTGTGAAATTTTTCACCATCTAGAAGTTTTACACTGTAGATCTGCTGAGAGATAAGATTAAATGTTTTAACTGGTTAAAAACATCACACCACTTTAAACACTCTCACACCAACACACACACACTCCAGAAACAGCTTTTCTGCACAGAGGAACATCAACTAACAGAAGAACATCACTCACAGAAGAACATCACTCACAGAAGAACATCACTCACTGAAGAACATCACTCACAGAAGAACATCTCTCACAGAAGAACATCACTCACAGAAGAACATCACTCACTGAAGAACATCACTCACAGAAGAACATCTCTCACAGAAGAACATCACTCACAGAAGAACATCTCTCACAGAAGAACATCACTCACTGAAGAACATCTCTCACAGAAGAACATCACTCACAGAAGAACATCACTCACAGAAGAACATCACTTACTGAAGAACATCACTCACAGAAGAACATCTCTCACAGAAGAACATCACTCACTGAAGAACATCACTCACAGAAGAACATCACTCACTGAAGAACATCACTCACAGAAGAACATCACTCACTGAAGAACATCTCTCACTGAAGAACATCACTCACAGAAGAACATCTCTCACAGAAGAACATCTCTCACAGAAGAACATCACTCACAGAAGAACATCTCTCACAGAAGAACATCACTCACAGAAGAACATCTCTCACTGAAGAACATCACTGACAGAAGAACATCTCTCACAGAAGAACATCACTCACTGAAGAACATCACTGACAGAAGAACATCTCTCAGAGAAGAACATCACTCACTGAAGAACATCACTGACAGAAGAACATCTCTCACAGAAGAACATCACTCGTAGAACAGTGAGCCATACAGGTAAGAGGGAACGAGCAGGTTTTATTTAAGACGAAAGGTTAATTCCACTGATCCCACTATGAAACAGACACGTAATCACCACTATGCTCTGCCCTGTACACCACGCCAGGGATGAGATCTCAGCATTCAGGAGAGAAGAGGGCTCGTCAGCTGTGAGTGAGGAAAAACAAAATTACAAGCTTTGTTAAGTTTCTTGTGCTTTTGTGCTTAAACTGTAAATGTATGATATGCTTTTAATAAATCATATTTCACATTGTAATCTTTTGCTGAAGCATCTTAATATACACCAAGTAAAAAGAGTCTTTTTTTGTTTGTTTGTTTGTTTTCTTTTTTTTTGGTGGTGGATCATCTTTAGCTGTGCATTTACATTGTTAGCAAACAGATTTATGAGATTTTTTTGTGATTCATACATTTCTGATTTTAGGGGTTTTTAAATTCAAAAATTTCAATGTGTGACTATTTTTAGATTACAACTTTAGAACAACTTTATTTTTCAGATTTTTCTGAGATTATACATAAAATAATCCACTTGCATAAGGAGAGAGAAAGTCAATTTGAGAAAAACTGCAGTTCAGAAAAAATGGTTAAAAGCTACAGAGAAAATGGGGCTCCTAACAACCACCTGGAAGACCTGGTAGACACCAAAACTGTCCTCATCAGATAAACAGCACTTAAAGAGTTCATCTTTGAGAGAGAGGAGAAAATCAAGCTGCTTCAGATCTGAAAACGTGGGTCTGAAAGGATGTGTAGCTGTCAAGAAGCCTCACTGAGAAAAGGAGACAGACAAAGAATATCTGCAGTAGAACGAAACTGGGTAGATTTGTAATTTGTGTGAATACTAGTGCCTCTTTAAAGGGGAACATATCAGTGAATTTAGTACAATGCAGTTTGTTAAACACTGATTGAAAAATCATTATAGTTGTAGATTTGTTATAACTATTATTATCATAGTATTTTTATATGTGGCACTTCAGTGTCTGTTCCAACTTTAAATTAAACTTAAATCTATTGTGAAAAGATATTGGGATGTAATATTTTTGACATATCGCCCACCTTTACAAGGATGTATTATCACAGGTACTGAAATGGCCAGCCAGTTTTTATGGTTAATGTTTCTTCTCCCTCTCATCCCATCAATTTGTAATCCCTTCATGAGTTAAATCAGGTGTGCAGATTGTAACACTGCAATTATTCAGCTACTTTAGTCTTTTTTTTTAAATCAGAGGCGCCAAATCCTGGAGATCTAATACCCTGGAGTTGAACCAGCACTCCTGGTTGTAATGTTCAGATGCCCCTGAAGACCTTCATTACCTGGATCAGTTGTTGGAGCTAAATCCTGCAAGGTGCTAGATCTCCAGCACCATCTGTTTTAAATGCAACACTGTTCCCTCTGGTGGCCACTTAGGTATATTTCCAACATATAGTGGATGGAGATGTTCAATTACTACAGCTTTTTAATAAGCCATAAGAAAAAATCCCAACTCATTTCAATAATCCGTGACAGTATGTGCTGTTTTTCTGCAGTGTGCCCAGTGTACTACTGATAAAGTCTCACCAACTCTCAATACAAACAGGAAACACCTTGTAAACCCACAGCCTCTTGTGGTCCGCATTTGCACCTGCTCACGAGGTTGTAGGGTCACATATTTCTCATTTTAGGGTTCAAAGGAGTGCTTACCAGCACCTTTTGTCCAATGTGCCCTTAGGTGAGGACTGTAACAGCACCAGACTCCTACCCAAAAGTCCTTCTGATACAGTGTCAGCTTGCTCTTGTTAGTCTTCACAGACATTGTTGAACCTCATCAAAATGGACAGGTCCAGTCGTTTCTAAGTTGGTGACAGCCAATAATGCATTACACATTTGTGTTAGATTACAGAACTTGGTACACACCAGACCCATAGTGGCTTATTTAAAAGCAGGCAACAACTGGCTCATACAGCAACCAAAAAAGAGAAAAGAAGAGTAAAGAACAGCATGGATCTCTTATTTAACGCAGCCTGAAATTTTGGCCTGGAGACGACCTGAACCCTCCCAGACGACCAAGTTTTCAGTTTTCAAAATCCAACCAGAGCAAAATTTATCAACCTGAACCACATCAAGTTTTGAGTCAGTCCAACAAAATAGTCCAATTCTGACCTCAACTGACCTATTATCACAAAACTGCAGAAAGTACTACCAAAATAGAGACCCAGGGCTAACTTTCTTCAAACTGGGAGGTACTAAAACGGTTAGGCTGTGAATCCTCGACTTAGTGTTTCCCCCACTGTAATACAGTTTAAAATCATTTTTTTCTCTCTCTCTCAATGTCAACAAGACCAAGGAGCTCAAAGTGGACTTCAGGAAGCAAGAGAAAGTGCACACCCCCATCACCATCAACGGAGGCACTGTAGAGAGGGTCAGCAGCTTCAAGTTCCTCAGCGTTCACATCTCAGAGGAACTGACATGGACCGAACACACCACACGGGTGGTAGAAAAGGCACAACAGCGTCTCTTCTACCTCAGGCGGCTGAAGAGGTTTGGGATGAACCCCTGCATCCTCAGAACATTTTACACATGTACTGTGGAGAGCATTCTAACAGGCTCCATCACCACCTGGTATGGAAACTGCACTGCCATCGAGCAGAAAGCTCTGCAGAGGGTGATGCGGACAGCTCAGCACATCACCGGGGTCCAGCTCCCAAACCTACTGGATTTATACACCAGCCGCTGCCTGAGGAAGACCAAAAGGATTCTAAAGGACTCCACCCAGCCAAGCCACTGTCTGTTCTCACAGCTGCCAAGCAGGAGGAGGTCCAGAAGCATAAAGTCCAGAACCAGCTGGTTCTGAGACAGTTCCTTCCCCCGTGCCATCAGGCTGCTGAACAGCCAGTAGTGCTGGTGTATCAGTCTATAGGCCTGTCACTGCACCTCTGAGTCATCATCTCCAGGGACAGTCTACACCTCATCCACATCTCAACAGACTCACTCTGATCCTCTGCAGCTTCAATCTAGCAAATATATACTTACACATATAGATTGACATCTTGTACATCTTTTATCCATATCTTGTACACTCTGGAAGATTTCTATATTAATATTCTATCCCCTGTGTACCTGCATCTCATTTATTTATCTACCTCAGACTAACCAAACATACGGAATGTGTACCACAGTCCATTTCATAACTTATTACTGTTCAACTGTACATTGGAATAGTGCAATACTAGTGTATATTGTATACATGTGTATATTCAGAGTCGGTGTATATATATTTCTTTTTTCTTCTTAGATATATATATATATATTTGTATTTAAATTCTATAAGGGGGCTACGCACCTAAGATTTTCACTCACCACCTGTGTAAATGTGATGTGACAATAAACGTGATTTGATTTGATTTGATTTGATTTGTTTCTGATTGAAGGCATCGTGAATGAACTGATGAGCACAAACAAGCCCCAGTACATCAGGTAGTACCTTCTGGAAAACACTTGATTGGGAAGAAATTCATTTCATAGCAAGATAACAATCCCAAGCACACTGCTGAGATCAAGCTGTACTTAACAAACAAAGTAGATGCTGGTGTTCTGACCACCCCAGAGTCCAGACCTCAACATCACTGAATGTGTTTAGGAAGCAGAAAATACAAAAAGACTGAACTTTGAAGGAAAAACTGAAAACAAGTCTCCTGAAATGCATAGAAGGTGTAATAAAGTTACATTTGTTTGCCATTTGTCCTGGAAATTAAACAAAAGCATATTTGAATTCATTTTCAAGACTTTTTTAAACCATATTTTTTATTGAAACTTTGTTGTAACAGAGTTTATATTGAACACAGACAATATTGCAGACAGATGTTTCACTAAAGCAGAACTGAAGCTAAAGGTTCTAAATACTGAATACAGACATTCACACATCTCACAGAACCCCTGACCACTGAACATTTCCCACCACGAGGGACTCAGATAGCTGAGAGAAGAAAACTTCACATCATTTCTACACGAGCTGCTGACTGACCTCTACAGCGTCCATCATACAGCACGGCTCTGCTGTACACTCACTTCTACACATTACTGAGTCTGTATATCAAACTGTCCTCATGCAGGTTTCATCACTACTGTAATGAAGCCTTTATGAACATTTTAAACTGTCAGACACTCAAAGTGAATATTTACTGAGCTCGACCTTGAGCTCAGGCTGAGTGTGAAGTTTTTCACCATCTAGAAGTTTCACACTGTAGATCTGCTGAGAGATGAGATTAAATGTTTTAACTGGTTAAAAGCATCACACCACTTTAAACCCTCTCACACCAACACACTCACATACTTCACCCAGAAACAGCAGAAGAACACCACTCACTGAAGAACACCACTCACTGAAGAACATCACTCACAGAGGAACATCAATCACAGAATATCATCGCTAAGAGAAGACCATCACTCAGAAGACCATCACTCGCAGCAGAACATTGCTCACAGTATAGAGCACAGGTAAGAGGAAATAAAGGTGTTTTCAGATTAACTAAGCATGAAAGATTAGTGCATAACAGCAACACACATAGCAAGTGTGAAATGATGTTTACTGAGATAAAATGAAAGATTATTTTTAGGATACATTCTTTGCTGGACCAGATCTGTGGTCATGCAAAGGTAAATCCAAGCTTGGAAGGAGCAGTTTGTTAGAGTCGATCTATATATCTATCTACCTATCTATCTATCTATCTATCTATGTAAAGAGTGATTTCTTTATCACAACACATCCGTTTTAATGTCATAAATGCCTCTATAAGGTCACCAGAGGAAATACGTTCTCAGACTGTGCTCTCAGCAGTTTTGCAAATATTTGAACATTTTAACCACTGTAAGTCTTTGGTAGAGATGCAAATGCTTGACGCTCTATACAAAAGGGCAAAAGAGAGAATATCACGTTTTCAGTATAACCTTTCAAAGGATTCAGAAGAAAAAATGCTGTTCAGTAACAGAGAGTGTGGTGAACATGCATAGATGCACATTTTAATGGGTGCACTGTCATCATTTGAAAGCTGCTGTGGATTACAGTATTCAAAGGGGTCTGTCTTGAAGTTTCAAGTGTGTTTCACAAGACCATGAGCTTTAATTTGCTTGTGCCTGAGCAGAACCTTCCATTTTTTGGCACTATCGCATGCTGACACAGAAG
Organism: Colossoma macropomum; assembly: GCF_904425465.1. NCBI lineage: Eukaryota > Metazoa > Chordata > Actinopteri > Characiformes > Serrasalmidae > Colossoma > Colossoma macropomum. Next base: position 11,083,931 of record NW_023494803.1, read on the forward strand.
AAACCTTGTTCTGTGATTATGATATATTGCAAATAAAACATATCCACACCAGTTGAACCATGAGAATAAATTCTTTAAAATGTTGTGCAACTCTGTATGTATGGTTATTTAAGTCCAACATTCACCAATCTTTTAAAAAGTCTTCCAAATATAATGATATAGCATTATTAAGTAATTTACAATGATTGTGTAATTCCTATTTCACATTACTAAAATTCAATGTCATAATGAGCTGCATACCTATTAAACTTTGCCTGGATGCTAAATAAATTAAATAGAAAATGATGACAAATACAAAAAAAAACAAAGTATTAATAATATTAATTATATATAATTATCACAGCAATTATTATTACAGCCCAACCATCACTCAGTGTTGGCAGGCAACATTTAATAAAACAAAACAAAAACACACACACAGTTAGACATACAAGTGTCCTTTGTTTGTATGCATGATAAATGTGTTATATGTTTATATCATTGTAAATATATGTATATAACAGGAAAGCAGGCCTGAGTTTTTCAGCGTGGTGCTCTCTTATTTTCCTCTTCAGGGACTTCAGCAGGCTACATATTGGCTCTTCCTTCAGTTTATTATTATTGTGCCAGTTTTTTGAATTTCAAGCTCTAGTTAAGGTCAAAAGATGTAACTGGGTGTTTTAAATGTGAGATTCCTGTCTTTGATGTCTTTTTCTTTGGGCCTGCTTGCTGTGCCATTACGCTTTAGACTAGAATGGCTAGGTTCAGGTTTTTAAGTTTGCTGTGTCATTTTTCCTTTTCTTTGTCCATCTCAGCTGTCTGATTTTAACTCTGTTATGTTGTCTTCATTGGGAAAACGTGCTTGTGATGAGTGAAGGCATGCTTTATAGCAAAGAGTGATGAAGAACGTGTTTATGTGAATCCTGCATAGTGATTGGTTGCTATTGTTTTGTAACACCTTGGGGCAGAAGGGTTGGAATATGTAGTGTGGTGACTACACTGATGTCAGGAATGGGCTATAGACTGAAATTGCAGGACATTTGGGACATAGCATATTTGGAAATTATATCTACTAATTTGGCTTATCCACTTTTTATAGGCCTACCAAAAATGTATTTCTGCATAAGCCACTGGTATATATTATATATTACTCATTCATATTTATGTGTCTTTAATATTACAGCACACTTTATAATGGTATCGTCTGTTCTGTCTTTAATTTCAGAGACATATCCGCTGATGATGAAGTATCTCCTACATACACTGATTCTTCTGCTGGCTTTTTGATTTTCTGGATCACCCAGATGGCTGTCCTCAGTTCTTCCTGAACACTCCTAATGGTCATGTTACACCCACCATTCTGCAGGATGGTCGGCGTTATCGACAGATCTGTCAGTCGTATATGGGCAGCAACAGATTTGCCACTCTTTATGATACTGCGAATAAGATCCCTGTGTACTCAGCCTATCTGCATGTTCGTCACATGCCAGTTGAGAGAGTTAATGAGTGGAGGACGGAACCAGGCGTGAGTACATTTTTACACTACAGCAAATTTTAACTGCATTTTTTCAGTACATGGTATGTGTTTCATATTAGACTAATTTTCATGAGAGTCAGGTGCTACATGATGCAAATTTTATTTTTTAACAATTCATCATAATATTGCTTAGCTTTGAGGATTTATTTGTAACTAAGTCAAGTAGTGTATTATTTACAGTTTAGCAGTTAAAGTAATGGTTTCCTTTTGCTTTTAATTCACAGCTGAATTATGAGCAGCAGGCCTACAGTGATGATTACACAGGCAGTGGAATGGAAAAGGGTCATTTATATCCCCTCTATAATAACAACAATAGGGAAGGAGTTCAAGCTACCTTCACGCTGACCAATGCAGCGCCACAAAGTAGAAGTTTCAATGTGCAATGGTTTCATGATGTTGAGAGACCAGTAAACCAGATCGCTCAGAACAACTGTGGAGGGAACCAAGCTTACATAGTAACAGGAGTGGTGCCATATCCAAACCTGACTATCAACAACAGGGGTAATATATCTGAAATAACGTACATAATGCAGACTGATTTGTGAAATAATGACAATGAAAGAACATTATTATTATTTGAAGGTTTTTTGTGTATTTGTTTTCTCAGTCATACCAAATGATCAGTGAAAGAAACTTGTCAGATTTATCTAAATATGTAGACTAAACCTCTACCTTATGAATATCAAATAGGGATGGGTCAGAAATTTGAATATTTGAATAGTCATGACAGTCATGAAAAAATCAAATAGTAAATTAGGAGTTTTGATATGAAAATGAGCTTCTCGCTAACGTTTTACACTTTCATATTGAAGAACTATGAGATGTCTAAATGTTATGCTAACACCAGAGGGCAGTGTGGAGACTGAAGCTTATATTCAGGTTTTTTTGTTGTTTGGTGGGGTGGGTGTGTTATTTGAATATTTTTCAAATAATGGCTTACAAATTCAAATATCAAATTCATCAGAAATGCCCGTCTGTAACACCAAACAATAAATTTAAATTTCTATTTAATTACAGTCAGTGTACCCAGATATTTCTGGACTGCATACTGCTGCCTGGACAACAACGGAAGACTGAGAGCCAGTGCAGGATACCTCATGAGCTGGCAAAGGCAGAATGGTGCCATTCGGCTGATCAAATATGGAAATGTGCAGCGACTGGAGCAAGCACTGTCCGGACTTTATCATGTCAGACGTTTCCAGGTGTTCAGAGGTCTCTGTTAGTGTGTTGACTGTGGGTGGTTGCACGACTATGATAATACCCCGTACTGCTTTACATGCCCTTTAGGAAATCAGTGCAAGATAAAGAAAGATCTTCACTAATCTAAAGTAATTGAGGTACTAGAAATTTCTTTTGCAATGACTTTTTCACACGGGTGATACAGGTTTAAATAAATCTTTATCTCCAATAAATGGAATGATAATTTAAAAGATACATTTTGTGCTTACTCATGTTGTCTTTATCTTATATTAAAATTAGCTGGATGACCTGAAACATTTGAACGTGACAAATAGCAAAAATAGAAGAAATACTTTTTCACAGCGCTGTATATGTAGTGGCAACTGCCATGGGCTTGGCTATGCAGATTTCCATTTAAAGAGGCTCATGGGGGGGTGGGGGGGGGTGGTCACTGTAAAAGGGACATTTCATGTTGCTTAAAATTTGTTCATATGTGTTTTATGTGTTGTTTTGTGTTGAGGTAAGTGCTTACTGCTAAGAGAAAGTATAGGGCTAGAAGTGACCTGCCTTCATTTCAGTTGGTTCTGGAGTGACTTTTTCTGCCTATTTGTTAATAAAGAGTATTAATGAGCAGAAATTATGGCCTTACCTGACTCTTTTTCTGATCTGCACCACTATATATCGTCGCTGTCTAACAAAAACCATGTATCTCCATTTTTGTCGATTTTCTATTTTCTACATCATTTCAACACAACAGTCTTTTACATTTGATGAATGGACCAATAGCAATGCTCTAAAATTGCTTGGAATAAAAGCTCTTTACATTAACTTACAATGAAAGATAAGAGTGTTTTTGCCCTCTCCTACATTACACATATATAGCTATAACAGTCTCCACTCTTCAGTAATATCTTTGATGAATGATTTCCCAGTGAAACTAAGAACTGTCTATTAATGAAATATGATTTAAACCATTCTAAAACTGTGCTCGAGAAAACTTTTCCTAAGACTTTACTTAAAAAGGAAGTTTAGAAAATGGTCAAAAATGATTTAGTACGGAAGGATCCTTGCTACTCTTTTTTAGCAGAGGCTTCACCAAGGCAGTTTTAAAAGCGTCTGGAAAAACACCCGTTGACAGAGAACAATTTGTGATCCGATGTGACCGATGTGACAATATCAGAGATGAGGGACATGTTTATTGTTTAAACCTTTAGTCATTATCAGATCCAGGATGTGACCGAGCTTGTGGGTAGAGCTGCTTATGTACTGCTTCAAATTAAACGTCTCTAGAAGTCTAAAGAATTCTGTTGAGTTACTGTCTGCTGGATCATCAATATCTAAGTTATGGTCCCCAGAGACAAGAATTTTTTCATAGCTTGTGGATACAACTGATATTAATTTCTGAAAAAAGTTGTCATCTAGTTTAAAGAACAAGGTTTGGTTCCAGATTTCTCTAGGATGCCCCCAGCATCTCATAGACTTATTAATTTTTTTATCACCAGCAGTCTTGATATAACATGATGAAGTACTGATTAACCAATCCAGGTATTGGATGATAACTATGAATAATGCTGGACTTCTTCAAGGTTAGGGTTGGAAATGGTTAAATAAACACACACACACACACACACACACACACATATATTTATATATATATATATATATATATATATATATATATATATATATATATATATATATATTTATATATATATATATATAAACACATTTTCTAAGTGTTTTTCTCAGCAAATAAACTCTTACTTCAGTAGAAGAACCCTTTTTCACATTGTCTGTTCTTCTCAATCTGAGGCGATACACTCGCTCCAACATGGTGTACATGTGTATTGTGATATGATGAGTCTCATAATTAAATCTGCTGTGATTTTCTTTATTACTCATCTGATTTCACTAAATTTGTTTGGAAACAATTGTTAGACACTTTGCATGTTGCTAATTACTTAATTTACATGGCACTAAATTTGCAGAACATATCGGTTACTAACAGTTGGCTATAAACGAAGTGTCAAAATCGAAAGAAGGAAGTTGATAACAGTCGTAATAAGTCTAAGTAATATTTAGCTTTGCAGTCATGTATTTATCTTATGCTTCCAGTTTGTGATTGGATCCCTGTGAGCAAAGGGATGCAAAATGGTTCTATATAGAACCATGAACACCCAAAGAACTCTCTCCATGCTTAAACAGTTCTTTGCATGGTAAAGTCGTTCTTCAGATTGATGGAGAATGTGCCGTGTATGGTTCTATATAGCACCCAAAAGGGTTCTTCTATTGTTACAATGTCAAATTTGTATCAATAGAAGAACCCTTTTTGGTGCTCTTCTATAAAGGCATCAGAAAGGTCCTATAGAACCATATACAGCACATTCTCCATCAGTCCAGTCAGGACGCCTTTACTGCTGATGTTCAGGCTTCGTGTCATTCAAACTGGCAGCCCTTGCCACACTACCTTACCGGGGCGCACACATTGTCATAAGTCAGTTAAATAGGCATGAACAGCTCCTTTACTCTTCAATCATGTACAAAATGCACTGCTGTGATGTTTAGGTTTTCACGAGTGTAACTCACGAGAGTATATTTTGTAAATGATTCTGTGACACTCACCAAGAATCTCACCAATCAAAGTGTATCTGATGGTAAAATTCTGTAAGTCTGAAGGCTTGCAAGCTCTGAATGATGTGAGATACGTCACTGATTGTGGTCTTCGGCAGATCCTGCTAAAATCTCATGCTGAAAGTCAAAGGGTAGCCTAGTACCAACTGGTGTTGTTATGCACACACTGATTATACTGGATGTGTGCAGCCCCACTTTGTGCAACTAGTCAATAATAAAGTGTTTAAATATTTTAGAAAAAAAAGAAATTAGGAAAACACCCAGACTACAAAATCACTTTATTCTACAGTCTTAAAAACGATATTTTGGTTATGCAACATTTCATTCTTTGTAGTTTTATCAATTTTACCATTGTGAAGTTTGGTCAGTAGGGGACTCAGCACAGCCATTGGCTCACGAGCCGCTGGTAGCTGTCATTTTATTAGCTCCCTGTTGACACATACTAGCACATGTAAATGAATTGTAAATGAGGTTCTGGTAGGCCGGTGCTTGATTTCACGCACTGAAGCTGATTCATGATTTGCCCTCAAACCTCCACTTGTTTCCATGTTGTACGAAAGTTTCATGAATCAGACGCAGAGTAGTTCATACTTCAGGTGGTCAAATCTGCACTCCATTGTACGCCACTTTGATGAATAAGGGCCAATCTGTGTTCTTTAGTATCCCATCCCAACATTGGGGTTTATAGTGCCCTTATGTGCAACCTTCTGTTTCTTCCTTTTTAGTTTTCTTCTGAGCTCCTATAACCTATATCCTATAACCTATATATATCCAACTATATTCAACCCCCCCACACATCCCTTCAAATAAGGGGTTTGCATCACTACGTCCATCAAATCTTCAGACCCCATTTAACACACTGAGTGGCTACCTGCTTCTTGGGAGGGCTACCTATACCAAATGCCACACCATTGTCCCGAAACAGCAGTAAGGTCCTGGGAGAATCGAAGCTTGGTCTGAGTCTCTCACACCTAGAATTTCTCCCCCCCTAGAAGCTTCACCTGTGTGAGCTGCAGTCTTAATAAATCAAACATTCAAATTCAGGCACATTGTGGGCTCATGTTGCAGTTGCATTAAGGCATTTTTTTCACTGCACCTATGCTTGTACATACACCTGGCCCTCTCTGTTATGTGTGCACTCCAACCATAACTGACTCTGTGTTGTGTTTCCTTGCCAAGCTGTATGAATGCTCTGCTGCTGTTATCTGATCTAATCTGATCTGTATATGTGTGTCTGTCTGCCCTGCGATGGACTGTCGACCTGTCCAGGGTATATCCTTCCGCCAAATGACTGCTGGGATGGGTTCCAACTCCCCCCCGTTACCCAGAATGACAAGCGGCTCAGAAAATGTGTGTGTGTGTGTGTGTGTGTGTGTGTGTGTGTGTGTGTGTGTGTGTGTTGTTATTCAGGCAAAAAGTTTGAGCCACATTCTTCTGTTTGGATAAAATATATTAAAATAAATGTATTAACATGAAACCAGTTGATTTGAAGGGAAATATTATCCTTATTACTGTTTTTATACCCAGTTAATATTTCAGGACAGTCTGGTCAGCATTCAGTTCCATTTTAAGCCATATGAAACCTGATTTAGCAAACTTCAAATATAGTAACGACAAAACTGTTTGGAGTTTTGGAATTAAAACTGATGTTTTTAATGAAACTGAAGAGGTTGGTGTAGCTAAGACATGCTGTAAACCTAATATTTTGTCAAACGGACACTTGTAAAGGTCTGTATGAGCCACATTTACATTTACAAAAACACAAACAGAAACTTCCAGTGTAGATGCAGATAACGTGCGTAGCGCAGTTTATATAGTCCTCAATGAGAAGGAGACACTTAGAAACGGAGCCACTGAGTCTTTTCACTCTTCTTCTATCTGATATGAAGCCGGAGCAAGATCCTGACATGCTGGCAGATTAAGATCCTGATATCTGGGCCTGCACTTTGAAGCCACTTGCATGGGCTGTTCCAGGCGTGTGCAATCTTATCCACAGAAGGCTGGTGTGACTGCAGGTTTTCACTCCAGCAAAGCAGACGATCACCTGACGAAATGTTTGAAGACTAAGGGCAACTGATTAAACAAGTGGAGTCAGGTGAGCTCCAGCTTGTTTGGGGTGAAACCTGCAGCCACTCCGGCCCTTTGTGGACCATATTGGGCACCGCTGGGCTATTCAAATACCTCCTGTGACTATACACTGGATGGGTGCTAATGTCTCAGGCTGCTACCTTCTGCTTCCCCCTATTTAGTTAAGCTCTTCTACTAGACTTACAGCTAGAGTCTCTGTGTATGTTATCGCAAGAATACTATAACATAAACAGATACTAGCTGTAACTTTGTAAGCTATGAGATTAATTAAAAAGGGGGAACCAGAATGTAGCAGCCTGAGACATCAGCACCCATCCAGTCAACATTCAAGAACCATGCTTTTAAAAATTTGAATGGCCAAAAATATAATTTACCCTGTTTCCACCATGACCCAAAATGTAGCTAATCAGCCAAGACATGCTTCTTTAGTTTTAGCACTGGAGCTACAATGCTAATGTAGCTACTGAGTAATGGACGTTTCTAGCCCACAAATTAGCATGGTACTAACTGCATGCCTTTATCAATAAATCAACCAATAAATCAATCAATCAATCAACCTTTATTTTGATTCAGAAGTACATTGAGGGTGACCCCCATTTACATTGTAGCCTAGCAAATTTCAAGGGATTGAAAAAGCTGAAATGAAATTTATCAACGAAAAAACAAAGAAGAGCAGCGTTCATACATGGGATTACTACTTGATTTCGAGATAAGGCTTCAAACTGTGAAAACATTGTCACCTTAGGAAAGCCCAAGAAGGGCGTGGTTTATTTGACATTTTGTTAAATACCAGGTTGAGCCTTCTCTTCTGAGACTGAGAAGATTTTGTGAAATTACTAAATGGCAAGCATTTCAGGTAAGATGCCGTGAGGCCTTTCTTCAAAAATATTTTCCTGTATTTGAACGTTTGAAAGTTGTCAGATCCTTTTTTCGGTCATTGAAGCTTTATTTATTATTTTGGCACAAGAGTAAGCATTTCTTCATCACTTACATTGACATTATTTATAAATCTGTTAAATGATGCTCATACCAACATTTTAAAATTTAAATTTGTAAATGTTTCAGTGCTGACAATTTTAGCTAATTTTGGGCAGAACTCAAAAACGCAGCCAGTACATGACCAGCATATACAGCTTTGAACAGCTGTACACACATAAAATCATCACATTTTCTATTAAAACACAAAAGGTTTATCAAACTGCAGAACATATGTAACAATTCTTAATGTTATGCTCTAATTTTCAGACTTTGGGACACATTTACTTCAAAACAATGGGATCTAAAAAGCAGGGGCGTGGCTAAAATAAGGCTCCGGACGGATTAAAACTTGTGTTTTGGTGGTAACAGTAAAATGTGGAACAGCATTTTTTATTTAAAAATTAAACTCATGCTAAATCTAACTAAAACTACTAAAAAAATTAAAAATATCTTCATTGGGTTCTTTTAGTGTGCATTGTTCACACAAGATTTCAGTAACACAGTGGAATTTATTAGAGCTCATTCTGTCAGTCTTCAGAGACGTCTACCTGATGATGAAGTGTCTCCTACATCCACTGATTCTTCTGCTGGCCTTCAGCTCATTGGCTTCCTGCAGGCTGGTGAATCGTTTTTTGGCTGCTCTACCGAATGGCTGTCCTCAGTTCTTCCTGAACACTCCTAATGGCCGTATTACGCCCACCATTCTGCAGGCTGGTCAGCGTTATCAGCAGATCTGTCAGAATTATTTGAACATTGATAGATTTGCCACTCTTTATGACACTCAGAATAGGATTCCTGTGTACTCGGCCTATCGCCATGTTCTTCACGCACAAATCGATCGAGTTGATCGATGGAGGACAGAACCAGACGTGAGTAAATGTTTATGCTATATACTGTATTTTAACTACAGTTCTTAAGAACATTGTAATATCATGTAATATCAATGTGTAAGGTTATGTTGGACTCATTTTCATACAAATCATTGTCATTGCTACAGTTTTTGCCTATTAAGGACTAACAAAATAAAATAGTTTTTAACTATTTAATTTTAACTATTTGAAAAATCTGATGTGTAGCTCACCACTGACGAGCAGGCTGTCAACAGAGATTATGTAAACAGTGGAATGGATAGGGGTCATTTATATCCTGCATATCATAACAACAATGCAGAAGGAGTGAGAGCTACCTTCACCCTGACCAATGCAGCACCACAGACTGGAAGCTTCAACATCCAGTGGTTCAACCAGGTTGAGGAACCAGTAAATCGGATCATTCAGGAAAACCATGAAGGGAACCAAGCTTACATTGTAACAGGAGTGGTGCCGTCTCAAGACACTATCAACAACAGAGGTAAAGATCACAAAAGCACTTATGCTTTTTGTGTTTTTGTGAGTTGTCAAAAGCCTCTTATGTGTAAATCTTTTTAAACTGTATTGAACATGGTTTTAATTTTACAACCCCATTTCCAAAAAAGTTGGGACACTGTGCAAAATGTAAATAAAATGAAATGCAATGATATGCAAATCATTTACACCCTATATTTAATTGAAAATAGTACAAAGACAACATAACAAATGTTGAAACTGCTGAGAAGTTGGGATGAGGGCAACAAAAGGCTGGTAAAGTTGGGTAATGCACCTGGTGGTTAATTGGCAACAGTGACATGATTGGTTATAAAAAGCATCCCAGAGAGGCTGAGAAGTAAAGATGAAGAGGGGTTCACCACTCTGTGAAAGACTGCACGATCAAACAGTGCAACAATTCCAGAATAACGTTTCTCAACATAAAATAGCAAAGAACTTTTGCTTTTCATCATCTATGGTTCATAGTAACATTAAGCGATTCAGGGAATCTGGAGAAATTTCTGTATGTAAGAGACAAGGCCAAAAAACAGTATTTGGTGGCCGTGATCTTTGGGCCCTCAGGCGGCACTGCATAAAAAACAGACATGATTCTGTAGTGGAAATCACTGCATGAGTTCAGTAACACTTCTGCAAACCACTGTCTGTGAACACAGTTCATCACTGCATCCACAAATAGAAGTTAAAACTCTGGGCCAGAGCTCATTTAAAATAGACAGAGGGGAAGTGGAAAAATGTCCTGTGGTCTGACAAATACAAAATTTAAATTCTTTTTGGAAATCATGGACACTGTGTCCTCCGGGCTAAAGACCACTCAGCTTGTCATCAGTGCACAGTTGAAAAAGCCAGTATTCATGATGGTATAGGGGTGCATTAGTGCACATCACAAGGGTGACATGCACATCTGTGAAGGCACCTTTAACGCTGAGTGATATATATATGTTTTGGCAACATTTGCTGCCATCCAGATGACGTCTTTTTCATAGAAGAACTTGCTTATTTCAGCAAGACAATGTAAAACCACATTCTGCACATATTACAGCAGCATTGTTCTGTGTTAAAAGAGTCTGGGTGCTAACCTGACCGGCCAGTCACCCACTGATAACATTTGGTGCATTTTGAAGTGAAAAAAAGCCCCCGAACTGATGAGGAGCTAAAATCCTATGTTAAGAAAAAAAAGGGAAAAAACATTTCACGTTCAAAACTACAGCAGTTGTTAAAAGAAGAGGTGATGAAACACAGTGGTAAACATGCCTCCATCCCAACTTTTTTGGAACATGTTGTTGGCATCAAATTCAAAATGGGCACATATTTTTCAGTAAACAATAAAATTTCTCAGTTTCAACATTTGATGTGTCGTCTTTGTACTACAGTCAATGAAATATAGGGTTTAAATAATTTGCCCATCATTGCATTTTGTTTTTATTTACATTTTGCACAGCGTCCCAACTTTTTTGGAAATATTTATGAACCCAGAACACAGTGATGCGCCATTTTTCTCTTCAGCTTGGTATTTTTTCAGGTAAAGTGGTGCAGTGCTTATGTCCTAAAATGTCTCCTTGAAGTACAGCAGAATTTTATTTACAGCAACAAAGTACAACAAAGTACCCACAGACGCATCAATAACCCATATACATACATTATTAGGCCTGTTATACAATATCCTGGCATAAATATACTGATGACAGTTATGTGCCATAGAGGTCATGGCATGCTAGCTCTTAAAAATGTGATAAAAAATGATTGTATTATTCCACCGTGTAGTGGGGTGGTTACTCAAGAACAGTAACCAATTATCAGTAACTAATTACTTCAGTCAAACTGTAACAGGATTACTTTACTCATTACTTCAGGGAGAAAAGTTATCTTGTTATTCATTACTTTACTTCTGCTTTTAACAAAACAGCCAGTTATGCTGAATAAAACTAAGAACATTTAATGCTATTCAAAAACCACGAAACTAGTATGTAGAAATTAGAGATTAGAGCTGTAGCCGAATGTCCTCTAAAGCCAAACACATACTGTACGATTTTAGAAATATTGTTCTTTTGTGAGTCGCATTGTACATTTGAATAGACCACCATGTCTGGAGAAAGCCTACGATTTATATACTCACACTGTACAAAAACGCTCCATCCATGCTACGCGAAATGCAGCCTCTACAGACACCGAGCACTAAAGCTAAAAGCTGGTGGGTAAGGGCACAGTAAGACAATACGGCCTCTCTACAGCCTATTCTATAAAACAAATCACCATATTAGTGTTTGTACCTCACTGTTCTATTAAGTCAAACAGAGTAAAGACACATATGTGGACTTGGGTAGAATATGTCAACTTTTTCCACTTCCATTTGGCTAGCCTATGTGTCTCCACCCCAAACCCACCCCAATGGTGTGCGTAAAACGGGAGAAAATCATAGTATAAAGTGCCCACTGGCTTTATGTCCAACTAACACTTCTCTGTGTGAGCAGAGCTTCCTTCACTGCGTTTGTTCATTCACACTTGGCTTACGTCACACAGTATCAGCTGGTACTGGTATGCTGATATCGCCGCATACTAGTATGGGTTTGATGCTTAAATGCTTTGCACACATTCACAATCAGAGTCACACAGTCAGCTATTGCAGGTAGCACACCAATTATGTACAAGGACAGACACAGATAATCTGTATAGAGGAAATTTAGATTTTGTTCACTTAAAGACCAGCAATGATGAGTAATGCAAGTGATACACTTTAAGGTGCCACACATTGCATTAAACCTGTGCCCCAACTTTACCTAGCATGTTTAGCAAACGTGGAACACTACTTACAACTCACTTTGTGACTTTGTGAATTTCTTTATTGAAAAATAAATATAATTTTAGATCAATATAAACTGTTCCCATTGACCCAAAGAAGTTTATAGAAATCAAATTGATAGCCATTTATGACTATGTCAGCAATGATATCAGACCAGTGGAAACAAAAGCTGAACAACAGCACTTTTGTGGTAATTTTTTATGATAGTTGCATTTGATTGGCATCTTTTACTCAAAGAGCAATACAGCTTATTCTTCCCACTTCACCTAATGCCCCACTTTTGGGGTTCTCGTCCTGTCTTAAACATTCTGTGTACTATTTTCTGTGACAGAAAATACTATATTGTAAATCACATTTCACGCAGTAATAGCACATAATCAGTAATAGAAATGTATCAAATATTTAATAAATTTCTGTTTGATCATAATTTTACAGTGGGTAGAAAAGGACTGAATGTGTAAGGGGGCTCACAATATATTATTCCAAAGTCAAAAAAATGTGAGGCGCCCTGATCTGCTTTTTTTTTTTGAGGATTTCACACTGCATTTTTTGAATGCTGCTTCTGGCTGTGCATCTGTCTGTTGTCAAGGAAACAAAATGGTCTTTAAATTTAAGTTTAATTACAATTTTACATCTAAATTGACAGCTAGCGGATATATTATATCTGACAGCTCTTTTGCAACTCAGCCAAGTACTTTTGTACCATCCTGTGACCCCAAAAAGTGGAGGGAACATATCCCCCCTTGTCCTCCCCAGGAATCTGTACCAGTGGTTGGTTAGCTAGGCATCTTTAAAATAGCTATAATTTCAATGTATCATCTTAATTTCAATTACATCTTTGGGTTCAGGGTACTCAGCAACTACAGCTACTGCCTCACAAACAGTTTATAACTGTGGCCACCCACACACTTCATCACCCCAGTATGAATGAGGAATGCAGGCATGTTATCCTTTTTTACTGTTATTGAAAAATACTTTAAACATAAAAACAGTCCATAGGCACTGCTATGTTTCCAGAGCTGAGTAGGGTGCATAAAATGCAAGGCGCCTCGATCATTAAACAGTGAACAAAACACGTCTCTCTCATTGAAAACTTCATGCGTACAATGTGAATCTGCCCTATACTGCTTAAATTGTCTGAACGTGGCCCTCATAGGTGTCAAACAGTAAACTTCCATTTCGGTCTAATTACAGTTACAATACCCAGTCACTTCTGGACTGCATACTGCTGCCTGGACAACAATGGAAGACTGATATCCAGTGCAGGATACCTTGCATGGTGGACTGGCGCCATGCAGCTGATCATGTGTCGAAATGTTCAGCTCCTGGAACGAGAGCTGACCAGACTCTATAACAGACCTTTCCAGGTGTTTGGGGGTCTCTGTTAGTGAGTTGATTATTGCTGGGTAGAACAATGTCATTATGCACTGTATTGCTTTGCATGCTTTTTTGGAAACATTAATATTTTATTATATTATTTCATTATTATCCAATGAATGTTTAAAAGAGAGGGATGTCCTTATCTGATGATTTGTCCTTATCTATTGATCAGAACCTCCCTGTATCATGTATGCCTTTTTAATGAAATTTTAACTTCATTTCAGTACATGTTGATGCTTCATTTAAAATCAAGTGATTTTAATATTGCACTTGCACATTAGAACATGACAGAGGACAAAACATCTCAAAAGTCAATGGAGAACTTTCATGACCTTCTAGTGCTTCAGAGAAGGTCTAATGATTTCTAAAAAACTAAAAAATACATGCCTGGAATTTTGAGTTTTTATTTAAAAGAATTATCGTGATAGTTGAATTTAAGTTCTGAAAGTACTACAGTAACACTCTTATTTCATTGTTAAGTTTTGGTTGGAAAAAATGGGGTTCAAATCCTGAATTGCACAATGGAAAACTGTTCAATCAGAATTGTTTTCTCTGTGGTATCTAGGTATACACAGCCGAGGGAGCTCTCCCATTGGTTAGGACTTCAGGAGCTGAAATGAAGGCCTTACACGTTAGGTTAATTACCAACATAATTAGGAAGTGTCACAGGACTCACGCTTTGATTTACAATGGGACCAATTTTGTGAGGAAAAAAAACACTCTAGTCCTTCTGGAACTTCTAGATACATCACTGACTGTGAATATGAGTCGTAGTCTAAGCAAGTTCCGGTTAGCTACAGCTACAGAGAAACAGGGAATCCTAACCACCACCTGGAAGACCTGGTAGACACCAAAACTGACCCCATCAGATAAACAGCACTTAAAGCTTTCATCTCTGAGAGAGAGGAGAAAATTAAGCTGCTTCAGATCTGAAAACATCCACAGGTATTTCTGTCCATCCTTCCACTGAGAGACGATGACTCAGCGCTGTGGGTCTGAAAGGATTTGTAGCTGTCAAGAAGAACCTCACTGAGAAAAGGAGACAAAGAATATCCGGAGTACAACATCAAAACTGGGTAGATTTGTAGTTTGCGTGAATGTTAAGTCTCTTTGAAGGGGAACATAATATCAGTGAATTTAGTACAGTGCAGTTTGTTAAACACTTCATAAAAAATCATTATAGTTGCAGATGTATTATCATAGTTTTTTATATGTGGCACTTCAGGTGTGTGTTCCAACTTTAAATTAAACTCGCATCTGTTAAATTTCAGAAATACGAAACATCATGATAAATTTCATGTATTGTGAAAAAGTCTAGAAGTATTGTGATATTTTTGCCATATCACCTACCTTTACAGGGACTTGTTATAACAGGTACCGAAATGGGTGTCCTGTTTTCTGCCTAATGTTTCTTCTATTCTGATTCAGTGAATTTAAAATCCCTTCATGAGTTAAATCAGGTGTTAAAGCAAGAAAAGAGCAGCAAACTTCCACGACTGAGGCTCAGGAACATTACCCTGCTGGATAAAATATGTATTCCTATCATGAGCTGATATTAGACAGCTGCTTATTGGCCAGCATTGAACCCAATTGGAGCAAATGCAGATTAAAGTGAAAATCTGCAATCATTCAGATACTTTAGTCTTTTACATCAGAGGTGCCCAATCCTGTAGTTCTACCACCCTGGAGTTGAACCAACACACCTGGTTGTAATGTTCAGATGCCCCTGAAGACCTTCATTACCTGGATCAGTTGTGTTCTATTAAGGCTGGAGCTAAATCCTGCAAGGTGCTACATCTCCAGCACCACTTGTTTTAAATGTGATACTGTTGCCCTCTGGTGGCCACTTAGGTATATTTCCAACATATCGTGAATGGAGATGTTTGATTACTACAGCTTTTTAATAAGCCATAAGAAAGGATCTTAACTCATTTCTATAATCAGTGACAGTATGTGCTGTTTTTCTGCAGTGTGCCCAGTGTACTACTGACAAAGTCTCACCAACTCTCAATACAAACAGGAAACACCTTGTAAACCCACAGCCTGGTCTTTTGCTCCTCATTTGCACATGCCCACGAGGTTGTAGGGTCACATATTTCTCATTTTAGGGTTCAAAGGAGTGCTTACCAGTACCTTTTGTCCCATGTGCCCTTAGGTGAGGACTGTAACAGCACCAGACTCCTACCCAAAAGTCCTTCTGATACAGTGTCAGCTTGCTCTTGTTAGTCTTCAGAGACATTGTTGAACCTCATCAAATTGGACAGGTCCAGTGGTTTCTAAGTCGGTGGCAGCCAATAATGCATTACACATTTGTATTAGATTACAGAACTTGATACACAAATGCGTAGTGGATTATTTAAAAGCAATCCTTATGCAACAATAGGCTCATATAGCAATCAGAAAACAGAAAACAGTAAAGAACAGCATGGATCTCTTATTTAACACAGCCTGAAATTTTGGCCTTGAGATGACCCGAACCTTCCCAGACAACCAAGTTTTCAGAATCCCAACCAGAACAAAATTTATCAACCTGAACCACATCAAGTTTCAAGCCAGTCCGTCAAAACAGTCCAATTCTGGCCCCAACTGACCCATTATAACAAAACTGCAGAAAGTACTACCAAAATAGAAAGCCAGGGCAAACTCTCTTCAAACTGGGAGGTACTACAGTGGGCAGGCTGTGAGTCACAAAACTTATAAACTTTTAAAAAGCAGTTTGATCACACCATTGTACTGTAATATATATCCTCTGAGAACCAGGAAGAATGAAATCGTTATAGATGCTGGAAAGAAATGACTTTCAGAACACCTCTATAATAGATAATTATATCAAAACAGTGCTAGAATAAATTAATGAAAAAACACAACAAACTTTTCTTTTTCCAGTTTTTTTATTGGATCTTATTTACACATATAAACATTTTTTCCTTGTATGGCAATCAAGGTACTTAACCTTGCAGTTTGGCAAATAACAACCAAATTGTAATAATGGCGTTATACTGTGGAAGTCATTCAGATCAAAAAAAAACAAAAAACAAAAAAAAACATACACAACAACAATAATAATAAAATAAAACTTAAAACAGTGGGCAAGAGTTTTACCTGCCTTAAAATAGTCCCAAGCAGCAGTTTATGCTTTTGTTTCAGGGGGTAGGAGATCAAGAAATGAAGCAGAAGACTTATGTCTTTCTAAAACTACCACAGGCTTAAGAAACTGAAGCTGTTTTATAGCTTGGTCACCACAGCCCCTCAAAGCCCTTTCCAAAATAAAACGCAGGTTCTGGATGGAGCTGCACTCCCCTTTAGAGAGCAAGGGCTTAAGGTGTAACGATCGAGACTTTTTACCACGGGAGATGACAGGTCCTCTTTGGTCGTTCTCCTTGACTGAGCCGTTGCGTCGGTGAAGATCACGTCGTCGGGTAGGATCTGGTTTATAGCAGGTGTTCAAGACCGCCACTGTCCGCACCTTGTCGCATCGCAAATGCTCTTCCTTCTCTTGAATGAACTTCAAGAACGAGGACTCGAATCCCAAAGGTTTGTAAGTTGCTATGTCAAACGCCTTTGGAGACAAGCTGTGCGTCACTTGATCTTTTTGGGCTGGTGGATGAGGCACAGCGGGTAGTGGCTCAGAGAGTTCCGAATTTTTCCGCCTGAGGGGCTGTCGTGTTGGGGTAGGATTTGCGGGTATACAGATGGTAGTAGAGACACTAACTGGTTTGCTTTCTCTGCCCAAAGGGTCTTGTGAAACATCGTCAACAGTTATTCTAAGCTTGGATGGTGGAGAAAGGTCTAGCGGTGGCGGGGGCACAAGGGGAGGAGCTGGAGACTCTGTTTTTGGCCACTCCTCCTGAGACAATTGCTCCTCCTGAGATGGGCTCCCCTGGTCAAGAAGCTCAACAGCACGTCCGTTAGATTCCCCATAAAGCACGTCATCCGCAACAATCAGTACACTGCTATCAGGAGACAGCTCCCCTGAGAATTCTACAACCTCCTTTCCCATCGATTCAGTTTTGATAGAATGGAGGCTCATAGGCAAGGACGGGCCTCCTGGATTCTCAGGCTCAGCTTGATACTCCATTTTGAGGACACCATTAGGAACTCTTGCCAAATCGGGTAAAGCAGACATTGCCGATTTCTTTTGTATGAGCTCTTCCAGCTTCTCAGCTGTATAAAAGAGCTTGTCCTGATTTTGGGACAACATGGAACGGACCATTTTGTGAACTCTTATATAATGTCGACGCATACTTTTGATACTTGAGACCACAGAGTCACAGTTCTGCACCATGCAAGGGTAAGCCACAGGCAAGCAACGATCTTGGCACATCTGCAAAGCCTCCTCAGGTGTTCGATAGACAAATTCACCCCCATTTTTCTTGGACTTTGGTTTTACACATGGCTCCTCTTCTGGTGCTTCTTCAATAGGTTCAAAGTTCTCAGTCTGACTAGTGTCACAATCTGTACTGCAGCACCTTAAAGACTGCTTGAGGGGTATCCTTTGGGACACCTTTGAAGACTGAGAGGAGGATCTGATGATCAGCTTTTTTTGGCAGCCACTGTTGGATCCATCTCTCTTGTGGGAGCTTTGAAGACGCACCACAAGGGGAATGGAGTTGTCACAGCGCCTGTAAAAGATGTGCTTTTTGAAACTGCTGAACTTGGAGTGTAAATGTGGGGCTGAAGATAGGGCTATGGGCTTCATCGGAGTTTGGTTCTGATGCGTCTGATTGGTGTGACGCAAAAGGCTGCTCTTCAGGTGGTAGGTAGCATTGCAATTCGCATAGGTACACCTGAATCTCGGAATGGGTTCCTCCGATACTTGATGTTCTTTGCGGTAGTGTCTGTTCAGACTAGAGAGGTGATTGAACTGCTTATTACATCCATTGTATTTACAATGGAAAACATCATCCTCCTCATCCCAACACACCTGGGAGGTGTTGTAGTGGTGTACATTTTGCAAGTGGCGCAGAAGACTGTACTGCTTCATGAACGCAGCACCACAGCCCTTGTGTACACAGTAGTAGGATTCGTCTTCCCCTGCATCATCCATGCACTTATTCCCTTTTGTTACCAAACGTTGGCTTGCCCTTCTCTCCTGCACGACTCCATCTAAAGCAGTTTTGCCCTCAGCAGGGCCATGTTTCAACAATGACGGCTGTCTACTCCTTGGTTTCTTGTCTTCACTCATAATTTTGTCATCTCTTCTCTCCTTCTTACCCACCCACACCATCTCTCTCTCTTTGTTCAGAGGTCTGTCTTTCAAAGTGGGAACATTCTTTTTCTCCACAGGAACCTCTTTTGCTTTCAAAGATCCTGAACCTTCTTTGTTGTTTGGTTTGGTTGGAGCCTGCAGATCAGGAGCATCCTCAGCCTTCTTTTTTGAAGATCTCAAACTTTCTTTGTTGTTTGGTTTGGCTGGAGCCTGCAGAGCAGGAGTATCCTCAGCCTTCTTTTTCAAAGAGCAGTTTGTTTGTTCTGCAACTGCCATGTTTTTGTTATGCTTAAGGCGATAATGAGCCTTCAGCTCTTTCCTTTCTTTGTAGCCCTTAGAGCAGAGGTGGCACTTGAAAGGCCTGAACTTGAGAGGATTAAAAATATCCTTCTGTTTTACTTCCTCCTCGCTATATTCATGCTTTGTGACATAGTGATGCACCAGTGCATAGCTAGTGACACTTTCATAGCCACAGCTATCAACATCACAAGTGTAAGGCTTGCTTGGCTGCTGGAAAACAATATCGTCTGTCTGATTACCATAGTTGGGTTCTCTAGGTGAAGGTGGTGACTCTGCCTTGCAAGGTGATTCTACCTTCCACAGCGGCCTCTTTGAATCATTAGGTGCCTGCTGAGATTTGATTTCGATTTTGTTGGGTGTTGCTTTGGCAGGAGACTTAACATTTGAAGTAGTGGAAGAGGACACCTGTGGCACTTTAGATTCTGAACTATGTCTACGGGGATTACGTCGAACACTGCTGGAGACGGCAGAATTAAGGCTTAGCTGACTAAGGCCTAGCACAATTTCAGTCAATGCATCACTGATTTCTGAGTGACTTGTACGAGCACTGAGTTTTGAGGAAGATGCTGATTCACACTGCACAGAATCTATTGAAGACAAAATAACATTTTCCTGACTAGATCCCTGGATGGATGGACAACTTGGACTCTCGTCTCGACTGCTTTTATTGTCTTTAACAAACTTGTCCTTTGAATGGTCTTCATTTTCTACTTTGCAAACCTTGTTCTCTTCTTTAAACTGATCAGGATGGACAATTTTCAAGTGCTTCTGGATCTCTCTTGCTTTGTTAAAGGTCCTGCCACATTTCTCCAGGCCACAGGTGAATTTTTTACCATCAAAACAGACAGCAACACAAGTCAGTGAACCCTTGGACTCTTTGCATTCCAAGTGTCGTGATGGCGGGAGTTTGTTTTGTGCCCCATTCAACAATTCCTTTTTTGACTCTTGGGACACTTTACAACCATCATCGTCCTCTACAATGGGAAGCATAAGTTTCCTTTTTGCTTTCCTCTGTGCCTCAAAGTCCCTCTCTGAGAAGGTGATGCCATGGGTTTCTAAGTGCTTCAGGAATTCCTTACGACAGTAGTAAAACTTCTTGCAGCCTGGACCAGTGCAGGTATATGCTGCATCGCGGAAGTGCTGAGCCTCATGGTGATATAGCTGACCCAGGTCACAGAAGGAGAGACTACAGCCCTTGAGTTCACAGTGGTAGGCGAGCAGAAAGCCATGGCTGTGTTTGTGTGCAAGGAGTTCGTTGGTGGTGTCGAAACGGCCACAGCACCCTGCGACCACACACATGTACGGATGCTCTCCGTAATGCATGCGACGGTGCTGCCTGTGGTGATGGGAACTCATAAATGTTCGGCGACAAAACGTGCACTTCTCCCGACGGTCTTTCATCTCCATGTAATGTTTAACATTTGGGTCTGATTCATCATGCTCATTCTTCAGGTGAACACCCAAGTACTTGTAAAGCTTAAAAGTCCGTGAACAGTCCGTGGCAGGGCATGGATAAATCTCACGATCCTGTAGCTTAAAGTGTTTATAGATGTAATCAAATGTGATGTAATCATCATCATCATCTGTTGGCTTTTTAGGCACAGTGGCAGCTTGCTCCAAAATATGTTCCAACACAACGGGATCATGCGTAGACTGGTAATACATGACTAGGGATGGGTCCAAGGGTATCTGGCCAGGCTCCAGGTCATTAAAATCATCCTCTTCTGTCTCCACTGCAAACTCCAACTTCTTTTTTACACTTATCTCCTTCTTTTTCACTTTCTTCTTTCTCAAATGGCAGACTCTGGTAGGCATTCGAAGGTGTTCTTTGGAATGTGGAACAAGGTCATCTTTACTTTCAAATTTTTGCAGGCACACAGGACATGTCCATACGTCATTCGTCAAGTGCTTTCTCGAGTGATGGAGGAATCGTGGCTCAATCACCTCCTTCTGGCATATCTGACAGAGGAACTTATATTTCTGCCACCTTTTGGCCCTTTCAGAAGTCCAAAGCACCTCTTTCTTTGGAGAGTGCTGAAGCTGTAACTTCTTTGCACTTCCCTGTTGCTGTACCTCAACATTTCCCTCATGCTGCTTGTTCTCCTTTTGTTCGGCATGACCATGCCCATTAGTCTCACATTCATCCTCTTTCTCAGCACATTCGTCCTCTTGAGTCGTCACTGGCTGAGCACCGGTCACATCCTCCACACCCTCACTCTCGTCTTCCTCAGGCTCCAGTCCTAGCAGCTTAATACAATAGTGCTTTAAGGTTTTCCAGTCCCAGAACTCAGGGTCAAATGGCCAGTGGGCTTTGAGAGCAAGCAGCAGCTCACAGCGCAACGAATTAGGGATAATAGCATTCTCCTCATCATACTTTTGATCTGGACGCCCGTAAAGATCCTCAAGGCTGTCAAACACCTCTCGCGAGGGGCTCAAGAGAAACTCTGTGAGCTGGCAGGCCCGCAGCACCTCAAGATCGTCTGGAAGGAGACACGCCACTGTTTTGCAGACAGTTGTTTTGGTTTCTGTGTCCTCTTGTCTTGGAAGTTGAAGGGCTTTGACACAAAGTTCGACTGACACTGCCAGACCAAAGTGCATTGTCTGGAAACAAGAAGCAAAAGGGAGACATTTTCAGTTGGGCTTCTCAGTGTAGATAAAGCCAAAAAAAGAACAGCATGACTCTGGAAATAAATAGAATTTTTCACCTCAGTTTGTATTACTCGGATGAGGAACAGCAGATGGTAGACTGTCTTAGCTATAGCCCCAAACTGGAGGCACCGTTCTAAGAATGATTCGAGGGATCCATCGATTCTTCTCTGCAGCTTGCTCCAAAGCAGCGTCAACTCCCTGAAAGAGAAACACAATGAAAAACAAAGCCCAGATACATTCAGATGTGATAATTCCCACTGCAATCTGCATCAAGTCTGGATAAGCTCTACTGAATGTGGAACAAAACATTAATCGAATATGTGAGAGCTCAGAAGTGATAACCTTTCATGTAAAAATCCTTCACTACACCAAGTACCTAAGCTGGGTTTTAAAAGGTATTATAAGTAAAAAACTTACCAGGAGCAGTACAGGCTTTCTTGCTGTAGTTGCTGGGTGAAGTAAGTGGTACAAAGGATGAAGGCTGTGTTCTCATCACCTTCTGTCTCCATATTGCAAATGATGTCTAGAACATCCTTGCCATCCAGCCTGGAGATCTAACAGGACAAGAGAAACATGCAAAATAAATGAATGAATGGATATTGTTTACATGCAAGTAAAAGACTTTTACGTAAAAGTGTCATGTTGAAGGAGATTATTCTGGATATTCGATATGCATGCATTCCCCCATCTCCCCAGAGGGGCTGATAAGGATAACTGGCTAAACAGCAGGGAGGATAAGTCACTCAGTCTGTCAAAGGGAAAAAACAAAGAAAAATACTGGATTCCTCTCTGAGGAAGATGCATCGCTGATCTAATGTTAGACATGGCTCCGCAGACCTTAATGATGCATCTATCAGGGTCACCCATTTAAAAAACGACCATGAAAATAAATGTAATCATACAGTCAGAGTCACGAGAAGCGTTACCTCCACAATAGCCTCCTCACTGGGCAGCAGTTGGCAAAGTTGTGTGACAAAGGTTTGGCGAAAGTTGGCCTGACCAGACAGCAAGCTGCAGTTGCCACAGGCTTTAGTGAGAATCAAAGCCTTCTCAACCTCTCCTACTTTCTCCAGATGCTTGATCCTCATCTCCAAAAAGTCATCCCCTTCCAGAGCAAGGTAGGCATTCACTGTAGGAGACAATAACGGCATATAGAGGAAAAATCAATGATTTTGAAAATGTTTTGGGGGAAAACTTCGTAACCGATAATTCCACAATGTTTACATCTGACATCGAGTATGTTCATTTAATTTTAAGGTGTCAAATACGTATCGCTTACAAAAATACATTTCCATTTTAGATACAGTTACGATCAAGAGTCAGAATTTTGCTCCATTTCATTGAAGCTGCTGAAATATTGGAGAAAATAATGTCCATTTTATTTTTGTACTTTTATTTAGAGAGTACACTGAGTCTGGACAAACAAAACTCAGGCTTCAGATAAAATCTACAACTGGCTTTACTGGTTTTACCTACTTTTGTCCTACATTTCAGGTGTGGTCTATGTCTAGGCCAAAGTAATAGAGCGCTACAGACCCTCATCTGCATCTGTGGGCTGTCCGGTGAGGAGGGCAACGAGGGTGGGGTTACTCCAGGCGCCACCCTCTCCTGTGATCTGCAGAAGCGCCTGCAGGTCCATGCTCCCGTACTGTGACATGGCTTCATGTGCAGCCTGCATAGAAACACACTGCTGTCTGGAGTCTGCATTCAACCAAAATTATGAGAACAGACCTTCCTGATAACATTCAAATGCAGAACATTCAAATCAGACTGAAGATAGATAAATAAACCTGACCATAAAAATAAATAAATAAATAATAAAAAAATAAAAAAGCTAATTCACTTGAATGAATTTTGTAAAGGATAAGCAGCTGTTATACTGTAAATAGGTATATGTGCACTGTGACTTATCTGGTCAAATAAAATAAAAGGAAAAGAGCGCAGGAAAACAAGGTTTATTGATCTGTAACTACGCAGATACAGAGTGTAAAGAGTTATGCACAGTTCGAGGTAAGTACAAAATAGTGCCATGTGAACTGTGTTCTACAGAGAAAGAAAAGGAAAATGTACTCTGTGTGTGTCTAGATATATCTATGAATATTCATATCCCGATCAGATCACTCATTTAACCTCTACACTTTATATTTAACCTCAGTTTTTAAAGCTGTTTCACAAAACTAAATGTCAAATGTAAACAATGAAACAATTGGGTCCTGTTTACCTTTGTAAGATTCATATTATTTACCTATTCTTATTTTTACCCATTAATTATGCCATTCATCTGTCATTTTGTTATTTTTGTTTATTGATTTGCTGTGATGAGCATATACTACACACACACACACACACACACGCCTATTCATTTGCTCATACTAGCTTATACTCAAGAATTGATAATTTTAGAATTGCATGTTTTTAAGGACAGGCTGGGGACTCATGGGTTCAGGGGCTCTCGCCTCCATCCTCTCTTTCTCCCTCCTCCTGGCAGGGCTCCAGACTGTGCTAAAAATGGTCACAACTGTGACCACAATTATTAATTTGCAAGTAATAAAATGAATTAACTTGTCAGTGGAGACAGGTAGCAACCTTGGATTATTATTTTTTTATGGGTAACTAGTTATTACAATTTTTCTGCATTTATTACTTTTTTGTTTTTCTCTGTTTTCTTTCATCATGTTTCATCTTAAAATGTAACTGATAGGCCATCAAAAAATGCCTGGGTACTGGCAAAACATGACCTGACCTTCAGTGGTCATCTGCTCAACCCCAGTCTGATTCGACAGCAAGCAAAGATACAGCTGGAAAAATGGATTTCTTAACAGGTACGAATCAGTTTTTAAAAAATAAATAAATAAAAAACCACATGGTGAGAGTTGAACGCATAAATGAACACCTAAGGAAACTCCCTTAACCAGCGCAGTGATCTTGTGCATGAAGGAAAACAGCCGCGAAAGAATTCAAAGAGTTTAAAATGAAATTCAACACAGCCTGCAGCCGTGACAGCAGGCGAAGAACCACACTTCACCAAAGTCCACCAAAATTATGCTAATGAAAAAAAGCAGACTAGATGTGTTGAAGAATCAGGCATGGTGGAAAAAGGTGCACTGAAAAGCTCAATGCATATTGTTATCTGGCACATACAAAAAATCAGACACCAAGAGCTTTCTTTATCTTTTAAGAGCCAGAGACTTCTTAAGCTAACTTTTTGTCTGGAGCCCTGTAAATGTATTTACTGTTGTAGATAACAGGTTAGGCTGTGCCCAAAAAAGTAATTAGTGGGTAGCCAAGAGTTGGAGCAATCCTGCTCCAGCCTTTTGGCCTCCCGATTTATTTTTACGTTCATTTATTCTTTCATTTTTTTATTCTTCTTTTTTTATTTTCAACCAACTTAAACCTTTAATCAATGATCTTTCTGCATGATCATTTTCTTTAGCATCATAAAACGTGTTTTTGTCTGCACCAAATCAACCCATGTCTTACAACAAGTAGAGATAGAGATACGTACACTGGAAAAGTAAAACTCGCTGAGAAGTCCTGCAGTTCAGGCAGCACAGCCCCAAGAGAGGCTATGGCTCATTTTGGGCAAAGCATAAAGGGGTACTCTCTATTTTTGACACCAACTGTGGGGAAAAACTGGTGAGAAGCAGGTGCATCTCTCACCTGAACAGAACCGTGGAACTGCAGCCAGGCTTCAATAGGGATTTCATTCTGAGGTACAGAGAGAAGCAACTCAAAACAGCTCCTACAAGAAAAACAGGGCAACATTTAGTGAATGTGACCGTCAACTTGTCTCCGTCCAGAGATCAAATGTCACAGCTGATCATTTCTGACCATAAGGGCTCGAGTTGATTATTTCCAGGTCAATTCAGGTGAAGTTCAATTCATAAATAATTGATTATTTATATATTGTTTTCTGCAGCAAAAACATAGAAGCCTCTTTAATTCTGTTAGCCTAATGCAATCTGTAGAAATAATCTGGGTACAATATAAATGTATATACAAAACACTGTAGTGAATGTAAACATGTTGACTAAGAACTTTAGGACCTAGAACCACAAATTTATCCTGTGTGTGTCAAGAAAAGGATTCATTTTGTGTTACTTCTAAGATACCTGGTAGCATGTTCATGTTTTTAAGGAGTTCTAATTACACACACACACACACACACACACACACACACACACACACACGTGTGTGTGTTTCTGTGTGTATGTGTGTGTGTATATATGTACATCAAAAACACCAGATCTTGGCACGGGCCCACAATTCCCATACAAGTGCATCCCTACTTTAATGTGGCACCAGTGTTTTTGCTGGTGCATTGTGTCCACTTCAACTAGTTTCCAACCCTCAAAAACAACAACAACAACAACAACAACAACAATAATAATAATAATAATAATAATAATAATATTAAATATTGTGATGTGTATTGTTCATCATTAAAATCATGGGGTTACATTACTTCCATTAACAGGTGAGGGTGGACAAACCTGTCTGCCCTCACTTATTAAATCACACAACATATTATGTGTGTGAATGCAGCACTCACAGCGCGAGTCTCTTCAGCACGAGAGCGACGCTGGGAGAATCGGCTGTCAGGTGCGGCCTCGCCGCTGCAAAACAGTTAATGGAGAGACAGTAGACCTCCAGCAAGGACAGTCCGTGCTCCACAGAGTTCCTGCTTCCAGCATAATGCATCAGAGCCTGCACACAGACAAGAGAGAGCAGAAAATAACAGACCGTCATTCAGCTACTCATCTTTACAGGTTAGGCCTACAACTGATTCAATTACAATTCTGTAGGACAGTGGCTCTCCAGAAGTTTCCTGTGTTGCAGAAAGGTTTGAGCAAAAAATCTGGACTGCCTGAGGGTCCCTGAGGACCGATTTAAGAGCCACTGCTTTAGGAAACTTTTCCAACGCGTTACAAAATCTCAAAATTTCAATTCAACACTCCATTACATTATAACTGATTCTAACATTCCCAAATTGATGTATGTGATGTGTCAAAGACCCACACGCAAATGCAATTTTTGACCACGTGAAAACAAATCTTGTCTTCCACGCACACACACACACACACACACACACACACACACACACACACACAAAATATCTAAGCCGCTTATCCTTCTGGGTCACGGGGGCTGCTGGAACCCATCCCAGCAGTCACTGGGCAAAAAGTGTGTCTTCCACACAGGCTCCTTAATTAAATACTTATCCAATACGCCACCATGTGACTAATGAGAACTGTAATGAGAATGAGCTAACAGGTAATAAAAGCTAATAGCCACCAGTTAGCACTGTGGGACAGAAAAATAATAAAGAAAGAGGAGGGAACAGAGAAAGGTACATTAAACTAGATAACATTAAGATAGATGGATTGTACAGTTTAGATCATCTGCAATGCAAAGTTATTCTCTACTGATGTTCAGGGGCAACTAATTCCAACCAAATCACGTTTATTGTCACATCACAGGTGCATAAAAAAAAAAACACACACACACACACAACAACACAACACACACACACACACACACACCACACACTTATATGTCCTAATTTTTTATATATTTTTTTTTTAAATAAACAGTATAATTAGTAAACGGTGATGGGCCTAGCACCACTGCTGAAAACAACACTAGAGAAAACACCGTATACATCTGCTAACACTAACTACCTGAATAACCTTACATTACTTGTTAGCGACATCAGCCTTGTAGCTCCAACTTCAGACACCAAACATGCCCTGGCTCAGTGCTTAAATTTGGGGCAGGGGTAATATAGCTCACATTATGTTTTCATTAAAGTAGTTCTTTAAGGTGTAACCTAATAGTAGATCAGTGTCCAGTTTTGTGAACATGGACTAAGCCTGGTCTGGAACTAAACTAATGATTTTCTAGGGATGCATAGAAATTTCAGCCAGCAAAAAAATGGACAGAAAGGCACTTCCAGTTTTTTTGTTGGAAAGAGAAAAAGAGCTGAAAATTCAGATCAAAGATAAAATAGGCCTACAAAATGATGACATGCCTTGGATGACCAGCTGTTCTCTTCTGGTAAGAACACTGGATTTCGTTCACAAATAGCAGCCTAAACACTGTAAATACTTTATTCTATAATATTTTATTTTATGAAAACATTTTTTATTTATTGTCAACTTTTTCCAGTTTCAAACATTTCCATTTCACTGTGATTCCCATTGACACGCCTTTTTGATCTAGGATTAAGCCAAATCTGGGTCCAGAAAACTGGCCCTATACTCTTAAAAAGGATGGTTCTTCAAGGGTTCTTTAGTAAAGAAAATGGTCCTTGAAAATTCAAAGACCTCTTTGCATGATAAAAGGGTTCTCTGCATCGTTAAATGATTCTTCAGACTGAAGAATGTGCTGTACATGTTTCTGTATAGAACATTTATGAAAAGGTTCTATATAGTACCAAAAAGGGTTCTACTATTCTCACAAAGCCTGTAACAACAAAAGAACCCTTTTTGGTGCTATACACTTTTCAAAGAAGTTCTACGTAGAACATTCTCCATCAATCTGAAGAACACTGATGATGCAAACAACTCTTTAATCATGCAAAGGGTTCTTTGAGTGTTCATGGTTTTATATAGAACCATTTTCTTTGCTCATGAACCCCTGAAGAACCATCTATAGGTGTGAAGGTTTGTTAACAGTCGGTTTGGAACAACTCTGCGCAGAAGGGTCGACCCCCCCAGAGCTCGTCCCTTGATACACAGATTAACAAGCTGCTTCATTAATGAGCCGAGAGTACCAAGCCCTCTGGAGAATATCTTTGAGAAGACTCCTGATAGAACACTTCCACTTCACTCCATCTGCTAGAGTGCTAGAGTGCACTGATTGGACCTTTGGGATCAGAGCGGATGCACCTCGAGCACTATGCGATTTCCCACTTGCTCTTCTTGGCTCTCTCACACAGATAATACACACACAAACTCGTACACAAAGGGAATCCCCCTCGCCACAAATCCTGAACAGAAGACAGAGAGAACCGAGAGGGACAGTTTGGTGGGGCAAATGTCACTCCATATTTAACCCTGTGGGATATTCTTAGGCAGGTTTCGCACCCCTGGGTATTCGCAGCCCTGAAAACCAGATTCAACCAGAGTATGAAAGATACAGCAGTTTCAAGGACGATGGTTAAAAATACACACTTGTCAGCTTTGGAAAGCACCATGTATTCTCCTGCATGGCACATGACACGTTCTGATCCACTTGCATGTCGCTGCCTTTAGGGTTGCAGCGAAAAGTACCAAAAATGTGGAACAAAGTTTCTATAATTTAGGCCAGGGATCACCTATCTTTTCCACAAAGGGCCAGCGTGCCTGCAGGCTCTCATTCCAACCAAGCAGGGGGACACATCGTATAACTAACCAGCTGTTTGAAGACTGAGACCAACTGATTAAACAAGAGGAATCAGGTGCTTCTGCTTGACTGGAATAAAAACGTGCAGCCACACTGGCCTTTTGTGGATTAGATGGGGGACCCCTGATTTAGGCCATCCCTTGCATGATCTCTAAGTGGTCTACCAGACCTAGATGACCTGTCAAAAGAATATATTAGAACATAAAAGAGTTAAAGTTTTGAATTCACAACACAGAATACTTCAGCTGTCTAAAGCGCCAGTCTTTAGTAGCCTGTGCTAAAAACTCCTTGTAGAGATTGATCTACATACGTTTTAAGGAACTGTCTGACCAAAACAATCTGACAAATGAACACATCACAAACTTCTGAAACCAGAACACAATACCTCACTAGCACAGAACTGATCAATAGGGATATGATATCGGTATTACATCTGTATTGGCAGATATTTGCTTAGAGTAAATAATGGGATGGATGTTTAGATCTGACTGACAGTGCAAACTGATACTTGACCTGTTTACTGTACTCAGAATGAGTGTTTGTGATGCTAAAAAAATTAATTTCATTCAATTGCTGCATTTGTAATCCTACAGAAATAAGTGTTACAGATTTACTCCTAATTTCAACATTGTATAAATGTTTACGTATCAGCACTGGCACACACACAGACGTAGACACACACATACATACGTACATACATACATACATATACATATAAATATATATATATATGCTGTATATATAGGCTGTGTAGAATCTGTCAATAAACTTATGCACATCTTTTACATTTTATTGGACCTAAGTGATCTGTCAAACGAACTTTTGAAAGCAAGGCACGGGGATACCTCACCAGACTGGATGAAATCCAGGGCCAGGTTTAAAAGACCTGTGCTAAAAACACAGCAGGCAGAGCGCACCAGGCCTTATCCTCGCTGGGGCTGTCCTACAGGGCCCCCAAAGACCGAAGTGAGGGGGAGCCGTCAGGAGAGCGCAGCATCCATCAGAACAAACGCAAAGGACTGGCACTCACAGCGGTTGCCACAGCAACGCTATGGCTGCTGGTGAGAGAGCTACCGAGCATGTCCTGGTGAAGCCAGTTTCCATTTTGTTGCTCTTTTCAACAAAAATAAATAAATAAATAAATAAAACAAATAAATAAAATAAATAAAACTCACATTTCCAGTTCTGGACACTTAGGAATGGCTAAATTCCCATCATGCCTAGAATGAAAACTCATTTCGATACCCTAATGCATTACTGCATTATTCAACACATTGCATATTATGTCTTTACCTAATGTGCGGTTTGTTCTTCCTGGAAACAAATGTGAGTGAAGTTATTTTTTGCTCCCCTCAGCCAGATGTGCAAAAATAGGCATAAGAGAAAAATAATAAAAAGCTGAACAGAAACCCTTTGGCACGCTTGATTTGAGCGCGACCCTGCACTTACTTTGGTAGGGAACTACGTTTCAGTGCGTGCACTTCTAAAACCAGCCTCCTTCAGACAGATATGAAAATGCACGCATGTTATTCAATGCATAAATTGTATGCTGAGTACAAAACACGCAAAAAGTAATTTTTCTCATTTTTCTTCCTTAACTTGCTCTGCAATCTGCAAAGACAAGATAAGGAAAATTCACAGTCACTTCACAAAGAGGAACAACAGGATCTGGCCATCTACAAGCAAAACTTAGCCTTGCTACGTGACCAAGATCACACACTGTCCCCCAGGTGGGGCACTAGCCCAAGTGTCCTGGAAATAATGAACTTGGGAAAGTTGCACACTCCATTTATAAAACGGCCATGCAAAAATGAATAAATAAGCATGTAAACACAAAAAGGGGAGATCAGGTCAAGGCCAACGCTGCCCAGCAGCATAGAGACAAAAACAGTCGCCCCACCCCACACTAGCCAGCTGGAGAAGCCCCTACAAACGAGACCCCCAGAAAGAACAAAGTACACATTCACAATCATAAGACTGTGTGCACAGGCTGATTAACACAGACATGAAGGAAAGCCAGGAAACAGAACTGAAAGCTAATGCGCACCGCTTCCTTCAGTGCAAAGGTAGTTTGCACGAGGCTTAAGTTGGCTTCCTATTCTCGTTAGAATTGTCGCGTTCCATCTTAAATAGCGCAGCACTGGTGCACCATTTAAGGTGGAACGGGAAAATTGGCATAAGAAGCTGACTTCAGCTTCGTGTTTGCACGGACGGGGGTGAGGAGGGGTGGGGGGTTGAAGGTCTTTCCCAACTACACGCACTCCAACCCACCCAGGAGGCTGCCTGGCCTTGGCTTTGCAACTACCTAAATAAATAAAACACGCGCAGATCTGACCAGAGACGCTCTGCGAACTAAACTAACGCATATTTACACAATACAGCGCATGCATGAACGCCATGAACGCGCACGGGAGCGCGCTGCTGACAGCACAAACAGAAACCCTCCTCCGCCGCCTCTCTGCACCGTTTCTGTTGTGTTTTTTTTTTTTCCTTCTTCTTCTTCTTTCCTGCTCTCTCTTTCTCCCCCCCTCTCTCTCTCTCCCGTTACGGTTACCTGGCAGAAGCTGTCGCAGTACTCGGTTGAGGACTCCTCGGACACGTCCTGGTGCCGTAGCCCGGCCTCCAGCTGCTGCAGCGTGGCCTGCAGGCTCTCCATGGCCCAGAAGGCGTCGTGTTCGGCCGGGCTGCTCCACTCCGCCTCCGCTCCGTCCGCCATCTTCAGCGCGAGCCACGGCGCGTCCGCAGCCCACCGAGTCACGTGGCGCGCGCGGCGGGGGCGTGGCTGCCAAATTGGGTGGCAGGGTTGCCAGGACCTAACAACTGCAAAGATTCTTGAAAAATAATAAAAATGATAACTGTACTTTTTTTTGTAAAGTACGGAGCCCCTAACGTGACGTGGTGATTCATTTTTAATAAGCAGTGGCCAATAATTAATATACGAGGCCACAAATTAACATATGAGGCTACAAATGACTATTTTGAGGCCACAAATTGATATATGGATTGATAACGGAATCAATATATTACTTCATGGTCTCAATTTATTAATTTTGTATCCTCAAAATAGTAATTTGTGCCCTCAATATATTATTTCGTGGCCTCAATATAGTAATTTGTGGCCTCAGTGTAGTAAAGTGTAACCTCAATATAGTTATTAAATTGTGGCCGTAATATAGTAAATTGTTGTCTTAAAATATTAATTTGTGGCTATGACGTATTAAAAATTAATCACCTTGTCACATTAAGGGCTCCATATGAAACTAGCAACATCATGTTTTGGTCATGTCCTGTAACAAAAACATTCTGGGTTTCTTTTGCAAATATAAATCAAACATGAGGTAGAAAATGTCGCAGTTTTTTAAGAAAAGAAATATCAGGCTAATATGTAACCTCACTGAAAACATCTTTAGTGAGTAATTAAATTATTAAATACGGAGCCCCTAACACGACACGGTGATTCATTTTTAATAAGCAGTGGCCAGGAATTAATATATGAGGCCACAAATTAACATATGAGGCTTCAAGTTACTATTTTGAGGCCACAAATTAATATATTGAGGCCATGAATTAATAATTAATGCCACAAGTTCAGTTTCTCATAACTTGTGGCCTCAATTTATTAATTTAGTAATTAAATTATTAAAGTACGGAGCCCCTAACGTGACATGGTGATTCATATATAATAAGCAGTGGCCACAAATTAATAATCGAGGCTACAAGTTCAGTTTCTCATAACTTGTGGCCTCAATATATTACTTCATGCCCTCAATGTATTAATTTTGTATCCTCAAAATAGTAATTTGTGGCCTCAATATATTATTTTGCGGTCTCAATATATTAATTTGTGGCTTCAATATAGTAATTCATGGCCTTAATATAGCAATTCATGGCCTCAGTATAGAAAGTTTTGGCCTTAATGTCATAAATTGTGACCTCAATATAGTAAATTGTGGCCTCAGTATAGTAATTTGTGGCCTCAATACAATAAATTGTGTCCTCAATATAGTAATTTGTGGCCTCAATATAGTACTTTGTAGCCTCAATATAGTAAGTCATGGCCTCAGTGTAGTATGTTGTGGCTTCAATATAGTAATTTGTGGCCTCAATATAGTAAATTGTTGTCTCAATATAGTAAATTGTGGTCTCAATATATTAATCTGTGGCTATGCTTTATTAAAAAATCACCTTGTCACATTATGGGCTCCATATGAAACTAGCAACATCTAGTTTTTTTTTCGGTCATGTCCTGTAACAAAAAACATTCTGGATTTCTTACACAAGTATAGATAAAACATGAGGTAGAAAATCTCACCTTTTTAAGGAAAGAAATATCAGGCCAATATGTTACCTCACTGAAAACATCTTTTGTGAGTAATTAAATTACTAAATGTTATTAGTAATCATTTGCAAGTTAAAATTGTGTGAAACTATAAGGTCAGTGGAGCTGATAAAATGGACAGATGTAAATGTAGTGGGCTTAATTTTATGGCTGATAACATTAAACATTGTCTCATGAACAATATGTATTATCCTAATGTTTAACCCAGCTGAAAAGATTCCAAATGCATGTTTTCTGATTCAATTAATTAATATTGATGAATGAATAAAAATGAAAATGGTGTAGAAAATCCTGCATTTACACATTTTGGTTTAGATCTAAAGGCACATTTGCAGACTCCGCCAGAATGTAAAAACAAAAGCATGAAAGCTATGCGGACTTTTTTGTAATATATATGTTTTACATGTAACAAATATCCATTCTTTACTTGTGTTATTTAATCATGTAATCTTGTTTGTTCTGTAATGTAGGTATTGTAATTATTCAGTTACAAATACAACACTGCCAACCCAAAGCTAGTACATCAAACCTTCTGGTAAAGAAATTTAAGTATTTGAGCTAAATTTAAAAGTTGGCTTCTCAGTAAGAGAAAGAAGGACTAGCTAGTAGTGTCCAGCTTCATGCAGTAGTATTGGATAGTAGTAGTAAGCTGAGCTCAACCCAGAGTTAAACAACTGATCTCAGATCTGATTCCTCAAAAACTGATTCTAGATCAGCACTCCTGAGGTGGTTTGTGTAAACAGGGCCTGCCTCTCTGGTAGTAGTCCTTTTGCTACTACAACTCAGCTAGGCTTGTAGGGTCATCGTCCTGTCCTAGGATGGTCAAAAAGCTGATCTTTTGGTTACTGAGGTTAAGGGAGGATCCCCTGCCCCATGACCCAGGAGGATGAGTGGCTTAAATGAAGAGTTAGTGAGTGGGTATAATCCACTTTCAGAATGGATACTGGTCTATATGAACTGCACAATTCTTTATCTTTTCCTTCTATAGGGACGTCTGAGATTGATGCCTATGAGGGATGAGGGATATCTGCTTCCTTAGGAGACCAATTAAATGAGGATAATGATAGTGGTCAAATTTCACACCTCAAGATCTTAAACTATTCTGCAAGGTACCCATCACTTCCTGGGGTCTTGTTATTTTATTAAATTATTAATTATAATCTAACCCCTGCTGTGATTTCCTCGGTTAATAATGCATTTTGGTGTGTCCCAATTGATGGCAGATCCAAGGTATCAAGAAACACCTTAACAGTCGGGGGGGTTTCCCTGAGTTGTCTGTGAATAGAGTGTTCTATAATAAGATAAGAGGGCCCTTTCTATGTCATCTGGATTATGTGAAATCATGCCTGTTTGTGGATTTATTATCTTGTAAATGGCATTTCAAGTCTGTTGTTTTTGCAGAAGCCCTTGTGATTCATAGTATGTTTACTCTAGATATTTGAGCTTTATTTCAGATTCCTCCCTGTATATGTTGTCCAATTCAGAATTTCATACTCAGAATCTATATATATTATTGGCCCTTTATTGTCTTTAACAGTCAATTATTTAAGTTATCTTTTAACCTTTTAATGAGCTTTAAGTAATTTTGCTCCAAGGACCGCCTTGCCCAAATCTCAAAGTATTTACTTTGCCATTGTCATTATTTTCAATGTATTGTTTTGGATGATGTTAGGGTTATTAAAGATGCCTGTATTCAGTTGCTAAGTTCAGCTTTTAGATCTAGTATTTAAATATAGATTGAGATATACAGCTGAAAGATCATGTAATAACTTTCTGTGAGGGAGCTTTTAGAGGTGGACGTCTGGTTCCTATCACCACCATTGTGAACAACTCTGGCTCTGTAAGTTTCTCTAGAACAGAGCATTTCACGCCAGTCCACTCTAAATGACTTTGTTTACATCTTAACAGTTCAAATATGCAGATTTTTTGTTGTTTTTTGTTAGAAGTTCCTTTAAGATAGAAATTTTAATATAATAGCATCATAGAAGGTTATTACATAAAATAGTTATGAATATACTGCCTGAGATATAGTTTTATGAAAGTTTTGTGGTCTAGCATATTTGTAAACATATTTTTGGTGGAGGGATATATGCAAGGAGTTGTAAGGTAAAATAGTCCCCAAAGAAAACTTATTTTTTCAGATTTATCACTATTTTACCATCATCAACTATTTTACCATCATCAACTTTTTACCATCATCTACTTTTAAAACTCAGAAGACACGTGTAGGTTCACTGGTGGTTTTGGATTTTAAATAAAATGGCTTTTTTTGTGTTGCAGTCAATGTCAAAATTATGCAGACATTTTGAAAAATTGGTGGAATTGCCCTCTCTCTTCCACACTCACCCATATACACTAGTGCATGTAGAGGCTGTACTTTCTATAAGCACCACCAGGAGGTACAAAAAGTGAACTTGCACCGGTATATTTAGGCTATTTCAGCCTATTATCTTCACTAATGATTATCTGCCTATCATTCTGCACTTTGCCATGTTTAATGGCCCTCAGCCAGGCATATTTTATCATTACAGATTAAACAGAGGGTGTTGCTGATAAATGGTCACAGTAGATGAGCCGTCTCTGAAGAGCACACTGAGACTCCATGCAGATAGTTATACTTGACGCAGAGGATCAGAAATCATGAAGTTTTTCATACTGGCCGTCACCACACATGTTCTCCTGTGCTGTGTAAATGGTGAGTGAAAATCATGCAGACTAGTCCATGTGTATGAGGACCAGGCTGGATGCTTCAGATGTTTGATTATCTTTCAACAAATATTAGTAATTTGTTTGCATGTCTGATCAAACTGTGATAATCACTCTGGTAGAAACTTCTCACCTATCTCCTCTTTCAAATCTGACCTGAAAGCGTGTCATGTTTTTTTTCTACTGAGTATCTGACCTGTATTTATTGTTTTGTTTCTTTTTCTTGTTTTACCCATGACTCTCACTACTGTGCATCTTCGTTGGGTATTGCTTGGTGTTGTTTTTCATTTGAAACCTTGTTTACCTTTGTTTTTCTTGTGATATTCATGCACTTGTTGGCCTTGTTTTTGATGCACTGTAATGCAACCTTAAGATTTGGAAAGGTGTTATATAAATAAAACAATGTTATTGTTGTTAATAATAATAGTAGTAGCCGTAGTATTACTACCTTAAAAACTGACAGCATAAAGTTGTCAACTGACACAAATGTCTTCCAATGAGTTTCACTCATTTATGCATAGAGAAAAAACTGAATGTTTCTACATCTAATGACAATGTTGTTAGTGCCAAAGAATCCATCAGAAAATGAACTAGTCTTCATAAGATTCCATAAGATGGAATATTTTTCAATGAAAATGAGTGTATATGGTAATAATACTCTTGATTTGTTGATTTTCTTTGTGGTATCTAGGTAGATGCAGCCAAGTAAGCTCTCCTATTGGTTAAGACTTCAGGAGCTTGCCTCTATCCCAATTCTTATACCCCTACCCCTTGTTTTTGAGGGTCACCTTGCCCCCTGAAACTGAGTTACATAGGGTAGTGGTTGAAACCATCCTCTACGAAATGGGACCCTCAAATAAAGAACATTACTCTCTTAACAGGCTACTAGCGCTGCTCTGTAGGCAACCCTGCCAGTCTGCAGTGATAGCAGAGGAGCAGTAAAGCTGCTGCTGGTCTTTAGTGTAATTTAGGGAATCATTTGCATACAAAGAGGGGGGACACAACAATTATTTATTATTGCCTGCCCCTAATTCTTCAGTGAAGTGAAGCTGAAGTCAGATATTCGCCGAATATCTCGAATATAACAAATTTTCCCATTCCACCTTAAATGGAGCAGCAGTTACATTCTGGAGCTTCAGGCATCAGAGCTGCTGCACCATTTAAGGTGGAACAGGAAATTTAGCTAGATAGCTACCGAGACATGAGGATACTCCAAGCAAGTTTTTAGTCTTATATTGAAAAAAAAGGACCATAATACTTTCAAATGACATAAAACAAAAATAATACAATGGTTATTGTGATTTTTAACGGAGATAATAGCCTCATTTGTGGGTTTCTTTGGTTGCTTCTGCAGCCATTTTGCCAGTTTTTCTTTTTTTTTTCTCATAACACTCATAATCAAGAAGTAGCAGAGGAATCAACCAATCACACTTTGATTTACAGTGGGTGGGAAAAACATCACTCTAGACCTTCTGGAAGTTCTAGATATGTCACTGACTGTAATTATAGCAGATTCTGGTTAGTTAGGAAAGGAAAACAGCAGTGACAGCTCTGTCAGGGCTATTTACTGAAAAAGTCACTGTAAAACTGATACACAAAAGCTACAAATATATGGTAATATATTACAAGCTTCAAGTAGAACATAATCTACAAGGTTTCAATGTTCTGGTTTAAACTAGAATGACCAAAAATGTTCATACGCATTGGCATTAGCTTAGTGCTAACATAATACTAGAATTCCATAGGGGCACTAGTAGAAATTAGCATTTACATTTACATTTACAGCATTTAGCAGACGCATTATACAGTAAACTGTAGCATTGTTCTAGAGTCGTTTTTTTCTTGTTTTTGACCACGTTTCAACATTTCTGGCCTCTGTGAAAGTCTGTTAAATTTGTTATGTGTATGTTTTGTTCTTGTTTGTCCTAAAGGAGACTGGTGGAATGAATATGAAGAGGCCTTAAAACACTACAGTCAGGAAGAGCTCAGTTAGGTATGAAATTAGCTGTGCGTGCACTGCTACAGTTTACTGTATGATGTGGACCAACAGTAGAAAGGAAATCTGTTGCAACAAAATTGGCATTACCAAACTACACTTCTGCCTCTGTCTTCCTTGCTTTGCCACTTTATACTCTTTCAATTATGGCTCTTGTGACTGAGTTGCCATTTTAAGCGGCTGTGGGTTGCAGACAGGAAATAACATGTTGATTCTTGCAGGAGCAACCAGGAAAAATTCAGCCCCAGAGCTTCCAGCACCCTCCATTCCAATGTCCAGACATGAGCCCCTCCCCCACCGTGCCCACCTCAGGTAACACTCACTTCTGTACCTTCCTCAGGTAACACTCATCTCTAGACCTGCCTCGGGTAACATTTCTACACCTGCCTCAGGTAACAGTCACCTCTATACCTGACTCAGGTAACACTCACTTCTATACCTGACTCAGGTAACACTTATCTCTAGACCTGCCTCAGGTAACACTTCTATACTTGCCTCAGGTAACACTCATGTATGTGCTTCAGTCAGGTAACACTCCCCTATATATCTGTCTCAGGTAACATTTATTTCTATACCAGACTCAGGTAACAATCACCTCCATATCAGTGTCAAGTAACACTCACCTCTCTACCTGACTCAGGTAACACTCACTTCTATACCTGCCCTAGGTAACATTCATCTCTATTCTTCAATCAGATAACACTCCCCGATATATGTGTCTCAGGTAACCTTTATCTCTATACCTGACTCAGGTAACAATCATCTCTATACCTGACTCAGGTAAGACTCATCTCTATACCTGCCTCAGGTAACACTCACTTCTATACCTGCCTCAGGTAATATTCATCTCTATACTTGACTCAGGTAATAGTCCCCTGTATACCTGTCTCAGGTAACATTTATCTCTATACCTGACTGAGGTAACAGTCACCTCTGTACCTGACTCAGGTAAGACTCATCTCTATACCTGACCCAGGTTAACTCTCATCTCTATACCTGCCTCAGGTAACACTCATCTCTATACCTGACTGAGGTAGCAGTAATTTCTATCCGTGCCTCAGGTAACAGTGGACTCACTACCTCAGATACCACTCTCCTCTATGCTTGATCTGGGTACCACTCTCCTCTATACCTGCCTCAGGTAACAGTAATATCTGTACCTTTTCCAGTTAGTAGTCTCCTGTATACCTGATTCAGGTAACAGTCACCTCTGTAACTGACTCAGATAACACTTATCTCTATACTTGCCTCAGTTAACACTCCCCTATATATTAGTCTCAGGTAGAACTCACCTCTATACCTGCTTCAGGTAACATTTATCTCTATACCTGACTCAGGAAACATTTATCTCTATATCTGACTCAGGAAACATTTATCTCTATATCTGACTCAGGTAACATTTATCTCTATACCTGACTCTTACAAGTCTATAACTAATCTTAACATGATTTTAACCAAAAAATGATAACTATAATGCTAACTGCTAGGTTTTGTGCTCCTATGTTGTTCATTCAGTGCTAACTATGTTAGTAGTTTTAGCCAAAACATCCCTTTAATCAGTGTTTCTAAGTTTAGCCTGTGTGTCATGACTGTGTTGCAGTGGAGCGAGTGAAAGCAGCGGACATCAAAGTCATCGCAGCTTTGGGAGATTCTCTGACTGTAAGCAGCTCAATGGCTTCTTCCTAATAAGTGCACTACATAGAGTATTAAAACATGGCTTTTACATTTATTCGCACATATAGTGATTGACTATTTATCTGCAAATTATGT
This sequence comes from Colossoma macropomum, assembly GCF_904425465.1. Lineage (NCBI taxonomy): Eukaryota > Metazoa > Chordata > Actinopteri > Characiformes > Serrasalmidae > Colossoma > Colossoma macropomum. The sequence continues at coordinate 11,124,219 of NW_023494803.1, forward strand.
AAAGATTATTATTTATTATTGAATTTCATTTATAATTTTATTTATGCTTCATTTTGGCAGATGTGGTCCATCATGTTGGTGTGCATAATATGACATTAATCGTGTTTCTCATAGTAGTAGTGTTTTGGAAGGGTCATTATGTGGCTGAGCAATTGATTTAGAATGTTCTGTATGTTACTCTTAAGCAATATCAGAAAGTAAGTAAGTTAGACTTTGCTACTTGTGCTGACCTTTTATTTTATTTTATTTTATTTGTTGGTGCTAGAGTCAGTATCTTCAGTGGTGCTAACTCACTGAATCTTTTCGCCGTCTTTCTGTCAGACTGCCATTGCGGCCAATGCTTCTAACCTCCTGGGAGTGCCATTTGAGTATCGTCACGTATCATGGAGGTAAGCTCCAACAATCTGGAATCAACTCCACAAAACTCACTGAAACTACCTGTTGTTTAGTGGTGAAAATGCCACAGTATTGAGTGCAGTAAGTGGCTGGGGAATAGGGATGGAGTGATTACTGGTTTTAATGATATGTGATATGATATATAACATTACAAAACTCTGTGATAACTATATAATGCAAGTGGAAGTATATAGCTCTACTGCTACAACACACGTATACATATATTATAATATATAATGTTATAATCTGGTCCCAGTTTCCCAAAAGCATCTCAGTGTTAAGATTCAGTGTTCAGTGTGGTGCTCGCTCTACTATTTAAGAATCATCTGTTGTCTGTTGAGATCCAGCCCTGAACAGTAAACAGTAGCAGTGCTGGGGATAATTTCATATTTATTCAGATTGTAGTTGAATAAATGAAGAGTAAGAACAAAATCCTCACAGGCCTACTTCTCTCTCTCACTCTATCAATGCTCTGTCTATACTGTATCGTGTGGCTCTGTAACTCTGATAGGGGATATATTCACTCTCCTCTGCAGACTAATTAAGGCCAGTGGTCATAATAATAAACTGACGTTTTATTGATTGTGTTTTTGCATAATCACCTGCTTTTATCTCCCTCTTTGCAGTATTGGGGGTCATGGAACATATCAGGATGTTATCACTCTTGCCAGTAAGATATGATATTACTGAGATAGAATTGAATAATAATAATAATAATAATAATAATAATAATAATGTTAGAGATAATAAAGTTAACTCTTACTGTTCAGATGAGAAATATATTTTTACTGTCACAACAAAAAACTTCATATCTCCATTTTTGTCGTTTTTCAATTTTTGACATAATATGAAAATGCCTGTTGGCCTTTACATTGTGTGTAAATTTCATGATGAATGCACCAAAGGAAACAGCCCAAAATAACTCTAAGAAATGTCTGGTTCTGTTGACTTACATTAAAAAAGTATGTTTTTCCTTCTCCTGTAAAGTTCTCATTTTGGAGATACAAGGTTTTATTGTATATTTTGTATATATATATATATATATATATATATATATATATATGCTACATATGCGCTGGATTCTATTAAATGTATCTTTCTCACTATCTTTTTCAGACATTGTGAAACTTTTTAACCCGGATGTCCTGGGCCCGGCCCCGGTGCGGACCTTACACAACTACCCCACAACTCTTAACGAGACTGGTTTCAATTTAGCCGTCACTGGACACAACACAGTGTGAGCGCTACATGTTTACCTACTAGTGTCTGAAAAGGGTATTACATCATATATTCATATCTACAGTGCTCGAAGCTTGGGATTGGTCAAGGAACATGACCAGTTTGTGCATTGTGAATTGAGTGTCAATTAATGAAATAAAAATCGTTAACATTCAATGATCATTCAAAAATAACATGCAATATAGGTTACATATTGGAAACAACTACAGCTTGTTCGGAATTTTGGACACATCTAAAAATGTTTGACATGCCTTTGCAACAACTTTTTGTCTTATTAATAATAGTCATTTCAAACTTTTAAACAGTACTGTAAATGCTTTTGGAGTTTAAAGTTTTAAGCTTTAATTTGACGCTTCCCTAAACCAACCACGTTTAATCAACATGTTAATATTTTTAATAATATATTATTTGTATGGGCAGTTACAATAATGTTGCAATGGGTTTTAGGCCTTCCAGCATATTCTTAGTACAGAGTGAGTCTGCAATATTTAGAAAACAGTACAGTAAAACTGAATGACATTTTTCATATGTAAGCAGTTATGCAGCTATCCTTTTCCACTGCAGGGCCGAACGGTTCAGAGTATGGAGGGAAACCATTCCAGTGGCGTTTCCACATGGACACGGTTCGACACGGAACACTTAAAACAAGGCTCAGCTAGCTTTTTTTCGGCACGGTTAGCTAACCGTACTACTGTTTAAAGGATAAAGACTGGTATCTGATAGCACAATATTTGAATGACTGATGTTGAAGTGATAGAAAGATAAAAATTAGACTTGTTCTGTGGCGCTTTGAGCTGTACCCCGCTGGCCGATGCTAATGCTAGTGTAGTTATCCGGCTACATCCGCAGTACAGGCTGTTTCAGTAACAGTTGCTCAAACAACACCCGTTTAGAGGATAAAGAATCTGAGAACAGCCGATAGACTGGAGTTGGAGTGACAGACGGTATCAAACCAGTTTTGTGGTGGGTGGTGGGTGCGTGGCTATTAGCCTGTTAGCGGTTAGCCACTCATTTGTGAAGTTATCTTGGGTATTTCCTGGTTCTGATTTAGCAGTGCAACAGATGGAAAAAGAAACTGTAACCGGTCCAGAGCAGCGTGGAATGATCCAGTACGGCCATAAGTCCACAACATTGTTATACTGTTTTAGTTTTAATGTCAGTGGATATTATTTTCACTTGGACTTCATCTGGACTAATTTGATATGTATTTCAGTTGATGAACATGCTTTTGTGTTAATAGGTTGGTTTGAATTTACAGTGATGACCTTGATATGTGGCACTTTGTACCTTAAATGCAAACCACTAAGAATTATATCATCATGTTATTACTGTAATTACTGTTATTATGGCAATAGATGTTTAATGCCCTTTGAAAAGGGCACGCAGACTGATCTTACTGCAGGGCTGCTGCATCATCTATCATGTTAACATTTTAAATATAGATGTTTCAACATGTCACACGTTTTTGTAGTGGGGTTTTTACTGTAGGTGCTGATGAGACACGCTGGTTATTTTCTTTCCAGAAATTTCTCTGAACAGGCCAGAAACTTGATCGACACCTTCAAGACCTACCCAGTAAGATCTGATTATTTCCTATTGACCTTCAGTAACTCAGCACACGTACAAAATAATCACTCTTTCATTAAAGTAAATCAGGTGCAAATCCATGTGATGGCTGGAGAGCAGCAAAAAACTAAATCTGTGGTCCTCTAACCTACATATTCATAACTTTAAAAAATCCTGTTTTGTTTTACTGTTTTAAGGGTGTTATTAGTATTTGTTCTAATGTTATATAGTGTTTTACTGCCAAGATTAATAGCTTTACACAATTTTTCATAGCTGTCTAAGATAACTAGATACACACAGGCTATTTGTGTTTTGACCTTTTTAGGGTTTGAATTTTGAAGAGGACTGGAAGTTGGTGACTATCTTAATTGGAATGAATGACATCTGTGATTATTGTAAAGACAAAGTAAGTCTGCCTTTTCACCATCAACTGCCTTCATTCAATACCACATTGAGATGTTTTCCATTTTGGAGTAATTAATTAAGTTACTTTCAAGTAATAATGCTCAAATTATTTTTGCGTGATAAGTTACTTTTAAGTAAATGCATAATTCAGTTTTAAGTACTTGATTTACTTATGAGTAAATTCTTGAGTTACTGTTAGGTAATTACTTGACGTACTTTTGAGTAAATGTGTGAGTTATAATTAAGTAATTGCTTGATTTACTTGAGTTACTTTTGAGTAATATTTTATTTTTGACTAATTACTTGAGTTATTTTGAAGTAAATGCACGAGTTAATTTTAAGGAATACTTTATTTTTGAGTAATTGCTTGAGCTTTTGAATAATTATTTGAGGTACTTTTAAGTAATTACTTGAGTAATTTTTGAGTAATTACATGATTTACTTTTGAGTAATTAAACGACTTATGTTTGAGTAAATACCTGAGTTAATTTTGAGTAATTACATGATTTACATTTGAGAAAATACTTTACTGTAGTTAGTTGCTTTTGTGTAATTACTTGAATCAATAAAAGTTGTTTAGCGTAGTTACATAAGTCAAATTCATACATATATTCCATTATAATAGTTGACTCTCGCAAACTTCTTGCCTTAAATAAAATGAGTTATCATTTATTAATTGTAACAATTTTTAGAATCAGGTGTGAACTATACAAATCTTCATAAACCATGTGAGTGAGCTTGACAGTTTTTTATGGCCTATATATTAATATCAATAACAAGTTGACCTAGTGTTTTGACAAATAATGCTTTCTAGCAGCTGCCTTCTAATATATATATCTGTCTCAATGTGAAATATCTCAGTGTAAGAAACACTGTTTGTTTGTTTGTTTGTAGACAATATTTTCCCCTGACAGCTTTATCTACTACCTCACCGAGTCTCTAGAGATGATGATGAACGAGGTAATTCTTTATCTATTTTGTGTGTATTTATTTTGTCATGCACTTATTCTGTATCAAAATACAGTAAATAAAGCAGGAATGGACAATGTCATAGAATTACATTATTATATTATTATATGTAATAGTCCTACAAAAAAGTACACAAATGCAAGACTACAGGGCATTTTGGGCAATCAACACTTAGTCAAGGACTAGGCCTAATCCATGTGCAAGAATAGTTTACTTTAAGCACTTTTAATATAAAATACCCTTCAGAAAGCTGGAATTATAGTAGTTTTAAAGTATGAAACTTTGTGCATCTTCGTTGCATTTCCACAGTGTTAGAATGGAGTTGATATTATACAATACATGTCATAATATTGATGTCATGTGTCTCTCCATCTGAAAGGTTCCTCGAATGATCGTGAACGTGGTGCAGATCCTTACCATGAAGCCTCTGAGAGAAGTGAAGAAGCCAAACCTGGGCTGCATACTTCAAAAGTAATTTCTTACACACACATTGAGAATATCGGTCAGTAATACACAGCATATTTGATGGTTTGCCCACCTCCCACCCTCCCTCAGTTATTGTTGCCATGCCACACTTTCAGCTCAGACAGCCTGGTAGCATCTGTATTGCTACTTTCACATGCAGTTGAGACAGGAGTCTTCTCTGAGACTCATTTACAATGTATACACGTTCAAGTGGTTTATGTGAGAGATAAACAGAACGCTGAGCTTGTAAAATGAGTGCTGTTGTTTATCAGTTATCTGCTGTCTGTTGGCTGTGGCCTATGTATTGATGTTTTGAACTCGAAGCAGTGGTGAACTGTGGCTTAACTGTACCTTGTTTTGATATTTTTACACCTAATACACCTTTACGAATGTTTTTGATCACAAATGCAGGCGCTAACAGATCTCAGCTTTGCTTTTTAACATTATTTGTAATTAGACATCATATTAAAATGTGTATTAGATTTATTAGATATTAGATCAGTCTATTTTTAATAATGAGGTAAAGTTTAGCTTACCTTGGAGCCAGGGTTAGTCTGATTTTTAGACGTTGTTTTCACGTAGCTGTAAGTTTGATCTTCCACTTTTTCAGCTTCTTCAGGAAGAAAATAAAAACAGCTCTAACTCCAGATGATCAAAATAGTGTATGTTTAATTAAATGTTCCTCAGAAACACCTTTTCACATTTCTCAGCTCAATAACTCTGGCCACTGCCGTTTTCACTGCAGGTTTGTTAGAGTGAGTTATGTGGTGTTTTTTGCTTATTGGAAGGAGTACCGTTTAGAGGCAAGTTTTTGTTTGATTGATTTGATTTAGTTTAGATTTTGATTGGATACGAGGCATTTCAGCAGGGAAGTTGTTTTGAGTTGGGGGTGCTAAAGTTTTAAGCAGCATTTACGTGACGTGAACGATGATTTCATGCAAAATTATTTGCCTTTTTTCCATTTAAAACTTTTCAATACTTTACATCAAACAGAACGAGTCACACTGCACTAAAATGAGGTGAGAGACACAACACATCCTCTTTGTGGTCTCTCATTCTAGACAAACTTTATGCAAATTAACTAAAGGACAACTAATCAGACTGTTGATATGTCGTACCAGTTGTGTCACACCAACTGTCATACAGTGAGATTTAATACAGGAAAGCACACTGAACGGGAAATATAGCAGTTGAAAAAAGGTAAATATTATTTTAGATTTTTAGATTTTTTAAGTTTTAAAACAGTATTAGGCTGCTTTGGGGTTCAGAGCTGGCCTCTATCTCTGCACACACTTTATCACTTTGCACCTCAGCCTGCGTGTGTTGACCCCCAAAGAAGCCAGCTGTTGTCAAGGGAAGTGACCCAGTGTTAGCTTAGTTCATGGCTACTGTAGATCTTGAAAAAGTAAATACAAATAGAAAAAAATGTGCAAATTCCTCTCTAAAATAAGCAAACATGAGTCTTTGCTATGGTCAAATTATTAAAAAGTTCAGATCTCTGTATTATTATTATTATTGTTGTTGTTGTTGTTGTTGTTGTTTTTAGTCCTGAAATCAGACTGCAGCCCCCTCAGCACCCCCACTTCCCATGTCTCTGCATGTCAGTCATTATTTTAAAGACAATCAATTGGATGATTAGGAGCTGGGACAGGTAACAGGCAAAATGGGTTGGGTTGCTGTCCCTGGGCGATGCTACTATAACACATTTTTCTCTCTCTCTGTAGAAGTTTCTGTTCTTGTTTGGTCTTGCCTGACGAGAACTCAACTGAACTGGCAGAGCTGGCTGAAGTCAACCAGCAATTCCAGGTGTGCAGTTCAATCTAATTCTTTACATATTTAGATGAAATGTAAAGGGGATCCTTACTGTTAAGTAGTATTTGTATGCCTTAAAATAGTGTACAAGTCCAATACTATTAAATATGATGCATAAGCCAATTGGAAATGTTTTGTTTATTGTAAAAACATGACAAAATCCGTCAACCTCTTGGTCCCCATTGCACTGAATTCAGTCCTATGGAAAATAGGACAATCAAAAGCTTTTTCTCTTGGATGATGTCACAGTAGCTAAAGTTAGAAAGCCTGAATTTGAGTTAAGTTAGATATTTGGCATCTGTTTCTTGTTCAGGGATCGAGAAAGAGAGCAACCATTTGGAGGATTTTGTCTATTTTTAATAAAGTATTGTATATAACGTCAGCAGTACTGAACATGTACACAATATAGCCAGTAGAGTTTAGATTTAACCCTACATCCTTTAAAAATGTTTTAAGGGCAAAAATAATGGTTACTGTATATAGAACCTTGACAACTCACTTGAAGAGACAAATGGTTCATTGCATGGTTAACTGTTTCTAATGTATGAAGGAAAAACTACGGTATAGGGTTCTTTAAAGAAAGTGGTTCTGTTTAGCAACATAAAGTGTTCTGCTACTGTTACAAGTCATTTGCTAGTAACTAATATTATAATATTAAGGAATAGTTCAATGAAAAACTTTTTCCACATTACTCCAAACGATCAGCCAAGACATGTTTAATGTCACTTTATACAGCAGTTCCAGCCATGCAAGATGATTGGTTGAGAAGCGTTCTAACCGTGCTTATTTTGCCATAACATTACAGGTTTTTCATAAACACTGTATCACTCCGATGAGACGCTGTTGCTAAGCAACGACTTTGACAGCTGTTGGAGATGCTCAAGCTATTTCAACGTTTTTACGTCTTACTTTGTGCACAAACAGAAAATGGATACTTTTAAGATCACATTTGACCGACAGCCGATTAGGTCAGACTCTGAGGATGAGTCTACACTAAATTCCCAAACTGTTAGTTGGTCTGTGTGGAGCTGGAGAACAAACCGCTGACTGTGCAGAGTGAGTGGAGCTCGTTACTCTGACGTAGCAACAAGCTTCTTGTTAAGGAACTATAATTTGGCGGAAGGAGCTGCGAACATTAAAACATATTAAATGACACATTCATGGCCCAGTTTATTAATTTCTTACTTTATTAATTTAACTGTTGTATAAAAGCAACAGAACACTCGAGGTTATGTGTTATCGCTATAAAATCACAGCAACCAAATCACAGTCGTGATGTTATTTCATGATAACACACTCCCTCACGTGTTCTATTGCTTTTATTGACATACTGCTATCTATAAACGTAGACTAACAAAGCCTGAATTTTGTCATTAATTCTGGCTATTGTAAGAGGAGGTTGTGTAATTTTTCACCAAACTATTCCTCTTAAACAGTAGTAAGAGCATTTTGTCTGTGTTAGCAGTGAAAATAAGTTGCATGTGCAGCACACTGATAAATAGTAATTGGTTTGCGTATAAGTGTGTGTGTGTGCGTTGTCTTTCGTCAGAGGAAGCTGGAGGAGCTCTTGGACAGTGACCATTTCTTCAAAGAGGATTTCGCAGTGGTCCTTCAGCCATATCTGACCCACGCCAAGCCACCCAGACTAGCGGTCAGTTCAATCTAACTTTCAGAGATTGTACTAAATGTATATTATAGTATAATAAGCATATACAGTACTATTATTGTACAAAATCTTGGCTTTCATGGCCATAAAATGAGTGTATGCCTTATTGAATGTTATTATAATTGATTGATAGCATTACAAAATCTATGCAGTTGAATCACTATTTATGCACCACTAGTAGCTTCTGACACTGGATGACTGATCAGTGCTCTGATGTGTGTTTGTGGCTTGTTGCAGAACGGCACAATCGACCTGAGTTTCTTCACTCCAGACTGCTTCCACTTCACCATCAAGGGTCATGAGGAACTTGCCAAGGGTCTCTGGAACAACATGGTAAAACATATATTTTATGCAGCTTACTAATATTTCTCACCGAACACGATTACACAGAAAAGACCTCACCCCATACTGTTGTACTTAAAGCATGAGTGTACTTGTACTCATACTTCCACTCACTGGCCACTTTATTAGGAATGCCTACCCTGTACTTCCCCAAACTGGCCACTTTATTAGAAACACCTACCCTGTACTTCCAAAACTGGCCACTTTATTGGAAACACCCACCTTGTACTTCGACTCACTGGCTGCTTTGTTAGAAGCACCTAGCTTGTACTTCCACTCACTGTCTGGCAAGTTCATAAGCTCCACCTGCCTTATAGGTCCATTATTTAGATGTTTAATTAGGTGGAGCTAAGCCGATAAAGTGGCTGGTGTACAAACTGCGTTGGCTGTATATGTCCTATATTCACTGTATATCTTTACAGAAGACTATTACTGTCATCATTACGTTGATCATTTCTCTCTCTCGCAGTTTCAGCCTGCTGATGGGAAGCAGATGATCGATAGTTTCTCAGATCCAGTAGAACTCATCTGTCCATCAGAGGTAAAAACAACATTTTTGTATCTTCATTATTTCATATCATAAAGTCAGCAAATTCACCTCCATTTCTCCTTTTAAATCACAGGAGCACCCTTACATCTACACCAGGCCCAAAGCTCTGTCCTCTGCAAACTCTCTGCAAATCACCTGGACTCTTATGACCCTCACAGGCCTCCTTACTGTCTGGACGAGTGTACATTAAGCACCTTCTCATTCCCTCCTTCAGCTTCAATACTGTTTATAGCATGCACAGAAAAAAATAATGCAAATATATTACATTGGTTTTGGCAGTAATTATGTAGATGTAGTATATTTTATTCATGTGGAAATGACGTGCACATTTAAATTGAGTAAATTTAATACATCACCTCATTTCAGTGTGCCCTCGTTGACTTAGCTTCACAACTTCCCCTCAGCTAAATGCCTAGCACCATCTTAACGGCTGTGATTTGTGATGATACGTGGTGCAGCCTGTGTGCAGTGGACTTTAGATGATCCATTGGACTGGCAAACATCAATGTAAACTTGAGCAACAGAACTTGCCCAGAACTCACTGACGCAATTTCCTTTTCAAGCATAACAATAAATGTCAGAAAGAGCAGCTGGGCTAACCACCAAGCAAAAGACAAGAAAGAAGAGCGGTACACCAAGATTCTCATTTAAAACCTAAACTTCAGCCAGAAAATTCAATTATAAACAAGGTTAAAGTATTTTACACTCAGACACTAAAAAGAAAAGGGGTTATATCACAAGTTTGGCTAGCTAGCTAGCTCACTGAGGCTAGCCGTTTAGCTAAGCAGTGGAGGTGTGAAATAAACTATGTTAAGCTGTTGAATCATTCATTGAAATCGCCACCATCTCACTGATATGATCACTTCTTCAACACCACCTCAGCTGGATGTATTTTTGTGTTTACTTCAGAGTCGTGAGGGGAAGTTAGCGAGAGCAAGCTAAAAACAGTGTTGAAGCACAGTGCCTGTCGCTGTGCTAGGCCTGTACTTTGGTTCCACTGAGTTTATCACACTTAGAACATGCCTTATCACTGACTTTAACAGCAGAGCAAAGAAAACAATCATTAGGTTTCATTCATTATTAGTGCTGGGCTAAAATACAGGTTACCAGTGCTTATCAATACAAGCAATACAGCTATGAATGACAGAGTAGTCAGTAAATGAGTTGCTGTGAATGAACAACTATAATTGTATGTATATAGTTAGGAAATATAAACATGTTTGGTAAATATTGCAAATTATGCATGTATTAATAGTGTGTGTATAATTTTGAACGTCATTATTTCAATGAATAAATGTGCAACCAAGAACTCAATATGTGAACTGACTTGTTGCAGCGGTGGCATCCTAGTTCAGTACCACACTCGAATTCTGTGAGCTCTTTAGAACGAGCCATTCTTTCACAAATGTGTGTAAATGCAGACTGCATGGCTAGGTGCTTGATTTTATACATCTGTGATGTATAAAATGAGACGGAATATAACACCTGAATTCAATGTATTATATATTTGTGTATTTTTATATGTAGATTTTATTACTAAAATTTCATTTAGTGAAAATCCATCCAAAAAATATTGTAAAAAATTTAATATATACATAATATATACACTACATGGACAAAAGTATTGGTACACACCTCTTGATCATTGAATTCAGGTGTTCTATTCCATCTCATTGTCGCAGATGTATAAAATCAAGCACCTAGCCATGCAGTCTGCCTTTACACACATTTGTGAAAGAATGGCTCGTTCTAAAGAGCTCACTGAAATCGAGCGTGGTACTGAACTAGGATGCCACTGCTGCAACAAGTCAGTTCACAAAATTTCTTCCCTCCTAGATATTCCACGATCAACTGTGAGTGGTATTATTGAAAAGAGGAAGTGTTTAAGAACCACAGCAACTCAGCCAGGAAGTGAGAGACCATATTAAGTTACAGAGCGGGTCGCTGAGTGTTGAGGCGCATAGTGTATAAAAGTCACCAGCGCTCTGCTGATCAATAACTGCAGAGTTCAAACCTCCTCTGGCATCAACATCAGCACAAAAACTGTGGAGCTTCATGGTATGAGTTTCCATGGCTGAGCAGCTGCATGCAAGCCTTACATCACCAAGCGCAATGCCAAACGTCAGATGGAGCAGTGTAAAGAATGCCGCCACTGGAGCAGTGGAAACATATTCTGTGGAGTGATGAATCACGCTTCTTTATCTGGCAATCTGGTAGACGAGTCTAGGTTTGTCAAATGCCAGGAGAACGTTACCTGCCTGACTGCATTGTGCCAACTGTAAAGTTCGGTGGAGGAGGGATAATGATATGGGGTCATTTTTCAGGGGTTGGCCTAGAATCCTTAGTTCAAGTGAGCTAAGCCAGTTTGAGCCCAAGTGCAGAAAGCAAAGACCATAAAGGCATGGCTGGGTGAGTTTGGTGTGGAAGAACTTGACTGGCCCTCACAGAGCCCTGACCTCAACCCCATCAAACACCTTTGGGATGAACTAGAACGGAGACTGCGAGCCAGACTCTCTCGTCCAACATCAGTGTCTGACCTCACAAATGCTCTTCTGGATGAATGGGCAAAGATTCCCACAGACACTCTCCAAAAACTTGTAGAAAGCTTCCCAGAAGAGTGGAAGCTGTTATAGCTGCAAAGGGGGACCAGCTCCATATTAATGCCTATGAATGTAGAATGGGATGCCATGAAAGCTATTGTGGGTGTAATGTGTAGGTATCTCAATACTTCAGTCCATATTATGCATTGAGCTTGTTGTAATTACAAATGTGTGCCACAGGAGGACAGTATTGGATATAAATTCACTCTGGCTGTCCTATAAATAGGCTCTGTTATTTAATTACAGATGTAATTCAGATGCTCTATAACAAACAGAATAAAAACAACTAGACTAGAATAGTATATATTTTTAATTATAAAATGAAGGAAGGAAGATCCTGCAACATCAATAAGATCAAATATATATATATATATATATATATATATATATATATATATATATATATAAATTTTATATATATATATATATATATATATATATATATATATATATGTATTTATATATATAAACACACACATACATTATACAACACCCTCTCACCATGCAAAGAACCATTTAGCATGCAAATGAAATAGAACCCAAGAACCCTTGAAGAACCACCTTCTTTAGGTGTACACAAAGCTACACATACATAGAACTGGAGATGGAAACGTCAACATGTCAAACACCACTTTTATAAACAAATATTTAGTGTAGTTATTACTCCATTGCCCCTAGGGTGAACTGGGAAACTATGTAAAACGTATGACTCCTCATTTAGCTCACTACGTAGGGCTCAAGAGCTGCCGGATTGAGACTGACCCACAGTGACCGACTTGTTTTCGGACAGTGAGGGCCACGTGTCAGATTTTACAGCAAACATTCTGCAGTACCTCGTTTCAGCCACAGTGCGGCGGCAGAGAGCGCGCTGCTCCGCGCCCTGCATTACCGCCGTCTGTCCACCGGGGGGCGGTGAAGAGTCCGTCACCGCGGCTCAACGACTCGTGGCTGCTATTCGTAGTGTTTCCCTTTTAGGTGAACTGCGGATCAGCCGAAACGTCAAAGTCGATAAGAAACGCGGCGTCGCTTTATTAGTATTTTTATTATTTCTTTTTAATTTTCGTGCTTTTTTCTTCACCGCAGATGGCTTGCACCGGAGCGAAAACATTTCGAAGATAAAAAAAAATACTTGTCCAAAATTTAAACACAAAGTTCTGAGGCAACTCCGGAGCTTGTTTCAGGTTTCAGGAGCTGCTGTCAGTTTTTCTAGGGACCTTTTGGCTCTGTTGTTGTTCTCCTAAAGCACTGTCTGCCTGTTTGTGTGCTTTTTCGAGTCCCACCACCAGCAGCCACTAGCTATGTCCACCGTCGACTCGGCCGTGAGGGACGGCGACCAAAACAGAGACAACAGTAAAGACGACCCCGGAGCCAAAGTCGAGCTCCCGCAAGAGAAACCTGCCAAAGTCGGCGGAGAAGAACAAAACAACACGGCGGAGAAAGAAAACGAGCCGAGCACGACGAGCAAGGACACGAAGGAAGGAGAGAACGGCAAGGCGAAAGTGCTGGAGGCTCCGCCGCCCAAAGTGAACCCGTGGACGAGGAAGAGCAGCAGCACATGTCCTCCCAGCACTCAGACTGGTACATACTGCCTTTAAGTTCACCCGTTAAACTTCATTTTTCCAGCTAATAACACTTAAAGTCCACCTTTGGGTCAGCCAAAAGTAGTTTATTGGCCTCGTGAGCTTGTTTGTGGGTGTTTTTCTACGAGTTGGCTTCCTATTCGCCAGCTTGTTGTTCGAATTTTCCCGTTCCACCTTAAATGGTGCAGCAGTTACATTCTGACGCCTGAGGCGCCACAATGCAACTGCTGCACTGTTTAAGGTGGAACGGAAAATTCGAATAAGAAGCTAAAGTTTAGATAAGCAAGCAAAAAAGTGACACAGAAAAACAAATTAAATTAATGTTTATGAGATTTAGTTATTATGCTGGTGTGTTAAATAAGTGTTTGGAGTGCTACTGTGTCTTGTAACTGTTTACAAATATGCTGTTTATTCATATATGTCCAGAAAAGGAGACATGAGTGACAGTATAGTGTGGTTTATATTATATTATGTTACATCTGGACTCTCGATCAGCTCATCTTTTGAGTTTGTTAGCCAGATATTATACATTTTAGGGGTCCAAGCACCTACTGCTGTAGCATTTTCACCTAATTTTTTTCCTTGCACCTTGTCATTTAAAGCTCTTTCTGCAACCTCAGCTCCAAGTTTGTGGCTGTCAGACATATGGTCCTGCCTGCCAGGCTGTAAATAAGTCCAGTGTCACAAATACCCCCTCGTAGCCTTCCTCAGGTCATTGGCTCTCTACGCAGTCTCTTTCTAGATCTTCTAGATAATCCTACTGTTTGCCCACAACAAGCAAACCCTCACCATCGTCATGTTAAACATGTTATTATGGACGGGAAGACTGTGGAGTGGACCCCGTTTGACCTGAGGTGACCAAATAAGGCCCTTTAATTCGAACACCATGGCAAACTCCTGCCATGGGAAATAAACAAGCTTTAATATCTATTGACATGGGCCTGATCGTTTGGATCTATCAGGACAGACTTGCTGATGAAGCCAGAACGCGAGGCTCCCCTCCCCCCCACCCATCAAACACAGCCTCCCTCCCAAGCCTGTCTGATCAGATTGCAGGCGGAGAACACGTGGAGTTGCTGACAGCTGCAACTCCAGCCACCACCGGCGGTGCACAGGGGCGCACAGAGCAGCACAGCCAAAGGCCTTACACAGTGCGATCACCTTACTGCTGCTCATTGAAGGGCCCATAAAATGCCAGATCCTATTTTCCCCGCTTTCCTTTAAAAATAAGAGTTTGGTGTATTATGTAAATGTGGTTAAAGTCTCCAAGTGTGCCACTTACTCACTAGTCCATACGCTCCGAAGCCCTGTTTTGAATTAATTGTTTTTGTGATGTCACAAAAAGCACGACGTTTACTTACCGCCTGTAGTTAAGCCCTGCCCTTTCACCCTGAGGGTATAAGGAATGTTTTAGCTCGGCTGCTTTTTGAATGAGGAGCGGTACAGGGCAGCCAATCAGAACAGAGCCCACTTACATATCTCGGTATAATTAAATTGGAGTCATTCAGAGTGGTTTGGTGTGAAATGCTCCATTCTAGAGAAACCTAGTCAGAATTGTTCACTTTGGTGGTGATAGGAACCAGATGTCCACCTGTAAAAGCTCCCTCACAGAGAGTTATTGTGTGAAATGGTTAGGAATACACTGCCTGACGTCTGAGACACTGTTTTACGATAGTTTTGGTCTTCATGGTGGAGAGGTCAATGCATAGTGTTGCAAAATAATACTTATTTCAGATTTTCCATTATTTTACCATCATCAACATTCAATATAAAACTCAGAAGACACATGTATGTTCACTGGTGGTTTCTGATAGTAAATAAATTGCTGTATTTGTGTTGTAGTAATGGTGACCCCTGGTTCTTATCACCACCACTGTAAAGACATCTGAACCATTTCACACCAAACCACTCTGAATGAAACCGTTCACTTTTCAATGATTGAATTGTGCAGAAAGTTTGAAAAATGGGTGGAATTCCACTTTTAAAAGCACTACAACAAAACCAGTATGTTATATTGTAAAGAATAAAAATAAGGTAGCAGATACTAATGAAAAAATCAATTATGACTGTTTTTGATAAACGTACATATGTGTTATAAGTGGACATCAGGGGTAAAAATGAATAAAACACAAAAAAAGAAAAATGTAGCACATGAAGTGATGATTCAACTGAACAGTTTCCCCCATTACTCCAAATGTAGTCATTCATCTTATACATGTTTGATATCTTAAGTTTGCATCTTTTAGTTTTAGCACTGGAGCTATGAGGCTAATGTAGCTAACATGTAATGGAAGCTTATACCCCAATAATTAGCATGGTGCTAACTGCAGGCCTAAATCATCACACATTTACCTCAATCCGTGTGGAGTCTAGTAATCTCTAATCTCTAGACTTGATTATGTGGTTTGGTGACGATTGATGGTGTTGTGATTAAACAGAGTAGTTTGGTTGTAACAGATGTTGTTGAATGAAGGCTCGCAGGCCTGTCACATGAACTGAGGTGCCTCTGTATCCTAGGGCTGCTCGATTATGGATTATTATTGAAATCACAAATTTTAAACATGATTACTTATTGGCTTTGGAAACATCACAGACTTTTAGCCTAGTAGAACCAAAAGTGTTCTTCCGTTGTTACAAGCTTGACATATTCACAACAGAAGAACCCTTTTGGGTGCTACATAGTGTATATTTATATATGTGTATATGCTAAATAGTATAAAAATAACAGTTAAAGAATAAATAAAATAACAATAAATAAGATCAGCTATGTTGTAATGCACTTCTACAGCCTACTGAGAGCTACTAAACATATAAACAAGTAAATTAGACCAAAATAAATGAGTGAGTTTTGGCTTTTAGGGAGGGGGGAAAAGGGTGCGTTGGATTTATAACCCAAGACAAAATGAGAGCATTATTACGGAACAGAATACAGCACAATAATTATTAAAATACATGAAGTATTTACTTTTGTTTTGCAACACTGAAGCGTTTATTTGTGCTGCTGGGTGTGCGGCGCTGCAATGGGTCTGGAGGCTCCACCACGTCACAAGGTTTGCACTGACATTACAGCAAACGCAGGCGGGAGTTGATGAGGACCACATGCCTAGCCCAAAGTAGGCGGCTGCGGCTGGGCATGGCGTGTGTTTGGAGCGGGTGGGTGTGGGCAAAAATGATGCTAGGTTTCACGGGCGGGAGTGGGCGGGTATCACACTAGATTTTGCGGACATGATTAGTGGTTGAATCGGGCGGGTACGGGTATTAATAATCAGGCCCGTGCAGACCTTCGTGTCGTATCCTGAATAACATCTGTGCAGGTGTATGAGCCTTTAGAGGGAGGTAAACTTTCATTCAGAGTAAATGCACATCCGTCGCTCCTCCGCTAGAGTGAAAGACTCATGATTAGTGGAGGATCCACTGAGCTAAGAGCAGGATGTTGTGTATAAGTTTAATTTGATGATATCCGGCTCCACTTTCCTAAAGGCATCATTAAAGTGACAGTTCAGTGAAAAATCAAATTTGATGGTCAGGCGGGAAACTGTAAAAACGAATAAAGCAAACTTTTGCTGAGGGCTGTGAGGCTGGTGTACCTGTAATGGACAAAAGTACAGTCAAAATTTAGGCTCTGAGGTACTTTATTTCATGTTAGTCAAACCTATTAGAGCTTCCTTAAAGGGAAATTCCACTGTTTTTCCAAAATATCAGCATAATTCAATCACTGAAAAATAAAGTAATTTTTACATCTTTACAGTGGTGGTGATAGGAACCAGGGGTCGCCATGACTACACACAACTATACACAATTATAGCCATTTTATTTACTATCCAAAACCACCAGTGAACATACACATGTCTTCTGAGTTTTATGTGGAATGTTGAGGATGGAAAAATAGTGGAAAATCTGAAATATTAGGTTTTCTTTGGGGACTATTTTGGCTCACATGTATCCGTCCACCTTGAATGTGTTTAAAAAATACATTTTAATCTCAAAACAATCGTAAATCAATGTCTCCTCAGGCAGTGAATTCATAACTATTTCATGTAATAACTTTCTGTGAGGGAGCTTTTAGGGATGGATGTCTGGTTCCTATCACCACCACTGTGAACAATTCTGGCTCTAAATGATCATTTAATCATACAGAGAATTTTGAAAAGTCAGGGGAATTCTACCCGTGTGGAAAGTGTGAAATGATGTAGACGTGCAGTTAGCACAGTGCTATTTGCTAGTGTGTCAGCTTTCATTACTTGTTAGCTACATTGGCCTCGTAGCTTCAGTGCAAAACTAAAGAAGCAAACTTGTCTTGGTTTCTTGGCAGTGAAACCATTTTGCAGCCCTGATGTTGACTTAACTCTCAGATAAGGACTGCATTTCCACTGCACTCCTCCATTCGTGCCAGAGATGCAATGCCGCTTTTGCTGTTTTTTCATTTTATACAGTGTGTTGTGAGCGGTCTCCTGTTTCTTTTTCCATTTTAGTTTTGGTCATTTGTGTGAGCTTGTTTGTTTTCTTGTCCTGAATGGCTTTCCTTTTCATGGTGATGCAATGCTAGTATTCGATTGGATTACACATTTTTAGGAAAAATGTGTAATGAAATCACAGGTTATTCGATCCTTTTTGGCTCAATTTTATTTTAAAGTAGGGCTGAAATAATAATCATTTTTGTATTGAAATCGCAATTTGATAGAGAGCGATTTTCAAATCACAACAGCTGCATATCCTACATGATTTAACAATAGCTGAAGTTGTAAGTAAATAACTTAATAACAGAGCTTATGAACTGGCAGTGTGACACACTATGCCCAGCATTCAAGCCCAAAAAATGAAGGTGCTGGTATTCATGAGGGGGAAAAAATCCTCAAGCTCAGTTTATTGAAAAAAATTGCATTTAAAAATCGTTCAGCCCCATTTTAAAGAATACGCTGCCTAAATGTGGCTGGAGAGACTATTTATACAGAAAGGTTCTGTGTAGTACCAAATAAGGTTCTATGACTTGTAACAATAGCAGAATCCTTTTTGGTGCCATATGACCCATTTTCAAAAGTTCTTTAACTTGCCAAAGAATTTTTTGGGTTCCCTAAAGAACCTTTCACTGCATAATTCCTTAGAGAACCATTTTAGTAAATGAGAAGTGTGAGTCTGAAGAACCTTTTTAAAGTTAAGATTTAAAGGTTCTAAGAAGGTTCTAGAACCTTTCCTAAAAAGGTTCTAGGAAGTTCCTAAACTAAATCTAAAGATTCTCAAAAGAACACTTAAATGAGAAAGGCACCTTTTTATAATGTAAAGGCTTCAAAATGCCTTCCAAATATTCTTTGCACTTACAGATTTCTTTTCAAATGTGTTTTTCCCGTGCTCAAAGAACGCTTTGTCACGTGTTGTATGAATATTGCTTTTACTGCAGAACTCCTGAAGAACCACCTTTTTTACATTAGAACATGGGAATTTTATTTTAGTGGATAGTTTTATAATTGAAGATAATTGATTCCTAAATTGGTTCAGTGGATTCGATCCCTTCAGATAGTCAAGCTGTTGCTGGTGGCGTTTCTCAGAGACGTGGCTGTGATTAGACCCCTCCGGTTCAAGTGTCCGGCGCGAGTGCAGCATGAGGCCGGAGCTAAATCTGAAATGGCTGCACCTCTGCCCTATTTTCCTTAGTGGGGCAGTTTGGAGCCTCACAAATATCAGAGTGCACAATCAGTGAAGTGATAGTTAATAACTGGTATGACACCAAGCTTCAGTCAAATGAACTGTACGCTTAAAGGAGAATTCCACCAATTCCTCAAGACGTCTACATAATTAAGTGGTTAAGATGAGAACTAAGTCTTTCAGAGTGGTTTGGTGTGAAATGCTCTGTTCTAGAGAAACCTACAGTCAGAAGTGTTCACAGTGGTGGTGATAGGAACCAGACATTCACCTCTAAAAGCTCCTTCACAGAAAGTTATTACATGAAATGGTTATGAATTCACTGCCTGATGTCTGAGACACTGTCTCAGACATTTTGGGGATAGACAAAATGTCTATATTTGTGTTGTAGACATGGTGTCCCCTGGTTCCTATCACCACCACTGTAAAGAAATCTGAACCATTTCACACCAAACCACTCTGAATCACTCAGACTACATCTCAACCACTCAGTTATGCAGGAATTTTGAAAAAAGGGTGTTTCCCCTTTAATAAGATATAAACAAACAATATGTTTGTAAACATCAACATGAAAATGTTTTTTTGAGAGTAATACATTTATCAGGCGTATGAGTCATAACAGGTTTGTTCCTAATGTGCAGTAATACTGTGTCCTGTAAGTGAGTTGTAATGAGTTTAAGTGTTTAAAGGTGTGCAGTAATAGTGTGTACAGTATTTAAATGTGTGCAGTAATAGTGTGTACAGTATTTAAAGGTGTGCAGTAATAGTGTGTGCAGTAATGGTGTGTACAGTGTCTAAAGGTGTGCAGTAATGGTGTGTACAGTGTCTAAAGGTGTGCAGTAATGGTGTGTATAGTGTTTAAATGTGTGCAGTAATGGTGTGTACAGTGTCTAAAGGTGTGCAGTAATGGTGTGTACAGTGTCTAAAGGTGTGCAGTAATAGTGTGTACGGTGCCTAACATGTGCAGTAATGATGTGTAGTGTCTAAACATGCAGTAATAGTGTGTGAAGTGTCTAAACGTGCAGTGATAGTGTGTACAGTCTCTAAATGTTTGCAGTAATAATGTGTGCAGTAATAGGACATTTAATGTCTAAGTGTGTGTAGTAATAGTGTGTGCAGTAGTAGTGTGTACGGTGTCTGCAGTGATAGTGCGTGCAGTGTCTAAACATGTGCAGTAATAGTGTGTGAAGTGTCTAAACGTGCAGTGATAGTGTGTACAGTGTCTAAATGTTTGCAGTAATAATGTGTGCAGTGGTAGGGCATGTAATGTCTAAATGTGTAGTAATAATGTGTGCAGTAATAGTGTGTACAGTGTCTGCAGTGATAGTGTGTACAGTGTCTAAACGTGTGCAGTAATAGTGTGTGCAGTAAGTAATAATGACATTAGTCTAAATGTGCAGTAATAGTGTGTACAGTGTCTGCAGTAGTAGTGTGTACTGTGTCTAAACGTGTGCAGTAATAGTGTGTGCAGTAAGTAATAATGACATTAGTCTAAACGTGCAGTAATAGTGTGTGTAGTGTAGTAAGTCAGGGTAGTAAGTTTAGTTTCAGTGTGTGCGGTAATACTGTGTGCAGTAGGTGTTAATGACTTCAGTCTAAATGTGTGCAGTGAGTGTTAATGACTTCGGACTAAGTGAGTGCAGTAATAGTGTATGCAGTAAATGAGTGTTAATGAGTTCAGTGTAAACGTGTGCAGAAATAGTGTGTGCGGTTAATTGATAATGAGTTGAGCCTGTGGTTCCTTCATTCAGGAGCTCTTGAAGGTTCGCCAGCTCAGTCAGGTGTGGCATTAGGAGTGCTGGGAGATTTAAAAGCTGCTCATTGTTGGGCACAGTTTATCAACAATGAGAGTGAAAAAGGTTTTTCCCATTCAGCAGAGCACTGGTTTCCGGTCTCAGTCCTGGTGACCTCATGCTCCCCACATTTTTGTGTTTGGCTTACTCTACTATGTCTTTATTAAAATATAGACACAGCATTATACTGTGGATGAGCTTGTGATGGTACTCGTGTCGATACAGCGATGGCCGCGATGCTCTAATAGTTGGAATTTAGCTCTTTATTTTTTATTATTTGTATAAAAGCCTGCGTTGGAGACTCCAGTTCCATCTGCAGGTGCAGAAGAAACAGAGCTCAGAGTGAAGTTCATTCATTAGTTAATCGTCTGCTGTTGGCCTGTATGATGCTGCAGTTAGTTTCACTTCACAGGTGTGCTTTAGTTCACGATTATAATGAGTTTTTGGTTACATGTTTGTGGTACTGCTTTGCATTGTAATGCTGTTAAAAGCTAAACAAATGCTGTAAATGTGCTGTATGTGATCTGTGACAGGTGAACACTTTGTTGTTACAGCCACAGACCCTTCATGCACACATGTGCCCAAATACTGACCACTGCCCTGACCAGCACCTCATTATGATACGTAGTCTCTGACAGTTCACAGCCCTGTACTGTACTAACCTCACCCAGACCGTGAGGAGCTTGTTAAAGCTGCACTATGTAAGTTTTGTGGATTTGGAGACCTCTCTGGTGGAAAGGTATAACTGCACGCAACTTACTGCACGCAACCCCTACTCAGTCTAAACTTGGTGAAGGACGCGTCTTTTGAGGATGTGAGTTAATGATCTACTATTGTCATCACATCTTCATCAGTATAATGTTGATTTTGAGATCGTTTGAGGCCTAAACATCAAGCCAGACCTTCTTTTTGAGTCTGTGTGTGTGACATTTATACGTAAAGACGTACAATGTGGTGTAAAAAACGCCCGACCCGACACCTCTGACATTTAAATGATTATTTCAGGCTTTACAGGGTGACTCGCAACAGTGCACACCCACCATATTATAGCCTGTTTTTATTCTACTAACTCAATAATCATAGTTCTTTCAATAAAATCTTACATAGTGCGCATAACAATAAACACCTTTTGGTAACTCAGCTGTAAAAGCACTGTTGCTTTCCATACTTTATGCTGTAGTGAATAACAAATCACGTTATCGTTGTTAGGAATGCAGTGGAATTCCAGTCACGGAAAACGGCCAAAAATGAGTACAAATAATGAACATTTTGCCTACAAAATTATTAGTTCTATTAAAAAAAAAAAATAGGCCTACAACAAAGTCAAAAAGACATTTTACAAACACTTTACATTTCCACATCTAAACAAATCACCATCAACATTTTAATTACCACCTCACACACACACACAACACACACACAGTGTGTGTGCTGTCTAGAAGAATCCAGTACATTTCAATGAGAAGCCCCTCTGTATTAGAGCATCTGAGAGATTCCCTGAAATCCTGCTTTTTGGACTTTTTTACCCTTCGTTTTATCACTTTTTCTTCAAATTCTGATGAGCAGAATGTTTTTTTTTATGAAAATGGGCAAAATTTAACTGTATTGGAACAAAGACTAAAAAAATACAGTAAGAAAATGGCTCTTATATGATAACGACAAGGAGCTGGAATAAAAAGTGGTACCACCTGATTCACAACAATGCAAATGATAATAATATATGGGTGACTTCTGAATAGAAGGTATATTTAAGAGAGGCTTTATTATCTGAATCAATGTTTGGGTTTTTTCTTGTTTTTAAACTTTCTGTGTTTGAATAATATTGGACATTAAATATAAGGGTTTTTAAAATTTTCAAATGGATGGATGGGTAGCACTACAAAGTGGCTACAAATTTGAACTATTTTTGTCAAACAGAAAAAAAATCTGTGGCTAGTTTCCTTATTGTACATTTTAAAGTCTTTGGGCGTAGATGGGTTAACTTGTAGTAAAAAAAATGGTAACTGGACTGATCATCTGTTAAAAGCATGGGTGTTTAAATGATACAATAGGTGTACAAAAAATGTAGTTTTGTCATTTTTCAATACACTTTATTAATACTAAATAAGTTAATATTATTAATATAATGGTACAAAAAAGGCCACAAATGTTTGTCAGTGTGTTTACAGTTATGGTTTTCAGCCAAGAACTTGCATGTGTTACCTAATTATTATGATTCTTGGGTGCTTTGCTCCTTCAGCCAAAAACGGCAGTCTACTTTGTAGCGTGTGATGTAATACAGTGGTCGTCAAATTGACTGGCACTTTTTTTGCGCTGACCCTGACCGCTCTGTGCCAGAGGCAGATTTAAAGCGTATGATTGTATAATGCGGACTCCTACGCAAAAGACGCCTTTCTCGGTAATTTTTTTCAGTGAATCCGTGCCGATTCCCATGAAGCTTGAACGGCCGAGAAGTGGTCAGCGTGACCTCAGCAAGTCAGGGCAACCAGCAACGGCTGAAGGAAGCACTTACTCACACGTCAGCATGATGCTGCAGCTGCGAGGAAACTCAGAGCGTCTTTTATTCTCTTTATAACGCTTCAGGCTCTTTGATAGTGGTTTGAGTTTTAAAGCATGCAAACCTGCACCGTGCGCCTGAGGCATTATAATAAATAATGCATATTGAATAGTCTGTCTGGGAGAATTTAATGGAATTCAAAGCTTTTACGTGACGCTGACTGTACAGTACTGTAAAAAGTCAGACCACCATTCATTTATTTAATTTCTAGTCAAAAACGGCCTTTAAGTACAAGTTATTTGTTTATTTATCTGTTATTAATCTATTTATTATTTATCAGAAAACATATTTAACAGAAAATTATATACAACTAAAGCTGATATCTGATGCTTGAGTGAAATGTTGTACAGGGCAGCCAGTCAGAACAGAGCTCATTTACATATATACACTTGTATGCAAAAATTTGGGCACCCCTGGTCACATTCCATGTGTTATTGATTTTCTAAGGAAATTCATAGAAAGTCAGCCCAGTGTGTAATGTGACCAGGGTAGTTCAAACATTTGCATGTGACTGCATTTCAGTCTCAAAGGCGCAGTAACGAAAATACCCTTGGGATTAAGAGAGTTTGGAAAACAGTCATGAGCTGACTCAGGTGTTTTAGAGCAGGGAGAACTGTAAGTGCGCAGTGGAGGAGGTTCCCACAGAGGTAGCACTGATGCATCACGTGGAACACTTCACACCTGATAACACCTGCATGTGTGGATTGCTTGAGTAAACCTGGCTCACGGAGAGATGCTGTGTGCCCTGCGTGTTTATACGAGTGGACTATCAGCTGCAAGGTGACTATCGGGCCTCTCAATGTCGAAAGGCTTGGAAATCCCCTCGGACACACTGAAAAGGCGCCAGTGGCTTCAGCAAAGTGGAAAACGCACACGGATCAAAGGAATTTACACATTAACACCCAAACGCAGGCTGCGTACCGCAGAGTCATGATCTGACCTATGACTGTTATTAAGTAAATCGAGAAGTCAAACCTTGTCAAATGTGGATTTTTTTTTGTATTGAGATCCTTAAATGGCTCATATCTTACATCCATTTATAATATTTGTGTGATTATGTACCACAGTAGTCATCATTCATTTTTACATGACCAATTTTTTGTGCCTTTAAGGCTGCAGTGCAAGTGAGCTCTGTTGTGATTGGCTGCCTGTATTGTGTGTTAGCACTCCTTATAACTTTAGCCTGAGTGTGTGGAGCTAAACTGCTGTAGGCTGAACAGGTGGATGTATGTAAATGTGTTTGTTTTTGTGATGAAAATCTTATTCGTCCTCCTTCACAGGGGTGGATTTCCCCAGGGTAGTCAAATTATCATATTTTGTGATGTTACCCTATTGCCCTTTATAATTAAATTATAGTCCGCATGTTGTTTTATTACTGAATCTTGCATTAATTTATTGTGTTTTTTCTTCATATTTTGGTAATATTAGTTATATTCCAAAATTCCAGTTGAGTAGTACTTGCTAAGACTAATAATAATAATTATTATTATTAGTATTATTATTATAGAGAAGAGTAAATTAAAACAAAGTTGTCTAAAGCATGAATGAAAATAAATGAAAGCACTGTGATGCAGGCCTGTTGAGTCTTCCTGGTGATTTGATATTTTTTTACCCCCAAATCACTGAAACACTGCAGTTTACCTGGAGTACTGTTTCTCCTATAAGCATGAACTGCATTTGGGTGTGAAATGAGTGGGCCAGCTTGTCCCCCAGCTGGTGGTCTGTAATGATAAAGGAAACATTGTGTTCATGAGTGACTCGTAATCACAGTGTTTAAGCATGTGCAGCGCTGTGGGGTAGCTATACTGATGAATAGCGTATACTTCGCAATGAGTTTGTTGTTCCAGCTGTCTGGCTTCTCTCAGATCATGAGCCTAAAGTTTGTGTTGAGCGTGTGTGGAAACTACTTGTGTAAGTTTGTGTGGTGAGTTGGTTAGAGAGCCTTCGCTGGGACAGTACCAGCACACTTCCATTCAAGTGTAAGATTTAATGAACTCTGTTGTAGTTAAGGGTGATATGATGAGTTATGATAAATTACACCATGGTAAACTTTTCTGAGCTTGTCGTGAGCACAGCCAGGACTTCTAGAACACTGAACCATGTATGTTTCATAACAATGAGAGTTAGAAAAAGCTCATGTGGTATAGCTTCTCTTTTGTCAGGGCTGAATGATTTCCAATTGCGATTCTTCTGACCAATATAACGACTGTGAATTTTAAATGGTGATTATTTTCTGTATCGGCCAAAAAGACCAGAATATCCTGTTTTTCTGCCTTTTTTCTGGCTAGGGTGTCAGATTGCTGATTCATTGTGGTTGTATGTGGGTGTTTGGTTGCATCCCAATAACCATTACTGGTTTGAATCCCAGTAATGCAGGTCCATGCATCCAGCAAGTAAATATAGTTTGATAATTAAAAATGCCTTGATTGGGCCAAAGCAGACGTCTGCAACACGCGGCTCCGGAGCTGCATGCGGCTCTTTACCTGCCCTGTTGCGGCTCCACAGCAGAATTAGATTTGTAGGTAGGAATAAAATAATCCTCCTTTGCAGTAAAATAAAGCTCTGCTGATCGTTCTAACACAGTTTTAACAATAAATATTCTTAAACCCTGTCGTTAATGTAGCCTATATCTGCTAATTCACCCTTTAACCCTGAAGATCAGCATGCAGACTGCTGGTTACAACAACCCAGACAACAATCTCGCCTAGCTAGCAGCTAACGAAAGGCAAAGAGAAAGATTTAAGATGTACATTGATCATTTGGAGACGCATGGACTTATTTGTGTTTATAATCACTCCAGCTGGTTTCCTGATACGGTTAATCTGCTGTGAGAAACTGTCAAACAATAAAAAGTAGTGAAGCCGAAGTCAACTTCTCATTCGCCAGCTTCTTGTGCGAATATTCCCATTCCACCTTAACTGGTGCAGCAGTAACATTCTGGCGCCTCAGGCATCATTTAAGGTGGAATGGAAAAATTAGAACAAGAAGCTGGCGAATAAGAAGCTGATTTCAGCTTCATAAATGATCGAACGTCGAGAAATTTTACAAGATATTATTTCACTTTAGGGGAAAAGTTTCCTGCTGGAGATGTGAGAAAAGCGGCTACAGCTGAGCTAAAGCTTAAAGCAGAGCAAAGTAAGTCTGCATTTTTGTTTATATGTATTTTTTAGCCCATACTAGAACATTACCACATACTGAGACACATTTACAGCACAGATAGTAAAATGGACATAAAATGTTGTGGCTCCCAAGGTGGTTTGATTTTTTGTTGAAAGGACAAAATGGCTCTTCCTAACATTTGGGTTACAACCCCTGATTTAAAGTGGTGAAAGTTTGTATAGTTATACTGTGGATGAACATCAAACAGTTCCAGTTTAAATGTTTTTGATGATATTGTTTTATTCACACTCAAATTTTGATGTTATGTTCATTTACAAAAATTTGTACTCTCATCTGAGTAAAAGAGATTGCATATATGAAATAAAAAACATCTTTTTAGCTATCGTTGAAAAATGTTTGCAGATTTGTGCTCAGGCATGCACAACATATGGACCAAAAGAAAAATTAAAACTTCTGATATAGACATTAATGACTGTGCTAAAAACTAATTGGCTTTTAATAGTTTTTAACATGGCACTTGTTTTTGGTGTATTTGTTCCAAGTTAAGGAAGAAAATATCACGTGTTGTGAAAATGTCTTCAGGTATCGTGATATGATATTTTTGCTGTATCACCCACCCCTACACTGGGGGGTTGTTTAACAAAGCAGGATTTCTCAGTTCAGCTAAATAACTGAGGTAAAAAGTATATAAGCCCATTCCTGCAGGCTATAGGAGGAAAAAAATGCAATTTATTTATTGTATTTATTTTTTTTCATTTTTCCTTAGTGTTTAAAGTTTGATTTATTATCTCAAAATAATGACATACTTTGTTGAGGTTATGCTGAAATAATGGCTTATCTTCTTTAAATTCTGGGTTAAATTTCAAGAAAGGGATTATTACTGTGAGATGAAATCAATAAGTCATTACTGTGAGATATGAAATCAAAAATGAAAAAAAGGTAATATTTTGAGAAATGGAGAACGAGGGTGAAAAAACAGGCAATTTTTTTCCTTCTCCGGCTGGAACGGGCCTCCACATAAAAAAGAGGACTGTCCAGTAGAAATGTCTCTTGGCTATTTTCCTATTGGACAAGGTTGGCTTTTGGTCCGGTTATCAGGAGAAATAAGACCCCCTGCTTGGTGAAATGCTCCCCTGCTGTGTTCTTTTCATTTTGGCTGTGTCGTTTGAGACGATACTTGTGCTACATTTGGGTGTAGTTGTCCTTCCCTTGGCAGCGTGTAGTCACGGACAGATGCCAGCAGGTCCAGTATCAGCGGGGTTTTGCGTAGAGAAGCTCGGTCACACCCCACAGTGTTAGCTAGCGCCCAGCGCCTTATCATACGCACCATCCTCGCTGCAGTGATAATGGCCCCTTGACACTCCCTGGGATGGGCGTCCTTCTCTGTGCCTGTTCAGTCTGCCGGCTCTTGGCGGATCCTCTGTACTCCTGTCTGTGTGCGAGTCTCCCCTCAGGGGGAACCACAAGTGTTTCAAAGCCTCACACAGCTTTAGAGATTCATTTCAAGGCCAAGATTGCTTAATGGGTAGTGTTGCCTGGTGTTGCTGCCTCTTCCAAACCACAGAGAGCATTTCAGTCTCTGTTTTCTGCTAAGCTGCAAGCGCCCGCTGTTGAAACAATAGAAAGAAGCACATCCGTCTCTCTGAAAGCCAGCAGAGCTGTCGGGCCTTGTTAGCGGAGAGACGTACACGAGGCTGCAATGTTGAAATCCCTTTGCATTCCTTTTAGATTAGCAGTGTTTGCAGTGACACTGCATTGCTTTAACCCTGTTATCACCGGCAATAGCAGAAACGTTACAGAAATTCTCTGGAAAGTGCAGAAAGTGTTTGTAAGAAGAAGAGGTGAAATTTTATAATGATTTAGATTGAATGAGAAGTTATTGAAGTCTTGTTTTGTCATTGTTTACATTTTTGCCATTGATATAGAAAATGAATCAAATGTATGTGTAATTACTGCATATTTAACTAGGTAATTAACTGTGTAATTATGTAATTACCTACTGTGCAAAAGTCAGGGACCACCCTTTTATTTACTCTAATTGTTTAAATTGTTGAGATCATGCTGAAATACTGTCTTCTTCAAATTTTGGGTTAAAATAAGTTATTACTGTTAGATACTAAATCAAAAATTTAAGAAAATAAGGCAATATTTCAAGAAATGGAGATTGAGGGTGGAAAAACAGGCGATTATCTTTCTCCTCTGCTTGGAACGGGCCTTCACATGAAAACGAGGATTGTCCAGTAAAAATGTCTCTTGGCTCTTTTCCTACTGGACAAGGCTGGCTTTTGGTCAGGTTGTCAGGATAAATAAGACCCCCTGCTTGGTGAGTCACTCAGGTTTCAGGTTTATTTGTCATTTGCACAACATGTCAGGACATTTATGCATAGAAATGCATAAGTAAGAAGTAAATAAGTAAAAATAAAAATACAAGAAAAACAAAATAAAATATATTAAAGTGACTTAGTGTTGAAGTATTATTGTCCATAGCACAGATATGATTTAACAATAATGCTGACAAAGTGACTGAGTGAAATGGTAGGAGAGGAAGGCCCCACAGCTTCACAGCTTGTTCAGAAGCCTGACAGCCTGTGGGTAGAAACTGTTCATTAACCGGGTTGTTCTAGCCTGTATGCTGCGAAATCTCCTGCCTGATGGCAGGATGGTGAACAGGCTGTGTGCTGGGTGACTGCTGTCTGACCGGATCTTTTTGATTTTCCACTCTTTATCTGAGTGTGTCACTCTTTACCTTTATTGCTGCTTCCATTCTTTTCAGGAGACTCACTTTCAGTTTTTTCAAGTTCAGTCTTAGAAGTTGGTTGATCATTTTCTGAAGTAATCCAGATACATTCAGTGATACTGAGGTCTGGACTCTGGGGTGATCCGTCCATTTTTGTGAGAACACTGGCAGCTTCCTTGATTGAGAAGTATGTCTTGCTCTTCTCAGCAGTGTGCTTGGGGTTATTATCTTGCTGTAGAATGAATTTCTTCCCAGTCAAATGCTTTTTCAAAAGGTACTGCATGATGTATTGATCAGCGATCGTGATGCTGTCAGTTAAAAAATGCCAGCTCCAGATGTTGTTGTACATTAAGTAAACTTGCTAAGCTAGACTCATGGTTGTGGACATGGCTTGAAGAGTCTTTCATTGCTTTGACGATGTACGTTCTGCCCTCTGGTGCCTCCAAAGTGCAAATCTCCACATCTCAGAGGTCCAGTTTCAGTGTTTTATTGAAAAACCCAGTCTTAGACGTTCTTCACTATGCAAACACATTCAGTGATGTTGAGGTCTGGACTCTGGGGTGGTCAGTCCATTGTTCAGCTTCTTTGTTTGATGTGTCGGTCTCCTTTTCTCAGTGAGGTTCTTCTTGACAGCTACACATCCTTTCAGACCCATAGCGCTGAGTTGTCTTCTCACAGTGGAAGGATGGACAGAAACACCTGTGGATGATTTCAGATCTGAAGCAGCTTGATTTTCTCCTTTCTCTCAAAGATGAAAGCTTTAAGTGCTGTTTATCTGATGGGGTCAGTTTTGGTGTCTACCTGGTCTTCCAGGTGGTTGTTAGGAGGCTCATTTTCTCTGAGCTCCAGTTTTAGTATTTGATATTATATTTGATATTATATTTAATTGTTGAGGCTTCTGTGTAATTGTCTGTTAATTTATGTTTTTGGCCTTGCCTTGTACTTAATGGCTGTTTTGACTAGTAAATAAATGAAAGGGGGGTCTCAACGTTTCCACAGCACTGTTCATTTCAACAATGTAGCAGTAATGACTCTAGACTTGTAAGGGTTAAACATTACAGCTGGTTAATTCTCATCAGTCTCAGCGAGTACAGTAACGAGGGGCAGGATTGGCAGGGCTTGGCCTAAAGCTTTTGTTAAGTGTCTGAACAACACTGCAAATACCTTTGGGGCCCCCTTTCATTGTATGAATAGCCAGGATGGCTCTGTTTGGTCCATGTTCTGTGCACTCAACATCATAAAAAAAAAGCCCAGTGTGCTGCAACGTGTTGGCCGGGGTTAATGATTGACCGGCGTGGGGGGTTGACCTTGCGTTACAGGTGCTGGAGCATGGGCACACGCTGCAGTTTTTATCTGCCAGCAGACGCGTGCTGATAATGACGTTTGTGTAGAAATAAGCAGGGTTCAGTGTCAGCGCGCTGCAGGGAGGGGGCGGAAAGCTTTTGAAGACGTGGCCTTGTGGTTTCCACTGCTGTATATTTAGGCAAAAAAACCTCCTTCATTCATCCCAGAGTCGTCTGCCTCCCATATTCCTGCTCTGCTCAATTCTAGACATGGTTGCAGAGTAGTAAGTCATGTTGTCGTTTTCAGTATTTCAGTATTCATTAGTAATCAAAGAGTAATTTGATTACAATTTTTAAGGGCCAAAATTGTGGAAAACTGAATTTCACACTTTCATAAGTAAGACTTGTATGTAAACATTGTTTAAATATGTGACCCCAATCTGTGTCACACATTTACATATATCTGCCTATTCAGCCTACAGCAGCTTAGCTCCGCCTGTTCACGCTGAAGTTATAAGTATAAGCTTGGACTTTTTTGAATGAGGTACAATATCCAACCTGAGCCAATCAGAACAGTGATCTTTTGCATGTATGTTGTAAAGGCACAGTAACAATCTAAGGGATAAAGAGATAAAGGGATGCGCTCTTTAGACTGTAAATACTGCTGCTACTCCTAGTTATGTTTATACTGTTACACTTTGTTTTAAACTCATACTATTTAGTGCAATACCTGCTCTCATGAAATACAACAGTCTGTCTTATATGCTTATGTAAATATGCTAAAAGATATCACTGCTGTCAGAACAAAACCCCGTAGCTCCAAAGTGGTAACTTTACAGGAGAAAGGAAAAAACATACTTTACTTTTGATGTAAGTCAGTGGAGCCAGACTTTTTTTTACAAGTACTTTGGCCTGTTTCTTCTGGTCCATTCATCATGAAATTTGCACACAATGTAAAGAGCAACAGGCATTTTAAAATTATGTCAAAAATGGAAAGATTCTCTCATAGTTGACTCAAATTTATGTCAATTCTTTTTATTTCTGCCTAATTTATATCTATTTTTATGTCTTGCTACTGTAGCACTATAATTTCACTTCAGGATCACTAGAGTTCTGTCTGTCTGACTGTCTGTCTGTTTATCTATCCATCAATCTGTCTAGGTGGGAAAATGATCTTGTAAAAAAGAATTATGAATGTTTCTGGTTCATAAACCCAAAAAGATTAGAAATTATATGTATGTATGTTGAAAGTGTGTTGTATTGCAATACTCAAATAGCACACCATGAAAATATATTTATTATAGACTTTGACAGTAATCAGTAAATAAAGACCAGCTGCTGTTGGAGGATGGAACCTCTCCGTTCACTGTGGTTTTAAACCAGTTAAAGATTTCTTGTGCAGTGCTGGTGGGTCTGTTTCACAAAGTATCTGAGCCTTCATATGTGATCCTAGACTCATAGTAATAATTCTGTTTAATGAGTTTGCACCTGTGAAGAGCATGAGAAATCTGAGAAAACTGTAGAAGCTTTAGTGGGCTTTCTGAATGACCTAACTTCCAGAGCTTCATGCTTACACACAGCATCAGTGTGCTGATGCAGGATTAGATTGTAATGCAGAGCTTTACATTACAGGCAAAATACCATGTTTTTATTATGTATCTACATGTTGTGATTGCGATATTTGTGATACTTTCTAACATATTAAAATTGCACTGGTGAGTCACTGATGTAGCACAATTAAGGACTGCATTTTGACCATAATCACTTAGGTTTGTTAGGCCATGACAAGGCCATGACAAGGCCCTGATTCATTAAATGTCAATGATGGGCTTTTCAGTCAAATTTGATTTTCAAGTTGTAAGACATTGTCACCCAGTGTCTAAGAAATAAAAACACTCAGACTCTCAGCATCATATTACTGCTTAGTTTAAACTAAGAGCACAGATCCATGACAGGTGGCTTGAAATTTACAGAGACAGCAGTCACTCTGGAGTCTTTAAGATAAACAGACATGCTGATCATCTCAGCTTTAATCCTAAGCTCAGAGACATACTCAACTCAAGTATGTGAATGCAAGTGACAGCGCACTGCAAACGCACAGTCCTGCTGTATAAACTTACAGTGTGTTCTGATGTTACGGTGGTTAAAACACTCAATACTCGAGACAGACGTAATCTGCTGTCATTATAACAGTTAACGTGGACAGTGGAGTTTGGCCAGGCTTGACTGACACTATAGTGCCCCTTGCTGTAACGCTCAGAAAGCAGCTTGCACTTGCATTGGTATGAATTGTCGTGACAGATTTTAGAACGCAACAGTGCACTAAAACATGGCTGCGTAGCTCACAGCACCTGCGTTTGTGTGCTTGCATGAAGTTTATTTCTGCCCTTAGAAATCGCTGTCATTGCTGGCACTACCAAACATCAATAACGTTGCTGTTTTCAGTATTTATTTACATTATTTTAAGCTTTGAATTTATTGAATGTTATCAGATATCCACTGAAGCTCTACAAACAGTGGATTTTATAGCCCTACCAACATGTTGTGGTGACACAGAAAATATGTGAGAGAATATATGTAAGAGTACAAATTATGTTCCTCTTTGTTCTTATGATAATATGACCCAAGTGGTGATGTAATATATACACTATACACACCAAGCTCACCCAGCCATGCCTTTATGGGCTGTGCTTTGTGTATTGGGGCTCAGTCATGCTGGAACAGAAAAGGTTCTTCCCCACACTTTTGGAAGTTGGAAGGAAAGAATCATCCAAAATGTCTTGGTCTGCTGAAGCATTAAGATTTCCCTTCACTGGAACTAAGGGGTCCAGGCCAACCCCTGAAAACAACCCCATAGCATTATCCCTCCTCTACCAAACTTTACAGTTGGCAAAATTCAGTCAGGCAGGTAACGTTCTCCTGGCATTCGCCAAACCCAGACTCGTCTATCAGACTCCCAGAGAAGCAAGATTAGTCGCTCCACAGAATGCGTTTCCACTGCACCAGAGTCCAGTGGTGGCATGCTTTACAGGAGCACTCAAACCTTCGCATAAGACAGCATAAATACTAATTTTTTTCATGAGCATTTTCATGCAAGCATAAACAAAGTGACCAGCACTTCAACCAGTTCATTTCCCCCCCAAAGTAGCACCTGATTTTGTTTCTTGTTCTTTTTGGCCTCTTTTATCTCCTCCAATAGATTATTTTTCCCAGAACTACATTGTTCTGAAATCTGATCTGCTTGTTTTTTTGTATAGTGTACCATGTGTCATGTGTCTCTCTCTCTCTCTCTCTCTGTTCATCTATCTCTCTCTGTTCATCTCTCTCTCTCTCTGTTCGTCTCTCTCTCTGTTCGTCTCTCTCTGTTTATCTCTCTCTCTGTTCATCTCTCTCTCTGTTCATCTCTCTCTCTCTCTCTCTCTCTCTCTCTCTCTCTCTCTCTCTCTCTGCCCCGTGTCTTTTTCAAAAGCAAACATGGTCACGTTCTCCTCTGTTTGCTTTTTCTCCGCAGACTCTCAGAACCCTGCCAAAGTGGTGCGCGCCAGTAAGCCCAGATCCAGGAAGTCCAGTAAGGTGAGTAAGGCCTTCTCTGCAAAACACAAAACACACACAGTACCATTAAGGAGCTCAGGAGGAGCTGAACATGGGAAAGAAACATAGCTCTGATTTGAGCTGTGAGCAGTTCTGCAGGGATGTCTGTACTGAGGTGGGCGTGGTTATTCAAATGTATCGTCGCTGTTGTAACAAAACCTGAAATGAAATCTCAGAAATGGTAGCTTATAGGAGGAAACGTTCTTACCTTGAATGTACATTAACATAACAAGATTTTATTCCAAGTAATTTTGGACCACTTCTATTGGTCCATTCATCGTGAAATGTAAAAGACAGCTGCCGCTTATTAAATACAAAAAATAAAAACTGTAAAAGTTACTAGGACCAATATTGCAATTGTGATGTAAATGTGATTATTTTCTTTAAATGAAGCTCCAGGCTTTTTTTTGTTGTGAGGAAGATTAGCACATACATTTTGAGGAGGTTTAGGCCTGAAATCTGGAGTGTAGTGTGCTAGACTGCCAGTTCCGGAGCTCTTTGTTGTCATTAATTTACCTACTTTAAATTTATGACAATTATGAATGTTGTAAGATATAATATAAAGTTCAGCTTTTGCGATTTGAAAATTACACTCTTTCAAACTGTGATTCCGGTCTAAAACAAAATAATCTTTCAGCCCTGGTGTAAAGTTGTCAGAGTTATCAGTAGTGCTTTAAATCACTTGAAATTATCAATGGCCCCAGCAGCATATTACAGGCTTTGAATACTTGCTGATACTTCTGATAAAGTACTCAAATACTTGCTATCAAAATCACCTTAAAATCTACAGTATGTGAAGCATTTTTAGTCATCCATCTGTTGTTGGTGTGGTAGTTTCAGAGCAGCTCCTGCACTGTACTAACGCTGTGGCCGAGTTGAAAGCCATGCAGTTTGTTGCGCTTTGAGGTGAGGCGACGTGGATGCCTGGTGCTAATTTGATGGATTTGACTAAACCATGTGTAATTAATGTATTTTTAGCACTTTCCAGTTATAAATAATAACTATTTTGTCTGAATAGTGATCAAATTTATTTTAGGCTACAGTTTGTGCAATGAATGTTTACCAACATAAAGAATGAATACTTTATCCAAATTTATTTATATAAAATAAAAAAATTAATCACTATATCAACCCAACTGGATACAGACCTCTTCTCATGCTGGCTGCATGCTATAAACAATTGTTAAAGCTTAAAGTGTGATCTTACTGTGTTATGTGAATGCTGTTAATTTAATAACGTGGATATGAATAGCGCTAATGGTTCTAATGCTCGTCGGTAATCTTCTCTGGTTACAGTTTGACTGTGCTGTGTGTGTGTGTGTGTGTGTGTGTGTGTGTGTGTGAGGTAGAAGCCGTGACTCATGTCGGTAATCCTCTCTCAGTTGTGCCTCTGCAGTGACCGGGTCTGCTCGAAGAAAGTGACCTATTGCTATTTGAAACTTGCTTACGCATTAATTGCAGAGTCCAAGGCAGCTGGGTTTTCGAACAGCGCTGTCATCCGAAAATAGCCGAATGTTTGACGAAACATTCAGTGGAGACCAAATAGAGTGTTAACCAAGTGTTAATCACATTATTTTTTAACTCTTATACTAGAAAGATGGATGGAAAGAAACTCCATTAATCCAAAAAGAAATTGCAAGAGTTGCAATGATATAACTGTACAAGTCACAAATGTAAAATACCATTCAGAAGTTACAACTACTTGTCATATTCACAAGTTTTGGTTTCATATAGAATATATTTATTTATTTAGTTAGTTAATTGGTTAATTAGTTAGTTAGTTAGCTATAAAATCTACACTGTAGAATTAGATATTAAACTAAACTCACAACGTATCAAAGGTTTTTATTTTTCAAGTATTTGTAGAAGAACAATAAGTTATTAAATAATACACTGGAAAGAATTCATTTTGATCAAGTTACCTGCCTGGTTTGATCTCCTGGATATTACCATTATTTAGAAATTCTTTCTATCTTATAGTTGTATTATAATTTTATTCCAAATATTAATTTACAGTAACTTTATTCTGGATGTTAATTGTTTGATTCTGGATTTATAATTTTATTATATTTTTATTCTGGATGTTAATTTTATTAGAACTTAATTATGGATATTAATTTTATTAGAACTTTTATTTTGGATATTAATGTTATGAGAACTTCATTTTGGATTTTAATTTTTATTAGAACTTCATTCTGGATATTAATTTCATTAGAACTTTATTTTGGATATTAATTTTTATTGGTATTTTATTCCAGATTTTCATTTTATTAGGACTTTATTCCAGATATTAATGTTATTAGAACTTCATTTTGGATTTCAGTTTTTAATTAGAACTTTATTCTCGATATTAATTTCATTAGAACTTTATTCTCGATATTAATTTCATTAGAACTTTATTCTGGATATTAATTTTATTAGAACTTCATTCTTGATGTTCTGCGGCTTTCTCAATCATTTTTGAATCATCCACAGCTCTGTTAATTGTTCTGGACATTAAACAATTCTTCATTTTTTTGTTATTCATAAACAGCTTCCTATTAATAATTTGCATGGTTTCAAGCATTCTTGTATAATTTATACGTTTATTTGTGAACAAACTGGAAATAGCATTAACATTTAATAGCATTAAAAGTATTGATTCTGAATGGTAGCGTTTAGTATGAAAAACTGTACAATGTAACAAAAAAAAGTTTACAAAATGCCTTATAGTGAATATTGACATACTCAAGTGTAACTTGAGGTAGATGCTGGTATTACGTGTTAACGTGTTTTTTTTTGTTTGTTTTTTTAGTTAAAATATTGAATCATTTTTAGTTGTAGTGTTGTTGTTGTTGTTGTTGTTGTATGCTGTGGTGCACATATGTGGTTAGTCACGGTTTGTTGCCCTGTGTTTTGGGGGGTGGAGGGTCTTCACCAGCATTTATCTGGGCAGAAGTCAGCACTGGCCAATCAGAGGCCAGTTCACTGTGTGTTTGGGTCTGTTTGGGTCCACTGTCTTCTGTGTGGGTGTTTTCTTGGAGAGAACTGTCAACATCAGAGTTTAACTGTTAGCCCTGAGATGTTAGGGAAAATGACTGGGAATGAAAACGTGCAAATATTTGAATTTTGAAAAGAGTTAAGTCTGAAGTTTTTTTTCTCAAACTTAATGAAAATTTTGAGGGTAAATGTCAGAGTGAGTAGGTGCTCTGAATCCATGAATATTTGACTTCTTGAAATAATAATTTAATTTGATTACAGTTCTTAAGTGATGATTGTGTCAGAGATTTATTTTGATATTATTTTTAAAAATAGCCTGTGTGCTTAGTAATCAAGGTATAAATACAGTACAATATACAAATACAATATACAATTTATATACACTAAATATATGGTTGTAGGCAAAGGTTTAGGCACTCTGGTCAAATTCCATGTTGTTGTTGATTTTCTAAGTGTATATAAATTACACAATCTCCACATACAGAGAACACACTTTTGTGAATGTCAGTACACAATTACTATTTATTTACTGAATTTAGCATATTAGCCAAAAAAATCATATGTGAAAAAGTTACAGCACATTTTATATATTTTTTTTCCCCCAAGATGTTGAACTTAGCATATAAATAGAAATTGTGCACAGAATAAGCTCAGATGCCATAATTAAGTGGGTTTCTCTGTGGAGGATGTGTTAAGATGTAATTTGACTGGTGGAAGTTTTGCACACAGCTCTATTAAATTTTATGAACCTCTTTCTAGCTGTTAATTCTACTGTAATTTTATTCTGAATGTTAATTTAATTGCATTCAGAAATCCTGATGCATTTTTACACCCCTATAAATGACGCCATCCTGTAATCCAATACATGTGACCCAGTTCTGCTCTGGAGTGGATTCCTCCTGCAGCGTATAGGAACAGAATGAACTGAATGATCTCTCCTACACGTACACGCACCCCTTACTCCTCTGCTGGGTGAAGGTCTGGTGGTTGTGTTCCTTAACTGGAGATCTGACACCTCATAACCGTGCACATAGTTACCTACAGTGCTAGAAACAGCTGAAATAAGTTTCTAACCTTCTCAATATAACCTTCTCAATCTCAATACGCTGCTCAGGATTCTGGGAATCTGCTTTGCATGGCAGTTTTCGTGGAAAGAGCAGCATTTCTGCTACCTGACAAGCTAAAAAAACTATACTGTTACTTGTGAATGGGGCGGGGCTGAGTGGTCTCCATAGTGACCCATAGAGTGACATGGCCTATCCCACTTCTGCCTACCAGCGGATCCTGTAAATCAACCAAGCTGGCGATTCTATAAGTGTCCTCAAGCATTCCTCTGCTGGAGTCGCTGTAACGGGAGCCCAGCGGGCTCATTTTTCAGAGCACAGAGAGAAATTTATCACCGTCATGAGTCTCTCAGTCTCACTGCACGAGGTTCTCTCACTGTCCAGTAGTCGAAGACCACCAAAGGTCCTCTCTTTTTGAAAGAAATTGTTTGGCAAAAATTCAAATGTCTAGAATGTTCCCCTTTAAACCAGATGTAGTCGATCAGCAGAGACATGTTTGGTGTCTGAAGTTTGTTTCTTTAGTTCTGCGCTGGAGCTAGGAGGCTAATGTAGCTAACAAGCTGAAAGCTTGCTAACTAGCTTAGCTAAGATAGTAGCAGCAGCAAACCGGAGGCCTGAGTTGTGTCCATAATTTAGTCCATATTTAACGATAACAGTGAGTTTTACAGTGTCAGGAGCCTCATAATCAAGTCATTAAAGATTACTGAATTAATCCACACAGTTTGAAGCATGTAGGCATACAGTTAACATGATGCTAACAGATGGCTGTTAGCTTCTATTACTGGTTAGCTACATTAGCCTCATAGCTCCAGTGCTGAAACTAAAGAAGCAAACTTCAGAAACTTCAAACACTGGCTGAACTACTAAGGGGGGATTGTGTAAATCAGATTTATTTCTTTGAAAATCTTTTACAAATGCTTACTGACTCTGACTGATCAGTTTACTGTCCTTCTTGTCCTGTATTAGGCTTAGGCTAATTATTTGAGGTGATCCCATTCGGAGGTGGGCGATATGGCAAAAATCTAATATTGCGATACTTCAGGAAATTTTTGTGGTGCACTATATGTTACAATGTTTATTTTTTTCAGACATCTGATCAGTTGGAACAGAGTCAAAGAACCTACTAGCAAAAACTGATTTTTATTCAATATTTGGCACTAAATCCAGTTAAACTGGTCTGATTTTGCTCTCTTTATAATGAAACATGCAGCTGGTCAGTGTCTACAAGTACTGATGATATACACAATATGTTCAGAAAAGCATATGGTAGTTTATTGTGAAATTTATTACAATAACAATATGGCTGGGCAATATGACAATATAACCCATAATCTCAACTATTTTTGATGATCGCAATTAAGCTGACTGCAGTCATTTTCCACAGGCTTAAGATTTCACAATCATATTTTGCTGCAACAAACTAAATGCGTGCATATTTTTAGCATTTGTGCTTGCAAAAATGAGTGTTTTGTTTTGTTCATATGTTCATTGATAGCTTTGATTGACACAACATAAGATTCTGTGCAACTGTAGACATTTGAGTAAATGGATAGATGGCTAATTGGCTAATTTGGCCTCTTTAAGTGTGTGTTTTAATAGTTGCATACAGTGAAGCAAAAAACACCATTAAATTATTAATTGCAGTTATTTATGTGGCAATAAAATTGTCTGCTAAAATTTTATAATCATGACAGCTCTAATTAGGCTGAAGTCTTGGCCCAGTTTGTTCTGGTTATAGGACTTTTGTGGCTCATTAAAGACGCTTTCTGCTCTAAAACTAGCATTTAATACATGAACTGTTGTTTTATGTAATAGTCTGTTGTCTAGCATTGTTTTCCATGTCTTTATCTTTCAGACAGAATTCACAGTTTTGTATTCTGTTTGTATTTTAATCCATCTGTGTTCACTTACTACACTATCCATCATGCATTACACAGATATCCTACAACCACTGGCAATCCCCGCAGACGATAAAGAAATACAGAATGCTAGGAGAGCCTCTGAACTACATGCTAATATATACAGACCTCTTCAGCTTCCTGGTAGTAATGTTAGTCATCTAGCTTCCTTCTGTTTTATCCAGCTAGCAGAAATTCAAATGACAGCCAAAAATCCAGACATAGTACTTGTAGTTTTTCAAAAGTTCCACCCACCTTCGATATGCCTCATTAGAAGGGTTTTTCCTACCATTCAAACCAGAAAATCTCATTTTAGAGATGCTGCGGGGTCATTGTGGGAGGAGAGTAGGCTTGTTCACAACAGTGATTCTTTTTTTTTCTTCTCATGTTTTTCCCTCTTCTTCCTTGTCCAGTCAAGTGACTTCAGTGACATCACAAACTGGCCTACTCCTGGAGAAATAGCCAACAAAGAGGTGAGAAGAACAGATTTGTGCATGCTGATTGGATGCAATATCTTTGAGTTTTGGTCCCGTATTTCTTTCTCTGTTTTTTTCCCTTTTTACTTGAGACTCTTTATATTATCACTTTTGACATTTTAAATCATCTTAAAGGGGAATTCCATCAATTTCCCAAAATTGCACCATAATTCAGTCTGTGAGATGTAAACAGTCATTTAGAGTGGTTTGGTATGAAATGGTTCAGAGGTCTTTACAGTGGTGGTGATAGGAACCAGGGGTTGCCATGACTACAGCACAAATATAAACATTTTATTTACTATCCAAAACCACCAGTGAACCTACACGTGTCTTCTGAGTTTTTACATGTATGTTAATTGTGGTAAAACAGCACAGTGAATTCATAACCATTTCATGTAATAACTTTCTGGGAGGGAGCTTTCAGAGGTGGACGTCTGGTTCCTATCACCACCACTGTGAACAATTCTGACAATTTTAATATGTGAATCCAACCTGTATGAAAACTAAAAACAGGTTTTTAACTCAAGCCCTGAAGAGCTGGAGCACATTTTAGTGTCTTTCTGCTCAGAATGACCTCATTCAACTCATGAATGGCTTAAAGGAGTAGTTTGGCAAAATGTCAGATTTCCCCGATTTCCCCCTTACTCCAGATATTCAGTGTCCAAAGTTTGCTTCTTTAGTGCTTTTGTCCATTTATAGAGAGCAGTACGTCATTCTGTCTACTAGAGTTCACTGAACAGCTCCACACTGTTTGAGGCAAGTGATGATTTAGGCATGCAGTTAACATTGTGCTAATTGGTGAGGTGTAAGCTTCTACACACTTAAAAAGATGATTCTTCAAGGGCTGTTTAGTAAAGAAAATGGTTCTATATAGAACCATGGACACTCAAAGAACCCTTTGCTTGATAAAAGGGTTCTTTGTATCATGAAATGGCTCTTCAGATTGATGGAGAATGTGTTGTAGATGGGTCTATATAGAACCTTTTTTTTTCTTCTATTGTTACAAGCTTGACATTGTAACAATAGAAGAACCCTTTTGGTGCTATATAGAACCCTTATCAAGAAGGTTTTATGTAGAACTGTACACAAGACATTCTTCTCCAGTCTTTCATGATGCAAAGAACCCTTTAATCATGCCAAGCGTTCTTTGAGTGTTCATGGAACCCTTGAAGAACAATCTTTTTTAAGAATGTAGTTGTTAGCTACATTAGTTTTGAAGCTAACTTTGGACTCAAAATGAGTTTTAATTTTGGCAAACTGTTCCATTAATATATTTTTATTGTGGTGTAATTAGGTGTACCGCTCATTAAGCACCGGTTTTGTATCATTGTTGTCCAAATCTCGAAAGTGGTGCTTACAGGAGAAAGCAAAAGCTTTCTTTGCTTTTCATCTACGCCTATGTAATGAGATTTTTTGCTTCCCCCAAAGTCAGTTCCAGCCAATTCTTTTGGTCTATTCATCATGAAATTTTGACATGTTGTAAAGGAGAGCTGATGTGCTCAAATGATGCATAAAAATAACAATTTATTTATTTTTGGGCAGCAATGGTATGCCTGCTGTCATAAAACTGGAATTCCAAGGTCTAAACTGAGTGTAGATTAGTGCTATGAGAACATTTAAACATCTCATATAAGAACATATTCAGTTTTCTAGCCTTTAAAAAAAA
This sequence comes from Colossoma macropomum, assembly GCF_904425465.1. Classification (NCBI taxonomy): domain Eukaryota; kingdom Metazoa; phylum Chordata; class Actinopteri; order Characiformes; family Serrasalmidae; genus Colossoma; species Colossoma macropomum. Next base: position 11,166,610 of record NW_023494803.1, read on the forward strand.
AAAGATTCCTACATTCCTCTGAATGGAGTCAGCTGCATTTAACTCTCAAGGCCACTCTGCTTGTTACTCTGCAGAGAAATGCAGCTCTTACTGTAAGACTGCTTTAAAACTGCTGCCCACCTGGTTTTACTTGCTCAGGTGATGATGCGGGGCCTCTTACCTGTAGCCTCAAGCAAGGTGGAGTGAGTGTCACTTAGAGCGCAGTTCCAGACTTTTGAGATTTTTGTAGTGATGTCTGGATAGAACACAGTTTTACTGTGGAATCTGGCTGGTTTTGACGTGTTTTAAAATATTCTGTGACGCTAAGGGTGGACATGGTCATTTGAAAGTACATCTGGGCTTATTTACATATTTAAATATTCAATGAACGAATGCGACGTCAGTATCGTGAAGGCCGATTAACAAATGATTATATTATGCGGCTCCTGACCTGAGAGGTACTGATTAGTGATTGGTTGTTGAAACCCCCCAGCAGCAGCAGAACGTGATCAACGCGCAGGGCCGGAAGCCGACGGTGGGACGGAGGGAGAGAAGGAGGGATCGTGGAGGAGAGAAGAGGGAGAAGGAGAGCGGCAGTGATGGAAGTGACAGTAAAGAGAACAGGGAGGCGCAGCAGGAGCCGCTGACACACCTCCCCACCGAGGAGGGGAAGGAAACGGGCAAAGAGACGCAGAACAGCGCCTCCCGCAGGAGGGGAGGTCAGATATATGCATGCATATGCATAACAAACATGACAACAATCAGTGATTTCCACAGTCTGGCTGCATATCTGATGCCAAATATTTCATGTTAGAGTTCAGTTTGATTATAATTATTTTGCAGAGATTCTGTGTTTTTTGTAATATACTTAATACATAAGGTACTGTTTGTACAGTAGAGCAATACAGGTATTAATAAACAATACACCAGGCTTTTATCATTAATTTATATGGAAAAAAATGACTGCTTATTTCATGTAATGTTATTATAATCAATTATAATTGGGGTTGGGTATTGAAATACCACACTTTTATGGTACCCACCAAATTACATCAATATCACAAATTCCATGTGTTTCCATTATGAAACACCTGAGCAGTCGCATTATATTCCACAAGCAGAAAAAACACCCATTTCCAGCACCTCACATTCATTTCTGGTTTAAGCCATTCCCACTTTCCGTCTGCAGTTTTAAAGAAGGTATGTAAAAGTATTGTTTAAGTCAGTACATCTGTGTTAGTATTTTAAAGCATACCCAGCCCTAATTAGAAACATAAGTACTTATAACATTACAAAATCATTTTTGCCACTTGGTCACTTTCACAATTAGGCTTGTTACAGTTACTAACTAATCGCATAACTGCATTTATTTTAGATGCTCTCAGTCATTTCAGCTTATCATAACCTCTTCCAGAGTCACATATTTACTTTTCAACAAACGGATGCTTTCATCCATTGGGTTGAGGCAAAAGCAAATAAACAAAAGAAAGTAGAAAACATTTATTGACACATCACATGTCTTACAAAACAAGAAGAAACTTCTAGCTTGGCACTTTAATGTCTTTAGAGAGCAAATCCTCATGTCTCCAAAATGCTAAGTAAAGGAGAAGGAAAAAAACCTCCCCAGCTCTAATGTAAGTTAATGTAACTAGACTTTTTGTCAAGCAATTTTAGAACGTTTGATTATGAAATTTACTCAAAATGTAAAGAGCAGCTTGCATTTTTAAATTATGTGAAGAAATGAAAAACAGACAGAAATGGATACGCAAGGTTTTGTTCTGACAGTGGTGTTTAATGATGTTCCCCGGGGCAGTGTTTCCCAGCCTGGTCCCCCACTCTGCACATTTTAATGCTTTTCCTGCTCCAACACGCCTGACTCAACTCATTAGCTAATTGATTAGCCATGCTAAAACGTGCAGAGCCGGGGATAGGATTGTTACACACTCTCCCAATGACTATAGAAATAAATGGAATTAAACAAATGAATCCAAGTTCAGTTAATAATTACTACGTTAAAGTAGTATGTAGTAAGTTTGTAGTAGAGTAGTAAGTTTGAACACACCCAGCCAAGTTATATGTTTTGTTGAATTTTTTAATTGAAAATAATATATATATACTGTAGCTGGTTATGCTCATGCCAGTAAAGCGTACTGAACTGAATTCATTCATTCATTGAGGGTTAAGCCGTGCAGAGCTACTGTCTCTAGTTTAAAGGCCATGCTGGTGGGGGATGTGGTGTGATGGGTGTCATGTTGCAGCAGAGCTGGAGCTGAGTTGTGGAGTTAGTTCATGTCTCCGAGCAACAGGGCCGTCCACAGCGCTGCTGTCCGACTGTCCAGCTCTGACTGCCAGAGAGAACTGCTGACTGCATTCAAAGTGTTTTTTTATTACAGAATAATTAAATATTGATTATAATTACTTTTTAATTTTATTACTAACTCTACCTTAATTTTGAGCTAAAAATTCTGATTAACTGATATCAACTAATGTAAGTTGATCAAGTCATGGAACAGGTTTTAAGTTTCAAATGGTCTTACTTAATAATTTTTAATAGCATTAATGTCATTAATGATAATATATAATACTGTCCAATAGGCAGCGTCCACCCTTCATTAATTTAATTTCCAATCAAAACAGTCATTAAGCACAGGTTATTATATTTATTAAATAAACAAGTCATTTAAATTTATTCCAGCTTCCATTCTTTTTAGGAGACTCGCTTTCAGACACATCTGCAGACACACCTCTAAAGTTCAGTCTTAGAAGTTGATCATTTTCTGAAGTAATCGAACACCTTCAGTGATGTTCAAGTCTGGACTCTGGGGTGGTCAGTCCATCATTTAGTTTCTTTGTTTGATTATTTCAGGCTGGAGGAGGGAGCGGGACTTCTTCGACGATGCGTCCAGTATCCGCAGTGAGGGCAGCAGTGTCCGTGGCAGCCTCAGGGGGCGTGGCAAAGGTCGCGGCAGGGGCAGAGGTCGCGGCCGAGGTAGGCACGCCGTCACTGTGGCGACTGCTTAATTTGTCGCTGTTCTAATTTTCTGTTCGTTATTGATAATGGGAGCATGCAGGGAGCTGTGTGTGGATGTTGAGAAAACCTGCATTTGTAAGCAGAAGATGCGTTATTATTAGAAATAGATAAAAAGTTGCTGTGCATAAATGTAAACATGATCATTACACAACTGGGTAATTCATTGTTTTTGAAGGAGTGGTTCAGTGGAAAATCTTAATTTACACAGTTTTCCATTTATGTCAGATTTAGTCAATCAGCTGGATGTGTTCGATCCAAATTTAGATTCTTTAGTTTAGCCCTGGTGCTATAAAGCTAACATTGCTAACAATAGAAGTCAGTAGTCACCCAAATCTTTTCTGTAAAAACATCCACAAAACTTATCTCAGCCTGCTCAAACCTCATCCAGCTCTTCATTAATTGTTGATGTAGTTCAGCACACAAAATTACTCACTGTGAGCTTTAAACTGAACCAAAACCTTACTGTGTAGCTCAGAGCTGTGGGCAGCCAAATGTGTTGTGCCGGATTGTGCTTCCCCTTCACTTAGTATGGACTCTGGATTTCTGTTTCTTTCATAAGCGTATATCTTCACTTTGAACATCAACAGTTATTTCCAAAACAAAAAGAAAACGCAAATGTGTTGTGTACATATAACACAGTTGTCTAAGTGGCTGCCTGCTGCATTCAGCTACACGGAAAAGTTTTGTTCATGTTTACAGCTCAGCGTAAGTCATACTGTGTGCTAATCTACATGTCTGTGCCACCTTAATGAAGACCTGGTTGCAGTTTGGGCAGGCTGAGAAAAGTTTTGAGGATACATTTACAGAAACGATTTGGGTGACTATTGACTTATAGTGTTTGTTAGCAATGTTAGCCGGTGCAAAACTAAAGAAGCAGAGTTTGGATACCAAACATGTCAGCTACATCTGGGGTAATTTGAAAATTGTAAATATTGTGTACATTTGTTTTATTGCTAAAACTTTAAACAGTATAGCAAAACAACACTAATAGCTGTAGATTTCTTGTTGCTAAACTACAACATTTAGAAAAAATGTTGGACCATAATATGTCCTAAGATGGGACATCTTTAAAGGAACACATTTCTCTGCTTGTCTACTCACAACAGCAGACTTATCAGACATGAGATAGAGATGCAGGTAACAGAAAACACTGAACCTCTGAAAGTGTAACCAGGATGCTTTAGTAAGGCAGGCAGCAGGCATCGCAGAATAAAGCCACTAATAAAAAATAGTGTGAATTATGAATAAACAGCAAGAAATGTGATATGTGATGTTAGAATGAGTGCAACCTAGTGTTAAATATGTTTGTTATATTCTGTGATTTATATTATATTGTGTGTTTTTAGTGGGAGCTCAGTGTATGTTTAGTATTGTTTGCCAATGAATTGTTTGCCAATGAATTGTTTGCTAATGAATTGTTTGTTTAAGAATTGTTTTCCAGCACATTGTTTGCTAATGAAGCGTTTTCTAATTAATTGTTTGCTAATGATTCACAGGACCGTATGCACCTCTCTCTCTTTCTCTTCCTCTCCGTCCTCCAGGTCGCTATGACTACTCCCATAGTTACAGGGATTCCTACCTGGATGGGTCCTCTGTGCCCCAGGAGTTTGGCACTAATATGATGTATTTCTATGACGACGGTAACCGGATACAGATGTACACCATAGAGGAGAGTCTGCTTAAAGAGTACATCAAGCGCCAGATGTGAGTAAACCTCCAGCTAGTCTGTACTTTTGTTTTTCCTGTTTTCTTTTTTTCTTTTCACTGAACTCACTTTGTTTACCCACCTACCCCAAATCAAGCTCAACCAAGACACGTTTGATGTCTGACATTTGCCTCTGCAGGGCTAAAGTAGCTAACAAGCAGTAGTAACCTATGTAAACCAATTAGCACAGTGCTAACTGCAAGCCTTATCATCACTCGCCTGGTGGTTTCTGACACTGCGTGAGAGACTGTTATCTATAAACAGACGTATGGATAAAATTCAGACTTGCTTTCGACTAAATATCTTTGAGATTGTTAATGCCTTAATTTAAAATGTTGCATCTTAAGAATTATAGTAGTTATGTAGGGAAAAAGTGCAAGGCTACTGTTAAGTGTTTCAGAAAGAGTAACGAATTACAGACAACCCTGCTAATTTGTACTAATTTAACACATTGCGCACTTCATTTCAAATCTATGCTACTTCAAAGCTGCTTGTAATGTATAATGCGATAAAACCCAGAGCTTGCTTTCACACAGCACATAATCTGCTTATGTTATAGGGCTGCTCAAAGTGTGGCAGTAGGCCCCTGAGAATGTTTAATTTGGCCCACCAGAAAGTTACGCTAACCCAGAATAATTATATGTTATACTATATGTAAATTATTAATTTCTTATTTTCAATTAAAACAGTGTTTTTGAGATATATTGCAATGTTATAAAGTACATTTAAAAAAAGAATGATTTTAGGCATTCCTACCTTGTTTGTTTGCATACTGTTTGGTGGCCCTAGGCCCATAACAAAAATTGCACTTCGGCCCCCCGAGACAAAAAGTTTAGGCACCCCTGCTGTAGATGCTACCAAGCAGAACGGCTGGTTTGAACAAATACATTGTAGTGTTTTGAAAATTGAATGGTTTGATATCACCTTTTGAGATTTGAGATAAAGCTATGTAATACAAATTGCCACCAGAAGGTGGAGCTGCTATTACATCAGCAGGAGAGCATGGAATCATATGTGTGTGTGTTTGCGTGTGTGGGCGCACACGCTAAACTTAGCATTTCTGCCTAAGGAGGGGGACTGTAAATGATCTGAGGTGGGAAGTGATGGGTCAGTGGTGTGTCTATACATTTGTGCGTGCATATTTGTCTATATGGGTCAGTGACATGATGTGCATTTCAAGTAATATAAAACTAAATACATCACATCTGTCACATTACCTCATAATACCTCCTTTATGTAAATGTGCAGTGCATCAAAATAAAATTCATTTAGGCATAATATAGTCTAAAAATATCAGATGGTGTGGCTATTCAACCGTATATGCAGATAATGTGAACTGTTAAAAAGTGTAATTTTCTTAATACAAAATTCAAATTATGATAGTTTAGCATGGTTTTATGTTTAAAACCTTTAAAAGCAAAACATGTTGAAAAGTAGGACAACAGAAAGGTTTTACATTTAGAGCCAGTTATTCATTCAACCTAGTGAGAAACTTATATCCTACTCTGAGTTTTAGAATTGCGATATAAGTGTTAGGTGGTATGAACTGAGTCGTGTTCTACAGTTTCTCATTATGTCATCTTTCCATGCGTTCTATAAAGCGAACTGGTTCAGAAACAAACACGTAGAGTCTCTCTTTACTTAATTTGATTTATTCTTAAACTCACACCCATCAGCACACCACCCTTAGCGTAATCCAGAGTACACACGTATCCTGGATACATGATTTAAGAGACAAAAGGTTTTGCAATGCTGAGTGTGGATCCTATAGCTCCACCCAAAAAGACGCCAGTCCCATCTCATTCCTGCTGAGACAGTCATAGTTTGGCAAAAAGTCAGTTTTATCGTATTTCCCACCTCTCACCTTAAATGTAGTTGATCAAGCCATGTTTGGTGTCTGGAATTTGCGTCTAGTTTTAGCACTAGAGCTACTAGGCTAACAAAGCTAAGAATACTTTACATCCATCACATTATTCTAGAATACCTCCTTTACAGTCCATTAAAATAAAATTTATTTTTTTCATGCATTTATGCATGATATAGTCTAAAAATGTCAGATGGAGTGACCATCCGACTGTATATGCAGATTATGTAAACGGTTAAAGTGTAATTTAGTTATTGAAAATTCAGATTATCATAGTTTAGCATGGTTTCACGTTTGAAACCTTTAAAAGCAAAACTGCATTTAGTCAGTTATTTGTTCAGCCTAATGAGAAACTGTAGAACAGACTCAGTTTATATCACAATACCTACATTTAGAGTCAGTTATTCATTCGACCTAATGAGAAACTGTAGAACAGACTCAGTTTATATCACAATACCTACATTTAGAGTCAGTTATTCATTCAGCCTAATGTGAAACTGTAGAACAGACTCAGTTTATATCATTATACCTACATTTAGAGCCAGTTATTTATTCACAAAAGTGTATTGTGAGGTAATTTATCACAATAACAATAAATACTTTCAATTAAATTAGATTTTTCTCTGAACTGTTGCTTTAACACTGTCTACATGATTTCACCTCTTTGGGTGGGGACTTTAGTTGCTGTGATTATGGGATATCTGTATACAAATCTCTTTCTATAACTGTTCTACGTGTCTTATCCAGCTCTTTTTCAGGCATTCTGGTTTAGCAGGTCTTCCTCTGTGTGATTCGTGTGATGTTTCTATTGCTTAACTACAATATATAGCCTGGAGGAAAGAGAGAAGGTGAATGAGGAGGAGTAAGAGAAAGTGGTGGGAGTGTTATAGATATTACACCAAATTTAGTCAGTCAGCCAAGACATTTTTGGTGTCTGAAGTTTGCTTCTGTATTTTTAGCAGTGGAGCTACAAGGCTAATGTTGCTAACAAGTACTGAAAGCTTATACCCCATCAGTTAGCATCATGTACACTGCATGTATAAATCATCTTGCACTTGCTGCAAACGATGTGAAGGTGTTCAGTAATCTCTAACAGACTAATTTACAAATGGTCAAGACTTCCGCATGACTTGCAGGGAGGAGGACTGTGAGAAAGAGAGAAGTGTAAACCACACAGCTTGACCACAAAATGTTCTCAAGATGAAGAATAACTGTTCTTAGTAGAACCTTCAAAGTCTAAATCAAAGATGCGTGTCATGCCTCTCAGGAACTGATCAATGTTTTGGATTGTCTAGATTGTTTGAATGGGTAACATGCCAAATAAATGAGTAACAGACCAAATGTGAACTTTGATTGCATAATGCAGCCGTTGTTCATTTAATATTTATTTATTTGTAATATGGTCTCTTTCTCACCGCAGATTTGTTAGTCAGAGCAGGCAGTCTCACAGAGGACATGAATGTATGCTTTTCACTTCCAGTTCCAAAGCACTGCACATGCTGTTTAGTGTTTTCACCAAACTGTATCTTTCATTGTAGCTCACTAGCTCATTACCAAGCTCTTCACAGATTAAATCAGGCACGTTGAAGCAGGAAAAACTAAAAACTGAACTCAGTAATCCAGCTGCCTCTGGGACTGGCTCTTAAAGGTGCTATAGTTGTTATAGTTGTATAATTGTTCTCTGAGGTCTACACAGAAGGTATGTGACTTTGATCGGGGTGAAAAATGACCGGATTTAGTTTCATATGCTCATCTACAGCCCTATGATTTGGCCCTAGAACAGGGGTCGGCAACATTCGGCTCTTTTACTGCCCTGTTGCGGCTCCACCTCAGAATTAGATTTTTAGGTAGAAATAAAATAATCCTCCTTTGCAGTAAAATTAAGCTCTGCTGAGCGTTCAACACTGTTTTAACAGTAAATGGTCTTAAACACTGGAGTTAATGTAGAACTGCTATTTCACCCTTTATCGCTGAAGGTTGTCACGCAGACTGTTGGTCACTGTAGCAACACAGACAACAATCTCGCCTAGCTAGTAGCCAATGAAAAGACAAAGAGAAAGATTTAAGACGAACATCAATAATTTGGAGATGGATGGACTTATTTGCATTTATAATCACTCCAGCTGGTTTCCTAATACGTTTAATCTGCATCGAGAAACCGTCAAACGCTAAAAGGTCACGAGGCTAAAGTCAGTTTCTCATTTTCCAGCTTTGAATTTTCCCTTGTGGCTCCCAAGGTGGTTAGATAGGAAAAAATGACTCTTCTTAACATTTGGGTTCTTAACCCTGCCCTAGAACTAAAAGAGCTGTTTTCCCTTTTTTGGGGGGCTAATAAATATTCTGATGAGCTCTGCTCTGATTGGCTGATATGCTGGCTTACACAGAAGCAACATGACGAAATAGATACAGACAGGAAAATAAAATGAACTTCTGTATAAATAAGCTGGTCCTGATATTGTTTAGTTAGCTATGCTGGTTGCTGTGAGCTTGCTAGTGTCTAACACTAGCTATACTAGCTACTCGCTTTCGATCTCGACAACAACACAAAGTAAATTAAAGTCTCACTATGAAACTCTCGGTTTAAGATGATCTGCTTAAACTGTTAAAAGTAATAAAATTTCACAGAACGGCTGCTTACAGGCTGATGTTGGAGTTGTGATGCTAATAAAAGTGGAACTGCATCTCCGTCTCTTCAGGGTCAAACGCTGAGCGACGCTGCTCGATATCGTCCAAGCTTTGAGAAACTGTCCGGAGTGAAGTGTGCAGAGTAAACTAACAACTTTGAATTAAAGCTGTCTGAGATACTGTTAAAGATGTGGGAGCTGAAGTTGGCTTCCTATTCGCCATCTTGTTTTGTGAGTTCCTTTCCACCTTAAATGGTGCCGCAGTTACTTTCTGGTGTCTGTACAAGCTGTAGCATTTAAGGTGGAAAAGAACATTCGATTAAGAAGCTGGCGAGTAGAAAAACCAGCTTTAGCATCATTTAAAGATGAACATCAGCCTGCTGACGGTTCGGTTCTTGTGAAGGGAATAGAAAGTGCTGACGTTGCTGTTGCTATGCTGCTGTTGTTTCATCATATTGTCCACTCCTGGTGCAAATTACACTTTTTTTTCTCTGAACTTTAAAACTGTCTACCTGATTTCAGCTGTGTGGGTGTAGTTGCTACTATTATGGGATATCTCTATACGAATCTCTCTGTAACTTCTCCACATCTTTTATCCAGCTCAATTTGAGACACTCTGGCCCAGCATGTCTTCCTCTGTGTGATTTATGTGACATTCTTTTTGCTTAACCGCAACATACGGCCTGGAGCAAAGAGAGATAGTAAAGGAGGAGGGGAGAAAGAGAAAGTGGTGGTATGGTGGTATAGATATGGATGAATGGGTCAGTCAAAAAGAGAGAAAAATAAAAGCTGTCTTGGATGGACGTGTGGGCGAAAGGTTAATGACCGGAATGGAGGTACCAGAAGGGTGATTTTTTTTTTTGTGTCTCTGTTCAAATAAGGTTCATTTTGACAGATAGGCCTGTCACAGTTACATTCTTACAGTTATTGGAGCTAATCGCAGTTGTTTTCTATAGCTGTTACATTTCACAAACATACGTTTATATCACGGCAATCAGAATTGATTTATTGAGGGGTTAATGGAAGTAAAAATGCAGAAATGCATTTATTGAGAAAAATCATGGGTCATACAAAAACAACAAAAACTTCTAAGTTGATGCTGTAACATGTTTAGATGGTGGTTTAAAGGAAGGTTTGTGTGTTTGATACGTAGCTAATCAGCTAGATTGGCCATTTTAGGCTTGAACTTTAATATAGTTTCCAAAAAAAAGACACATTGTTCATTGCAATTATTTATAAGCCAATATGTATTGATATATAGTTTTATGATTGTAACAGACCTTTTGGTAGATGTATTTTTTCGTTGGAAAATGTGTGGAATTTTTAAATGTATAAATTGTTTGCTTGTTTTTTTTTTTTCCAGTGAGTACTACTTTAGCTTGCACAACCTGGAGCGGGACTTTTTCCTGCGGAGAAAGATGGACACCAAAGGTTTTCTGCCCATCTCTCTGATCGCTGGCTTCCGCCGTGTCCAGGCCCTGACCACTGACATCAACCTCATCATGGAGGTGACCTTTTGCCCTGACCTCTAATACTGACAGCTGTTGCATGTTTCAGTTGTCCCAAAAAAACTTCCTTTAATTTATTTTTGAATTTATTTTTAAGTACATAGTATCCCAGGATCAATAATAGCTTTTAAATAAGTAAGTATTGAGTAACCTATTAATGATAGATTAAGAATAGATATGTGTATGAGACATAATACGTTTGTGTGTTGATCTCCAGGCGGTTAAAAACAGTGATGTGGTGGAGCTGGTGGATGAGAAGATCAGAAGAAAGGAGGATCCAGAGCACTGGCCCATCCCCGGACCCCCTGTGGACTCCCCTCGCACAGACTTCACCCAGCTCATCCACTGCCCTGAGTTCGTCCCAGGACAAACCTTCACCTGCCTCAATGCAGGTACTGCTTTGAGCTGTTTCATTTGGTTTAGTCTCAGTGCAGGAAGCAGGACTGAGTGCAAGTACAGTCCACTATATACAGATATACTCAGTATAAACAGGATAAAACTAGTATTAGTATATTAGTATATCAATGTGACACTCTTAATATTAGTGTATTAGTATATAATTAACATATAAACGTGATACTCTGATCTCTTTTGACCCTGTTACTTTGTGTCTCTGGTCATATTGAGCATGATTCATCATTTAGTAAATTCTTGTTTTCCTGTAATCTTCCATGAAAATGTTGAGTTTTGCTCCACCTCTAAAACCTTTTCTGATTTTTTTTTTCATAAGTACATCACCGTGCACCAGAGGGTGGGGCAAAATAATATTATCCAACAATACATTTCACTTTCTCCTCATACCACCCACACCTATTGTGGAGAGAAAAAACATATTACACATGCTGCATATAGTTACTTGAATAGGCAATTCCAAAATTTGGCTGCTCCTTGTCAATTAATGTTTTTGTTGATTTGTTTTTTGTTGACATTTTGCTGGGTGAAAAACAGTTAACACATCATCTGCAACAAGAACATTTTAATGTACAATTACTGTTGAACATAATAATGATAATAATAATAATAATTAATGTTTACTTGTATAGCACCTTTCATACATTAAAATGCAGCTCAAAGTGCTTCACAATACAAAGCAAAAACAGTGGGAGAAAAAAGATAATCAAAAATAAAATAAACAAGTAATAAGTAGTAGAAAAGGAGATGTATTAATAATTACAATCGAAAAGCACAGGATAAAAGTATAAATAAAAAAAGAAAAAATACAAAAAATGCAACTAACAAGAAAATAAAAGTAATAGTAATATTCCAGTAAAAATAAAAGAAACAAAAAAAGACATATTGGGAAAAATAAAAAAAAACATAAAATGTGGCTGGTGCAAAAGTTATAGCATGTGTTTTTACTGTAGTACAGCTATAATAACTATATTATAACTGCAGTGCTGGTGTACGCAGCCTACAGAAGGTGCTGAAAGCCATTTAAAAGCTGTACGCTAACAAGAGGGCTACAAACAAGGATTCTGTCAGAGCAGCATACAGCGCACTGCAGCTGGGCTTCAGCCTGCACTACTGTGACTGGTTTGAATGGTCAGACCAGGGAAATGCATTTCATCAATGTTTAGACTTTGACAGTCCTAGTTTTTATGCTGCTTTTTGTCACCAGACATTGACCATAAAACCAGTCATTCGTCCCGTCCACATTTCTTAGAGCTAGAGTCTCAAAAACCACAGACAAAAGAAAGAAATGATGAGCACACATACAGAAAAAGCCACCACATTCACCTAGTTCGTCTGCCTTTTCAGGCTCAACCTCCCCAACCAATCAGATCACAGTCGAGCCCACCCCTGCCACAAACGGCCAATTAAACGGCAGCTCCGATACCGAGGCCAAACCCAACTCCAGCGAGTCGTCCGAAGCGGAGTCCAAAAGTGTGTCCAAGGCGGAAGAGAGGACCCCTGCTGGGCTGTCCAACAGCGTGCCTGATGCAGAAACTCTTTCGGGGCCTGTCCAGCAGTCTGCCTGACCGCGAGAGCCAGTGGATCCAGGTGGAGAAACGGCACAGGAACACCTCCGGGAAGAACAAGGTAGAGACACACACGCAAGTATAGAGGCACTGAACTGTTCTCCATGTGTTTTTAGTTTAGCTTTTGTTTCAGCTCAGTTTAAGAGATTGAAGTTATTTGGCAAGAGAATTAAATTAACCCCTTAAACTCTAAGGGTCTGTATGTGAGTCTAGACCTCAATTCCTCACTCATAATGGCAGAAAACTGTACGGAAATACGTTAGGCCTTGTTCACACAGCAGGTAAAAGTAGCCCAAATTTCCTCTCCAAATCTGATTATTTTGTTTGGCTGTTCACAATATCTTTTAAATGTGTCCTGTATGCGACATTAGTCTGAACAGACCAGCTCCTAAACTGACCCACATGTGCAAAAGAACAATGCTTCACTTTGCTTCACGCGGCTCATTCAGAGGTAAACAATCATGACTTCCAACGAGCGCCAGTCGCTCCCGGAGGGTTTAGTTTCATCTTCACTGGCGTCACAGGAGCAATCATGAAGCTTCACTGACCCACAGCTGGGCTCATCACCCAGGATGTGTTTTGTAAAATGTCCTCGGATTCTTTAAACTTTGCTTTCAGACTTTTTAACTGTTCTTTGACGCTGCAGCCTCGTTCTCCTCCAGCCGCGTTTGGACATTTCTTTCAAAATCTCTTCAAACACAGAGCGGTTTGGATAAACGCCTTCTAATTTTTTGGTGCTGAAACATCAGCCTAAATGTTTGAGATCTCAGCTGCGCAAAATTATGAAGAATGTGGAGCTGGATTGACATAAAAGTTGCATAATTTCCATTTGCATTGCCGCATATTGAATACGTATCAGATTTCAGTACCACATATGAAAGTGTCTCAAATCAGACTTGAAAATGTTAGATTCAGTGTGTTTTTGCTGTTCACGTTTGAAGAAAAAATTGGATTTGGGTCACTGTTACGTGCGGTGTGAACAAAAAATGTATTTAAAAAAGCAAATATTGAAATGGTAACTAGGTTTTGCACAATAAAACTGTGCCTCTGTGGCTTTTTTGGGAGGTTGACATACCATGTCAGGTTTTATAAGGTCACTATTAACTATTCTGCGTAAGGACATACTACTTTAAAATGAAATTGGTATGAAATGGTGTTGCTCTTGCTCTGCAGATATTTTCCTATCACACATTTTCATCATCTTAACCTCAATCATAACTCACTGTTCTGTGTCTGTCCTCATGTCTCTGCTTATAATTAATCTGTTCTCTTCATTTCTCATTTCCCTTCTTCTCTTTTCATTCTGTTCTCTCCTGTGCTTCCTAAGCCACCTGTCATTCTTCATCATCTTTCTCCTGTTCCTCAGCTTGAGCCTTCCCCTGTAACAGTTGAGTATCCTCCCTCATGTGTTTCTGCTTTTTCCTTTTTTATTCCTTCGTTCATTGGATGCTTTATGATTGTGTTTTTAGAAAAAAAAAATAGGAACCAGATGTGTCCATTCATCTTAATGCATTTCAGTGATTTATAAAGCTCAAAACTGCAGCTGTGTACATTTTCATTGTAAACAAGTATCCAAGACTAAATCTTAAAGATGGATTTAGTTGGAAGAAAAAGAAATTAAGCAAACAAATATTATATCAAATAAAATAATTTAAAAAAGAAGTGTTGAATGAGTCCAGAATGATGAACAGAGCTGTAGTAGATTATAAAATAATGAGAAAACTGTAGAACATCACAACTTCTAATAAAGTTTATATCCAGAATAAAGTTCTAATAAAATTAATATCCAGAATGAAGTTCTAATAAAATTAATATTCAGAATAAAGTTCTAGTAAAATTAATATTCAGAATAAAGTTCTATTAAAATTAATATCCACAATAAAGTTCTAATAAATTTAATATCAAGAATGAAGATATAATAAAAATTATGTAGAATAAAGTTCTAACAGAGGTAAAAATCTCAATTTATTAATAATATAGTTGCTAGGGATGTGGGAAAAAATCGATTCTTAGATGCATCGCGATGCGGACGTGAACGATTCTGAATCGATTCACAAATGTCAAAAATCGATTTTCTAAATATTTAATTTTAAAAGTAGTCTTAAAAGTAGACCAGTTTCTTGTAAAATGTCTCTCATCGTTCGACTGTTTTATGAGGCTGAAGTTGCTTCTCATTCTCCAGCTTCTTGTTTGAATTTTCCCGTTCCACCTTAAATTCTGCCTGAGGCGCCGAATGTAAATGCGGCACCGTTTAAGGTGGACCGGGACAATTCGAAAGAGAAGCAACTTCATCTTTGCGACTTTTAGTGTTTGACAGTCTCTCGTTGCAGATTTAACGTACCAGGAAATCAACTGCGCTGCTTAAAATTGCAAATAAGTCCATTCATCTCCAAATGTTCATCTTAAATTGTGCCTTTTCGTTCACTACTACCCAGGAGAGACATCGTTGCTGTCTGCAGGCCAGTTCTCAGCCGTTGAGAACCGGGGCTTTCGCGCTATGTTGCACACGCCCCGTCTCAAAAATATTTTATTTACACAGAGATCCCACCACTCTCTACAACGAGACCAAAACCGAAGTTATAAAATCACTAAAGAAAACGAGTAGAATAGCTGTAATGTGCTGCATGGACATCTATTACCACTGGATCTTGTGTCACCCTTACAGCGCATTTTATCGCAGATGAGTGGCAGCTGCGTCTCATGTGCTCCAAACAGCAGTGAATGAGAGCCTTCAAGTTCATTTGCCGCATCACTTCCATTTTTTGATTTATTAATAAAAGATATTGGAAGTAAATGCATTATGGATCATTACAAATACTTTGCTTTAAAACTACCAAGTCCTCAGACAGTAGGAAAATAGAAATCCTGTATAGCAAAAAAAGATGCATCAAGATGCATCGATAATCGTTTTACAATCGCATCGCAGCCCTCTGAATCGTAATCGCAATCGAATCGTGAGGTGCCTAGAGATTCCCACCCCTAATAGTTGCATTGCATATTTTAGTTGGTTGTAGCTGGAATTTTATTTACTTGTATTTGTTTTTGTTTTTTTTTATACTTTTTGTGCTCTTTCTTTTGCTCTTATTGTTTCTTCATTTTAATTGCTCATTTAAGTTTTGAAATAATATAATATTGAATAAAACACCTTTATAATATATAAATGTTCATTGCATAATTCAGCTTGAATAACTGATTTTATGCTCACATTATTGTTTATATGATCTGCTTTGCAGGTGCGCTCAGAACCGGTTCAGTCCGGTCCGGACCTGCAGCCCGAGGCCGACCAGGAGGAGCTGGACTTCCTTTTTGATGAAGAGATGGAAAGATTGGCCGCGCCTCGCAAAAACACTTTCACTGATTGGTCAGATGACGACTCGGACGGAGAACTGGATGACAGAGACGTGAACAAAATCTTGATCGTGACTCAGACGCCCCCATACCTGCGGAAACACCCGGGTGGCGACCGGACGGGGAACCACGTCTCCCGCGCCAAAATCACCGCCGACCTCGCCAAGGCCATCAACGACGGACTCTACTACTACGAACAGGACCTGTGGACAGAGGAGGACAAACTGCTGGACAGCACCAACATTAAGGTAATGCAAATCACTCTCACATAAAAGGATATGGAGTTATATTGTAAAAATGGCTAATTGCTATAAACTGGTGTTAAAGGAAATTAAAGGAGCAGACGTTTGAGTTTGCTTCCTTAATTTTGCACTTAAGCTATAAGGCTAATGTAACAAATATTAATACCCCAACAATTAACATTGTTCAAACTGCATGTGGTGTCTGACACTGTTATCTATAAAAAAAAAAAAGGCAAAAAAACGGATGATTTTCAGGCTTTGGGGTGCCGCTTATTAGTTATGCAGCATAATTGTGTCCATGTTTATAGATAACTGTATGTCATACAGTTTTTGAATCCATGTAAGTCTATTATTGTAAGTGAGAGTACTTACAGGGGAATTACACAGAGTTTTCCAAATTTCTGCATAACTCAGTGTTTGAGACGTAAACAGAGTGATTCAGAGTGGTTTGGTGTGAAATGGTTCAGATTTATTTACAGTGGTTGTGATAGGAACCAGGACTCGCCATGACTACAACACAAATATAGCCATTTTATTTATTATTATCCAAAGCCACCAGTGAATCTACATATGAGTTTCTATATGGAATGTTGATGATGGTAAAATAGTGGAAAATCTGAAATGATAAGATTTCTTTGGGGACTATTTTGGGTTGCATTGCATTGCATGTATCCCTCCACAGTGCATACAGGTAAAAATAGTGTTTTAGGCCAAAAGCCTCTCAAAACTATGGTAGAACAATCTCTCATACATCAGGCAGTGAATTCATAACCATTTAATGTAATAACTTTCTGTGAGGGAGCTTTTAGAGGTGGACGTCTGGTTCCTATCACCACCACTGTGAGCACAGAGCATTTCACACCAAACCACTCTGAATGACTCTGTTTACATCGTAACCTTTGAATTATACAGAGATTTTGAAAAAACAGTGGAATTTCCCTTTACTAACACCACATGGTTTAAAGCCAGTGAGATGTTTTAGGCATGCAGTGGAGTATTTTTGTCCATTACTTCTCTGAACTGTCGCTTTATTATGTAAATATTTTAGCAAAATTGTAGGGCTGGGTGTTGTTACTGAGAAAGATTTGAATGACGATTCTTGAACAATCCTTTTTCGGTGCCTTCTTTGAGACTATAAACTGGAAGTGGGTGTAGCTTAAACCAGAAATGACTTGCTGGAAGCGGATCTGTTTAAGTGGATCTCGGAAATTCCGACTTCCCAGTTCAAAAAGAGCGCAACGCAGGTACTTAGATTTTAAAATGTTGTTATTGAATGACCTGTTTTTTTGATGCTCTGTAGGGTTGATGACATTTGGTCAATACCACAAGAGTACTGAACTTTCAGGACCCAGCCCCAGTGCTGATGCCATACAAATTATTTTCACCTTGAATAACCAGGCCAGGTCTGGCATGGGCAAATCCCCTAAAACACAGCAGGTTAAAAACCCAGTTAAGTGGATCATTAAACCAAAGGTCAAGTATCTCAGCCTTGGACACAGAACACCTTTAATGTCATGTTTATACACTGCCTTCTGTACGGAGATAATGTTATTTAGCTATTGTATGAATAGAAATGGATGTTTACAGTGGTGCTGTGCTTGTGGTTATATACTCATAGTTTCTCATCCCACAGTCCACTCATGTAAGAGTTAAATACTCAAGAGACGACATCCATACTGCACTGATATCGATCTCAGTGCTGTATTTGTACAGCACTGATGTCAGTGGTAAATATGCACTAGGGCATTACCCACACTCCTCTGATGTCAGTATTAAATAGGCCAAAAATACTCAAGGGCACACATTCATACTGAACTGATGTGAGTCTCGTATCTACACTGCAGTCTTCTTAAGTGTTAAAGGGGAGATCCACAAATCTTTCAAAGTTTCTGCATAATTCAGTCACTGATATGTAAACAGAGTGATTCAGAGTGCTTTGGTGTGAAATGGTTCGGATTTCTTGACAGTGGTGGTGATAGGAACCAGGGGTCGCCATGACTACAACACAAATATAGCCATTTTATTTACTATCCAAAACCACCAGTGAACCAACACGAGTCTTCTGAGTTTTATATGAACTGCTGATGATGCTAAGGTAGTGATAAGTCTGAAAAAAAGTTTTTTCTAGAACGGAGCATTTCTGAATAACTTTACATCTTAACCATTTAATTATGGAGAAATTTTAAAAAATTGGTGGAATTCCCCTTTAAATCTGCTCTGGAGTGTGACCCACACTGCACTGGTCTAAGTGTTAAATTCATACTGGGTCATGCTCTCCACTCCGCTGATTTTGAGTTACTGCTTAGAGTGTCAGGCCTCAGTTCTCTCAGATATCACCCAGCACGTATCCTTTACATGAGAACCAAATGCACAGAGATCCCAGAATGCATCTGTTCCTAAAATAAACCCTTATTTCTCACCGCTGCTCCATGAGTAGCCTCACAGGAACATCAATGCTAATGACCCTAAAGGCCAGTGAGTTGTCAAGGGTGGTTGTATAATTACTGCAATTTCGAACATTAGTACACCCTATAATAATAGCAATAATGATTATTTAATGATTATTATTAATATATTTTAATTGTGTGTATTGTTTTTTAATATGCAACTAAAGAGTCTTGGAGTACAGTGGACTTTAGGAAGTCTCTGGCCACTCAGATACAATTAGAAGTGTTCCCTTTTACTTCTCAACATACAGATGTGCGAAAGGGTCCATATCATACATCATACATTTTTACACAGATCCTATGAGGTCTGTGTGGATGTATACACAAAAAGTCAGTAAGTCACTGAATATATATTAATATTAAAGCAGCCTTCTTTGAGTCATTCTAGACACTGGAAACTTATTGATTGCACCATAACGTAGTGCATGAGATTCGTATTTAGAACTACAAAAGAAATCCATTTTTGTTCTGAACAGAAATCTGATACTACACCACATGTGCCGGTTTCATTTTTCGCTTTACCAGGGTCATCTACTCTTTATCTTAGTTTACTTTTCCTTTCTGTAGTTTTTATCACGTCTGTGTATTTGACTTTGGAAAAACAGGAGTAGTGGACATGGAGAGAGGGTGAGAGAGTGGACGAGAGTAGTGATGGAGAAATGAGATCAATGAAAGACACAAAAAGAATGAATGGAAAGGATCCTCACCTGTAAATCCAGGACAGACACCGGAATAGAAAACGGATATCATTCAGATTTTAAAACAGAAAGTATATTAGAAATAAAATAAACCTGAACTGAACTGATCATTGCATTTTTATGTAGGTTTGACTTTATCACATTTACGTTTTGAAAAGCTGTGCCCATGTAGTCTTAAATGCATTGAAATAGTGTTACTGTTAGTGATGTGTCATATGAAAAGGAATCAAGAGAGCAGTAAATCTCTAAACATGGGCTTTTGGACGCCATCATTTCAAGCCGTTGCAGTTTCGCATTTGTGTGAGTTTTGCCACCTGTGCTCACAACACTAAGGCCCTACTGCTTATCATGGTGACTGAAGGTGAAAGTACGCCTGAGTTATTTAACCCTTAGAAGTTGAGTTATCACTTCTATACAGTAAATGTATACTTCTATAAATATACTTACATAATAAATGGCATAGTTATATGATTCATTTTATTTGCATTCAATGCATAGGATAGTTCTACTTACAAACACAGATGTGGTGTGGATTAAAAAGTAGGTTCTGTACTGTGAACACAATTTCTCCACTTGTTTCAGTTTGCTTTGAAGTACGCTGTGGGCTTAGGGGTCAGTGTTTCTGGACAGTTTCGCTGTTTTTTTTTATTATTATTATTTCTGCCCCTGGATGTATCCGTCCACCATAAATGGATTGAAAAGTTTTGTTTCGGGCCGAAATGTTATAGCAGAACTATCATACACTGTCTCAGATGTCAGGCAGCATATTTCTAACATTCATTTCATGTAACATCTTTCTGTGAGGGAGCTTTTAGAGGTGGATGTCTCGTTCTTATCACCCTCACTGTGAACAATTCTGACTCTGTAAGTTCTATAGAACAGAGCATTTCACACCAAACCGCTCTGAATGACTCGTTTGCATCTTAACCGTTTTTAGTTTTGTAGACATTTTGAAAAATCAGTGGAATTTCCCTTAAGCCTAGTCCTGGGCTACACAGCATTCTAAATGGAGATTCTTCATTGAAAGCAAAATGTAGTCCAGGATTAGACTTAATCCCTCTCTGTTACAGAGAGAAAGAGGGAGAGAGAGAGCACAGAATTGAGGGAGTTCTGATATTGCGTTAGCTGTAATTTTAAATAAATATGAAAAATGTTCTTTGAAAGTTCTCTCTTTGTTTATTGTGTGTTTGTATACTCTACCAAGAACTTGTCCCATTTCTGTATGCTTGCTTTGGGGTCAGTCACATGCTCAGGTCAGTCCTTCCCATATGCAGCTTGGTTGAATATGAACAGAATGGTCCTCATAGCTCACTGCCACCATCTTAATGCTTTTCCTGCAAAGCTTCATTTGGTGCTTTAACAGATGCATGCTTTGTTTAACCTCCTATAAAACCCTCAATCAGACTGCTGTTAGTGCTAAACTGACCTATAAAGTATTTGTACAGTTTATGTGAAATAGGTCAACCATGGAGAAACAACTCTGAAAATGGCAGTGGACAAGTGTAAAGCTTGCATTCAGATCTCTAAACTGTCTGTTAGATCGCATTACTAAAAGCTATAATTACTGCAAACCAATTTAATTAGAATGCAGAGTGAAGATGGTAGTAGGTTTCAATCTACACTAACAAAGAATCATGCAGATTGGAATAACTTTCACAGCCAGATGTGGGTCCATCCACAGAGCTGAAAGCTTGGAGGTGAATATCTGACCGTTAGAATTCCAAATTATCATAAAAATACACTAAATACACCCGTGTGAACAGCCCCAGTCAAATGACGATGTTGATTTTCTATGTGAAAGCAAGTTAACACATCGTTTAAAGGGAACATATTTAAGTATAATATTTATATATAAACATATAATAGAAATTGTGGCACGCTTTTGCACAGGCCAATTTTGTTTTCAGCAATTAAACAGTGTACATTTAAATGTGCAGAAGTATGTGCATAGTTCATTGAATATTATTAAAATCAGTTCTAATCGGTTCTAACATTCCAGTATGGGTGCAGTTGAGTCACCTTTTCCTGATGCATTTTAACAGCCCTACTGTCGGCTGTAAAGCTGGTGGTTTAAGCTGTATTACGGTCATTCGGGACACAGTGTGACTAGAAGGGCCTTGAGTAAGACCCTTCACCTCAAATGCCCTATCGTAGAATCTAATCCTGCTTAGCGTGGTGACGTTCTAGCTTCACTGCTCACTGATGACGTGGCGTTAGAGCGTGTAATCTGTGCAGTAAGCTGCGTGTGTTATTTAAAGGGATAATTCAACAATGAAACTTTTACTGCCTGTTACACATTTAGCAACAACTAGCTTATTACAAATGATCAGACTTCCTGTCTATTTCCAGTAACTTACCAGAAAAACAATATCACTTATCAGAAAAACAGTGTTGGTGCCAATATTAGTGACCGTGCTTCCTTAGGAATAAAGCAAAAGGCCACGCCAACTTTTTCCTCTTGTGATGTCATCACTCAAACCTTTCAGGTGTTTGAACCAAAAGAGTTTCAATATGTGCTTTTGACAATAGTTTGGAAAAGAAAATTGTTAAATCATTATTTAGGCAAAACCTGCTCTTTATGATGTGTTAGTATCTTAAAGGAATAAATATGAACATAAAATAAATGTGTCTCTCCATCAGCAGGAAGTGGAGAACTTCAAAAAAATCAGCATGATCAGCCAGGACGAGTTTGACACGTTGACACCTAAAGTACCCATCGATCCCAAACAGGAAGTGCCCCCACCTCCCCCTTGCCAAGGTATTTTTTTTTATTGTATAATATCGTCCTGTGTACTGTTAGCGTAATACGTAGATACACTGGTGTTCAAAAGGTTGGAATCACTGTATATTATATTAATTATTATTAATAATTGCTGTTATTTTATTCAATAGTAACTTACACAGTGTAGAATAAAATGATGTAAGCTCGACACAAGAAGGTATTTTAAGATATTATATTCAGTATATTTCAGTGGGGGTTAATATTAATATACTGTAATTATTAAGATATATAGGTTTTCTACCTGAGCTTTGACATTTTAAATACAAAGCACTCAGGATGTTGATTTTATTAGTACTGTCTGTGCTTCTCTGTCATTATAGAATCTATAAATTTTTTATCAGAAACAGTGATTCTAAACTTTTGACTTCTGATTCTAAACTTCTGAACGTTGTTGTTTTTTATAAATGTGTGTGTGTGTGTGTGTGTGTGTGTGTGGTGTGTGTGTGTGTGTGTGTGTGAGAACACATATAAATGCCATCACTGTCCAAAGAAAAACAAGTATCTCTATCTCTAAAGACAAAAGGAAAAACCTGCCTAACTTTATCTTTTTTTTTGTTTTTGTTTTTTTTTTTGGTGAATTTTTACCCAATTATCTCCCCACTTTAGTCGTCTCCAATTCCACCCGCTAGTTAGGGCTCCCCCAGTCACACGATACTATCAACGCTAGGAGGGTGAAGGCTAACACAGGCTTCCTCTGAGACCTGTGAAGCGCTACCGCATCTTCTCAGACTGTCGCTAATGTAACATCACTGGACAGCTGAACGCTCAGAGGAAAGCGCCAACCGCCAGTTCTGTTACGTCAGCTAACAGATGCCTGCGCTGACTAGCATCGCGTTGAGTGATAGGGGGAAAAGGGGGGCCCATCCTACCCAACCAGAGAGAGCAATTGTGCTCTCTAGGACTCCCGGCCACAGATGGCTGTAGCGTCACCAGGGATCGAACTCACGATCTCCTGATGATAGGGGCAACGCTTAGATGGTTGCGCCGCTCAGGAGCCCTAACTTTATTTTTTAATGTGAAAAGGTATTTTATTTCAAAATGATTTTGGAGCATTTTTATTAGTCTAATTATGATAATATTTACGTAATGTATAGGGCAGCTGCCGTGTTCAAATGATGTAGAAAAATAAAAAATAAAAACATGTTTTTCTTTGGACAGTGACTATAATTTTACAAGCTTGACAGCTTTTTGGTGCTATATAGAACAGTTTTCAAAAAGGTGCTGCATAGAACCATATACAACACATTGTCCATCGTTCTGAAGAAACATTTAACCATGAAATGGTTCTATATAAAACATACACATACACAAACACTTGTGTGCATTTACACATTCCCTTTACTAAAGAACCCTTGAAGATCCATCTTTTTTAAAAAAAAAATGTGGATATACATGTCTGTGTGTGTGTGGGTGTGGGTGTTTGTGTGTGTGTGTTTGTGTGTGTGTATGTAAATATACATATATATATATGTACATGTATACACATATAAATATATGTGTATATATACACAACTGCTCTTCGGGCTTATGTTTGTTTTTTATTCTAGATGAGTCCAGCATGGCCCACTCTGTCCCCGCTGATGTCCCAGAACCCTCCAGTGCTCCCCGGACCCCCCGGACCCCGCGCACACCCGGCCGTCAGGACCCCACAAAAACGCCCCGCTTCTACCCTGTTATCAAGGACAGCGGCAACATTGATGGAAAGGTACATACATGAATGTGTGCATTACCTGCTGTTGGGTGAAAGCTTGACTTTTCAATACATGAGCAATACATTTAAAGTGATACTGAGGTTACTCTGACATGCTGTTATCTATAAACATGGAATAAATTATAGACAAAAGTTTTAGGAAGGGTTCTTCTGTTGTTTTTAATATACAGCATAGTGTATACGGATAAGTGTTTCATACAGTGTCAGAAACCACATAATAAGTCTATTAAAGATTACTGAACACCATTTCCCTCTCAGACCCCCCGGAAGAGGAAAACTCGGCACAGCTCTAATCCGCCGCTGGAAAGTCATGTGGGCTGGGTGATGGATTCCAGAGAACACAGACCACGCACCAACTCCATCAGGTTAGAGTCACATCACAGCTGCATGAATGAGTCCACAGCAGAAACATGCTGGTACTGGTCACTCAGACCACCGAGCAAATTCATCATTCAGCATGTTTATCGTAAAAACACTGTGTTTTCATTTAACAAGCATTCGTCAGTACCAAAAGTCAATCAGGTACTGCTTTGAAAACGAAATATTTGTTAAAAACATTGCATTAATGAGAACATTGGCATCATTTCAGCTAGTGTGTTTACAGTTAGTGAATACAGACAAAATCAGATGTTACCATCAGTTCTGTGTTATGAACTTCTGCCATTGTCTCTCTCTTTCTCTCTAAGCAGTAGTTCTAACGCATCTCCGTCAGAGGGCGCCCCCTTGCAGTCAGGCAGTTATGGCTGCACCCCCCAGTCTCTGCCCAAATTCTGGCACCCGTCCCACGAGCTGCTCCAAGAGAACGGCTTCACCCAGCAGGTTTACCACAAGTACCGCCGACGCTGCCTCAACGGTACACACACAGATACACAGCAGGATTCACACATACGGTCACACAGTGATCATCACACACAGCCAGAGCACTCAATTTCCTCTTAAACAACCAGAACGCTCACTTTACTCTTACACATCCAACACACTCACTTTTCTCACACACAGCCAGAACGCTCAGTTTCATCTTAAACAACCAGAACGCTCACTTTCCTCATACACGAAGAGAACACTCAACAACCATACACAACCAGAACACCTCAATAAAATGCAGTAGCATGGACTCTGTCTTTCTTTACCTGGTGTATCAGGTTGGTTTGTGATGGTTTGCTGTTTTTGTTTGTAGAGAGGAAACGGTTGGGAGTGGGTCAGTCTCAGGAGATGAATACGCTCTTCAGGTTCTGGTCCTTCTTCCTCAGGGACAACTTCAACAGGAAAATGTACGAGGAGTTTAAGCAGTGCGCCTTGGAGGATGCCAAAGAGAACTACAGGTGAGAATCAGGTGCTTGGTTACTAAGCTTCTGGTGAGATCAAGATGCTTGGTTTCTAAACTACAGGTGAAAACCCAGGTATGTGGTTATTAAGCTACTCGTGAGAACCCAGGTGTGTGGTTATTAGGCTACATGTGAGAAGCAGGTGCTTGGTTACTAAGCTGCAGACAAGAACCAGGTGTTTGGTTACTAAGCTACAGTCGAGAACCAGGTGCTTGGTTACTAAGCTACAGATAAAAACCAGGTGTTTTGTTACTAAGCTACAGATAAGAACCAGGTGCTTGGTTACTAAGCTACAGATGAGAACCAGGTACTTGGTTACTAAGCTACAGACGAGAACCAGGTGCTTGGTTACTAAGCTACAGAAGAGAACCAGGTGATTGGTTATTAAACTACTGATGAGAACCAGGTGCTTGGTTACTAAGATACAGACAAGAACCAGGTGCTTGGTTACTAAACTACTGATGAGAGCCAGGTGCTTGGTAACTAAGCTACAGGAGAGAGTCAGGTGTGTGGTTACTAAGCTACAGGTGAGAACCAGGTGCTTGGTTACTCAGCTACAGATGAGAGCTAGGTACTTGGTTACTAAGCTAACTAAGTTAATAAGTGACAGGTCAGTAGCATGTGTTGGTTACTAAGATGAGAACCAGGTTTTTGGTTACTAAGCTACAGGTGAGAACCAGGTTTTTGGTTACTAAGCTACAGGTGAGAACCAGGTATTTGGTTACTATACTACAGATGAGAGCCAGGTATTTGGTTACTATACTACAGATGAGAGCTAGGTGCTTGATAACTAAGCTACAGGTGAGAGCCAGGTGTGTGGTTGCTAAGCTGCAGGTGAGAACCAAGTGTTTGGTTACTAAGCAACAGACGAGAACCAGGTGCTTGGTTACTAAGCTACAGACAAGAACCAGGTGCTTGGTTACTAAGCTACAGGTAAAACCCAGTTGCTTGGTGACTTGGCTGCAGATGAGAACCATGTGCTTGGTTAATATGTTACAGGTCAGCAACAGGTGCTTGGTTGCTAAGTTACAGATCAAAGCTAGGTGTGTGGTTACTGAGCTACAGGTAAGAACCAGGTGTAAACTACACAGTACACTCTAACAGGGACGATTGTTTTAGGTCAGACACAATGCATTGTTACAAAAAATTCTGTAGTCAAATCATCAGCAAACACCACGCCTGCTGCAGGATTCCTCTTGAGGTACAATGCTGAACACATTTAGGGAGTAATTGGGTGCGGTCTGATAATGTGAGAGCTGGTGAAGCTGGTCATAAATTAATGGGCTGGCATAGCACAGGGAGCTAGTGAACAGGTCGTTCCAGTTCTGAACACTGTCCGGGTTATGTTTGTGCAAGTGTGTGTGTGGGAACAGCAAATATTGAACTCAGGACTTGCGTATTAAGTTTCTTTTTTAGAGAAACAGAACTGTTATGTGCAGTAAAGATTTGTCTTAAATATGCATACTGATACAAACATGCTATTTGAGTATTTAAATGTGCCCAAGCATAAACATATGTTCACATTAACGTGTTGCATGAATGCACACTATTTTCACTTGTATGCACTTACCTTAGCATATGCATATACGGTCACATCTAATTAATTACAGCACTAGTTCGTCATAGCGCTGTTGTCGGTTACTACTGATTATATATAAATGCCCTATGCAATAAAATGTTTTAGAAGAAACATTTTGCAACTTAAGCATGTCTGGATGTGAACACCCAGGTCAACCTTGCCCTAAAATTTACCTAAAAAGATGAAATCTGTTGAAAAACAGGTTTTCAGGATTTTATAGTGTAGCAGTATACACCTGTGCTCTTCTGTAAATATGCACACCTGTGCTCTTCTGTAAATATGCACACCTGTGCTTTTCAGTAAATATGCACACCTGTGCTCTTCTGTAAAAATGCACACCTGTGCTCTTCTGTAAATATGCACACCTGTGCTCTTCTGTAAATATGCACACCTGTGCTCTTCTGTAAATATGCACACCTGTGCTTTTCAGTAAATATGCACACCTGTGCTCTTCTGTAAAAATGCACACCTGTGCTGTTCTTTAACAAGCAACACTGAAATTATTTAACTAGCTAATAGCAAATCTCCCTGACAGCATCATGCTAAGTTGACGTGATTTGGGCTAGTTTTCTTGTAACCTTGTGTACCTGTGCTTATCTGTAACAAGACACACATGCTTTTTTTTGTAACAGTGGCGTATATTTGTAGGCACCTGCACTCACCTGTTGCTGTGTTTCACTGCAGGTATGGCTTGGAATGCCTGTTCCGCTTCTACAGTTACGGTTTGGAGAAGAGGTTCAGACCTGAGATCTTCAAGGAGTTCCAGGAGGAAACCTTAAACGACTATGAGAAAGGTACACATCTGACATGGTAAAAGACCTG
This sequence comes from Colossoma macropomum, assembly GCF_904425465.1. Classification (NCBI taxonomy): domain Eukaryota; kingdom Metazoa; phylum Chordata; class Actinopteri; order Characiformes; family Serrasalmidae; genus Colossoma; species Colossoma macropomum. Next base: position 11,194,254 of record NW_023494803.1, read on the forward strand.
AACTCAAAATGTTGTGTTGATACTCTTTCAGTGACCCAATGGGTCTGTTTTGAATTGAGTCTGACCAATATGCATTACTGTGCAAAAGTTTGGGCACCCCTGGTCAAATTACATAGTTTGTTGATTTTCTAAGCCAAAACAGTTCTTTGCATGCACAGTTAGTGTTTATTTGCCGAATTTAACATATTGAGGTGAAAAAGAAAACCTAAAATGTGTATATATAATTTTTTTTTCCCCTAGTGTAAAATTCAGCAAATAAATAGAAATTATGTTTGAATTGTGTTCTGTAGATGAATTCTTTGCCTATTTTCACATAGAAAAACAAAACATGTAATTTGACCAGGAGTGCCCAAACCTTTGCATACAACTGTATTGTTTTGTATTGTATTATTAAAATTGGCTGATATTAAGCTTGAATGGATTTATTGGTGACAAAACACCAACAACCTTGCTTTATATGTGTGCACTTGTTTATTTAAAGTTTCTGATTTTTAAAGGGGGGGTGGGGGTTTGTTTTTTTTTGGTTGAAAATCCTTTTGATTACCCAATAATGTCCTTATTCTGTAACAGCCCTGAATAAGACTTAAGCAAGGCACCATTTGAGGAGCTTTCCTAGCCAGTCCACCAGTAACTGCCAGTGAATCACTATTGTGTTGTTGAACTTTGGCATCGAATTGCTGGACCAAAATTTACTCAGCCTAGCCAGAGTCACGCTCCAGTGCTGTAGTTATGTGTTGTGAAGTTGCGAAAGCGTCTTATCAATTATCAATTAATCTGCTTGGGCTCAGACATCTTGTCTTCAGTCAACTCTTGTACTTGTCTGCATCACATAATGACGAGACGTGCAAAGGCCACAGTGCTTTGATCAGTTTAGAGTCATTGATGTTTTCAGTGAGTCATACGGGTCAAACATTTGTCACATGGGTCACAGGTTGTCTGTCATGATTAAATAAACATAATGAATGGTTACTGTAAAAAGTGCAGTGTTTGTTCAAACAGAGTGACTGAGATTCGCATTATGCAGCTCTTTGTAAACATGTACGTGGACATGTTTGTGCTATGTGTGTGAACTGTTGTGTGAGCATGCGAGCAAGTATCTTTCTGTGTTTGTTAGGGTAATATCCTTATTTAACTTTGGAATTATCCTAATTTATCCTAATTTAACTTTTAATTTATCCTAATTTATCCTAATCTAACTTTTAATTTTTAATTTCATTATTTAATTTAATGATTTTCTCTTTTAAATTTATTATTTTGATCATGTTTTAATTAGGTTTTTAATGTTGCTTTTAATTATGTTTTTCTATTTGCGTTTACTTTTTTAAACAGCTCTCACTTGTAAAGCACTTTGAATGACAGCAGCGTATGAAAGGTGCTATATAAATGAACTTGCCTTGCCTAATGAAAGGCATTGGTGCACCATGATGCATTAAACTGAAGATGACTGCATTGATCGTAATTAGTCAAAAACATTTAATAAATGTTAATGTGCGCGCTTGTTTTTGGCCAAAATGAAATTCCAAACGTTATTATTAATTAATATAATATTCATATTCTACTACTGCATAAATTGTTCCACTAGTTGAATTTGTATATGCCATTTATTTTTTAAGGGCTGTCAAACAATCAGATAATTTATCATGATTAATTGTATTTTTTGTTGTCCTAGTCGCTTAAATTTGACCCTAAAGACAGATTTGTTCCATTATTGAGACAATGCGTTTTGTTTTAGCTATATGAGTGGACAAAATAAGCTTAATCAGAATGTTTTAAATAATGAATGAACCACTAAGTGAACAGTTTTAAGTTTTCATCGCTGACATCCAGTGAGAGCAACAGTGTCTGCATGTTCCAGCAGATAAAGTGCTCAGTGAGTGTGTGTTATATATAGTCAGTGGTTCAGCTCTTTCATGATTGTAGCCTCTCACTCTCATTCACACAGCTCATGGATTCTTGTTGCAGTGGAGGCTCTCCAGGGAAACTACAGCTCCACCAAGCTGCTGCTTTTGTTAGTTTGCTGCTGGTTGATTTATCCATAGGTCTCTTCAAGCACTGTTCAGTGTAGTCTGCTGAAGGTATCACTTTAAAGGTTGTGTTTGAATGAAAGGGCTACAATCACTGATTCTATCAAAGCAACATGCGGTGCGCTGCAGCTGGTCTTCAGCCTGCACTAGTATGAATTGGTCGAAAGATCAATCTAGAAAAATGTGTTAACAGATAACTAATCTCTGCCTGTGTGTGTTGTTTGTGTCCAGGTCAGCTGTACGGTCTGGAGAAATTCTGGGCGTTTCTGAAGTACTCCAAAGTTAAGGGCCAGGTCATTGACCCCAAGCTGCAGGAACACCTCAGCAAATTCAAGAGCATAGATGACTTCAGGGTGGAGGTGGGTCTGTGAGAGACCAAGGAACCAGCACAAATACCAAACATTTTAAAGCGATAGTTCAGCAGAGAACACAATTTCGATAGTTTTCCCAAATGTAGGCAATCAACCAGGACATGTTTGCTGACAAAAATATGTTTCATTGCTACATTTAGGCATTTTGAATACAAAACAAGATTCTTTGATGATCACAAAAGAAGTGACAAACCCAAAAATGCTTTAGTCTATGTTTATATCCTGATCAGGCATAACATTATGACCACCTCCTTGTTTCTACACTCATTGTCCATTTTATCAGCTCCACTTACTATATAGGTGCACTTTGTAGTTCTACAATTACAGACTGTAGTCCATCTGTTTCTCTGATACTTTGTTAGCCCCCTTTTACCCTGTTCTTCAGTGGTCAGGACCCCCATGGACCCTCACAGAGCAGGTACTATTTGGATGGTGGATCATTCTCAGCACTGCAGTAACACTGATGTGGTGGTGGTGTGTTAGTGTGTGTTGTGCTGGTACGAGTGGATCAGACACAGCAGTGCTGCTCGAGTTTTAAACACTGTTTCCATTCACTGTCCACTCTATTAGACATTCCTACCTTGTCAGTCCACCTTGTAGATGTAGAGTCAGAGACGATAGCTCATCTGCTGCTGCACAGTTTGTGTTGGTCATCCTCTAGTCCTTCTTCAGTGGTCACAGGACGCTGCCCACAGGACGCAGTTGGCTGGATGTTTTTGGTTGGTGGACTGTTCTCAGTCCAGCAGTGACACTGAGGTGTTTAAAAACTCCAGCAGCACTGCTGTGTCTGATCCACTCAGACCAGCGCAACGCACACTATCACACCACCACCACGTCAGTGTTACTGCAGTGCTGTGAATGATCCGCCACGCAAATAGTACCTGCTCTGTGAGGGTCCATGGGGGTCCTGACCACTAAAGAACAGGGTAAAACAGGGCTAACAAAGTATGCAGAGAAACAGATGTAATTGTAGAACTATAAAGTGCACCTATATAGTAAGTGGAGCTGATAAAATGGACAATGAGCATAGAAACAAGGAAGTGGTCATAATGTTATGCCTGATCGGTGTAGATAACAGTGTGTCGTACAGAGTCAGAAACCATATAAGCAAGTCTATTAGAGACTACTAGTCTGTTAGAGAGCTCCACACGGATTGAGGCAAATGTGTAACCAATTAGGCCTGCAGTTAGCACAATGCTAATTAGTGGGGTGTAAGCTTTGATTACTGCAAACTTCAAACACCAGACACGTCTTGGCTGATTGACTACAATTGGAGAAAATAGAAAAAACTTCACCAAATTACCACTGCAGCTTCTTATTTTGGCTATATTTGTTAGTTTGAGTTTGATTTGTTAATGAGTGACTGATAATAATTCCAGTATTATCAATTCCAGCCACCCATGGGCGATGAGGGGGGCCGCAGGCGGAGACACTCATCCTCCGGAGGCGACGAGAGCAGACGCAAACGTCACAACTCTTCTTCATCATCCTCCTCAAAACAGGCCCCGCCCACCAAGCCCTCCAATCATCCTGCTGCTGCAGCGGCCAAGATGGATTCAAACAGTCGGTCAGCTTCTCCAGCAAACACTAAAACCACTTCGGCCAATCAGGGGCCAGCCAAGGCAGCCTCAGCCCATCAGTCAGGAGGTGTGGCGAACAGCAAAACCACATCAGCCAGTCAGCCGGCTGCTGCAGGGCCCGCCAAAGCACCCTCAGCCAATCAGAAAGCAGCAGCAACATCCGCCAAGGGCACCACAGCCAGTGAGCCGGCTACAACAACGAAGGCCCCACCCAAAGAAAACGTGAAGAAAATTCCACAGTCTGAAACGCGCAAAGGAGAGTCAGCGGCAAGCAAAACCAAAGACGCACATCCGCCAAAGAAATGAGTTCCAGACTGTTTGGTGCTTCGAGTGACCACTGCTTCTGATCTTAGCCTTTTTTCCAAGGCTGATTGAGGTTTACGGTTTACACTGTAAATCTGTTCTACGAGTGAATCAGTCAAACCGTTAAAGTGAAGCCTGAGTGTTTAAACCATCACAGCTGCATTGATTTCACTACGTCTAAGTGTCAACCAGAATGTTGTATTATTTGTCCTAGCAGACAGATTTTGACTCTTTTGTTTATTGTTGTTTTGCCGTTTCAATCAGGCACAATCAGTGGACTGCAAAGAATAATGGGAGTCAAAACGTTCTGCTGTGAAGTTTACGAACACTGCATCTAATGCAGCTTATGGACAATGTGTTCACGTGTTGAATGTACATTTCTCTCTGTTTTATTTTATCTTTAGGGGTGCCTTACATTTCAAAAGGAAAAAAAAACATGACAACAATATAACCTAAATGTATCAGGAGGATATATCGAACTTGATTTTGTTTCTAAGGTGTCATAACTTTTGCTGTTTGTGTGCCTGAACAAAGTAACGCGGTCACAGGTGGGAAACGAAATGAAGCAAGCTGACCTGTAATAAAATACAACATTATTTGCTCCAAAATCTCAAATTCTATACATAGTAAACTACATTTTGCTCTTTGAAGCTTGTGGAAGGAAAACCATGACAAAAAAAGTGACACTATACAGAGTTTCTTGACGCGTAGCTTGCATTTACCTGCATTTATGATACGAGTGTTAGAATAATTCAGAATAATGCTCAAAGCCAAAAATAAAAAGGTGGGATTTTAATCCGCTATTAAAATCCTCTTATTTTAATCTGCTATTTTAACAGATTTGCTGTTCGTATAGTGTGACCGGTGAGGGTGAGGACACCACTGTCCCTCGGGGGTTACACAGAGTTGTGTGGAAAAGAGCTCCAGGCTGGGCAGTGGGCGGGTCACCCCTATTCTTTTTTTGATTTTGACTTAAATCAGAAACATATCTCTCTACTTGAAGTTTTATTTTCTAAGAATTTTTATCTTTTTAAACAAAAAGGAGCTATATTTCCAGAAAAAAAGTTTTAAATTCTATTGGAGATGGGATATTTTTTTTTTCCTTTCTATTTTGAATGATGTAATTGATGATAATCCTATTTTTTATTGCTTATACAGCTTATTTGGATAATGCAGCTATAAAATACAAATAGAAACTGTACATAAATATTGTGAGAAATTACTCTTGATTTGGTTGATTTAATTTTTATTCATCCGTATTATTGTAGTATTGTTTTGCGTGCGCTGGTGTGTTTAAATGCATGTCAGGTTAATTTTTTTTTTTTCTGCTTAATAAATTGTAACATGTACAAAAAAAAATGCATATATAAAAAAATGTATTAAAAATCTGTTTATAAAAACCCAATCCTATGCATTGTTTTGTGTCATTCATAAGTGAAATCTGACTCATGTGGAGTCTTACCTTTATTATAGATTGCTGTAAAACATGCATAATTATGAATAATAACTTTTTTCTTATTGAACTGTGTCCAGAAATGTATGAGAAAGTGTATGCATTACATGTAACTTGGGCAAGTTACACAAAAACAAAAAAAAAATAAACAACAATAAACTACAAATCCCAGACAATGAGCACCAACAGATGTGCTTTACGGTGCGTGGTGGGCGAGTCCAACTGATAGCTGACCAATCAGATGGAAGTATGTGCTTTCTGGACCCAACGACAGCGGACCAATCACGTACTCGCTCCAGACCGAAATGGGCGGGACCAAACAACAAAGGGCCAATAATACGTCTCCTAGAATCCAAAATATTAGGGGGTGCGAACAAAGGAGGACCAATCATGCACGACATAGATTCCAAAACAGGGGGAGTGGAGCGACAGAGGACCAATCACGTACGATCTACTGTCCAAAACTGAGGGAACAACAATGGCCCCGTCATGTCCCCAACAGTCCAAAACAGGCGGGTTCCAACGACGAAGAACCAATCATGTGTGACTTGGAGTCCAAAATAGGCGGGTCGAAGGACGGAGGACCAATCATATGTCACCTAGAGTCCAAAACAGCCAGGTTCGAACGACTGGGAACCAATCATATGCGATCCAGGGTCCAAAATAGACGGGTTCGAACAATAAGGGTCCAATAATACGCCCACTACAGTTCAAAATAGGCGGCTTCGAATGGCAGAGGACCAATCACATCTACGCCAGGGGCCAAAGTGGGCGGGGCATTGCCACAGAAGCCCAATCATATGCGCTCCCAGCCTGCGGTGGGCGGGGTGTGTGTTGTGGGTCGGCGCTAACGTGCAGACAGTATGGCGGACGATGGGGACGGCAGGAGTGGAGCAGCAGCGGGCGACACAAGCGGCGGGCAGGGCGCGACGAGCACAGAGGAGCTGGATCCAGGGCCCGGTGTCGGCGGCATGCTGCTCAACATCAGCATTTTAATCCTCGTGTTGGCCGTCTGCTACGGCGTGTACCGGCGGTGGCTGAGGCGGTCGGGCGCGGACGCGGCCGCGGGCAGTGAGGCCTCGCCTCTGCCCAAGATGGGCAGGCGCGACTTTACCCTGGAGCAGCTGCGGGAGTACGACGGGGTCCAGAACCCGCGCATCCTTATCGCCGTAAACATGAAGGTGTTTGACGTGACCAGCGGCAGAAAGTTTTACGGACGCGGTAAGAAGGAGAGAGTTTCAAAACAACATTTTGACACGAAGCTGTAGTCTGCCTCTTGTTTGAATTTTCCCGTTCCACCTTAAATAGTGCAGCAGGTACATTCTGGAGCCTGAGTCGCCAGAATGTGACTGCTGCACCATTTAAGGTGGAACGGAAAAATTCGAATAGGAAGCCAACTTCAGCCTCGTCACTTCTTCGACTGTGTAGCTGTGAAGCACAAACTTCACTTCACTTGAAAAGGCTGAAAATTTAGACCTTTTCCTGACAGGCTAAAATCCATAAAACGGCTAACGCTAAAACCCAGAAAAACTGTTGCCGGGGCAACAGAGCTCAGGCAGCGGTTTTTATTTTAGCTTAGCTTAGCTAACGTTAGCCCCCCCCTTAGCCATACTAAAGCCATGGGCTGATTTAATAAACACGTTATGTGTTTTTTTGGTATTATTGTTTCCTTAGTTACAGTTTCTGTTGCTTTGTTTCAGTTTAACCAGAGCTTTTATTAGTAAAAGGAATAATCATTGGCTTGCGTTGGCATTAACGTTAGTTGCCAATGGCTAACTTAGCATAGCGTAGCGTAACGGCCCCTCTGAACGAGCGGGCAGCTTCTCCAAGTTCAATTTCTGTGAGGTTTTGGTCACTATCGACCACGAATTTACCACGACCTGGCGTGGTAAAAGCTTTTAAGGCAATCTCCAAGTGCCAAAGTGCTCCAGTGAGGATAAAATATGATATTTCTCTGTTTTTAGTAACAGCGCCACTCAGGAATTTGACTCCAAAAGTGCAGAGGAGAGATGTCTCTAAATTGGCACCAGAGAGTTTTGCTCTGGGGAATTGAATATTTTTTTAGGGCAAAAAATAAATGTTTTTTATATCGATTTATATCAATTTAAAGGAGCACAATTCTCAAATCACAACAGCTGCATTTTTTTTACAATTATAGCCTAACAGTTACATTAACAATGTTGTCTTAAGTTTTAAGTGGGGAAATTTATTCTAATAAAACAGAGCTTGTAAACTGCATATAGATGAGTTAGACCAATCAGAGGCAACCTGTTGTGACATCACAACCGCAACTTTCTGGCAGACTGGCTCACTGCATTCAAGGGTTGAGTCTCAAGTCAGAAGAAGTGGATATTTTGGTCTTCTTGGCCTAAATCTTAATTTATAGAATTAAATTGAAAGTCACAGTCGCAATATTGTTAAGAAATCGCAATTAGATATGTTCCCCAAGTCATTCAGCCCTTATTTTCTTTTTCTTCTTCTTCTTCTTTTCTTCTGCTTCTTCTAATTATTGTTATTATTGTTATTGTTATTATTATTATTATTATTATTATTATTACTATTATTATTGTGAGGTGATCCATTGCTGCCAAACCCATATACTCCAGTAAAAGGAGCCCAAACAGCTCTTTTTGCTCTTTCTTATAATGTTAGTGAAGACAAGAACTTCACTAACATTATAAGGATCCATATTTGAGGGGAGAAAGGGAGATTTATTATGTCACAGGAAAAACAAATTGGAGGTCTGTTATTCCTTGACGTTAATAGTCATCTGAGCAGAGACCTCACATTTAGTTTCACGGCTGGCCAAATCTCTTACTGCTCAAATGCTAGCTGAATATTTCTTGGGGAAAAGGTTAGGAATCGTCAAAGTGGTTACAGGAACCGGCAACCATATGTGTTTCACTTTAAAACCGTCTGGTAAATATTGACTTATTTATAGATTAGTTTAAAACTCTTGTTTTTTTGTTTTACTATTGTTTATTATCTTAATAGGGAATTCTACTATTTTTTCTAAATTTCTGAATAATTCAGTCATTGAGATGTAAACAGTCATTCAGAGTGGTTTGGTGTGAAATGGTTGATTGTAGAGACTCAGATTTCTTTAAGCCAAAGTTTATCACAAAACTATCAGAAAACAATGTCTCAGACACCAGGCAGTGTATTCATAATCATTTCATGTTATAACTGCGAGGGAGCTTTTAGATGTGGACGTCTGGTTCCTATCACCATCGCTGTGAACAGTTCTGACTCGGTAAGTTTCTCTAGAATGGAGTGTTTCACTCCAAACCACTCTGAATGACTGTGTTTACATCTCAAACCTTTAATTATGTAGACTTTTTGAAAAATGGTTGGTTTAGTACAGCAGCTTTTCAGCTATGGTTAGCTAGCCAACCAGCAGTTACAGCTATTTTGGCTGTGAAAAGAGGACTCGGGTGCAGTGCTGTGCGTCAGACTATTATTTATTTCTTTATACAAAATCAAATCCAGAAAAGTGGCATGTGAAACCCTAATAAAAACAGAAAACAGTGACTAGTAAATTTGATCTGACTTGCACTACATTGAAAACAGTTGAAAAAAAAACATATTTTATGTTTTGCCTTATGAAATTCATTGTTTTTTGTAAATATACTCTTTTTATAACTTTAATGCCTGCAACGTGTTCCAAAAAAGATAGGACGGGAGCATGTTTACCACAGGGTTATATCTCTCTTCCTTTAAAAAAACACTTAATAATCATATGGGGATTACAAACAAGACCCTTCTGGAGGGCCAGTCTAGCACCCACACTCTATAATTGCGGAGTCATACTGTTGTAACATGTACAGAATTTGGCTTGGTTTTGTCATGTTGAAACAAGTATGGGTGTCCTTGAAAAAGATGGCCCGTAAAAAGTAGCTTATGAAGGTAGCGTATGTTCATCATTAATGTTGCTGTCACAGATGTGCAGTTTACCCACTAAAACCTCCCATACCGTGAATTTCGAACTTGACACTGGTAACAGTCTGCCAGGTCCTTTTCTGCTTTGGCCCAGAGAATTTTCCATAAACAGTCTAAAAGCTTGACTCATCAGACCACAATACACGTTTCCACTGTTCACTAGTCCGTTTCAGATGTGCTGAGCCCTGAGAGCTCAGCGGTGTTTCTGGACGCTATTGGCTCCTACTGTGCATAGAACAGTCCTAACTTGTATTTATGGATGCAGCGACAAACAGTGTTTACTGACAAAGGATTGTCAAAGTATTTCTGAGCTCATGTGTAATATCCACCACAGCACCATGCAGTACCATCTGAGGGGTCGAAGGTCACAGGCATTCATTTGTTTTCAGCCTTTTCTTTTATGCATAGAGATTTCTGCGGATTCCCTGAATATTTTAAAAAATCATTATGAACAGTAGAGCATATTGCAATCCCTGGCAGAGGAATGTTGTTTTTAAGCTTTTGGATTTTTTTTGCTGATGCATTTTTGGCAAAGTGGTGAGTCTTGACCCCTTGCTTATAAACATCTAGGCCTTTCCTGGATAGTCCGTTTATAGCCTAATCTTGATTATATCACTTGTTTATGATTTTTGAAAATGTCTCAACATTCCTAGTCTTAAATTGCTGCGGTCCCAGCTTTTTTGGAAATTGCTGCAGGCATCAATATCAGAATGAATATATATTTACAAAAAAACAAAAAATTTGAAAAGGTAAAACATGAAATGTCTTGTTTTTGTAGTGTTTTTGTTCAAATGCAGGCAGATTTATAAATCACTGCTTTTTTTTATTTGCATTTTGCATTTGCAGTCCTAACTTTTTGGAATTTCTTTTCATAAATGCGTCCGGATGAATCCAGAGAGCAACTTAAAGTTGCTGGTATAACTATTCCAGTGTAGCCATGTCTGACATGGACATTACACAGATAGGCCAGTTAGCTCGCTGGCCTGTCTGGTTAGCTCGCTGTGTTTACGTGTGGGTGTGTGTCAGAGTTTGCTAACACTAGCTCTGCTTACTTGTGTGTATAACAGAGGTTGCTGACTGTAGGTGTGGGTGTCAAAGTTTGCTTTTATTAGCTATGTGTACATGTCTGAATGAAAGTTTACTAGCTGTGCCTGTGTGCCAGATGTTGTGTACGTGCCTGCAGAGTGAACGTGTCTATTTAAGAATGAACTGACCTGCTCACCCCCTCTTTACGTGACCACTGCACCTAGCACAAAAGTTGTATCATGGAAACGTGACACGCTGTAAACAGTTTCAAGCTGGATGACTGTTTCACAGAAGTGGCTATGACACTTTGCATTCACAGCGTAAAATTTGCCTTTACAGCTCATCTCTTGCGAAGCTGACCGAGCAGCTGTGACTTGTATCTTCTACCACGTTGTGCATTTCCCTCCCCCTTCTTTCAGTCAGTTAAGAGGCTGGTTTTTGGCTCGTCTGGTTACATGCCACAGCTGTTAAACACAAGATGCATTCATGCTTAAAACTATTACACTTCTGCTTAAATTAGTTCTTTTATTTTTTTTAAGGTAACAGCGATAGATGTGCAGTTGAAGCTTTATATGTATAAGCTATGTTAAGGCTAACAGCTGCGTTAATGCTCCAAGATGTGATTGATATTCAAAAGTAGTGCCCGGCAATATGGCAAAAATATGCTACTCGAATACTTGACGTTTCCACGATGCACAGTACAGTGTCACAGTACACACACAATTAAGCCTGACATGATCAGGGCATGTCAATTGCCTTGTTGGCTACTATAGTGTGTGTAACAAGTGTCTACACTCAAGTCATCCAAAGCTTACATTTTTTCTCTTGAAAATGAGTGAAAATCACTCATTCTACAAGCATAAAGACTAAAATTAGTGCTAGCTATACTAGCTACCAAATTGACAAACATTCCTCGTAAACACATTGAGCACATAGTTGAATTTAAAAGAAGGAAGGGATTATTTTATATATGTGTATTTGACTTAAGCCACCCACAGAAAATGCATCTGACTCACATTATGCTTGTTGCTATATGATGTGATTGCAGTTATTTTCATTAAATTATACAATCAGGCTACATAATTATCCCAAGTAGTTGTGATTATTGAGCACAAAGTATTTAACCCCTTTAAAATCCCAGGCTTATTATTTAGTAACTACAGGGCCTTCAGTGCAAACTGGCTGAGCTATTCTCAGGTTATAGATGTGTGTAATAAAACATTGGGTCTGCCAGTGGGCCCTGACCATTTAAGGGGTTAAACTGTTACAGCTTAACAGATCAGAATACAGTGTTGAAGTGATGTTGGCCTATTTAAAGAGCTCATGCCATACATTTTTCTTGTTTTTTAGTTTTTTTTCCATCGATGTATACCTTAGGTGAAAAAAACTAAAATGCAAGAAAAATGTGAGACATGAGCCTTTTAAATTGGCTGACACTACTTTGGCATTTGTGTGGGTTTATGAACCAAAAACAGTCATAATTATTTTCTACATGAACATTTTCCAACCTCTCTTTATCCCTGAAAGTGGTTGTTTTTTTTTCTGTCCATGCCTTTACGTCTTATTTCTGTAATTGCTGCCCTCATTCAAGAAGCAGTTTGGTCTGAAACACCCTTTTAACCTCAGCATGAAGGGGCGGGGCTAAACTTCTGTAGGCTTAGTAGGCAGAACATTACTTCATTAACAGGTTTATAGTGGTGCTCTGTAGGTGACCCTGCCAGTCTGCAGTGACAGCAGAGGAGGGTAAAGTTCAGCAACCTCACTGCTGGGCTTTAGTTACATTTAGGGCATCATATGCTTTCAAATTATTTATTACCACCCACCTCTAATTCTTCAGTGATATGATGCTTAAGTCAGCCATTTGCTAGCTTCTTGTTCAAATTTTCCCGTTCCACCTTAATTGGAGCAGCAGTTACATTCTGGCGCCTCAGGCGTCACAACTGCTGGACTGTTTAAGGTGGAACAGGAAATTTAGCTAGCTAGCTACCGAGACATCAGCACTTGTGATTTTTGATGCTTGTTATGGAGAAAAAATTAAACTAAGATAATAAATACTTTTTTAACAAAGAAAATTCTCACATTTGTGGGTTTCTTTGGTCGCTCATGCAGCCATCTTGCCGGTTTTTCTTTTTTTTCCCATAACGCCCAGTTCGGAATGTGCATCTGAAAAACCTCCAGTAGTTAGTGCCAGTAGCACTAACACTTTACCCTACGCTTCTATCTCAACAACAATCGGGACACCCTACCCCTAGACGTGAACGCGCAAAACGGAGGGCTAAGGGCTAAGTGGTTGTGACGTCACAAAAATGATGGATTCAAAGCAGCTTATTGCATTGTTGTATAAACAATATGTTTTGACATTAACAGTCTTTACATACTGCATTTAACTTATTTCAAAACAGAAAGGAAAATCTGTTTACTTCATATGGACCCTTTAAACAACGTATTGAAAGTTAGAGTATTGAATTGTTTACCATGCTGCTGTATTGATAAATTATTGAACACTTGATGAGTTGGAGTAGAGACAATGCACTAGTAGTATCACATTTTTGAAAAAACACATTGCGCTGTACAAAATCTAGTTAAAGAGGACTAATTATGCTTCCTTCATTACAAAACATATGCAGTTGTTTTGTGTTTTAGGTCCGCCAGTATCTGATATGCTCAGCATGCTCAACATGGTAACAATGCTATATCGTCATATTGTCCACCTCTCTTCTCAGGTGGCTGTATTCAGGCCTTAGCTGTCCATTGGCTGTCTTTAAGAGTGTGATATGCTATCTGATTCTGAACCATTTATGGCGTAAATGGGTGAGCAAGCCCAGAGCTGTGTAAGTGGCATCATTGGGCCGATCTCTGACCACTGCCCTCGTTTTGCCACACATTCCAGTTTTCCAGCCTGTCTGTTGACATTTGTTCTGTTTAGACCAAGAAACTCGTGTTGGCTTTTAACCCTGCTGTCCTTTGGCTTTCATTTATTAATGGAATCTGTTAGGCTTTTATGATGTTAATGGTGTCTTGTGGGAGGATTAGATGGTCATGTTCCCTTTCACTTACCAGCAAAAAAAACTGTGCACGACAGGGAGTGTTTCACATGGGACTCAGATGATGCAGAGCATAAAAAAATCTTTTTTTGCCCGTATTTTTTTTTTTTTACACAGTTATCAGTAAATCGCAGCGATAGAGCCTCTGTGCAATCTTTGTTCAATTTTCTCATACAGAGCAGGCAAAAGTATGTCTGCATTTCAGTCATAAGACTTTAGAACAGGCCCCAAGGGCTGTTATTTTAAGCCTTGTCATGCTTTCCAAAGAAAATTTCAATGGACAGTCCACAGTTGACAGTGTAATCTAGTCTGAAACTGATCTGTTTAATGTCAGGCCTGATTTGTTAAAGGCTCAAAATGCTGTTTTTAGTGACAAGTTGTGTGTGTATATAAAAGTATATATAATGAGGATAGGAAGGCTAGGGCTGTACAATATAATATAGACAAAGCACCATATTATGATTGCTGTATGCTTTGCAATATAGTAAAGCATATTGCTGAACTCCTGATGACATGTGGTTGAAGTTTGACTTGCATTATTTTCATCAATTATATCCTTTTTTTTTTTTTAGATTGTTTTTATTTAATCACCCAAAGAACATCTGTGATTGGTCAGGTAGATCACAGCACACAAAACATTTAGTGATTGGTATATTTGCATATTGATGCCTTCTGCTTTCGATATTGTGTAGGCCAGGATAGAAAATCATAATTTTGCCCAAATCAGTGAAATTCAGGGAAATTTATAAATAAATTGAGTCACATTGTAATGTAAGCAAAATACATTGCGGTAAATGATGTCCACTATATAAAATACATTAATATAAATTTAATTAAATATAAATGAAAATGTGTATTTTTACAGTTTGCTACATATATAAGGCTATTTGGGGGCATTTTGCCACTGTACTCCTGTTTTAACGAGCAGAAATGTTAAATATGGGGGCATTTTTGCTCTTTGTCACAAACATCCAGGTTTTGTTGTATTCCCTTTAGTACCAGTAAAGAAACAGTCCTTCAGCCTTTGCCTCCTGATGCTCTGTACTGCGGTAGCCATCTGCCAGGCTTCTGTGCACAGGCTCTTCTGTTAGCTGTGGAAAATAATAGAATTAATTTGACGGTCTCAATCTGTTATGCACTTTTTACTTCTAATGCTCATCAGGCTCTGAGAAGTGAAAGCCTGAATGCAGGCAGTCTGTGTGTAGATGCTGTTAAGTTCTTTTTATGGACTCTTGATTCATTTGAGGCTGTGGGGCAAGGAATCGACCACTAAAGGAAGAATTGATTCCTGTTTTTGAAATCAGTTTCCTATGTACAGTTGGCAGTGTTAACCTTTTATAGCTGTACTCACCAACCCTGATCCTGGAGATCTGCCTTGCTGCAGAGTGTAGTTCTAGCCACAATGTGCCACACCTGCTCCAGCTAATTAACATCTCCAGAAGTCCCTGATTGGCTGGTTTGGATGCTTTAGGGCCAGGAAAGGAGGAGGAAGCTTTTTAGATGCAGGTTGGAACTTTACTCTGCAGGAAAGTGGATCTTTAGGAGGAGAGTTGGTGACCACTGTTTTACAGTAATAAACAAACTTTAAAAGACTAGTTATTGTAACAGCTGTGTGAAGATAGTGATTCGACTGCATGGGTGTTGAAATGTTATAATGCAATACAGTAATAAACAATAAATGATGCACTATTTTTGGTCTAAATGCAATTCTTGGGTTGTTTTGCATAATAAAAGTGTGTTATATTGTTTTCGTTGTCTGTATTCTACTGTGCAAAGAGCTGTTTTAGTCACATGTATTGGCTTTGTATTTTTATTTTTTTTTAAATCTGTTCCAAAATAATTGAAACAGATTATGATGAAATTCTTTTTATAAAGATTTGTAATCAAATCATTGTCAGAGGTGTAAATCGGTTCAAATGTAGGTATTGTGATATGAACTGAGTCTGTTCTACAGTTTTTCATTAGGTTGGATGAATAACTGGCTCTAAATGTAGGCATAGTGATATAAACTGAGTCTGTTCTACAGTTTCTCATTAGATTGAATGAATAACTGGCTCTAAATGTAGGTATTATGATACAGGTTCTCATTATGTTGAAGGGCTTTATGTTGTCCAAGCTGGCAACAGTTGCTACGACTGATTGTGTTTGTGGGCGGAGCTTGGATAGACCAGTTGATTCTGTATGTTTGAAATCAGTCTTGATCTCTATCTCTGACTGTAGCTGAAGCACTCTAGAGCTGCTATTTTGCATGCTGTACTAAAGACAGTGCTGTATTCATTTCCTCTGTACACATTCCATAGTTTATTGAAAGGATGGTTTCTGGGGGCTGTGGCAGTGTTTTGGCTCTGGGAAGGGCGTGGCTGTCTAACGTTGCCTTTGGGTGTGTGTGTGTGTGTGTGTCTGTGTGTGTGTGTGTGTGCGCGCGTGCGTGCGTGCGTGTGCGTGCGTGTGTGCAGTGTACACCTACGTTCCTAACATTTCTAGCTGCCTTAGTCTTGTGGCGTTGTCTGAACTGTCTCCAAGCCAGTCTTAACTTGCCAGAAGTTCTGCATCTTGGCTTTTGAAAGCAGTAAATGAAATGTCAGTGAAGTTATAAGCTGTTTATTAGCAAAAAAAATAGGTCTGTATTGATTACTCAATAAAAAAAAATGAAAGCTGCTTAATTATTGAACTATAGTTAGCAATTTACAAAACGGATTATGCATATTTCAATTCTCTGACTGTTCTTATTTACAGTAAGAAACCCTTAATGAACACGCCTTCGTTAAATTAAGTTTTCCAATATGTTAATCTTATGAAATAAATAGTAATTAAGCACTAAAATTGGCAAAAAAGGTCATACTTAAGTGTGTTCTCTGTAGAGGATGTGTTCAAACCTACGTATGGCTGTGTACGTGATTTGTTCAGTTAGTTCTGGTTTTGTTGTTTGGCTTTTTTGATTTATCATAATTATTACTTGTTAAATAATCTTTGTGTGGGTTATGTACTAAAACATTCGTTTATTCATTTTTACATGACCATTTTCAAATTTCTCTTTATTTCTTTATCTGTGCTGTTTTACTACTTTAAGACTGATTGCCTGCCCAAAAAGCAGTCCAGCCAGAAACTCTTATAATAAGAGCCAGGTAACTGGCCCTCTGGAATGTCTGCTGACGTTCTTATCCATTTTATGTCAAGTGTATTTTTTGTTTTAGAGAAACTTAATTACAGATAGTGCCTTCATTTTCAATTCAATGCATCTCTGACATGAAGATTATTTTCTTCCGCTTAGCTGTTTATAGTTTATCTGTTGCATCTGTGGTGAGTTAGTACAGCAATGCTGACTGTGTAAAGGAGATGTGGATATGGATTAGAACAGTTTTTCTTGATTGCACGGATATTTTTCTTCTGGCCTTGCAAAATTGCACAATCATCACTGAAAGCACACAGTCTGAATCACTGAATCAGCACCAGCTGTGCAAAAATGTATGCTGGATCTGGAGTTTAGTAACAGTAGCTTAAAAGAATATATATATATATATATATATAAAAGGCAGGAAACCCCCTGGACAAGTCAGCAGTCCATCCCAGAGCATGAAGCATTAATAATTCACATTAATAAAAATGTACTTGAATTTACTTGAAAAGCCCTCACTATTTTGAAAAAAAAATTAATCTAGCATGTAAATATAAAGATGTTTC
Source organism: Colossoma macropomum (assembly GCF_904425465.1). NCBI lineage: Eukaryota > Metazoa > Chordata > Actinopteri > Characiformes > Serrasalmidae > Colossoma > Colossoma macropomum. The sequence goes on from NW_023494803.1 coordinate 11,211,675, forward strand.
AAAACATAGCATGTTATCACTGTGGGGACAAAACCTTGTACCTCCATATTTTCCTTTTTTTTATATTTTTTATATAGTTTGAAAACGCAGCTGGCGTTTACTGCACTAAAATTTCATGACGATCAGACCAATAGAAACGGTCCAAAATGACTGACAATAAGTTTACTCTTCATTAACTGACAGCGAAAGAGTTTTTTGCATCTTCTGTAAAGTTACTTTTTCAGAGATAAGGAGAATTTGTTTCCATTTTATTTACCCCTCAGTACATACAGGCCATATACAGGAACTAAGCTGCAAAATGGCTCGTTTTGAATTCATTGTTTCTGTGATGAATTTAACGTCATTGTTTCTGTGAACACATTTACATATTTCAGTCAGAATAGAACTTATTTACATATCACTCTTAAAGGCTCAGAAGCAGCCTTTTTAATTCCAAGACATGAAACGAAGTTGGAAAATGATTTGTTTCTTGACTGTATTTGGTACATAGAGCAGAAATATTGTCAGTGGACACGAGGTGAAAAAAACAGGCTCTTTCGTGTCTTAATTTCCAGGCTTATTATTCAGTTACTGCTGTGAAACTGATATGTAAGTTCTGCGGTTATGAGAGTGAGGAATGTAAGTGTGAACACACATACAGACTTTCAGTTTAATGGTTTCATAGTATGTATTTTAATTGTAGCACTGTTACTCTTCCAGCATAGTAAATGCCTTCTGTTTTTTTTTGTTTTTGTTTTTTTATTTTATTTTATTGCAGAGGGTCCGTATGGAATCTTTGCGGGCCGGGACGCTTCTCGTGGTTTGGCTACGTTCTGTCTGGAGAAGGACGCTCTGCGGGACGAGTATGATGACCTATCGGACCTCAACGCGGTTCAGATGGAGAGCGTCAGGGAGTGGGAGATGCAGTTTATGGGTAAGTGCTCGTATCACAGAAAACAGCATTTTCCTCACTTTTTTAAAATAGGTTTGATGTAGAATCATGTAAACATTGCGTTCATGTTGTTTCATAACATTTCGTTCACTTCTCAGTTCATATATAAAAATTAATTTGAAAAGTCACTGTGTTTGTGAACTCAAGCAACTTTCATGTAACATGATTTATTTTATTCCCTGAAGCTGTGGGTCCACATCATGGAAAATTGGATCGCCTCACTAGTTTCAATAAAATAGATTGATGTAGTATGTTAGTGTTACAAGTAACAAAACACAATGAGGCACAATTCATGGCATCTAATCAGAACAAGAGCTCATTTACATATATCAAACTCAAAGGCACAGCAACAAAAACAGCCTGTTTAATTGTAAGGGATAAAGAAATTTGGAAAATGGTCATGTGAAAATGAATTTCAACTGTTTTTGGTACATAAAACCACACAAAAATCTTTAATGGACCTCGAGGAAAAATATTAAATACAAAAAATGTAGAAAATTGGTCATTTTAAGGCTCATTTTTCAGTAGCGACTTTAAATTATTCTGTAAGTACTATGAAACTGACCTGCTAGAGAAATTGTAGACCTGCTGACATGTTCTTAGAGGGGGTTAAAAAGCAGTTTCATAGTCGAAGTTAGCTGAATTTCAGAGCTGGGAAACTGTCCGAGAAGCAAGAGTGAGGAACAAGCCCCAGGTGTTTGCCTTTTTTCTGCATTTTTATGGCTCAGAATGTTTGAAACCTGCCCCGCTGTTATCAGTATGTTATCGCAGACTTAGTATTGTTATTGCTTACTTGTTGTCCTTGGAGAAAGATAAGTAGTTTAAGTAAAAAGATTACTAAATTGTGTTTTAAGGCTTATGACACACCCTGCACAACAAAGAGTGCTTGGTCTTATTCGGATTCGTTTAGAACCTGTTCATAATACGTAACATTGTGTAGTACTCATATTTTTAACTCTTTATTTTCTTGTCTCTCATGCAGAAAAATATGACTACGTGGGCCGTCTGCTGAAGCCAGGTGACGAGCCGTCGGAGTACACGGACGAGGAGGACATTAAGGACCATCTGAAACACGACTGACGTGCTCCACCCGCACAGCGACCAAAGCCTGAGACTCAGACCGCTACCATCCAACCAACCTGCCACTCATAGCCCTAATTACCACCTTTACCCCACTGCATCTACCCCAGATTACCCCTCTCTATGGCAACAATAAAACTCCAGGCAGGAGTTTTGGTACTGCAACAGCAGAAAGCTTTCAGCAACAACAGAGCTACAGAGCTCCAACCACTTACCCTGCTCTGCTTGGCAGTGGTGATGTTTTGCCACTTCCTGATTGGGGTAATAAATCTATACTTGCTTCAAGGTATCCCTTTACGCCTTGTTAATAAACTCCTGCCGTAATCCTTTCCTTTATTTACCCAAGTGGTTCTCAGCCCCAGTCTTCTAGAGCCTGTGCTGCTTATCAAACCTGTGATAATTTGTGAGTTTAGCACAGAAAGCTCAAAATACATTCAGTGCAGCAAGTTAGCCAGTTTAAACTGTGCTGGATCTCAACTGCACATGCATCATACAGTCACTTAGCATGGACAGTAATCTCCATACCTTTCCCTGTGACTTGCACAGTGAAAGTTTCATGCAATTTTAGTTGCTTGAAACCTACATGAAACTACGTTTACACTTGAGTTGCATAATGTAGCTCATTTGAAACTCCCAGCTGTTTCAAGCATCTCAACTTCACGGAACAAGTTGAGTTTCAAAGGATTGATTACAAACAGCATCGGCTCGGTGGACAGGAAAATGAAAGAAGACGGTCTTTTGGACACTTGACTTAGCCTAACGTGGAGTTAACTGAGGGATGACAAGAAACAAACGAAAGTTTCTCAAAGCTTGCATTTCTGTTAACTAGCCAGCTAATGGTAACAGCTATTTAAACTCTTCTTCTCTCTTTTTAGTAGCCAGTCTTTCATCCACACTAGTTTAGCCCTTTTAGTTTTTCTTCATCAGTTGTATTTACAAGTATTTACACAGTGACAACTTGAAGAATTGTGCAAAGGTGATAAAAATGCTGCTAAATATTGACGTGTAGATAATTACACGACTCTGATTAGTTCATATCGTAAGAACGATTCACTAGATCAGACAATACAGGCTGTTTTATTTGGCTCACTAGTGCAGTAACCAAATGTTGGATGTGACTGGTTGCATGTAAGTTTCACCGTGTAAAGCCAGCCTTAGAAGAGAACAGGCAACACCTTGGCTCAAAACTGAGCTAAAATAGAAGGTAATAGGCAGTTGCTTCATTGTTGTAATGGTTTCGAATGGTTTTATGTTCAAAAACCATGTCAGAATTGTCCATGGTAATTGACTCTGATGCACAAGAAGAGATCAGTTTGAACGGTGCTGGAGTAAAGGCCCACGGTCAGGAGGGAAGAGGTCAGGAAATGTGCTTATTGGACAGTCCTCACTTTGGACTAATGTGATCCAGCTAAGTGAGGAATCCTGCTCTGTGATATCACGCCCCTCCACCTGTGACTGGGCTTGAGAACCCCATTGCTTTGCTTTTTGCTTTTTTATTTCATGGGCCCGTTGCTTATGTTCCGTCCCAATCCACCCAAACTCACTTGCCTGCTGAAAACAAGTTTACCTTTTTCCCTCCTCCCTGGATTCGCCCCCATTTTCCCTTAAGCCCTATGCCCTTGCTCTATATGCCCTAAGCCCTTAACCCCCCCTGTACAGCGAAGCTACCCTGGGGCTTTTAAATCCTGCACATCTGCGTGTTTGGGTGACGGACTGAAAATGTGAAAAGATTTTTACAAAAAAATGGAATGAAACACTGAAATCTCACACACAACCAGATTGCTATTCACTGGTTTCCTCGGGGACGTCACTGTTGATAAACCCAGCGAGGGGAAGCCGTATGCTAATGGGATTGAGAGAGAGGGAGAGACGGTTCAGTCCAAAAAAAAACTGGGTCAGGAAACACAGCTGGGTACAATTTTTTTGAGTTTTTTTTGTTTGTTTGTTTTTTGTTTTTTTTTAATTTAAACAGTTCTCTGTACTACAATAACACACAGACAGACACACAGTCATTCGTTTCAAGCTCATTTTTTGGTGGGCTGTATTTTATTTCTGTTTCATTTTATTTGAAATCAACTGAAAAGTGAATCTGAGGTTAGATGTTTGTAACATTGGCCAATCCAGAGGGTGGGGTGTAATTTAGCATTAGCCAACTACTAGCATTAGTAGGTTACTTTTTGTGCACTTTTAGTGTCACGGTTTTGGTTTTGTCACAGTGTGATTGTACACATTTGGTTAAGTGGGAGAGGGGTTTTATGGGCAGTATTGGGTGTTGGGGGCAAAACAAAGCCTCTTATTGCTTTGAACCACATATTCTTAATCAGAATTGCTGTTTGGAACACAAAGGGAAATCGGTTTTTGTTTGGACAAAATCAATCGACTGTTTTACTTGTCTTGATTCCTCTCCCTGCCCTTCCCCATCCACCCCATCATGAAACAGTCTGAGTAGAAATTGTGCCTTATTTGTGTTCTTTTATATGTGTCGAAACAAAAAAAAACCCTGGACGGTGAAGACAGAAAGGAAGAAACAGGAAGAAGACTGGAGGGGAGGGTCAGGGTAGGGGGTTAAAATGATATTCAAGCATGGAGTAAAACATAAAAAAACAAAAAAAAACTCGTCCCATTCTCTCGTTCTGCTGTCGGTGTTAAAACGCGCCGTAACGCCCTCCCTTCTCAAACGTTCAGACGACCAAAAGGCATGCTCCAAACCTGAGAGCCCCCCCCCCTCACCTCTGTGCAACCTTGTACATAGACTTTACAAAGTATTCAGTGTTACTGCCATGTTTATGTAGTTAATGGACTCTATGTACTACTGTGTTGTATTGGCCATAAGTCTATTTCATATCTCTCTCTCTCTCTCTCTCTCTCTCTCTCTCTCTCTCTCTCTCTCTCTCTCTCTCTCTCTCTCTCTCTCTCGTCTTTTGTTTTCTTTGCTGAAGTTCTTTTTAAGTGTGGAAGACTTTTCAAAAACGAATTGTAAGGCGTTTTTTCGGCAGGGCAGGGGGTGTGGAGGTTCAAACACTTTTTTGTTGTTTTTGTCTATTTTTTGGGGTAGGTGGGTAGAGAGGGGTAGAAAAAATGAGAAATTCAAAAAAAAGTGGATTCTGTAAATATGTGTATCATTTTATTGAAGCATGTGCAGCATAACCATGAGCTAATGCTGTTTATTTTTTTTTCTCCCACTTCACGTATTTAATTGTCAGGACTGTCTGTGTGAGCGCCTGCGTGTGGGGAGGAGGATGAAGAGACATGCTGATGCATAAACAAATAAACAGATTTGGATAATAAAAGTCAGTCTTGTGATCTCAGTGGCTTAAAGAGATGAAATGTATCAAATATATAGCTCACCTCAGATGTAGCTGATTAGCCAAGACATGCTTGGTGCCTATGTTGCTTATGTTGCACTGGAGCTATAAAGCTAATGTAACGAACATGTAATGAAAGCGTACACCCCACCAGTTAGTGGTGTGCTAACTGCGTGCCATCTTGCATTAAAGGAAACGTGAATCAATAAACATGCAATATTACAAACAAGGACGTCCATATTAAAGATAAACTACAGACGAAATCTTTCCAAAATTCTTATGAATAGTCGTATTCAATGAATATATGGTCCATTTATTTCTGGAACTTTGGTGCAAAATGAACAATTCTGTTCATTATCTATAAATTTGGAAAGATTATAATTATGTGGGTAAGTGTTATGCACGATTTTTAAGTGTATTTCTCCAAATTTATTGTGAATGCAACACTTATAAAGCTTTATCAGACATCTTACTGCATTCTTGTTCCGTAGAGTGATAGATTTGTGAGAAATCGAGGATCTATGGGGAGAGGAAACATGATATTATTGGTTCGCTTAATTTTGCTCCACCTGCTTGTGCAGGGTGACCTCATCAAAAGTCAGTAGAGGGTTTAGAGGTGGGGTGAAAGTCATTAGCTTTTGATAGATGCTTTTATTGATGTATTGATTCAATGATTTATATGAACCAACAAGATACAAATAAAGTCCCTTTTGTTTTCTGATTGACTTTAAAGTACAGTGAGTTGTTTCCATTACTTTTAAGCTACATTAGCCTTTAAGCACCATTGCAAAATATCCAGCATCAAACATCACACATTTTTGCTAAACTGTTTCTTTAATATTTATGCACTAGACCTATTGTATGTAATTTAAAAACTGCAGGCTTGTAATGGTGGTAGATCTATTGCTACAGCCCCTCAAATTTCCAAATGAAGGCCCACAGCATGGATGCCAGTAGCTTTAAAATGGGATGAATAGAAGTTCTCCATTCATCAGTTCCCTTAAAGGCCTTAATGCTTATGCTTGGTATATTTACACCCATTATGCAGTATATTTATAGAAGAAATGTGTTGCAATCATAGGGTCAGAGTGAGAATGTTCCTCAGTTTCAGTCTAAACCTGAGGCTGTTCACTCTGCTGTCAGACACGTGAGTCATCATTTTAAAGCTTTATAGGCAGTGTGTTGTTAGAACTTGTTGGCCTTGTGTCGAAAAACTGGTGAAACTTTCTATCAGGGTGACAGATACTTCAACAGCCAGAGGCAGGTACATTAATCTAACGTACCACAAGCATGGTAGCTTACTTAAAGGGGAACTCCACTGACTTTCCAAAATTTCTCCATTATTCAGTGGTTGAGATGTAAACAAAGCCATTCAGAGCAATTTGATGTGACATAATTAATTTGTAGAAAAACTTGCAAATTTTCTTTACAGTGGTGGTGATAGGAACCAGAGGTCCCGATACCTACAGCACAAATATAGCCATCCTTTTTACTGTCCAAAACCACCAGTGACACGTGTCTTCTGAGTTATATATGGAATGTTGAAGATGGAAATAGTGGAAAATCTGAAAAAAGTTATTATTATGCAGACATTTTATCAAAATGCCTATTTAGAATGTCCTACATGTAACCCTCCTCCATGATTAAAATATATTATTAAATATATCGCTGTTGTCGAAACAAAACCTTGTATCTCCAAAATGGTGACTTTACAGGAGAACTACTTTACTTTTAATGTAAGTCAATGGAACCAGATTTTTTCCTAGTAATTTTGAGCCGTTTCTTTTGGTCCATTCATCATGAAATTTACACACGATGTAAAGGACAAAGGTACTTTCAAATTAGGTCAAAAACCGAAAATCGACAAAAAACGAGATACAAGGTTTTATTCCGACAACAGCGATACACAACTGCCATAAAACGGTGTTTTAGACATATCAAGCAGTGAATTCATAACCATTTCATATGATAAATTTCTGTGAGGGAGCTTTTAGAAGTGGACGTCTGGTTTCTATCACCACCACTGTGAACAATTCTGACTCGTTATGTTTCTCTAGACCAGAGCAGTTCACACCAAACCACTCCGAACGACTTTGTTTGCATCTTAACCGCTTAATTATGCAGAAATTTCGAAAAATCTGTGGAGATCCCATTTAAGAATCGTTATTTCTATAAAATGTATAGAAGTAACAATGCTTAGAAAATTACTAATCTATCAAAATTGGATTGAGAAAATGGAATTAGTTACACTCGGAGATTAACAGTTTAAAAGTGTTTGCATATTAAAATGTTTAGTTTGGTATGTTTTGTAGATTTTTTTGACTGAAATGAAAAGCTAAAAGCAGGTTTTAAAAGCTAGTAAGATAACATAAAATGTTAAAAAATAGTAAAAATCACGTATTACATTAAATAAAGTGTAAATGTTTTAAATTATATTAATCGTATTTAAAAACAATAATTAATAAACACATTCACATTTTACAATTTAACGTTTTAATTTTACTGTTTATAACATTTCATGTAAATGTGCTTATTATATTATTAAATTGTTTATGAATTATATTAAAACGTGTTTTAAAACGATACAAATTAACATGCGTTTAATTTTTTATTCAACGTCGAACTCGTAACCACAGCAACAAAGCAACCGATTTTGCACAGCATCGACTTCCTGACGCTGACAGTTTCACGCCAGATCTCGCGAGAATTACGGGTGCAACTTTTAACAGCCACAACTTTTGTCCCTACACCAAAACAAACGGTCACTGAGTTGGGGGGAGTGTCTTTGTGTTCGAGCGCCATCTGGCGGTGACTTCACAAAACTGCAAGTTCAAGTTTGGACCGAGGAGCTTTGGCAGACCGCAGCAGACGAGCACGACCAGAGCTGCGAAGAGCTTTGACTCCATTTCGTGTATTAGAAATGCTCTGGTCCGAGATATTTGCCTGATATGGGTCTAGAACTGTAATTTTTTGGAGTTAATCTTCGCAGTGTTTGGTGGAGGAGCCGGGAGAGCAGCAGCAGCGCTCAGTCTTTTGTGTTTCGGTAAGTGCAGCTGAAAATAATGGCAGCAGACTGAATTCCTCTGCGTTCGATAGGAATTCGGAGTCCAGAGTTATTCACTAAGTCCTTCCTTAAATCCTAATCGACCGCATGCACAAAGTTATGGGTATATGGAGGTGTAATGTGTGGAGAGCGTTGCTTTCAGTTTGATCAGTTTTATGGGGAAACGGTGTCGGGTGTGATGTTTTGATCTGATGACAGATGACATCAGTCCACAACAGCTGCATGACTTTAATATACTAGCAGAAAATAACATCAGGAACTGTTCAGTCTTGTAATAAAAGCGATAGGCAGTGCAACCTGGAGCACGTTCTGCTAGGTAATAAGGGAGCTTATACAGTCAGCGCCATAAATATTTAGACACATTTGTGTAATTTTGCCTCTGACCCGAAATGAAGCAGTCAAGATTGTAGACTTTCAGCTTTAATTCAAAGGTTCAAAGGTTCTGGAGTTGATCCCAAGTGTTGAATTTGGTAGCTGTTCATGAGAACTCTCAATATGCGGACCAAAGGGGTGTTGATGTAAGTGAAGGGGGCCATCATTAGTTTGAAACAACAAAACAAACCTATCAGACAGGCAACAGAAACTTCAGGAGTCGTCAAATCAACAATTTGGTACCTTCTGAAACAGAAGGAAAGCACTGGTGAGTGAGCTCAGCAGGCCAGAAAATCACACAAGACAGCTGAAGTGGATGATGGCAGAATTCTGTGGTGAAGAAAGAGCCCTTCACAACATCTACTCAAGTCAAGGACATTCCTGAAGAGGTTGGTGTATTGTCATTGATCATTGTCATAGTCTACAATCAAGAAACACCTTCATGAATGTAAGTACAGAGAGTTTACCTCAAGATGCAAACCACTGGTAACACTGAAGAACAGAAAGGCCAGATTAGACTTTGCTAGAAAACATCTAAAAAAGCCTGCCCAGTTCTGGAACAAGATTCTTCTGACAGATAAAACCAAGATTAACTTGTACCAGAATGATGGAAAGAGAAGAGTGTGGAGAAGGAAAGGAAGAGCTCATGATCTGAACCATACCACATCATCTGTGAAACATGGTGGAGGTAGTTTTATGACATAGGCAGGTATGGCTGCCTGTGGAACTGGGTCACTGGTGTTTATTGATGATGTGGCTGCTGATAGAAGTAGCAGGATGAATTCTGGTGTTTAGAGCTCTACTTTCTGCATAGATTCAGTCAAATGCTGCAAAACTGATTGGACGGTGCTTCACAGTACAGAATAATAATGACTCAAAACTTACTGCAAAAGGAACCCAAGTGGAATGTTCTTAAATGACCGAGTCAGTCACCTGACCTCAACCCATTGTGGTGCACAGAGGAAAAACTGTCCAAATACTTATGGACCTGACTGTATGCTACTAGATGCTATTAAAACTGTTGTTTTTATATAAAATAACAATTTTTCCATTAATAATTCATTGGTTATGCAACAGGGTTTGTCCTGTGTGCAGACCGATGTCCAGCTTTCCCAAATGGCCTTATGTAACTCACTGTTGGACAGCAGAGAATTTAAAGCTAAAATAAGGGACCTCAGAAAAAAGCACTGTCTTTACTGAGCACTGAACATTCTAAGCCATATTTTGCATGGTCAAATTCATAAATTCATAGATAGATAAATATGAGAACCAGATGGCAAACAATACAACCAGATGTATTGTTTGCCTTGTTCTGTTTTTTTCTGTTGTTTGTAAACAGTGGAGTCAGAATCTCAACTGTTTACGCTCACAGTGCTGTAGAGTGGCTGTGCTTAATAAAAATATTCTGTAATTGATTCAATGAATATTGTGCTGTGTAATTGCTGTGCCTAACAATTTTTGTTGATATGAAAAAAGCTTATTTTAGCATTTTGACATTGCTTAACTAAAGATGTTTCAGTTTTTCAGTACTGGTAATCTGATAATGATTTAAAATTATGTGCTGCCGCAAAGCTGGGAGATGTAGACTAAAAACAATGTAGGCCTCACTTCTCACTGGTGCAGTAAAAGCAGTGTTCCAGAACTTTCTAGATGCTCTACAGCTGTGTAATCTAACTAAAAGTATTATTATAGTAATATAGTATCACCAGGGTCATCCTATGGCAGCTCACTCAGGGCCTGTCCGGAGAAAATATCAAGAAAAAGCTTCAAAACTCCTGCATCCATGCAAAAGCTCCAGTCAGTGTTTTAGTGATGAATTTTTAAAGTTTGTCTCGTCAGGCTCCAAATCACATCCTTAAATATTGAGTTTAACTGCATAAAGAATGACTGAACTGAGCTGAAATATTAACTGGGTGCAAATACACTAAAATAATACTAAAAATATATATTTTTTTTTGTTCATTTTATAGCCTACAGTTCTGTACAAAACTGAGAGACCCTTCATTTATTTAATTTCCAGGGAAAACTGCCATTAAGTAGAGGTTATTCATATTTCATTAGGTGTTTCTAAAGGGGAAGAGATTTGAGAAAATCCACTTGCACAAAGAAGGAGAAAGTCAAAGTGATAAAAAACAGGAGTTTCCAAAACTTTAGTTCAAAAAAAGAATAAAACCTAAAGAGAAAATGTAACAACCACCTAGAAGACCTGGTAGACACCAAAACTGACCCCATCAGATAAACAGCACTTGAAGCTTTCATCTCTGAGAGAGAGGAGAAAATCAAGCTGCTCCAGATCTGAAAACATCCACAGGTGTTTCTGTCCATCCTGCCACTGTGAGAAGACGACTCAGCGCTGTGGGTCTGAAAGGATGTGTAGCTGTCAAGAAGAACCTCACTGAGAAAAGGAGACACATCAAACAAAGAAGCTGAACAATGGACTGACCACCCAAGAGTCCAGAACTCAACATCACTGAATGTGTTTAATTACTTCAGAAAATGATCAACCAACTTCTAAGACTGAACTTTGGAGGTGTGTCTGCAGATTTCTTTGAGAAACTGAAAGCGAGTCTCCTGAAAAGATATATATCTTATATATAATGCTTATATGGTCGTTATTTTATCCTGATTTTTTGAGCACAAAATTAAAAATAGTAAAACTGTAATAGTAATCACTAGATTTCCAAAATAGCTTTTAGATTACAAAACGTAAGGCAAAAAAAGGCCTATAAATGGATTTTGCAGCCATGTTGAACTCATAAAGTAGCTTCAAAATCTGCATGAAGAAATTAGTGATCAGTAATTCACAGATATGTAGGAATACTGACTTTAAATTAATTGAAACTGATGGAAAGTCTATATTTGAAAGATGAAATATTGCACAATCTGACATAAAAGTGCACCCTCCATTAAAGGAATCTTTTGTGGGAGTTTATCATAACACTAATAGTCTTAGTGTTGATACTTCAGCTCAGTTCAGTCATACTGTAAACAGTTAAATCTACAGTCAAGAGTCATATTTAAGAACAAAATCAATAATAAGTTGTTGTTTTCTTGTGTATTTCAGCAGGACGGATTTCCCGCCATGGCCGAGCATCTCTCTCAGAGTGAACTGGACTATCCTTTCAAACTGCTGGAGTACTTTAACGGCTTCAGAGTGTCCAAGGTCAGACACTGCACCATATGAACACTGTGTGCTCTGTTGTAGGGCTGGTTCTTCAATCTGGTTCTTCAGATTGATGGAGAATTTGCTGTAGATAGTTCTCTGTAGGACCTTTTGAAAAGGGTTCTACATAGCACCAAAAAGGGTTCCGTTATTATTACGATGTCAAGCTTGTAACAATAGACGAACCCTTTTTAGCCCTGTATGGAACCATTTTCCAAAAGGTTCTATATAGAACCATATACAACACATTCTCCATCAATCTGAAGAAGTCTTTCATAATGCAAAGAACCCTTGAATCATGAATAGGGTTCTTGGAGTGTTCTGGGTTCTATTTAGAAATATTTTCTTTACTAAAGAACCCTTGAAGAACCATCTTTTTAAGTGTGTACCTGATGAACTTTCCATCCAGGACCTCATCTCAGTGTCTTTATCTGTTATAATTTTCACCCAAATGAATCTGAGCTCTGTGTAACATGAGGAACATCAAGAGAGGAGAAAAAATGAATCTTGGTAAATAAAGTAAATCACAAGAACAGCAGGCGAACAACGAAGAATACATGGTGGCGCAGACATCTGTTTAAAAACAAAACTTGTTCCATGTATCTGAGACTCTTGCAGCTGTTACAGCTGAGATTCATCCAAAAAAGTTGTGTGAAAGTTTCACAGTGTAAAGCCAGCCTAAAACCCCTAAAACCCATACAATTCTAACTGCAGCTCAAATAAGTCTTAGTGTTGTTTGTTTTATAATCAGCAATGATCTCCACTCCATTTGCTAGCCATCGCTTGTGATAATGATTTGTTAATATATTGTTAATATTTAATATTTAATATTTATACAGGCCAAATAGTTAATATTTGGCCTGAAACTTACTAGGAGCCGCAGCAGATGCTTTAAACATTCGAATGGACGTTTTCTGCAGTCTTTTTTTTCTTCGTATATATGAATGTCAAAATTTTTATTGTGTCCACAGTACCTTCCTCACTGTGCTGTTAGAGGTCAGTATGTTTATGTGGGGTGGTGTGTTGGTGGAGTGACGTCTAGCCGTGTCTCAGTGCTTCGTCACCCATCCTGAGTCATTTGGGTTTGTGCCAGTCACGAACTAGCGCAGCACACAGCATGCTGTGAGGTGGCGCACAAGCTGCTCTGTTCTAAAGCTCTGTTGCCAGATTCAATAACACTTTACCTGAACTCTGTTACATAACATTGACATGTATTGTATTGTAGCTTTAAATTAGCATAATTCATTTTGTCCCTGCTTCCTTTCTCCTCCTCCTCTTCCTCCTCCTCAGGTGATTTTTTCAGCGTGTGAGCTGGGAGTGTTCGACCTGCTCCTTCACTCCCAGAAGCCCCTCAGTGCAGCTGAGGTGTCACAGGAGCTTGGCACCAGCGAGGATGGCATGGAGCGACTGCTTGATGTGCTGGTGGGCATTGAGATTTTGGAGGTGGAGCTTACAGAGGGCACGGGTAAGTTTACTGTGGGAGGAGCTTATGCAGAGAACAGGTGAGATTACCATAGGTGGAGCTAACACTCTGGACAAAGGAGTTTATTGTGGGTAAAGCTTACGCAAGATGCAGCCGAGTTTACTCAGGGGGAGTTTAGGCAAGACACAGGTGAGTTTACTGGGGGTGGAGCTAACACTTAGAACAGGTGGCTTACTGTAGATGGAGCTTAGGCAAGATGCAGGTGAGTTTATTGTGAATGGAGCTTAGGAAAGACACAGGTGAGTTTACTGTAGATAGAGCACAGGTGAGTTTATTGTAGGTGGAGCTAACACTCAGGACAGGTGAGTCTACTGTAGGTGGAGCTAACACTTGGGACAGATGAGCTTACTAGACTACTAGAACACTTCATCTCCTGCAACTCAACTCAAATTGTTCTGTGATGTATGAAAAAACACACTTCTTGATGAACATATTAAAGGGTTGTGCTGTGAAATGTTATTGCTGAAAAATCAACTTATGATATTTTGCTTCTATACAAATTATTCTCAAATAGTGTCGTGTAATGGGCCCAGCTCTGGACTAGAGAATTGGTTTTAAACTTCTCTCTACCCAAAATCTGACAAAACCCCTTTACTTCATTACTGCATGGGCAGTCGTTTCTGATCAGGAGCTTCTATGAGATCACGGTTTAATTTTAGATCAGTCTCTTTCTCTCCCTATTAGTCTTCTTTAATAATTCAAGAGTGAATCCTGAATAATTGATGCAAAGGAAAACATTTCTCGAGCGAACTCTAGAACTACTTTATTTAGGTAAATCTGAAAAACTGCATTCAGACTGAACTAAACCTAAAACAGTTTGTAAAGTATTGTGTTGTGTCTCCTCTTTCTCCCAGCCTATTACAGCAGCACTGACGTTGCTAATCTGTATCTGGCCAAGTCCAGCCCTAAATCTCTCCATGACATGATCATCTACCAGTCTCAGACCATATACCCTCTCTGGAACAACATGGTGGACGCAGTCAGGTGAGGCATAGTGGCTGACGGTGCCTTTTTGGCCTGGACTTTCTCAACTTACGTGTTGTTTACAAAAAAGGCACAACCATAATAATAGTAGTTGTCTTAAATCTCCTACAAAATATTGTTTAATTTCTAAATTAAATTAATTAAGAATTAGAATAAAGGCAGAGTGCAAGAATATAATCTTGGCAAATGATATATTAAATCTAATCGATATATCTGATATTTCTCATTTCAAGATTGTTGCGTGCTTCTTATAGAATTATTTAGCTTATTTCTAGACATTTTTTGTGTTTTAAGTGATTTTAGTCAGTCATATTGTCTCACTATTTTGCCAGATAACTTTGCTTTGCTGTTGCAAGAAATGTTCCTGAAACAAACATCACCTACCAATATAATCAGATAATTTGACTTACTAGAATCACTTAAAACAAGTAAAAAAAAATCTAGAAATAAGGTAAATAAGTTCATAATAAGCTTACAGCAGTCTCAAAATAAGAAATATTAGATATATCAATTAGATTTAACATAACTTCACTTGCCAAGATGTAATTTTTTTGCATTGTGTATGTGTAAAAGGGCATTTAACACAATGGACATTTCTGACAAACCGCAAAAAACATGACTTTAATTAAAATAGTTGGCTGAACATATACTGAGGTTCAGGTATCCAGTTAGCTACTTAATACTATGCAGTTTCTGCAGTTACTGTACAGTGGTTGTTATTGTTGTTCACAAGCTCTTTATAATTGGTCTAAATCTGTTTCATTTTTTCATATAGTTGATCAGTCTTCTACATAGACTGTCCATATCTATCATGTGCATATCATGTTGAAATTATAATAAATATAGCCATATTGAACATCCCTCGGCCATGCATATGGTCAAGTTTCATGTCCAGTAGAGGGAGGTCCACATAGAGGAGAGAGAGACAGTTATGCTGTCTTGGACTTACGGATGGCTGCGGCATCACTGGGATCGGACTCACAATTTACAGAGATTCTCCCTGAGGCTCTGTTTCACTAAGAAATGCATCACAATACAGAAGATGAATGTGCTGTGATTTCTAATTTGCGTTGACCAAATTCGTACGATTTTTTGTTCAGAATCATCAGATTCATCTGCTCAGGAAGGGGTCTGAAGCACAGCCTACAAGTTCTTCCACACGTTGCATGCAGTTACACATTTCCACCAGAGAGGTCTCCAATTCGCCAAAACGTAGAGAGTGTAGCTTTAATGTGTTTTACTAGACATCTCGTTAAGTATAGTTCATCTATTTTTGGAGGAAAATGTGGTTTATGTATTGTTAGATCAGGATTTAGATTAATCGCTGCAGATTCATCTTTGATTGATTACCTTTTATAAATTTAATGTATATAGAGTCACTGTTAATGACTATATTACCTGCAGTCAAGTGCGAAGCAGTTCGTGCATCGCAGAGGTCAAAGGTCCAAGTGAACAGACAAGCTGAATACATCATTTAGCAGACTTTGTCATGAGTGAGCTTTTGTTATGTTAAGTGTGAGATGTTATAATACCAGGCTGTGATTCTGAACTTTCAGGGAAGGAAAGAACCAAAATGAAAAAACCTTTGGTCTCTCATCAGAGGACATCTTCTCAGCCATATACAGGTGAGTGTATGCTCCACCAGCCTGACATGCCCTGTTCTTATTGAGCTGTGAGGATGCTTGCTTGTAATGTGCTTTTCGTGCTGTTTGATCTCCACCCTCCTGCACTTTCACCCACTGCTTAGCTGATCACGTCATTTCTACAGTTATACTCCCACCACACGTGATAGATAATGGTTGCTTTAAGGAAGAAATGCTGTGCTAAAAGCTCAGTTAGCATTCAGTTTCATAAAAGCGCTACAGTGTTTAAAGCAATTCTTCAGACAAAAATCAAATGCACAGTTTTTCTCCCTTTACACCATGTAATGTAGATGATCAGCCAAGACACGTTTGGTGTCTGAAGTTTGTTCCTGCAGCTACGGGGCTACAGTGCAAACCTGTTGACTGTAATCTTCCATTTCTTATTATAGCAACATTAGCTACAGTCTCTGCTTCCGTAGTTCAGACTTCAGTATGACTGCTGCTACTGTTTTTAGCTATGCAGCATACATTTGTCCTTGTTTACAATAGTGTGCAACAGTCTTCAGTTATTTAAGTCAACATAGCCAATCTGCAGACACACCTCCAAAGTTCAGTCTTAGAAGCTGGTTGCTCATTTTCTGAAGTAATCAAACACATTCAGTGATGTTGAGGTCTGGACTCTGGGGTCAGTCCATTGATCAGCTGTGGATGTTTTCAGATCTGAAGCAGCTTGATTTTCTCCTCTCTCTCAAAGATGAAAGCTTTAAGTGCTGTTTATCTGAGGGGGGCAGTTTTGGTATCTACCAGGTCTTCCAGGTGGTTGTTGGGAGTCTCATTTTCTCTGTAGCTTTTTATCAGTTTTAAACTCCAGTTCTGGGAAACTCCTGATTTTTCACTTTGACTTTCTCCTTCCTTATTCACGTGGATCATTTAATGTAATCTCCTGAAAAGTGTATAACTTGTACTGAATGGCTGTTCTGACTGGAAATTAAATAAATCAAGGGACTTCTATACAGTACTGTAGGTCAAAAATGGCTGTAAAATAGATTTTTTACTCATAGTGCAGCTTCATTTATTGCATGCAGAAATGAATAATTCATAAATTTGTTAGAAATATAGGAATACTACACCAAAACACAATTTTTTTGACAATAGTTGTGAAATCTGACAGAACAATTCCATTTCAAAGTTGAAATATTGCACATATCTGACATAATCTGACATAAAAACCAAACTCTCCAATAAAATAAACTGTTGTAGGAATTTATTAATATGAAACAAGTGGGTTTAAAGTGAAATGTTATTTTTTTTAGTGTGAATGAATTTGCACCCAGTTAATATTTCAGCTCAGTTCAGTCATTCTGTATGCAGTTAAACTCAATATTTAAGAGTGTGATTTGGAGCCTGACGAGACAAACTTCATAACTAAAACACTGATCGGAGCTTTGAGATTTTGCATGAGTGTAGGAGTTAAATTGAGGTCTTATCTTAATGTTTTGACCAGACAGGGGATGACCCTGGTGATACTGTATTACTATAGTAATACTTTTAGTTAGATTACACAGCTATAGAACACCTAGAATGTTCTGGAACACTTATCTCTTGTATCTTATCTCCTAAGAAATATCTCCTGAAAATGAACAACTTGTACTTAATGACTTTTGAGTAGAAATTAAATAAATCAATGTAGGCTTTTGACTTTTGTACAGTATTGTGTAAATAACAGTGCATAACAAATCAACACAGCATGCTGATTTAGTCAGTTTGCTCCGTGCTAATTGGAGGAGTATAAGCTTCCATTACTTGTTAGCTGCATTAGCCTTTTAGCTCTAGTGCTGCAACTAAAGAAGCAAACTTCAGACACCAGACATGCCTTGGCTGATCAACTACACTAGTTAATGCGACAGTGCAGTTTGATTTTTGAGCCGTCACATTAAACAGTGTTCTTTGTGTTCAGTCGCGTTTGGGAAAGCCCAGTGTTTTAATGAAACTGTTTCAGTTGGAGGGGATTTTTCCTCATTTGCACTGCAAAGCCCCCTGATCCAGCAAGTGGTAGAGTGATCAATCGGGCGGACTGTGTTATTTTTTAGTTTTTTTCTTTTAACTGTGGTGATGTGATGGTTGGTGACACTTTCTGGGTCACAGAGTTTCTGCTGAGGAAATTTGGAGTTTGGATTTAAGTCTCAGTGACAGACCGCCATCATTTGTGTGTGTGTATGTGTGTGTTATTTTAAGAGGCTGAGTGTGTTCCTTTGCTTGTGGATGTGTGCAGTGAGACAGAAACTTCGAGGTCATGGTGCTCACTCATCTCCACTCCCTCAGTGTGTGAATAAATGCTGCAGATACAAAGCTGAATTCCAAAAAAGTTGGGGAAGTAAACTGCTAATAAGAACAGAAATGAATAGTAATTTCTGTTTGATATGTATTATATTGAAAGTAATGCAAAAAACATGATATTTGATGTTTTACCTTCAACTGTATTTAGACTATTTATTTAATGAATATACATGCAGCATGTTTAGCACTAGGGACTGAAGACATCAGTTGATTCAGTTTTGAAAGCAAACTTTTTCACTATTATTCTGTTAAACAAGTCTCCACCTGCACAGCTATTTTTTGCCTCATGCCAGGCTTTCACGAAAGTGAGACAGGTCTCTACTGCAGGCAGGTCAGTCTGGCATCAGTACTCTCTGATTATGCAGCCATACTGTAACATGCAGAACATGGCTTGGTTTTCTCATGTTGAAATATCTAAAATATGCTTGTACGTCCCTGAAAAAGACGGTGTCCAGAAGGCAGCATGCTGCTTCAAAATGTGTATATAAGCTCCCCGGACAAAACATTAGTCACCTTGCATGTTTAAGGTGGTAGTAACTTCAGGCTCCTGCAGACGCCGCTGCATGAGGATGATCGGGCTATATATACCTGCGAGGTGTGTGACTGAATTCATAGTTTGATAAGAAGTCGTACAGTGCAGTGAATCTCTCATTTGATGTGTGGAAAATGGGTCACAAAGCAGATGTTAATGATCGGCAAAAAGGAGTGATTGCATGTGGGTGTGCCAAAGACCATAGTATTAAGGAAGTAGCTGAATTTGCAGGTGTTTTGAAACATACATTCATATGGGTCGACCAGCAGTGGCAAAAATCCCAGTCTACAGGAAATTCTGGTCAGAATTGTGGCCGAAAGACGACACTGACGGCATGTTTCATGGCTTGTGAATAAATTTCGCTTTGTTACCAGGCAAAAATTGCCTCATTCACAAACCGTTCTTGAGAAGAAATTTCTTCTTAAAACCCACCCAGTTTTTATGAAGATTCTGACATTCACTAGTGTTTTTTATTTGGGATTTGTTCTTAGGCAAGAACAGAATCTACACACACTCAAACAACTCTGGAGTTTAAGAACATGTCATGAATCTGATGTAGACTTTTTCTTAGGGCCTTTCTCAAGAACACATTTAAGAAAGAACTTAGGAAGATATTGGTGAATGAGGCCCACTGTTCTAGCTGTTCAAACTGCGTCTGAATATCTGAGTAAATCTTCCTTTCTGGTCTGTTTTCCCTGATTTTGCTCTGATCTGTCATGTAAATCCACATGCTAGTCATCTATGCTAACATATTTACTAAGACTATAAGCTACAAATCAGCCAAAAACAAGGAAAACAGGTAGAATATTTTGTGTTTTTCAAGTCTTCTCAACCAGCCTAGACTGACAAACCCTGCCAAAATGGCAGATCACCCATTAAACTGTTGAGTTGTTCACAATTTTTTGCGAAGCCTCAACCCATCCTTGCTTACAAAGTGCTAGGCCTTTCCTGGATGCTCCGTTCATAACAATACCATGATTGCATCACCTGCTTAAGATGTTTTTGAAACATTTCACAAGTCTTGCACCTTTTGAAATGTGTTGCAGGCATCAGTTTCAGAGTGAGCATGTATTTACAGAAAACAGTGCAGCTGATAAGTTAAATATGTTGCCTTTGTATTGTTTTCGTTTTAAATACAGCCCAAGGTGGAGTAAAAACCTTGGAATTGAGGTTTGTACAAACAGGCATTCTGTTTTAAACTGTTTGTTTGTGTGACAATTTATCTGCCAAATATGAATATCCAAAGGCAGTTGTATAAAGAGAATGGGCCACATTCACTAGCTGTCCTTAAGAAAAAAAGTCTTCTTAAAACCCACTTACGCAGTTTCTTGACATTCACCAACAGAATCTATACACACTCAAGAGCACAAAGTTCTGCGGTTTAAGAACACGTCATGATTCTGACGCAGACTTTTTCTTAGGACCCCAGGAACACATTTAAGAAAACACTTCGAAAGATATTGGTGAATGAGGCCCATTGACCTGAATTTGAAGGGAGCTTGTACATCTGTTAAGAAAGAATGCTTTGGTTAACAGATGGTAAAAGTATGCGTGTATGACTGATTTCGTCAGTGCACTATGTGTGTGTGTTTCAGGTCGGAGGAACAGATGCTAAAGTTTATGGGTTTGATGAACTCAACGTGGATCATTGATGGCCATGATATAGTAACAGCCTTTGACCTGACCTGCTTCAAGTCCATAGTGGACATTGGAGGTATGTCACCCTTAGAACAGCGTTCATGCCTTAAACCATTTTAATCTGATCTAAATTAAAGTTGGATATGTAATTAGCCTTATTTTGTAGCCGCAGTTGGTTCAACAGAATAAAACTGAAGCTGTATAGCTAACAAGTATTTGGATCTTCTGTACACCAATTAGCATGCAGTTCACACAATGCTAGACTGGTAATGCATGAGCATTACTTGTAGCAGATAGCTCAGTGCTTGGGGCTGTTTGGTTGTAGCTCTGCGGGTTTAATCCCCAGTGAGTCTCTGTGAAATGGACCTTGTACTGTGTTTTCTAAACCACTGAGCACTGCTGATGTGCCCTTGAGCAAAGCACTGACCCCCTGCTTACAGCATACCCTGTCCTCTCCCCCAGAGGGCGCTGTAAATAAGTCTGTGATCTCAGTTGGGGTTTTTTGAAACTCTAAAGGATGTCTAGGAGGCATTTTGGCTTCTATTGTTTCAGTATAGCATCAGAAAATACATATTGGTTACATTAGTCAATAGAAAATAGTAATATACTATAATTTCTATATTTTCTTTTTGTAACTTTATTTTTCTCATTTTACAACTACCATTGGATGACTTCTAGCAGAAAAGACAGATTAATAAAAGCATAAACAAACACAACTAAAGAATAAAGGCTGTCTAGGAGATAATCTAGTGTCCGACTGCTAACAGGACCATTTTATGAACATCAAGGGTTACACAGTAATGCATAATATAGATATGCATACATATCATCCTCATAAGTGTTTGTGCTAGTTGTCCTAATGGGGTTTTAAGATCCATTTCCCCCAGTATTTTGTAAAGTATTCCATCTTCAGTTATAACATAAGTGTAAGTCTTTCCACTTTCATAGACAATTTCAAGTCATCATTTCTTTGCTGGGGGGTCCTGCTGCTTCCACTTTCTTGTTATGGTCTTTTTATTAGCTACCAATAATATTTTGAGCAGGCATTTATCATTCTTCACTACTAACTGGAGTACTCTCCCAAAATAAAGATTCACCCATGAAAACTCATACATAATTCCAAATAAGTCCCCAATAGCATTTCCAATCTCTTGCCAAAAAGACAATTATTGTACAGCCCCAGAAAGTATGAAAATTATCAGCCATTTGGGTACTGCACCGTCTCCAGCATTGTCCCTGGTGACTTCTTTTAGGAGTATAAAAAACCTAATCAAACATTTCTGATTAAATTCTGCTTAATAATCTTAAATATGATGTTGAAGCTGTCCATCAGCAGGAGTTATCCCAATCTTGTCCAAGATTGACACATTACATTTTTTTTCCCATTTTAATATTATATATGAAGTTGAGTCTTCTTTGGTTATTTGGTGACTCCTGTATACACTATTATTCTGTTAAACAAGTCTCCACCTGCACAGCTATTTTTTGCCTCATGCCAGGCTTTCACAAAGTGAGACAGGTCTCTGCTGCAGGCAGGTCAGTCTGGCATCAGTACTCTCTGATTATGCAGCCATACTGTAACATGCAGAACATAGCTTGGTTTTCTCATGTCGAAATATCTAAAATATGCTTGTACGTCTCTGAAAAAGACGGTGTCCAGAAGGCAGCATGTTGCTTCAAAATGTGTATATAAGCTCCCTGGACAACAAATTAGTCACCTTGCATGTTTAAGGTGGTAGTAACTTCAGGCTCCTGCAGACGCCGCTGCACGAGGATGATCGGGCTATATATACCTGCGAGGTGTGTGACTGAATTCATAGTTTGATAAGAAGTGGTACAGTGCGGTGAATCTCTCATTTGATGTGTGGAAAATGGGTCGCAAAGCAGATGTTAATGATCGGCAAAAAGGAGTGATTGCATGTGGGTGTGCCAAAGACCATAGTATTAAGGAAGTAGCTGAATTTGCAGGTGTTTTGAAACATACATTCATACGGGTCGACCAGCAGTGGCAAAAATCCCAGTCTACAGGAAATTCTCTTAATAATCTTGCATATAATGTTGAAGCTGTCCATCAGCAGGAGTTATCCCAATCTTGTCCAAGATTGACGCATTACATTTTTTTGTACATTTTAATTTTATATATGAAGTTGAGTCTTCTTTGGTTATTTGGAGACTCCTGTATGTACTTGAAATCGGTCTCCTGTTATCCTTCAGCTTGTAGATATTAATAACCCCGTCCTCATATCTAATCTTCCCTTAGGCTGTTCTGGAGCTTTGGCTCGTGAGTTAGCTAAAGCCTACACTGCTTCCACGGTTACGGTTCTGGACCTGCCTAAAGTGGTCCAAACAGCCCAGAAACACTTCAGTCAAGGCGACGACACCATCCACTTTCATGAAGGTCAGTGAGGTTCTGTTCAGACTCACATACAGTGACAGACGTGGCCATTTCTTTTCCTGTGTGAGTTACAGTACCTGTCAAAAGTTTGGACACACCTACTCATGGGTACTTTTGCTTATTTTTAGCATTTTGGACAGTGAAGTATAACAGTGAAGACATCAAAGCTGTGCAGTACCACATATGGAGTTATACAGTGACCAAAACACATCCACATCACTGTTTCCACTCCTGTTGGTCCACCTTGTAGATGTAAAGTCAGGGACGATAGCTCATCTGCTGCTGCACAGTTTGTGTTGGTCATCCTCTAGTCCTTCATCAGTGGTCACAGGACGCTGCCCACAGGACGCTGTTGGCTGGATGTTTTTGGTTCTCAGTCCAACAGCGACACTGAGGAGTTTACAAACTCCAGCAGCCCTGCTGTGACTGATCCACTCAGACCAGCGCAACACACACTAACACACCACCACCATGTCAGTGTCACTGCAGTGCTGAGAATGATCCACCACCCAAACAGTACCTGTGGGGGGTCCTGTGGGGGTCCTGACCATTGAAGAACAGGGTAACAAAGTATGCAGAGAAACAGATGGACCACAGTCTGTAACTATAAGTGCTCTTATATGGTAGTGGAGCTGATAAAATGGACAGTGAGTGTAGACACAAGGAGGTTGTATATGCTCATATGCTAATGAAATATTGATCACAAAAAGACAGAAGAACATCCATTCAGGCATGTAGGTCCAAACATTTGACTGGTACTGTAAATGATCAGAGTTAATTTCTCATGGTCATTAATGGACAGCCTCATTACTTATTATTTACGGTGTTGAGGATCTGGACTCATTTTAATGGAGAGATTTAATGTATGTGTGCGTATAAAGGGGACTTTTTTGAAGAGGACCTTCCTGCTGCTGATCTGTACGTCCTAGCGAGGATCATCCATGACTGGAAGGAGGAGAAGTGTCTGACGCTGCTGAAGAAAATTCACGCAGCCTGCCAGCCAGGTGAGCTCAGACGCCAACACAAGTGACCATCACCACATAATAATAATAATAATAATAATAATAATAACAACAACAACTAGAATAGTGCATTTCCTGAAGAAAATGCAGTGATTGCACAGCTTAAGTGCTTTGAGAACGGTTGCTAAGTTGTTGCCAAGCGGTTACTGTGGTATTTTATATGGTTGCTATGGTTCCTGATGGTAGCTGTGGAATTCCAGGTGGTTATTGAGGTGTTGCTAGGTGGTTGCTGTAGTATCCCATGTGGTTGCTAGGGTGTTGCTAGGAGATTGCTATGGTATCCAAGGTGCTTGCTCATTGCGCATTGCAAAGCACCCATAATGATAATAATAATAATAATAATGATAATAATAAGTTACATTTATATAGTGCCATTCACAATCCCAAGAATCCCACTTTACATAACAAAGAACACACAAAAAAATCACTTCACATTGTCCTTCGCATAAAACACATCGACTGGTGATGTTCCTGCTTTCTTATGTTTTTTCTTATGCCAAGACATGTTTGCTTCTTTACTTTTAGCACACAGACTGCACTGAGTTAAGTAACCACAGTAGTATCAACCATCTTGAAGCCTGAATTTTGTTCATACTTTTGTCTTTATTTTTTTTTCAGAATTGGATTCCATTTAGTTCTGTTCCGGAACTATTACTGTGTAAAGTTACAGGCTGTCAAAGCATTTTTAGATTTTCTCTCCGTGTCTCAGCTCAGATAAACTCAGTGAAGCACAGTGAACCTAGTTACAGTCCTCTTTCTATTTTTTTCTCCATCAATCTTTTTTTGTCTGTCTTTTTCATTCTATTTCTCTTTATCTTTCTCTTTTTTCACACTTGCTCTTTCTATCTTTTTCTTGCTTTCTTTCTCTCTCACTCTCACCCCTCTCCATCACTCTCTTTTCTCTGTTTGACACGTGGGTACGTTTCAGGTTAGGGTGCAAAAGTGGGCGTTTATTGAATCTCAGTGAAGAAAACAAAAAAAATGTTATTTATCCAGTGCAAAAAAAAAGGAAAAGAAAATCAATGAAACTCAATATTTACAAATTCACTATAAAAACTCACCAGACAAAGGCTACTGTTTTGCTCCCTGGATGAAAACATGGCTACCTTCCTCTGGAATCTATTCACAGGTAAGTACTTTTGCCTTCTTATTTCATTTAGTTACTCAATTAAATCTTTCTTGACTTCCCCAAGTGTTCAGAAATATAACAGTGCTTAAACTGTTTAGTTATATTGCTAAAGCAAGCAACATTAACTCTTAACATTTTTATAAATAAAACAGTTCATATTCAACATTAAGTTTTTTCCTCTGTTTTCCCCCTGCAGGTTTGCTCTTATTCACCATTCAACCTCAGCTTTCCAGCATAAACACTATCAATCAATAAAGGCTATTTAAAAACAGCATGTGTCTGACTCTTTGAATATTACATAGAAAGTCTTTGCAAATATATATTGTGGCGGAGGGCAGCTCCGTCACACTCACTCTTTCATGTTCTCACTATTTCTCTTTTTCTCTATTTCTTCTTTTTTTTCTTTTACTCTCTCTTGCTTGCTGCCTTTGTCTCACTCTCACTCCTTTTTCTTTCTCACTCCCTCTCCAATGCTCTCTTTTATCTCTTTTTATCGTCCTTTTTCTTTCTTTGTTTTTTCCGCTTGCTCTTTCTATCTTTTTATTTTCTCACTTTTTCTTTATCTCTTTCTCTCTCACTCCTTCTCCATTACTCTTTTCTCTCTATTTCTTACTCTTTCTTGCTCGCTCTTTGTCTTTTTCTCACTGACTCCTTTTTCTTTCTCATTCCCTCTCCATTGCACTGTCTCTTTCTTTCTCTCTGTCTTGCTCACTCCATCTCTCTCTGTTGTTTCTCACTCTCTCTCTCTCTCTCTGTTCTCTTTTTCTGCTTCTTTCTCTATTTTCTTTTTTCTTTTTCTTGCTGACTCTGTATCTCTCTCACTCTCATTCCCTTTTCTCTTTCTCACTCCCTGTCCATTGCGCTCTCTCTCTCTCTCTCTCTCTCTCTCTCTCTCTCTCTCTCTCTCTCTCTCTCTCTCTCTCTCTCTGTAGGTGGAGGTGTTCTGCTGGTGGAGGCTCTGCTGTTTGAGAACCACAGAGGTCCCACCATGGCTCAGATCTTTTCTCTGAACATGCTGGTTCAGACGGAGGGGAAGGAGCACCCCCCTTCGCGGTACACGCACATGCTCACTGCAGCCGGCTTCTCCGACGTGCAGGTGTGCAGGACGGGCAAATCCTACGACGCCATTCTGGCTCTCAAATGACCTCACACACACACACACACACACACACACACACACACACACACAATATACACCAAGGCTGCATCCCAAACGGCTCAGTATTGGACATCCAGTGCACTATTTAGGAAGAAGCCATGAGTTTTGTGACTTCTGTAGTGTACTACATATGAAGCACAAAGGCATTTGGGAGCACATACTTCATCACATATAATATAATCACATTTACTGGATTCTAGTGTTTAAAAATCAGTGCAGTTCAATGACCACCTTCAGACCAATGGATCACACTGCATTTTTATACACCTAGGAGTCACTAAAAAGTGTTAAATTCCACTGATGTTTCAAAATATACTTACTTTTTTCAAAAAATACTTACGATATACACAGAGTCATTCAGAGTGGTTTGGTGTGAAATGCTCTGTCCTAGAGAAACTTACAGAGTCAGAATTGTTCACAGTGGTGGTGATAGGAACCAGACGTCCACCTCTAAACGCTCCCTCACAAAAAGTTATTACATGAAATGGTTAGGAATACACTGCCTGATGTCTGAGACACTGTTTTAGGACTGTTTTGAGAAGTCCATTCATGGTGGAGGGATACATGTGAGGCAAAATAGTCCCCAAAAAAAAGATTATTTCAGATTTATCACTATTTTTGTGATTTTGGATAGTAATAAAATGTCTACATTTTTTTTGTAGTCATAGTGACACATAGTGACAGAGTTCCTATCACCACCACTGAAAAGACATCTGAGTGTCTACAATCAACCACTTCACATTGAATGACTGTTTACATCCCAATGGTTGAATTATGCAGACATTTAGTAAATATGGTGGATTTCCCCGTTAATTACAAGGTTTAGTAAGTCCATGTGGACTTGTCAGCAGTGCCAAATTTGCACGGGGGTGTAACTCCAGCTTTGTAGGGCCATAGCACTGCACATTTCAGTGTTTTCCAAGCTCACACAAAACACGCTCAGATCAAGGTCTTCAGGATGTTGGATCTTAATATCTAAATATTAGAGCCAGGTGTTGAAGGTTATGGTCACCTTGATGATTTTCCTGCTCAAACATCGGATTCATCCGATTAGCTAATTTCTGAGTTTGGTCAGTTAGAGCACTGGCCATCCAGGATTTAAAACATCTCCCTTAAAACATTTCCATCCTAACCTGTGTGTGTGCCTATAGGACTAGTTTTGCACAGGAGCTACGAGGCTAATGTAGCTAACAAGCAGTGGAAGCTTATACCCCACAAATTAGCATGATGCTATCTACATGCCCAAACCCTCATATACTCTGTAAGACTTAATTATGTGGTTTCTGACACAATCATGCAGACAAAATATGACATACTTTTGTCCATGAGTTATAGCTGAAATGTTGGTTTTTCACTTAAAGGGGAATTCCACCAATTTTTGAAAAATTAGATGTAATTCAACTGAGATGTAAACATAGTCATTCAGAGTGGTTTGGTGTGAAATGGTTCAGATGTCTTTACAGTGGTGCTGGTAGGAACCAGGGGTCTCCATGACTACAACACAAATATAGACATTTTATTTACTATCCAAAACCACCAGTGAACCTACACGAGTTTTATGTGTAATGTTGATGATGCAATGATGTGCAAACCATTTAAACACGATTTTCAATTGAAAATAGTACAAAGACAACATATTAAATGTCGAAATTTATAAATGTTATTGTTTTTTGAAAAATAGATGCCCATTTTGAAACAGGATTGTAACAAGTTTTCTTTGGGACTACTTTGCCTCAGTATGCCCTGCATGTATCCCTCCAACATAACTGGATTTGAAGACCAAAATCTCCTCAAAACTATCATAAAACAATGTATCAGGCAGTGAATTCATAACCATTTCATGTAATAATTTTCTGTGAGGGAGCTTTTACCACTGTGAACAATTCTGACTCTGTAAGTTTCTCTAGAACAGAGCATTTCACACTAAACCACTCTGAATGACTCTGTTTACATCTTAACCACTTAAGTATGAAGAATATTTGGAAAATTAATGGAGTTTCTATTTTAACTCATTAAAGAAAGCGCACAATGAAACAGTTTAGGGTAAACACAAATGACTAGTGTTATTGCAGTGACTGCAATCATATCTGTGCAGATTTTCCACAAACGTCACTTCACATACAAATCAAAGCTTGTTTCTCTCAGTTCTCTGATGACCTTACAGTCCTGCTGTGTTCGGATCCTGACTGCAAGTGTTTGTTATACTTGATATTTTGCATTTTAACATGTTTGAGTGATGAATCCATGCATGTTGAGAAACCATGATTATTACTCTCTCCCACTAGTGAATCACATACAGTATCAGTCAAAAGTTTGGACACATCCACTACCTACTATTTAACGCATTTTATAATAATAATGAGGACGTCGGAACTATGCAATAGTTCATATGGAATGACTCTAGTCAAAAATACTGGCCCTCTGCCTCCCAGGGCTGTTTAGACTCCCTCATCACAACGCAGCTGATTGAAGGAAATGCATTAATGAAGACAGACATTCCACTGATTCAGGGGGGAAACACATAATAATTTGGATGATGTAATAATTGCAGTTCCAACTCTAGATGTCCTAAATGAAAACAATATGTGAATAAATTCATACATCATCATCCATTTTGACATATGTATTCGTCTTAAAAACAATTCCGAAACTTTTATACAAATGCTTTAGATGGCAATGTCTGTGAAAACTGAAAAATATACAGTCAGGTGTGTCCAAACTTTTGGACTAAGCAGCACTTTGAGAAGTAGACAGCAGTGATTACGTGTCAGTATTACATTCTTTAAAAGATGGTTCTTTGAGGGTTCTTTAGTAAAGGGAATGGTTCTATTTAGAACCATGGGTTCTATATAAAACATTTGCATGCTTATATGGTTCTTTGTGTGGTGAAATGCTTCTTCAGATTGATGGAGTGTGCAAAAAGAGTTCTTTTATTTTTACAAGTCTGACATCGTAAACAATAGTAGAACGCTTTTTAGTGCTACATAGAACTCTGAGGAACAGTTTCACCATGCAAAGAACCATTTAAGCATGAAATGGTTTTATATAGGGCTCCCTTTTTCTAAAGAACCCTTTAAGAACCATATTTTGTATAGTATACAGTATGTTGCAGTTTTTTTGGTGGGGGGTATTCTTAAGGTGTGTTTTTAAAATTCAGAATATCTGAGTCTGAAACAGTGTTTCTCCTTCTATCATGTTGGGAATATCCAGCACTGACCACACCTCATAATATCAGCTTTCCTGCAATCATCAGTCCTCATAGGAAATTACTTGAATTTTAATGTAAACACTGTTTTTTTTTATGTATCCGTTGTCCCACAAATAATTTCTAATAAAACAACACAATGGAAAAAAAAACAGCTAGTTGTGTAGAGTGTGGATTTTTACTTAATCAACTAATGTTAGTTTGATGCTTTAGCGCCCTCTGGTGGCAGTGCAGGCTGATACAAGCACCAATAACGCAACACACTTTAATTCAATCTCTGTTTTTCTGTCCATCTTCCCTCCCAATTTTTTATATATGTAATAAAACAGGATATATGATCCTGAAGCAGCAGCACAAACCGTGGAAAAAAAGCTGGAGATGCAGAGGAAATTTATTTTCTACTATTCTTAATTACAGAGTTACTGTTAGTTAGAAGCTTTGGCGCCCTCGGGTGGCAGCTCAGGATGATGCGTACAGTAGCGACGCAACACATTGACGCATCCACTGGTTTTCTACGTAATTGTTCTCCCAGTTAAAATATATAAGCTTGGCGTGAGAATTTTGTAGTAAAATGACACAAATAAATTAGTAATGTACAGTGTTATTTTTATTTACTGAATCTGTTTGAGGTTTGCCACTTTGGTGCACGGTGGTGCAAGAAAAACAGCAAATTTTGAGGCACCCACTGTTTTTTTTTTTTGCTCCCCAAAAAAAAAGATAGATATTCCTGACACAGCACAAATACTTTATAATAAAACAGTTTTTGAAATTATGAATCAATCATGTTGCATTTTGGTGCCCTCGGGTGGCAGTGTAGGGTGGTGCAAAACCGACATAACACGTTTTTAAGCACAAAAAGTCCCAGCTGAGATATATAATCCTGACTATTTTGTAAAAAGATAACACAATGAAAAAAACATGATTATGTAACATTTAGTATATGTATTTTAAAACAAGTTACAATTGCTTTATGCCTTGGTGCCCTCTGGTGGCAGCGCGGGGTGATGCAAGCTGCAGCAACGTAACGCTTTTAAACGCACTCACTGTTTCTCCCCCACTGTTGTTTTCTCTCTTAATTAAGATATATAATTGGAAGGTAGCACGACTACAAAAAATAGTCCTATAGAGAGCAGCTTTGTTTTATTTATTTTTTTCATTAAGGTAATGCAGCATGCAGCACTGATATTACAGGTTTTAGGCCACCTAAGTTTATCTTTTCTCCCAATTGACATATATATTCCTGGAGCGGAGTGGATTTGTTGCAATAAGACAACAGAATGGAAAAATGATCTTGCAGTGTGTATTATATTATAGTATAAATTTTACTGCTATTTCTGTCTCCCTCTGGTGGCAACAAGGGGTAATGCAAGCACCACTAGCATAACACGCTTTAAGGCACCCAGTTTTTTTCTGTGTATGTTTTCTTTTCTTAAATAAGATATATAATCATGAAGCAGCACGGGTATTTTGTAGTAACACGACAGAATGGGAAAAATGATTGTGTAGCGTATATTATATTCATTATCTTAAAACGAATAAAATTACTGTTGTTTTTGTCTCCCTCCGGTGGCAGCGTGGGGTGATGCAAGCAGGAACGACATGGCACTTTTTAAGGCATCCATTGTTTTTCCCCACTGTTGTTTTCTCTCCTAATTAAGATCCAGCAGCCAGACTACTTTGTGATAAGATACAACAAAACAAAAAAGTCGTATAGATAACAGTTTTGTTTTTATTTTCACAAATGACTAATACTGCAGATGACCCTTTGGCGCCCTCGGGTGGCAGCTCGAGGTAATGCAGGGAAGCGACACAGCACATACGTACGTAACTCGTGTGTGTGTGTGTTTTTCGAGTGTGTGCGGGGTGGGGAGGCGACAATCTGCTACCGTGCCGCCCGAACTCAAACTGTAAGCAGCTCCATTGGCCATAGCCACATAGAAAACGCCAACGCAGGACCTGCAGCGCCTCGGCCATGTAGGTACCAAATAAACCGCGTTTCATAGCGTTATGTTCGCCGTTTGTGACGCCGCCGGAGCAGCGGAGCGTCCACCGGGCTCCAAGCTTTCGCTCTCGGGGGGGTTATTTTTTTAACCTTTAAGCTTTTTTAGCCGAAGCGAGACGGGCCGGGGCTGGAAATGTAGTACGTCATTAAAATGGCGCCAAAAGATTAAGTTCAGGGGGGCAAATACATGAAGAAATATCACCCTCTTCTGACCCGGCCGAGGGTTTTAGACTCAAATCCCCCTGAACTGCACGATTTTGGGGCGATATCTGCATCTAAACATGTATTGAAGTCAGCTTGTTAATCGCCAGCTTCTTGTTCGAATTTTCCCGTTCCACCTTAAATGCTGCAGCACTTACGTTCTGACGCCTCAGCCTCCAGACTGCAAGTGCTGCACCATTTAAGGTGGAACGGGAAAATTCGAATAGGAAGCCAACTTCAGCCTCAGCCTTTTTTTCCTTTTTTGCATTATTTGCCTGCTTCAAACTTTTCTTTAGCACGCAGCACTAACATGAATAAATCTAAAAAAAATAGCATTTTATTCCTCTTGACTCTGTTTATGCAGCATTAGAGTGCAGTTCGTGCTAGTTTGGTGTTTAAATATTGTGACTTCTCTATGTAACGTTACAGTAAACTTACTCCCATCACAGGAGCCATTCAGATGATCAGAAGCCCGAGATGGAACTATATTTATTTTAATATTGATCATCTCACTTTTTAAATACATGTTGTTTACCAGCAGCTCCAAACAGCTGCAGGCAAGTTTAAGGAGAACGGCATGTTTTATTCACCTTCGGGTTAAAGTTGCGCCGTTAAAGTCGATCGGTTTTACAAACTGACTATAAATCCGCTCCGCAGTTTGTTGCAAATGTTATGAAAAATGATTAAATTTGAGAATTAGCGGAGTTTCTCATTTTTGGACAGGCACTGGAATGGACAGCTATGCCGTGTAAAGAGGGGCTGGAAGGGGGCGTGGCCTGTGTGTGAGAGAGCGAGGCGGGGGAGAGAGACACTGAGAAAGAGCGGGTTTCTGTTTTTAGCATTTGTCGCTTTTTCCTTCAGGTTTAACACTTCATTCCTGAAGAGAAGTTCGCTTTATTTCTTTGTTTTTTTTGTGACTAAAAATAATTGCAATAAAAATGTAAGTTTTAACACTGCGTACTCCGTGATAAAGATACACATTTAAAATAAAAATAGTTAATAAAAAATAAAAATCCAAAAAGTTTTTTTTAAGTAAAATAAATATAGCAGGCATTTACGTTGTAACACTGCATACTCTGTGATAAAAATAAAAATTGTGATAAAATTTTAAAATAATTTTAAAATGTATGTTTCCAAGTTTTTTATTTTTTTATCATTTAAAAAAATAATAAAAATGTACATTTAACACTGCCTACTCTGTAAGAAAAATTAATTAGTGAAACAAAAAATCAAACAATTAAAAAAAATCCAAACTTCATTTTTAACTTAAAAAATTGTAATAAAATGATAATTTTTGAGAACATGTACAAATTTATTTAAAAAATTCCAAAATTCATTTTTTAACTAAAAGTCATTTTAAAAGTGTAGTTTTAACACTGAATACTCTTGTGGTAAGAATAGCATTAATATCTGCATTGACTTGTAAACATTGTATTTGTAAACGCACAACAAGTCTGTTTGCTTGTTTTTTTTGTTTTGCTTGGTTTGTTTTGTACTGTTTACCCCAATAACGAAACACCTGCTAAATCACAGTGATAATTCTAGAGGTTTGTTGCGTCATCCGGACCCCTGCCCCCGAACTGAGCTCACGTGACCCAATCGGAATTGTCGCGTGAAGTCATTGTGACGTGTAAGGTTACTGATGACACAACAGAAGTGTTTTAGATCTTTCAGTGATATTACTGGACCAAACACGATGTGTCTTTGAGCTTAAAGACATGTAGGCTGATTATTTTTAGTAGTGGTATTATTATTTTGTTGGTGCTGTGTTGTAGGGGTGGTCTATATGACAATAATTTACCATTATTGTGATAATTTGTCACAGTGTGTTTTTCAGAGCATATCATGGATATCGTCAGTACAGAATGAACACAGACTAACTGAATGTTTTGTTACAATGTGAGCATAATTAGTCCTGTTTAATTAGATTTAGTGCAGCACAGTTATAAATAAAATAATAATAACAATTAGTTATAGCTGTATGTTTATTATTGGATTACATGTTATATTGTATAAAATTGGATTTTGCCTTGAAGTATTGTGATTTTTTTTTTTGCCATATCGCCCACCTCTACTATGTTATTACTGCTGTTCTGTGATACTAAAAATAGCAGCAGCTATAATGATTATAGAATAATAGTTGTTATTTATGGTTATTATGTAGAGATTGGAGATATGGCAAACATAACATCACAACACTTAAAAGCATTTTTCAGCACACAATGTGCATCACAAAGTTTTTCTGATGTTTGATAAGTTGATACAGTTACTATGTTTAATGTTAAAACTTGGAACATTTTCCAGCCTCTCTGTATCTATTAAACTCAAACAGGCTGTTTTTGTTACTGTCCCTTTAAGACAGGACATATGTAAATACAGCAGAGCTGACTGGCTATTCAGTGCCTTATTCAGAAAGCAGGGCTGAAACACTCCATATAACTTCAGTGTGAATGGG
This sequence comes from Colossoma macropomum, assembly GCF_904425465.1. Lineage (NCBI taxonomy): Eukaryota > Metazoa > Chordata > Actinopteri > Characiformes > Serrasalmidae > Colossoma > Colossoma macropomum. The sequence continues at coordinate 11,245,715 of NW_023494803.1, forward strand.
TGGAGCTAAACTGTTGTAGGCTGAATAAGTGAATGTCTGACATCACACAAAAAATGTATTTAATTTAAATGATTTTGCAGCTTAATTTCCATATATGGACTGGAGAGTGTACAGTATGCTTTAGCAATGTTTACATAAAAATTTTATTTAAAAAAAAAAAGGGAGGAAAATTTGGTTTTAAATGATACCAGCCATTTAATTACTGACAGTATTCAGGATGTGCTCAGAAATTAATGTCTACATGTATTATTATTATTATTATTATTATTATTATTATAGCAATTATCAACTTCTAATATTTATGAGTGTGTTTATTTCTGAGCTAGCAGTATTTACACATGAACAGATGTTTATCATGCTGCTGGTTGAGTCTGTTGAAGCTCCTCATGCTGGTATCGGTCAGCTGTGTTATGAGCAGCTTGATGGGAGACACACGGCGGTCGTGGCCATTAGCTAATGTCCGAGACCATCTGTGCATTGTGTTTGGGTTTAAAATGAAACTGCTGTGTGCAGATTGGTGAGGCGTCGGGAGACCGCGGGGGTGCTGACCATGAAGCGAAACCGAGTGCCCAGCACCAGCGAGGACTCTGATAATGGAAGTAAGCACTTTTTCAGGTTTTGCTTTCGTCTTTCATTCTCTGTCTGCCCTTCTCTCGCTCCTCTCTTTCTTTCATTCTTCCTCTCGTAATCAAGTGAGGAGAACAGAGCAGCCTGCCTGGTGTAGTGCAGCTTTTCAAACCCACATGTTTACGTTCAGGACAGTCGCAGGCCAGGTGTGCACAGGAGGCGGAGAGAAACTCACAGGTGGAGAGGAGGCTCAGGCAGCGGTTCTGGAGGTTCACAGAGGTTGTCACAGGTCAGGGTAGAAGTCAGGGTCACTATGATTAGGAGAGCTGTGAATGAGTCATTGATCAGCCAGTGAATATAGTTAACTATAGCTGTGTTAATTTTACTGATCGGTACTTCTGAAGCCTGCTAAAGGGCTGATATTCTACATTTTTCTTGGGTTTTATTTTAATTTTTTGTGGTATACAATTTTAACAATACTTGTCTCCATCCCTTATACATTATACAGGTATAATGTATTGTATTGTGTTGCGCCTTATTTTAATAAGCATCCAGACTGAAACACTCCTTAGAACTTCAGCATGAATGGGCGGAGCTAAACTGCTGTGGGGAAATTCTAAGAAAATTATATGTAAAATATTTATTGATAGTAAGTCTTTACCCAGAAATAAACATGAATACATACAATATTAATATACAAAATAGTGATTTTATGTCTGTAAACACATTAGCTAAACCCTTTCCAAACGTCTTGTCATGAGAACCTGCTATTGCTTTCGTTTCTTTAAATTAAATCAGGTGCTGTTTTGAGCAAACCCAGTGAAGGCTGGTGCGTGCTGAGAGGTCAGGAACCAAACGTGTGTCGTACTACTTTGAAAACAAAAACTTCTTGCTAGTTTTTACTGTATTTATGTTTATTTATATTAATGTTCTGTAGTGGTTTTAGTGGAAGACGGTTTGCTAACATTTTCACAAGACTGTATGTAAATGTGTTTGTGACATCACAAAAACAGTTCATTCAAAACTTCCAGCTGAATTACCATTAATGGACCACATGAGGAGTGAATAGAGTGTTCTGAAGCTTTAGCAATGTTCATAAAATCTTATTTCAACAATAATCTGCAGAAAATGTCCATGATGTGGGCCATTTAAGGTTAACCTTCTCAAGTCCAGTCCTGGGGTTCCCCCACTCCACAGCTTACTGACTCTCCAGATCATACTTATTTCAAACTCTAGAACTGAGTCAACTTTGTTGGAACATGCCTTACACGGAGTCTCCCACTGAAAGCTGACCTTTAGGCTCACAGTTGTTGCCAGTTAGCATCGTGGCAACTGCACAAACGTATGTTGTTTGTAGCTACAAACAGTAGAAGCTGTCTTGAGGGCTGCATTTCATCCAATTTTGTGGGTAATAGTCTGTCATAGAGTGCCAAAAAAGCACACAGGCAAGTATAAAATTCCTGTAGAAGCTTCAGCTTTTCACTAGAAAAATTAACAAAGTGAACTTAGGACACCAATTGTGTCTCGGCTGATTGCATTCAGAGTAAAGGAGCGAAAAACTGCGCATTTGATTTTTCACCAAACTATCGCTTTAATGAGGTGAAACAGGTGCACTGGAGGAGGACCTATAATCTGGACAGGGTGAAGAGTGCTGGATTGTCCACAGGGCCACCATGAGAAAACGGCTTTGCTTGAATTAATGATGATCAGTTTGTTTTAATTGTACAAAGTTTTTAAATTGTACTTTACCAAGTTTTTAAAAGTTCATGCTCATCAGCCTTTTTCTAACTGGGGACCCAAAACAACCTACAAGTAATTGTTTTGGGATTTTTCCTTTAAATGTGAATTTGCTATTGCTAACAGGCTATAAAAGTTCTGAAAGATCTCGTTTGAAAAATGCGAACTGTTTCCTCCTGGTTTTAATTCAGTTTTGGGGACTTTAGCTTTTCTTCAGCTGTACATTAAAACTGCTCTGTCTGTCATCTGCCTGGTTGAGCGGTATTCACTCATCTCTCTCTCTCTCTTGTTCTGTTGTCTAGGTAACTGCACGTCGTGGTCTCAGATGTCAAACTCTCACAGGAGACGAGATGGGAAGAGACCCTCTGAGGTACCGTCCCCCTCACGCTCCATCATCCAATAAGATTATTTTGTACTCATTTTAGGAATTTGCTGAACTGTTACTGAACTTTTTAGAGCTGTTGCATTCAAGGCATGTGATTAAGTGTGATCTTGTAATAATTCACACATATTTTTACTGTAACATTAACATATATTTAGCGGATGCCCTTATCCAGAGCGCCTTACTGTAGCAAAATCTTATTCCTCAGAAATTTAAAAGATGTGGCTTAAGTACAGCAAAGCATGAGGAGTAATATTGAATTTTCATAACTCATGAAGTGGATGGTGCTCTAAAACCTGGACAAATAGCTGCCACATGTAGAGATGAAAAAAATGGACTTTCTCCACTTTGGTTCTACTATTTTAGAACAGCAGGAGAGAACAAGAGCAACAGAATGTAGAATGAAGCATGAGATAATAGTCATTTCAAGAACTCCTTGGTTTGTTTATGCTTGAAACCAGATACAGATATAATAATTAATATCTGCCAGTTGTTTGTCGTAACATTAGTGTTTACTGCAGAAACTTTGCCATTCGCTTTATAAGAAGTATTGAATTACCAGTTAGCTGCTGGCATAAAGCTAACCTCTGCTACCATCCCTATGGGGATTTGTGGTGTTGTTAGCACCCAGCTAGCAGTGTTGTATATTGTCACATTTAATGCCAATTTTAGCTTAAACACAAGCATGGGAAGCTCAGGTGAAGGCATAAAAGTAACACATTCTTTATATGCAGTTTTAGTGTGACTTTTCTGGAAAGGTCTGAATTTGAAGGAGCCATTTGGCTTATTAGCTAGAAGAAAGTTGAGTTATGAAGGATGTAACATGTAACACTGGTTAAAAAATAGTCAACAGTGACCAGTGATGTTCAGTTCTTCATTGGGTTGCATTTTATAGATAGATTTGAGCAAGAACAGACTTTTTCATGCTGTGAATTGGTGCAATACTGGAGAATAATTTTGGGCAGCGTACCCCTTTTACAAGGACTCAGCAGGCAGACTAATGAAAGCACAGAAAAAAATGCTTTAGAGAAATGATCGATTCGTCATAGCATGTTCACACATTTTAAAAGGCAAATTAATGTTCGAACACATGGTACATAACTGCTAGTTTAGCATAACGTTTCGCTGTGTGGGTGGTCAGTTGGACAAGTGTAATTTTTGCTTATCTCTCTCCGTCCCGCACACAGGTGTTCAGGACGGATCTTATCACAGCGATGAAGCTTCATGACTCATACCAGCTGAATCCGGAGGAATATTATGTTCTCTCGGACCCCTGGAGGCAGGAGTGGGAGAAGGGTGTTCAGGTTCCTGTGAGCCCGCACTCCATTCCCAAACCCACCGTCCGGTACGCCCACTGTCAAGTGATAGTTTGGTGAAAATCAAGCTTAGACTGTTTTCCCTGTTATCCCAAATAACAAGGGATTAAAATATGTGTCCCCACCAATTAACCTGGTGCTGTATGACTCACTGGTATCTATAAACATAGATTAAACTTGTCTACTACTGCTTTTAGTTGTCTGATGTACTTTTCTCCGTTTTCAGCGACTTCTTATCCACTTTAGTCTCATTTTACTGCTTTTATTCCGGACGTGATGTTTACACTGTAACTAGATGGCTAAAACACCATTAATGGATGTAATGGCTAAAACTGGATTAAACAGTGATAAACTTTGCCTCGGCATAAATTTCGAAATAGAAGTGCTGAATTTCCAGATCGATGAATGGTTTCTCCTCTCTCGTAGCATGGTGGCGGAAAAGCCCTCCTCCTTGTTGTTCACCAGACCGAAGAAGCTGATTCGCTCGTGGGGCGCGGAGGCATCTGCTCTGGGCTACGTGGGTATCGGGGCGCTTTCAGAGGGAACATGCCGTTACGATCTGAACGAGGCAGATGTAGCCTGGCTGGAAGTGGCTAACAAAGAGTTCAGTGCTATGGGTGAGAGATTTGTGACATTCATTACTTCAGCAAAACAAAAACTCAAAAAATTCAGAATTTCACATAATACGGTGGTGTGGTGTCAAGTTACTGTTTCCATTTTCAGCTTATTAAAGCATTCAATGTCAGCCAAGTAACATGCTAGCCACAAGCTAACATGTTAATCACAATACAACAGTACAATGTAATACACTGTCAAACAAAAACACACTGTATTGCATTGTATTATTACATCCCTATTTAGGGCTGAAAATTAATCTTTTTATATCGAAATCCCAAGTTGAAATTTTCTTTTGTGATTTTATAGTCTGCTATCAACAACATTGCTATGTTGCAAGTTTTAAATAAAGGAAATAATGTAATTTAATAATCTAATAACATGGGGCTAGTGAGCAGTTTTTAGATTAATTTGACTAATCAGAAGCAACCAAACATCCATGTGCTGTGACATCACAACCACAGTTAACTGGCAGGCTGTTGTTATTTGACTTAGATATTGTGTTAAGCTTTCAGGCCTTAAGCCAGAAAAAGTATACGCTGGTCTTCTTAGCCCAAAAAAGGCCCATACCTCAATATGTAGAAAACAATTGCAATTTAAATCATAATCACAATATCCGCCAAAGAAAATCACAGTTAGATATTCCTAAAGTGTTCAGCCCTATCCCTAATACTGTACCGTTTGGAATTAATTAATATTAATTCATATGTTAACACATTAATAACTTCTGTTAGTATGTTTAATAAAATATTAAGTTGTAGATTAAATTGTTATTTTGTGTTTTATTTAGTATTGCAAGTTTAGCTAATTTTGGGGGCAACAAAAGGTATTAAATGTAAAATAGGGGGCGGAACGTAATTCTGAATATTAATCTCGTCTTTCTCATTTTAGAAACAGCTTTGTTCATCATTCTGAACACATTTGAAAATATATAATAATTTAATAATATAATTATATGCAGTTGTGCAGGACTGGCATGTTATCTAAATTTTAAATATTGATTTGCAAATTGGTGTTTTATTTCTGAAAATGTCAATTTCAGCTTTTATATGATGTATGTGTGTTATGTTGAAGAGAAAGATGCAGCTGTGTTAAAGGTCAGGTGTGTGTTCTCAGGTATGCAGCTGCTGGACGAGAACACCATGGAGAGGGTCATGGAGGAGTTTGAGCGCTTTTGCTACGACAACATGAATCACGCCATGGAGACAGAGGAGGGGCTCGGGATCGAGTATGACGAGGACGTGGTGTGCGACGTCTGTCAGTCACCTGATGGCGAGGACGGCAACGAGATGGTGTTCTGTGACAAATGCAACATATGTGTGCATCAGGTGAGTGAGAGTCAGAGACTCCGTGCCAGGGCGGTCTCTCATTATTGGCTAAGGGTGTGTGTGCGTGTGTGCTTGTGTGGGACCTGAAGTTTTCCAGAGTGTAATCAGTCCATGAAAATTCGTTAAAAATACTGAATCACAATTTGTGTTGATAAATAAAACTCATGGATTTTTTTGTTTGGTCCATTTTGACCTATACTGTTCAAGCCATGTAATGAGATGTAGTCCTCTGACATTGTGCTTCGTTCTGTTGTAGAGGTGGGCAATATTGCAAAAATGTAACATCACAAAACTTCAAAACTAAAATATATATCAAAATATATATATTTTTTCTGTCATCTGATAAGTAGTGCCATGTTTTAAAGAATACTATTAAAACTATTTAACATTTCACAAACTGTTCCACACTAAAATTAAATATACAACCTATACTCTCTCTATGATCAAACATATATGTTAAATACTGATGATATCCACAATATGCTCAAAAAATTGTGACATTATCATGATAATAAATATTGTCATATTGCCCAGACTTCATGCCCATATTAGGCGGTCTATTTCACAGTTACCAATGGCATAGGGAGAATAAAAGCTCTTACCTAATCTAGTGCTGCCACGGTTAATTTAAATTGATTTCTTGATTTAAAAATAATTAAAATTTACATTCTTGATCAGCTGCCTGAATGATTACTAAGTTTAAATTATAAGCAGGGTATCCGCTGGTCATTATAAAGCCGTGTTTAACATATTCTCCACAAGAGAGAGCTGTTAGTGTGCATCAGTGAAAGAGGGATTCAACATTAATAGGATTTCTCTGTAGTGATAACTTTCATTTATGTGAAGTATAAATGAATGTGTGCTATAAATTGGTTGTATATGATTACTTGATGAATCATCAAATAATTGTACTATTACTAGTGTAATAGACCATGGGAGCCCCAATCCTAACAGCAGCAGCTCTTAACTGTTAGTCATTCTCCATCATGCTTTGTGTATAATTCTAGTTGTTTTTGCTTGAAAAGAGATATGGGCACAAATTGTATAAAGACTGGAGAGAATACAAAATGCTTTAGATTGTGACAATATAAGGCATTGGGTGTGGACGTACAACAAACCCACACTAATCCATGCAATAACCCCAATGTATATGTTTGGTTTATTCTGTGTCTCTCCTGCAGGCATGTTACGGCATCCTGAAGGTCCCTGAGGGCAGCTGGCTGTGTCGGACATGTGCGCTGGGCATCTCCCCTAAATGCCAGCTGTGCCCGAAGAAAGGTGGAGCCATGAAGCCCACCCGCAGTGGCAGCAAGTGGGTCCACGTGAGCTGTGCCCTGTGGATTCCAGAGGTATCAGCACTATATTGAAACATAAGACAGTGTAGTACAATATAATACATGGTACACAGTTCATGTTAGAATAGAAAAGTGAGTAGAGTACAATACATATACACCACAGTACAGCACAATACACAGTGCAATATAATACCGTCACACTTAAAGGTCTCTCGCTCTCTCGCTCTCTCTCGCTTTCTCCAGGTGAGCATAGGTAACCCAGAGAAGATGGAGCCCATCACAAGTGTGTCTCAGATCCCCAATAACAGATGGGCTCTGATCTGCTGTCTGTGTAAAGAGAAGACTGGAGCCTGTATCCAGGTAAATACATAACAGTAATGCTATAATAATAATAATAGTGTTTACTTGAGCCCTGCTGTTTAACATTGACATGGCATGGTTTTGTTAGTTTTATTGTGCAGAGTTAAGTAAATTGTTACCAAATAATGTATCACAGTATTTGAACTATACAATACAGAACAAATTCACTGTAAAACACAAAAAAAGTTTTTCCACTTTTGCATATTTCATATTTATTGCATATTTATTATTTTGACTGTTGCTTCTCTTTTCTGTTTCAATATCCTGCTTTCCTCCTTTCCTCCTTTCCTTTCATCCCTGTCCCTTTCTTTTCTCTTTTGTTCTTCCCTCAGTGTTCTGCTAAAAGTTGCCGCATTGCATTCCACGTGACTTGCGGCCTGCAGTTCGGTCTGAAGATGAACACCATCCTGACGGACGACGACGAGGTCAAGTTTAAATCCTTCTGCCCCACGCACTCGGGCATGGACTGGTCCGACAGCTACGGAGGAGCGAAAGAGGACGGAGGGATGGCGGGGAGGGGGAGAGGTGCGGATGCTGTTTGTCACGCTGACCCGCGCGGAACACACCTCAGCGAGAGAAAGCTCCGCGTCCAGCAGCTGGAGGACGAGTTCTACCGCTTCGTCACTCCCGATGATGTTGCCAAGCACTTGCGGTTGCCGCTGGAGACGGTAGACTTCCTGTTCCAGTACTGGAAGCTGAAGCGGAAGGCGAACTTCAACCAGCCACTCATCACACCCAAGAGAGAGGAAGAGGAAAGCTTGGCGCGTCGAGAACAGGAAGTGCTTCTCCGCAGGCTCCGCCTCTTCACACACCTGCGGCAAGACCTGGAGAGGGTAGGTACCTCACAGGCCACGCCCTTTTGCTCAAATCATTGTCCTGAATCAAAGGGATTGGCTGTTCCAGTGGAAGCCCCGCCCAAGAAGCTAGGGCACCCTCATCGTAGGCACAGGCAGGAGGAACCAGTGAGAGTTCAGGGCAGTAAGAGTGGTGGATAAAGCCACCCAGTCTCTGCTGCGGGATTTTTAAAATTCAAATAAACAGCACAGTGCAGAACACAGGAGCTTGGATGCTATTTCGTATATTAAGCAAGTGTGTTTGAGATTACAATGCAAGATAAATGTGTTATGGTTTAGGCATGCAGTATATGTGATGTTAGTAGGTATACATAAACTTCTAGTACTAGCAAGCTGCCTTAGCCTTGGGCTCCCATATGAAAAAGAAGAAACCTTCAGGCACCAAATACGTCTTGGCTGGTTCACAGCTGATTGTTTGTCAGACTAAGGCTTTAGAAAAAGGGAATAGTGCCTGTCCACTGTATTAGAAGCCCTGGGCTTCTGACCAATTTAGTAGAAACCCCTACCTTGTACTTCCTTTCACTTGATCAATTTAATAGAAACCCCTTCCTTGCACTACCACTCACTGGCCACTTTATTACGAGCACCTACCTTTTACTTCCACACACTCGCCACTTCATTAGAAACACCTACTTGTACTTCCACTCATTGGCCACTTTATTAGAAATACCTACCTTATAGGACCAGTATACCAGTGTACAACTACAGACTGTAGCCCATCTTTTTCTACACAATGTCTCTGCCCCCCTCTGAACCTTTCATCATTGGTCAATTTCCTGACCACAGGACCACTGTTGGCCAGATATTATTTAGATCTGCTGATGGTTTAGCTCAAAAATGTTTGTACATTTTTGGGATTTTACAGTCTTTCTTTACAGCATTCTGCAGCTTCTAAACACATCTATTTATACAGTACCATTACTGTATTGCCTCTCTTTAAAAGCTGTGGATGGAGCTTAATAGAAAATATTGTTTGAAAAGTTTTTGTTGGAAAAAGAACCATTATTTAGCTTCAGGATGCTGCTCATTGAGATTCTACGTCTGCAAGGTTATTGTTTAAACCAAGAATGGAAAGGTAAGCTGAGTGCCAGTTAAGGAAAATGTTGCATGTCCTCTTTAGTACTGTACCACATCAGTACATCCGTCTTCAGGCTGGTCCTTGATCACATCCGAGCAGTGTTACCCAATCCTGATCTCTGTTTTATTTCTGAATTCTGGTAACACATCTGGTCCAACTCATTGGTTCAGTAGTGCAGCAGTCCGAGTTCAGTTTCCAGACCTGTCTGTGCCTGGACATTGGTTACGTTAGTAGTTCTGAACTCAAAAGAAATGCAGATCTTCAGGAATATAAGCCGTATAGGACTGCTGTATTCCATTTTAGCGTATTTTATCACTCTGTCTTTAAAATGCATGATGGAGACTGTGTAAAAGTTGGTTGTGTGTGTGTGGACACAGGTGCGGAACCTGACCTACATGGTGACCCGTCGGGAGAAGATCAAGCGGTCCGTGTGTCGAGTGCAGGAGCAGATATTTCATCACCACGTCAGGCTGCTGGAGCAGGGCAGACTCTCTGGTGAGCCCCCTGCTGCACAAGCAGAGATGCTACAGTCAGATGCATCGCAATATTGTAACCCATTGGTTCCCACCCCGATCCTCAGGGCTCTCTGGACGTGCCACATTTTCACTTCATCTCCATGTATTGTGATTTGTGTTGGAGCAAAAATGTGGACTGTCTGGGGAGCCCAGAGGACTGGGTTGGGAACCACTGTTGTAACCCACATGGAACAGTGTGATTCAAAAGGATGATCAGGGAACACTATAATATGAATAACGAAGGAAAGCAGACACATTAATTTAGTCGTCATTTTAGGAAAACGAGAAAAGTTGTAATATTTAATGGCTGCAATAACACCATGTTTGTTTATTTGAGCTGGAAATTCTTCTCTGTCTTTGCTAACACTTGCAGTTGAAGCCAACGTCATTGAGAAACTACCAGAGAGAAACACAGTTAAGCAAATTTTTTACACTTGCAAGTGATCAAACACTATTACATGAACGCTAAGAGCACCAGGAGGGCTATTTTTAGGACTGTTTTGTAAAGAGTTTGCTAATGTAACATTAGCCAGCTAACAAAATAAATACTTTATTTTTATTTATTATTTTGTGGTTTAGTTGAGTCTTTTCGTCTTGATCTGCTGCTGTGAGCAAAATATTCCTGCTATTAAAGGTCCCTATCATTGAAAATGTTCCTTCTTTAAATAAAGGAGTGAAGTTATATGTAAATATTTTTTAAATAAGTTTCAAAATATACCATTTACTTCCCAGTACTTATATGCAAGCTTTGCTGCAAAAACAGCTAATTTTAAGTTCACTGTTACTGTCATGTCACCAGAACCAACTCATTTACATATATCCACCTATACAGCATACAGTGGTTTAGCTCCGCCCACTCACTCTAAAGTTATAAGGCATGTTTCAGCTCTGACTGTCTTTTGAATGAGGCACAATATAGACCAGCCAACCAGAACGGAACTCATTTACATATATCTTTCTTAAAGGCACAGTAACAAAAACAGCCTGTTTAATTCTAAGGGATAAAGAGAGGTTGAAAAATGGTGACGTAAAAATGAATTATGACATTTTTCTATTCATCTCTCTCTCTTTATTTGCATTTCAGGTATATCTTCCACCAGGCGATTAGAGGAGGCGATGTTCTACTTCCGGGCTGCGTCCACGTCTCCGCAGCCTCTGAGAGGCCATGCAGCTCAGAACAGCGCCACCGAACACTCGCAGAGAAAGGGTGTTCTGCGTCACGGAGCCTCCAAACGAGGTCACGACGAGGAGGAGGAGCCAGCCAAAGTGGCCGGGGCGGAGTCTTCGATTCTGGGGAAGCTGTCCAGCCCAGAGGGGGTCCTGGACGCTGGCTGTGGTGGTACTGGACGGGTGCAGGGGAGCAAAGCAGACCCAGCTACAGCAATGTACTCGGGGACCAGAGGGGGGCGCGGTGAAAATGTAAGGAATGAAGCAGGGCGCCCTCTAGAGGAGCGAAGGAGGAAGAGGAAGAGCATGGTGTGGGTACAGCTGCCAGCCAGAGAGAAACATAAGTCTGGATCAAAGGTGATGGAGGAGACACATGTTGTGGATCAGAACAGTGTGACAGAGGGGGAGGTGGAGGTTGATGGCAAAGAATCCAGAGCTGAAAGTTGTCCCGTTACAGCGCAGTCCAGGTATAATGGTTCTCAAAGGAGGATGAGTTCCAGTCAGGGAAAGCTGTTGGCCAACGGTACGTCAGCGCAGCACATCAAAAACTGGGGAAGCTTCCGGATTCCGAAACGAAGCGAAAAGACTGCGGGAGAAGAACATGAGCAGACGGAGGGGCGGGGCTTCACCCACTCTCCTCCTATCAGCTCTGTAGATGCAAGCCCCGCCCCCACCACCTCCCCTCCAATCAGAACTCGGCTAAGGACAGGCACGGAGAACCGCAGCTTCACCCCGGAGACGGAGCACAGCCAATCGGAGCAGAAGAAGAGATGCCACGCCCAGCGGCTTCGGAGTCACGATCCAATCACACCACGCTACGGGTCGGAGGTTTTACGGCGCGGCGTTCTCGCGTCGTAATCAACGTCAAAGTGACAGTTACCAAGAAAACTTTATGTGAAGTTATGTGTCAAAAATTTAATATTTTTCTTGTGTAATCCAAATAAAAGCAGCACTAAGAGGAGCCACATGTAAGATTTTTATTTATTTTTATGGTTTATTTTGTATTTTATTAAATGATCTTTGTAAGATCTTCATACGTCAGTCGAAAATATCAAATTTAACAGTGAAAGATCTTGTTTCTTGTTCTGATCTTCCCAAAGACAAACTAGCTTAACACTGTCAGGAAATGCTGATCACACAGACACAAAAAGGGTTAATAATTAATAAGCTAACAAACAAATTCCAACACACAATCACTATTATCAACAGCACGGCAGACTCGATCTTACTTGTGGCTCCTTTTAAGACTCTGTTACCGGACCGATATTTATTTTTCTATTTCGTACATTTCTTGATGCTGCTTTCTTTCGTTTTGTGCTTCGTTTACTTTCCTGAGCGGTTTTCTTTGTTTCTTTCTTTTTTTTTCCCTTTTCTCCTCTCGTCGCCCGCTACAGTGCTACACGACAAGATCACACACGCTAACAGATAAGCTCATAATCAAATACAGTTAAACTAGTCTGGCTGAATTTAATTAGCTTAATTTCTGTTGTTTAAAAAAAACAAAAAAACAAAAAAAACATGATTTCACATGTAATTGTGTCTTGGAAAAACATATGAACGTAGTGTTGAACGCAGGTTTGACCGATTTGTACAATCATAACTAGCACTTGGCGCAGTGGTTTCCGGTCTCGGTCTTTGGGGCCGTGCGCGCTTTGTTTTGTTTTTGTTCAACTCATCACGTTTTCGATTGGGGAAATTGTGCATTGCTTTGGGAACCACTGAGTTAGTAAACCATTTACTACATTAACATCATGGATAGAAAGGTGTGGCCTGCCATACTGGCTCAGATCAGTTATGAGTTGTTTGGCACTTAATTGTCACCAATAATCCTATAAAAAAAAGTTTGTTTTCTTTTTTCTGGGCTAGATACCAGAGTCTATCCATGAAAATGTATTTATGGATTTATTTATTTCCTTATGTTTTTTTTTTTATGTAAAGAGGCTTTGGCGCTCTTGTGTCGTCATGGCATCTTTCTCTCCTCAGGTAATGTTTTATTTTGTGTACTTTCCGTAAAGGTTTTTCCCCCCAGACATCAGCTAAGATAGACTAAAAATGATTTTCAATGGAGATACACCATCGACGGTGTAATCCAGTCCACAAAAAATGGCCCAAAGTGTTTTTTTTTGTTTGTTTGTTTGTTTTTTTCCTTGAGGAAAATGTTCTTGTTCATGTCACATTCAAGTACATGTACACATGGTGTTAAAGGTGTTTTTGGTCTAATAATAATAATAATAATAATTATTATTATTATAGTAATAATAGTAACAATGCCATTGATTTGGTTCACTCCAACAAGGCACAGCAGCCTGGCTGTTTAGGGGTCAGTTCTTCAAAACCACTGCAGCTTGATTTGTCTAACAGTCAATGTAAGTTAGGAGCCACAGTTAGCGTCATTTCATTTACCTGTTTCTTAGTGGTGGTTGGCGTATTTAGCAATATTTTGTTGCTGTCAGGACAAAGCCGTGCATCTCCATTTTAATCGCTTTTTGGACATAATTAATTTTGTCTCAACTATTACATCATTCCCTGATCGCAGTCATGAACTAATCGCAATTACTTTCCATAGTTGTCACAATTATGTATACATGACAAGCGACTATGACCTGGGTGCATTTTCCTCAGGAGGAACGAAGCAAATGCATGTAAATAAAAGAAATCAGTAAACGCATTTATTGAGACACACCATGGGTCTTATAAAATCAACTAACTTTTGTTAGAAGTAATGTTTTAACACCTTTAGAGGGCAGCAGTGAGTAATGGTCAAGCTTGAGCAGTCAGTTGTTAGCTAGCAAGTATTGACAGTAAGATAATGAATTAAAGACAACTTGGCCATTTTAGAATTGTACTTTAATAATTGCACTGAACGAAAAAAGACAGTTTTTCAGATTTGATTATAAAGCAAATAATCATCAACTTAAATTTGAGGATCTTGACAGGCCTAGAGATGTCTTGAAAGCCTGCAGTTGCACTTTACATGGGAAAATTTCATGACAAATGGACCAACAGAAACAGTCTAAAATTATTTTCTAAAAATCTTAATCTATATTAATGATACATTTTTTTTTCCTTTTCCTGTAAAGTTACCATTTTGGAAATCTGAGGTTTTGTTCTGACAGTGACAATTTAGTAACAGGCACTGTATCTTCAAAGGAACAGCTGGACTAAACAAAATTGACACTGTGTCCAAAAGTATCCAGGCAGCTCTTCTGCACCCACTGATGCAGGTGTTCAACTACAACAGCTTGTATTATTGCCGTAGAAAAGCACTGACCAATAGAATGGATGCTCTAGTGCAGCTACATGAGCCGAAGGTCACCATGCCCAATGCCAAGCGTGGGCTAGAGGGGTATAAAGCCCCCCAGCATTGGGCTGCGGAGCAGTGGAACTGTTCTCTGGAGTGATGGAGCTCCATCCAATACCTTTGAGATGAGTTCGAGGGATCAACCAAAATCAGTACCTGACCTCACTAATGCTCAATAAAATCCTCACAGCAATGTTCAGAGTAGAGGCTGTTACTGCAGCACAAACTCACTTTTAATACCTTCATTTCAGAAGACACCTTTGGACACAGTACAGCGTCATTTAATTTGCTGATTGTTTCTTTCTAAACATTAATAACATGCAGTTTAGTTTTAAAGGAATAACGTGGTATTAGTTGCTAATGTGGCTATCAATGAATGAAGTTAGTAGCCACAATTAGCATCATTCAGTTTGCATCATTCTAGGTGGTTGCAATTCAAATTCATTCGTTTTTTATAAGATTAGCACTTTGACATTAGTATTCTTTGAAGAACTGATCCTTGAAGCAAAAATATGGAAGATGGATTTAGTAAACAGTGGCCTAGACCCCCAATAGGCCTTGGAACTAGTGTTTTTGGGGGGGCTGGGTCTAGACCGGGCCTAGACTGGTCTTATAAGTGCATTCTCTTAGAAACTGTTCCCAGATCAGCACTTCTGCTGTTTAAAGGTTCTTCATGCAAGTAAAATGCTGAGATGAACTCACACTTGATTGTTAACATGTGACTGGATTTCACACAAGGAGCCTTTCCAGCTAACAAGGATCATGAATTTAGGATAACGTTATCGGACAGCCTGCATATCTTTAGCATCCTGTGCATCCGCAAGTTAGAAGTATTCATGTTTAGTTCAGTGACCTCCATTTAAACATGGACCCATATTGCACTAAGTTAAAAAGAATGAGAAAAAAAAATGTATTGTGTATCGCAAAATGATTGAAATCATGCAAATGATGAGAATGATTTCTCAGAGCTTGAAAGGACTTTAAGCTTCGCTACTTGTCAGAGTTGCCTTTGGTCAGTAGTAGAATGTTTGCACTTGGATGTTTTCTTTATTTGTAAGTATTTTTTATGTCGTTTAGGCTAATCGCGAGCAGACTTCGGTGTGGTCCGAGTCAATCTTGTGCCTGTGTGGCTTTGGTTAACCTGTTGCACTAGAATAGAGCAAGGCAGCGCGGCTTGACTATGTTCTCTAAAAGTTATTTTTCACATACAAAGAGACCTTTTATATGAACAAGTGCTGCTGTATTTTTTTGTTATGCATCTATTTTGTGAATAAACCCCTTTGAGAATTAAACTGGGAGGCTTTTTGGTTCATTGAAAATGTTGAATACTGGTTTTGTCCACCAGAGGTCACTAGAACTCAGAGAGAGCCATGAACCTTTTAAATGCCCTGAAGAGGCCTCACTGTAACTTTTATTAGAGAGGGTTTCTTTTTTATTAGATAATTCAACTCACCATCAAAGAAGCAGATCATTTCATTTGCTTTTAATATTCATTCTCAACAGAAATGATACAAGACATCACAGAATAGAAACATCTGAATGTGCAAGATCTTTAGAAAACACAGTCTGAGCTACTTTACTCCCATTTTCTGCTGTATTAGAGTGCAGATCTCACTACTGTCCTTCCTTTTGGGTTAATTGGAAACATTTACTTAACAGGAGCATTGTATTGTTGTACTGTTAAGGTCACATTCATAAGGGTGGGCAATACCACTGATTTTCATTGGTTGTGGTATGAAGGCTGGTATTTAAATACCAATACTTTTACAAGTCTTCTGCACATAAAAGGGTAAATATTTGTGATTTTTACAATACAAACCAGTAAATATGGACTTCAAAAAAGAATGTTTGCATTAGTGTTAAATAAACAAAGATCAGATTTAGTGGTGAAACAATATACATTTACAGCAGTCTGTAATCTGTTTTTCCTTTTCAGCATTGACATCCAATATCATGAAGCAATAACTATACATGTATTGATATTTTCAAGTGAGGACCGATTCTCAAAAGGAATCGTGATTGGAAATAGCGATACTTAGCTAAGTATCAATCCACCCATTCTTACATTTAATAACCCAAAGTCATGGCACTTGTGAGGTCCTTAAAGTGGGTAGTCTCACCATCCAGTGGATCTGACCACTGGTGCCCAATGGATCATACAATGGTCTTTCAACCTACCAATGGATAGGGTCTCAAAGGGGAAATGTACTGAAATGTCCCCATTGGTTCCCAAGGACTATATTTGGCACGTTTTTGCATGTTTTTGACCATCAGCCTGTGCTCACTTTGTTCATTCTGGTGTATTTTCTCTTCACACAACAAGATCTTCATTTAGGTCGTTGGGATGCAGCGTTAGGTGTTTTCGACCGGTGGTGTGTCATGTATTGTGACCACTGTGGAGCCGCTGGTGGTGCTGAACTGCTCGATGGGGTTCTGGTCCACTCTTGTCAGGTCCACCCGTGGTATGTGGAATCCGTTCTCTGAGGAAGCTGTAGACTGGACGAAACTTCCCAGGCCAGAGTTCGCTTGGATGTTTGTCATTGCCATGTTTGTGTTCGTTGACGACGTGTTTTTCCGTGGTTTGTTGGAGCTCCCGCCAAGCATCCTCGCTGCATGCGTCCTCCTGTCGCATTAAAGTTATTACAGATTTATTACAGCAGCATGAAATGTCCTATATACAGTAACATGACAATTATTCATTCATCTTCTAAGCCACTTATCCTCCTGGGTCGCAGGCGATGCTGGAGCCTATCCCAGTGCTCACTAGGCAAAAGGCAGGAAACAACCTGGACAGGTCGCCTCTCCATCACAGGGCAGACACACAAACAATCACATTCACAGCTAGGGACAATTTAGTATCTCCAGTCAGCCTGACTGCATGTCTTTGGACTGTGGGAGGAAACCCACACAGAAAGGACCCTGGTTACCCGGCCGGGGAATCAAACCCAGGCCCTTCTTGCTGTGAGGCGACAGCCCTACCCACTGGCACAAAAATGACCTTTAGTAGTGGTATGCATTAAGAATTGGTAATGAATATCAAATATTAATTTAATAGTACTAAAATATAAATATTTAAATATAATATGTTAATTGTTAACAATTACTTATGCTAATTAGATTAAAATATTGTAATTTTTATTTAAATAATTAACAAAATATTTTATTTTTAGGCTTGTTATTTATTGTCCATAGGACATTTCTGCTATATATAGCTTTTCTTTATGAAATGTAAGCTTTTTTTCTCTGCTTTCTTAAGATGTCAAGCCAAACACATCTTATTTATGCTTAAGTATCCATTTGCTTTTGTGAGGTTTCCCCAAAAACTTTACGCTGTTGAGAGAGGCTTTTTAACACAAACCAAAATAGTGAAATAAGCATTTAGGGCCAACAGTGTTATGATAAAAGTATGAATTTAAAGTTCTGTTTTTATAGAAGTGTGCTTACATTTATTAATTTTAGTATTCTTGTGGTCTGTATAATCATGCATGCTTACTGTCTGTATATTTGTTTTAAGCATACTTGTGGTGTCTGATTTTACTGTCTTCTTTCAAAATCCATTAGCCTTTTTTTTTAAATAGTCTATTTGCGTGGAACAGGGGCATGTAAATAGCTGACCATGTCAGTGTGTGTTATATGCGGACTGACCTGTTGTATGTCTTCAGTATGATGAGGAGGATGGTGAGGATGATTACAATGCCGATGACAATAATAGCAATTATGGCTCCTGAACCTGGGAGGGAGAGTTTAGAGTCTGTTACAGTCACAGTTGATCACAGTCCAGTATCAAAATACTATCACTGTTAATATGTATATGATTTTTTTTATTTCTGTAATTTAGGGATGCAGGAATGACCACATTGTGATGACATACACATCGCTCCATACTGCCATTGTGATACACAAAAAAAAAACTTTTGGTGCTATTTAGAACCCTTTTCAAAAAGGTTCTATATAGAACCATCTACAGTACATTCTCTGTTAATCTGATAAACCCTTTCACCATGCAAAGAACCTTTAAATCATGCAAAAGGTTCTTTGAATGTTCATGGTTCTACATAGAACCATTTTCTTTACTAAAGAACCCGTGAAGAACCATCATGTTTAAACGTGTGACATTACTGAAGATTACCCTGCACAAAAGTATTTGTTGGGTCATGCGAACACCTTGGCTCATCCAAAGATTCAAACAACACTCATGTGGAACATCTTCGATCTGAGATATCACAACAACTATTAAACAGTATTTTGCCAGTATGAACAACATATACTGATCTATAGTGGTAGGATCAGAAATAGTAATGAGGAAAAAGGAGAGGGGAAGGTGGTGGGGCGCGATAACTTTGTCACAGGAAAAAGAAGGTAAAGATGAAAATTTATACAATGATAGATGTGAGGATGAGTTTCAGGGATCAGCTTCATCCTAAAGTTAGTTATTTTTTAACGTCACCTCATACGGCCCGACTGGAATGCTGTTTATTCATGTGTACAGATGCTAGAGTTATTATTAGCATGATTTTTCCTGTTGCATATTTTTAAGTAAAAAAAAAGTCATACAAACTTCAAAACTATAGTATATAGCTGGTAAATACTGTGGTAAATACAGTCAGCTATTAACTGAAAGTGAGGAATTTTCTGCTTTGTAATGGCTGCATTTCCACGGCTAGTTACAGAAATGCTGAAAGACTGGAAAGCCTTCTCTGAGTGATGACAGAGGACGTTCTGTAGTCGATTTACAGAGGAGTAAAATATCACATTCTACACATGCATTGCTTAAAATTGTAAGTGCGAGCAAGACTGACAGATAAACATGCGCCTAGAGATATTTCCTAGTTTAGATATTGTAAAATGTCTTTTGAAAGTAACTTATGCAATATTGCGTGTAAAATATTGTACTTTTATATTATACCTGTTAAGCAACCTACTAAGATAATATAGCTTTTTTGTGGATATATTGTTACTGACGTATTAATCACATTATGTTATGTTATATATTGTGTTATGTACATTTTCAGTGGCTATTTTTGACAATAGTATTTCTAAAGCAATGCTGACTAACTGGATAATTGAGTTTATGCACATGCGAAACATGTTGTACCGCAAATGCACTTTGTATTGGAAATAGAAACTGAATATAAAGGACTTTTATTCCACACTGATGACTTTGTAATGTTGGTTTTATATACTTAAATCGCTCATAATGTTGTGAATGAACAAGCTAAATTGCTGTAGGTTAAATAGGCACTCATAACCAGGATGAACCAGTATGAAAATGAAAATATTTATTGCTTTTTTGCATACTTTCCACACATGGACTGGATGGACTTGTGATATGTTGACATTGTTGACAATGTTTACAAAGTGCCTTAACCTCTTTTATTAAAAAAGCAAGTAAGATACATTTTTTCATGATCTGGGCCCTTTAGGTGAATAGGCAATAGGCTATAATCAGGCTACTGAACTATAGGACGGCAGTCGGAGTCACCAGTAGGTGGAAGTAAAGAGCCAACAGACCCACATTTACCAGGGATTATTAAGTTAATGTCATTGTCTCAAAGGAAGTGAAGTAAGCTTTGGCAGCAGAAGCTGAACACCTGGAACCATGTGACTGTGGGAGTGTGCGGGTGTGGTGTGATGACCAACGTGGAACAAATGAATAAGATAATTGTTTTCAAACACTGTGGGAATGCAAACACACATGATGCTGAAAGGGCCCTACACAGTAACCGGAGCAAACTGAAGCAAGCAGTACTGTCCATTACTTTACACAAGGGGTCTCAACCTTTTCCACCCCGATGCCCACCTGTTTACACACACAAAGCATAGTGGCCAACGGGAAAACTAAAATTAGCTTTTTTAATGCAATTTTATTTTTTCTTAAAAACACTGACACTGAAAACCTGAGAATTAGGGCCTGAAAACGATAAGACCGGTTCAATCTCAAAAAACACAATTATAGTTATGTTAAAAAACATAATGTGAAAAAAACATGGTTGTTACATGATGTTACAAAAACTCTGCTTTGCACCACAGTAGACCCATAGACACATTTTGAAGCATGGATAACATGACATTTTTCATCCCCAGTTGTTAAGTCGGGTCTAATTTACAGGTGTGTGTATGGATATTTGTCCCACACATACACTCAAGCATACCCACACATACTGTACTGTGCAAATGTCAAAGACCAATCTTCATTTATTAAATGTGTAGTCAAAATGGCAATTAAGTACAAATTATTCATTTTTCAGGATCAGGATAAAAAACTGAAATTAGACATTTAACAGTAAATTACACAAAATTCCTTTAACAACTAAATATAATACGAACTTTTAGTTCAGTGTTCAGTGAGTCACTCTTTACCTTTATTCCAGCTTCCATTCTTTTCAGGAGACTCACTTTCAGTTTCTCAAAGAAATCTGCAGACACACCTCTAAAGTTCAGTCTGAGAAGATGTTTTTCTCAGTGAGGGCTCCTTGACAGCTACATATCTATTCAGACCCATAGCACTGAGTTGTCTTCTCACAATGGAAGGATGGACAGAAATACCTGTTGTTTTTTTAGATCTAAAGCAGCTTGATTTTCTCCTCTTTCTCAAAGATGAAAGCTTTAAGTGCTGTTTATTTAATGTTTCAGCGTCTATCGGGTCTTCCAGGTGGTTGTTAGGAGTCACATTTTCTAAAACCATGTACGTTGTTTGGTAATTGCTTTTTTGTCCAGGTTTTATGATATATTTTTTAAAATTTTGTTTACAAGAGTGGTGAATAAGACTTCCACTCTGAAAATTGGCATTAAATCTAGATTTTTGGTGGGTTCTACATGGTTAACAAAAGATGAAGCATCAGAATACTGTGTATGAAAACAAATGCCAACATAACAAAGAAATATTGAAGTGTTCAAATTATTCAGGCAGGACCTAAATCATTTTTTGAACTCCAGTTTTGGAAACTACTGTTTTTCCATTTACTCACCTTTAACTTTACACTTTCTCATGAAAGTGGATCATTTTATATTGTAGTGACCCACTCCTGGCTTGCACTGGCTCAGAGAGACTCTGTAGGTGTGGCTATACAGATGGGCACACGCAAAGGCTCATAGTACGCATGCACCCTCTTATTGTGTTGTTTAGTTCAATTTAAGTTGTGAATATGTATTTGTGGTGTTGTTCTGTGTGAGGGTGTGGGGTTATGGTGTTGTTAATTGTTTTGGGGGTTGGTCACCTTCAAGGTGAAGCCAGTGGCTAATGGTGACCTACCCTGCAGTTTCAGTGCTCTGTATGTGCCTTTTGCTGGTGTGTTTAATAAAGTACAATTCTTGCAGCAAAATCAAGGCTGACCCTGTGTTTGTTTTTCTGTGCTACACTGATGTCAGAAGTGGGATAACATACATCCACCTCAGCAGTCTTGGGAGAAACGGTGCTTCAAGAGCTTTCCAGGTGAGTAGTAGGAAAGGCAGATCCTGGTGAAAGACCGTTGACGACAAGGACAACACTGAAAGGCTCTATGCGGAAAACAGCCTAGCGAGGCTTGGCGGCAAGGCTATATTGGCAAGGCAGGAAGCCAGAGCCACTGCAGGGAGGCTTGACAGCGAGATTGACACAGCAAAGCTGGAGGCAGGAGGCGTTGGCCTTCACAAAGACTTGGCTTGAAATAAAAGGTGGTCTCTGACTTTGGCACAGCACTTTACACCATTATTATCTTCACTGTTTATATGTAACCCCAACATTTTTAATCTAAGTGACCAGAATACAGTGACCACATCAGGTTTTTCAAGTGAAAGCTGAAAAACTGGTGATGTACACATTATTTTACACCCACACACACTTACTCTGGACAAGGATCTGTTGTGCGGATTTGGTGGAGGCAGTGGTGGTGTTCTGTGCTACTGTAGTGAAGTTGGTCACAGGTTGAACTGTGGAAGATTGCATCTTCAGCAGCGTCCTAAAACCAAAGAGAAAAAATATGATTATATTATTGGGGACAAATTTGGGCTGTGAAAAATGAGCTAAAGCCAGATTAGTTACAGCCCTACTCATTTTATTAAAGTGCCCATAAAATGCAAAATATGAATTTAAAACAATCACATCAATATTTTATTAACATTAACTATAAAAAATGTTTCAGTAATTTAATTAACAACCACTAGTTCTTTATATACACACACACATCACCATGTAAGAGAGATACATTCTTTTAGACATCCCTTCCATGATAAAGTGTAAGAGCCATTACACTGATTTAACGTTGTTTGAAATACTGCACAGTGGAATATAGCTGAGCCTTTATTACATTTCAAGGCAGATTGTATCCCATTCTGAACAGAATGAAGCCTTTTGTTTCTAAAATGTAAATTGTTTTTCACTAAAGAGGTCAAGTGACATGAAAACAGTATAATAGAGGTTTTGTTTTTCATTTTGGCACATATTGTCATTTAATGTTTTTCCACTGTAATGATTGCCTTTCAATTTGGCACGAATTCCACTCCATAGTATCCAACCTGCCTAGTTTTGATTAGTTACAACAACACAGTCCTTCTCAGTGGTGTAGCATTTTAAACTGGAATCACAAAGGTTTATAGTGACTATAAACAAAGACTGTAGTGGCCCAACTTGAATAATTTAAGGATTTTGGCAAAAACTGCATTGTGAAGTGAGTATGTGTGTAGTGGAAGAAAAATATATGTGTACATATTTACTCATATTAAAAATATAGAATCAGAATCACACAGAAGTATTAAACTGAGAGACAAATAAAATAAAATAAAACAATAAATAAAATGAGAAAAAATAATATTGTGCAAATATGTGAAATATATATGCTAATTTTAAATATGAAAATTTCTAAATACTAATATAAGTACATTTATGTCAATATATTGAAATGTCTGCACATATATAAATGAAATATTTTGTACATTTTTAATATGAAAACATCAAAAATGAATGTATTTTGTTTTGTGCGGGAATTATTCTGTGTGTGTGTGTGTGTGTGTGTGTGTGTGTGTGTGTGTGTGAGGCCTGCCGAGTCCTAATGAGTCGATTAAGGCCTAATGAGTTTATTACATTTTTTATTGGGACTTTAACACTGGACGGGTGCCCAAATCAAATGAAAATGATTATGTATTAGAATTTGAAGAAAATGCTATTTTTTGCTGCAGAGGTTATGTGTCATTCTTTTCACTTTTAAAATCAACAAAATTGTTAATTTGTCTGGGTGCCAAAACTTTTGCAAATATCTGTATATTGACCCGAAGCTGAGGTGTGTGTCTGTGTGTGAGTCGGATGCTGAGGCTTGTTTGGCTCTGTTACAGTAGAGTAACTGCAGCTGCTTCAAAAGAGAACAAAATTTGCATCGGCTATAAAAAGCTGAAAACCCTGGAACACGGAAGAGACGCACTCACACACACACACATGCACACGCACACACACACACAGTGTGCAGCTAACACATAATACACTTTCAATGCAGAAAGTACACTCTCCCAATCTTCCAAATACACATTTTTAGTCTCTCACAGCCCCCCCCACCCCATGCATACACACACAGCTTGTCTCTGATTCTCCTACACACACAGAAACACAGACGCAAGATCTATTCTTGACCGGCAGATTATATTCAAATAGCCCCACAACTACAAAACATGCAAACCTTCAGTTTCATAACTGCCATTTTATTTTCCACGTGGTGGAGCACACAGGACAAACGGACAGCATGTGTGTGTGTGTGTGTGTGTGTGTGTGTGTGTGTGTGTGTGCCAGGGGGTCCCCTACCTGTTTTACATAAATCCAAACTACTGTCTACAGTGATGATCCAGACTGAAGTGAAACCACAGCACTGATTCAGCGTTTGTGTGCACTGGAAAACCACCAGACCACAGGACTCACCTGGTCATCATACAACCTAATCGCCTCATCACCTTCCAACCGGCAAACCTGGTCATCACACACCTAACCACCCCATCACCTTTCAACTTTACACTCCTGGTCAACATACACTTGATCTACTAATCATTACCTGTCCACTGGGTCATCACACACCAAACTGCCTCTTCATCTTATTGCTGGACAAACCTGATCATCATACAACTTCATCATTCTCAGCATCTTTCAGCTGGACACACCTGGTCAACACACACCTGATTACCTTATCACCCTGTCCACAGGTCACAAGTGATCACTACACAACTGATCACCTCATCATCCAGCCAATTGGACACACCTAGTATTCACACACCTAATCACTTCATCACTTTTCCACCGAACAAGCCTGTTTATCATGCACTTGATCTACTGGTCGACATCTGTCTATCGATCTTCACCAGGTCATCACATGCCTGATCTACTGGTCATTAGTTGTCCACTGGTGACAACTGGTCATCACAAATTTGATCTCTTCATCATCTGTCCGCTAGTCATGACCACACCTTGTCATCGCACACCAGATCGTCATATTACCTGTCCACTGGTCATACCTGGTCACCACACATGATCACCTCATCACTTGTCCACTGGTCACAACTTGTGATACACACACCTGATCTACCAGTCATCATCTGTCCACTGTTCACACCTGGTCACCAAATACCTGATCACCTCATCGCCTGTCCACCGATCATCACTTGGTCATCACACACCTTGGTCATTATTTGTCCACTGGTCACAACTGGTCATCACAAACCTGATCATCTCATCACCTGTCCACTGGTCACACCTGGTCATCACACACCTGATCATCTCATCACCTGTCCACTGGACACAACTGATCACCACAGATCTGATCTAGTAGTCATCATCTGTCTACTGGTCACATCTGGTCACCTCACACCTGATTATCCCATCACTTGTCCACTGGTCACACTTTGTGACCACATACCTGATGTACAAGTCATCATCTGTCCACTGTTCACACCTGGTCACCAAATACTTGATCACCTCATTGCCTGTCCACCGATCATCACTTGGTCATCACACACCATGTCTGCTGGTCATCACCTATATGCTTGTCATCACACACCTTGGTCATTATTTGTCCACCGGTCACAACTGGTCATCACACACCTGACCATCTCATCACCTGTCCACTGGTCATCACCTGGTCATCACACACCAGATCTGCTGGTCATCACCTATACGCTTGTCATCACTCTACTTTAGATCTCAGCTAATCCTTAGCTCTTTTACAGCCTCACTGAAACGTCATAATTGAATATGTTTGCATGTGACTGACTGCAGCAGCATTCAATGCACACAGAAGCAAACGGAAATAAACCTGCGTTTGCAGGTCTTCAATTTTTTTTTCCGTTTGCCTTTGAGTAGAACAGCAAACAGTGGTAAAAAGGCTCTGTGTATGTGCTGTAAGGTGAGCTGCAGGCCACTGGCCTAGACTCTGGCCTCTCTGTGTATCTGTGGATGTCATAAAAACTCAACATGGTTCACTTTTACTTCGCTGCGTTCCGAAGACAAAGACAGCTGCTTAAATTTATAGCCCTCACTATCAGCTGAGCAGATGGACGGAGACAGCATGACACTGTTACTCCGCTGTGCTTTGTGTGCGTTTGCTTTGCTAAGCTAGCACGTGCCTCAGCGTCTGCACACACATTTCACTATTTGTTAAGCAATTTATAATATAATTGCTTATGTGTTTTCTAATACTGTATGACATACTGACAAGATTTAGGCTTCAAGATTCTACTTCTACATGCAGTTAGCACCATGCTAATTAGTGGTGTACAGCACACTACTTGTTAGCTACATTAGCCTTTTAGCTCCAGGCTAAAAGATGGTTCTTCAAGGGTTCGTTAGTAAAGACAATGTTTCTGTATAGAACCCTAAACACTCAAAGAACCATTTGCATGCTTAAATGGTGATGTATGATCTATGCATGGTGAAATAGTTCTTCAGATTGATGGAAAATGTGTTGTATATAGAATGTGACACTGTATGTATAAAACCATCTATAGCACATTTGTTGTATGTGGTTCCAGACAGAAACGTTTGGAAAAGTGTTCATATAGAACCATAAACACTCAAAGAACTCTTTGTATGTTGAAATGGTTCTTCAGATTGATGGAGAATGTGCTGTAGATGGTTCTATATACAGCCTTTTTTAAAATGGTTCTGTATAACACCAAAAAGAGTTCTGCCTTTGTTACAATGTCAAGCTTGTAACAATAGAAGAACCCTTTTTGGTGCTATACAGAACCCTTATAGAACCATGTACAGCACATTCTCCATCAATCTGAAGAACACTTTTACAATGCAAATAACTCTTTGATCATGCAACGGGTTCTGTAAGTGGTTATGGTTCTATAAAGAACTATTTTTTTTTACTAAAGAACCCTTGAAGAGCCATCTTTTTTTAAGTGTGCTATTGTTATGATGTCAAACTTGTAACAGTAGAAGAAGCCTTTTTAGTGGTATCTAGAACCATTTTGCACCATTTATACAACATATTAAGCATGCAAATGGTTCTTTCAGTGTTCATGTTTTTTTATATATAGATATACATTGTTTTATATATATATATATATATATATATATATATATATATTAATATTACACAAATATAGGATACTTGTATATCATTGCCTATCTTTTTTAAAAATCTGATAAAATCTGACACAGACAAGTTAACAAAAGATTAATTTGAGAACCGATTAAAATACTTTATCATTATTAAAGAACTAATCTATTCAAAATCTCTCAGTATATAAATGTTCTAAAAATAACAATTCATGTAACTACCTTAAAAACAAACAGAGCTTTTTCAGTAGCTACATTGGGGAACCCTCAGGGCCTTCTGGGCCCTCAGAGAAAGAGTCACTGTAAAACTGATACATACAAGCTCAAATATATGGCTACTGTCGGAACAAAACCTCATGTGTCCATTTTTGTTGTTTTGTACTTTTTTTAAATAAAAATTTAACATGCCAGCTGCCCTTTACAACATACTAAAATTTTATAATGAATGGACCAATAGAAATGCTCCAAAATGACTTCCATTTAATGTTAAGAATGTTTTCTGTAAAGTTACCATTTTGGAGATACGAGGTTTTATTTCGACAGCAGCGATATGCTAAGGCCTGTTACGAGCTTCAAGACAAAAATGTTCACCATCGTTAGCTTAGAGCGTCCCATAAGGATGCTAGCATAAAATAGCATTATTGCGTTAAAGTTCGCCACTGATAGCTCAACGTATGATAGCAAGGTGTAGGCAATATAAAATAATAAGAAATTAAGAGAAGTGTGTGGCATAAATACTCATCAGAATTTTGTATTATATTTTGTATATTGTGTTTTTTTTTAGTTTTTCTTGAATATTGTTTAATATGAAAGGCAGATTATGCCATACACACAATGAACACGATATGTACAGCTAATAAAGTTACAATGTTTGTTGTAAGTGTTTGCTTTTCTGTGTTTGCCATTCAGTAATGAGCGAGTGCAGAATGTTGTGCAGCACATGAATGGCCTTCTTTTACAAGTTTATTCTACCAATTATGCAATTTCTGGTTGGCCGCCAATGCAAGCAGCAACTCCTTTGTGTTGCATTGTTTTGTGCTAAGCCGTGAGTGATTAGTAATATTGACTTTTGAATTACCTTTCAGAAAGATTAATTGCAGCTTAATAGATGAAATTAAACACACCTGCTCGGAGAAGCCAGCGAGGAACAGATGCTAATACAGATGCTGTTAGATAACTGAGAGCTTCAGCAGCAGTGACGACACGTGATTTCGGCGTTATGTGAGGGAACGCTAACACACACTCACACACTCATTCAGGGCCACAGGTGAACTGGAACACACCTCGTCGTATAACGGTCATTGTGAAACCTGGCCTGGGTACAGTATTCAGTCTTTTGTGTTTGTACATGAGTGCGTGTCTTTACCACTTGGGATTCACCATTGCAACTGGGTCATTTTGCTGAGGCCTTGTTTTCCTGGTGACCTACTATGCTATTCAACATTTTATTGGTTTGACAGGCCATTTTTACCCACAATTTCCCAGAAATGCTAACCGATTCTCATTTATAGTTCAGGGTAATCTACTATAATTTACCCAGTTTAAGCACAAAGTTCGAATTGAGGGGGCCTGCAGGGTCCCAGACCTTCCATTAGAGCAAAGGGACCCCTTATAAGAGAGACAAATTTGAACTTCCCAAGCTATTTCCTTGAGTGAAATTAGGATTTTCTTACAGTATTAATGCACCCACATGAGCTCATAGTTCATTTCCAGGTTTTCATAGTGTTCAAAATTAGATATAATCCCTGGATAAACTATAAACACACCCAGCCTGGATGCAGAACTCTAAAGTTTATTGCACTGTTGGTTCACAGTTCTACACACCCATGAAGAACAAGAAAGAAGGGTGAAAAAAAGTCTAGTATGTGCATCAATTTTTCATTTTACTTAGAATTAACCTTGATTACATAAAGTTATTCCACTGTTAACTTTTAGTGCTGGACAGCTGCAAGATTCTTTTGTAAAAACATTAATAAGTTAAACAAACTAGCTTGAGCTTTTTTTTGTTGGCTAGCTAGTTTAGCTAGCTGCCCATCACCAGCTAGAATTAAGGCTACTTTCAAAAAAGGTAAGTACTCTATCATGAAAATGATACTCAGACATCTATGTTGTTTGTATTGTGTAACAAGCGCCAAATTTATTCCAGAATATTGTTAGTCAAAAGGCTATCTAGCTGGCTAATTAGCTACAGCTAGCTAGTTGTTCATCATTAGCTAGCATTAGGCTACCTTCAAAAATACTTATTGTCCAACTGGTAAGTGCTCTACTGTGAAAATAGGACTTAAAATTATATGTTGTTTATCTTGTCTTATAAGCACCAAAGGAATGCAAGATTTAAGTTAGATTTTAAGTTGAGGTTATGTAGCTAGCTAGCTTAGCTAGCTATCTGTCATTAATTACTATTAGCCTACCATTAGGCTACTTTCAAAAAATGTTATTGTCCAATCGATCAGTGCTTTATTGTGAAAACAGAATTCACAAATATATGTTGTTTGTTTTGTATAATAAACATCAAATCAATGCCAGATTTGATCTTTAAGTGACTGTGTAAAGAAAATATCCTGAATTCTTAGATTGGAATAAGGTCTAGAATCTGATTAAGGAATCTGATAAAGAGAGCTGGATTTGAGCTCAGAAATTTTTACTCTTACTCTGATTTCTTTTGATTCGCTCAGTCTGTGCATGAGTGAAAACAGAGCGCTGTCCCAGAAACAGCAGCAGAATTTAACACAACACCCATGAGATGCAACACAGTATTTTTGTAATGAAGCTGAAACCAAATACTTGCTTGACAAAATACAGGATTCCGATAAAGTTACTTGATGTTTTTCAAAAAAAAAAGCCACTGCATGAAATTTGATTTGTATGTTATGCTTACATTACATCTTATTCTGTTGGTTGCAAAGCAGAAATCTGATTACTGCCTCACTGACTCATATAGACACAGAGTTTTCCTATTATCTGATTACCCAAGTGTATGTAAATGCTGTGAACCAGTTACTGACAAAATCTGATTTTTCTGCAGTTATCGGATTATTAAGTGCATGTAAACACACTCAGCAAATACAAATGAGGTTGCCAACTCTCACATTTTGGGTCTTTTCTTAAGCGTTCATGCTGTGCAGTGAAATCTCATGGCAGGGAATGAGCGATCTACACTAACAAACATGCAAGCGACTATTTTTAATTTTTCTGCATGGTATTGCTGATCGGCTTGTAACCCACTGAGAAGACACAGGCTGTATCTCCACTGCTCTATCTTTTATATAGAGTGAACAGAGTGAGTGGTGTCAAAGTCCTTATAGGAAAGTCTGTCCACTCAGCAGCCATCTTTGCACTGCCACAGGGCAGTTATTTCCAGCCATGCCAGACAAGACTTCTCTCTCGCTAAATAAGAAGAGACCAAAATACTTAAAACTAGAGGTAAAATTATCATTTCAAAAACATATTTGAAATCACTGATAAAATCCAATAAAAACGTCAAATCGTTTGTTTTATTTTTGTTCAGATAATGCACAAAATCATGGTTTTTTGTTGTTGTTCTGACTACTGCACTTGCGCAGGTCTTCACAATGAGGCAAGCTCACTAGCAGCATAACCAGGTTAGCTTGCATGCAGCATAACCAGCAAGCTGACTGGCTCTTTTTCTAATGGGATTTGGCTTAATGGTTTCCAACGGAGACCACTAGTTTAAAGAACACCTTTAGATCCCTTTTAGAATCAGCTGGTCAAACCACTACCAAACCAAACCACTTCCGACTAGGAAAATCAAAGAACCCCCCCCCTCAGCTGGGAATTTCTCCTCGTAAAGCCAGGATGCTCAGCATGACGGCTGCTCTCACAGTCAATATTAATAAGGAACCACATCTCTATTTTTAAAATATATTTGTTTTACATCAATCAACATACAGGCATAGTAAATCTGCAATTCACCAGAAAGGTAAGTTTTGAGAAAGCATGTACATCATGAATATTAGTTAGCACTTATATTACTAACATTAGCTGGCTAGCTTGCTGCTAACAACACTTGCTTTAATGGAGACATTTTTGTTTTTCCCATTTTTTAGAGGTTGAAAATGACGCTGAGTTCTGACTTCCCACTTTACTTGTCACTTGGGTACGGCTTTGTTTGTCACTGCATTGCTTCTGGTTTAAAACAGGCTTCAAAGCTACATGCTAATGACTATGAGCTGTGGTTCAAATTACTGTTCTAAGCAGTTTAACAGCAGCTGTGAAGGCAAAATTGAAAATCTCACTGCAGTTACCTCACCATAGTTACCAATGCTGATAGAAGCTAATAGCTCACAGTTAGCATCATTTGAACAAGGCTAACTAGCGGCTATTTGTTCTCATTTGTTTTGAGTAATATTAGCCGTTGCAGCTGAACCGTTTGTTTAGCCTGAGTCTAGAAGCAGAACCCGTGTGGGAAACTTCTGCTGTGTAGCCTGTAAATGTCACATTTCACAGACTGCTGTTCATCCATCTCACTTTTACTTCTTTCTTTCTCTTGTGTATGCAGCAAATGTGTTTTACATGAGTTCCTGTTTGAGAGCTGCTCTCAAATGAAGTCACTGTCAGATGCACACACACAATATTGATTTGAATGAAGTTCCGGCTGGTTGATGTGGTCAATATTTAACCAGTAAATCTCCAGCTGGGTGAACTCATTAGAGCACAGGTGTCCTCAGCAATTTTCCACCAGGTGAGGCACCATCCTATCACGTCAACGCTTCAACTCTTAGCCCAATAACAGTCATGAAGGACCCCAGACCAACCCCTCCTACCTACAATTGCCCCAGCTCAGACAATAACCCAATTCATTAGGGTCTACAGCAGACACACCTCCCACTAGCGGCTAATCTTTCTACCGAAGTTTCAGAGCCATATAGCACATACTTTAGACTTCGTATTGTAGGGAATGTTCAAAGGGCGTTTCTAAAGTGCTCTGATTCTTCTCATCTGAGCCTTCTGGTACTAAATTTCAGTTTCCATCCATCATCAAACTAGACTGCTCTACTCAAAGCTTTGTCTCAAAAAGAGAGAAATGTAAATGGCTTCAACATTTGCTGATAAAATCATGTGAATATATCGTACCTTAATAGAACAACATCAAAACAACTCCCTACATTTCCTTTGGGGGATTAGTGCAGCACACCTATTTATTATTAAGAGTAAACAGGATCCCAGCAGACATGGACGGCCCACAAAAATGATATTCTGGACACTACTGTGCTAATGTGATAATCACTTACCATTTTTTACCACAGTTTCAGGAAACTGGATGGTGACACTCTGTCTGCTATTCAGGCCATGTTCATATGAACTGGGATTAAGAGGAAGCAAGATGTTCTTCCCCAAACTTTATATACACTTCACACAAAACAATTTAGCTTCCCCAAGCATTGTAGCTAGCATGAACATTGTTAGCCTTAACTTTAATAGCAGCTTAGCAACCAGAGAGTGTGAGGAGTTCAGGGATTTCAAGGCATCATAGTACAAAGATTGTTGTAAACCAATAGTTTCAAGACTGCCACAACAGTTAAACTCCAATCAGGTCTCAAAATGCCAAAAAACAGATTAGCAGGCTAGGAAAAAATGTAATGCTAATTCTACAAGCCAAAGACTAAGCTAAGAGAATGTTATCATTGAAAGTTTAATCTAGGGTCTATGACTGCAAAACAAACATTAGTCTGTACCTTTTCCAATTTTTCAAAGGCCTCTGTGGAACTTAGCAACCTAAGGCCACATTTAATCTCAGTTACTTCTAAATAGAGCAAAAACCTTTATGAACAAAAACATTTAATCTTTACAAATCTGAAGATATTATACAGATAATACAGATTATTCTGTTCATCTTACGTGAAGTAAATACATTTTAGCACTAAGCTAGAATTGCCCAAATGTCACAAAACAAGACACACCTTGTCACTAGTTTGTTGAGCTATTAGTTTAGTGTGCCCACACTCTCTTCTCCTGAAACACACAGTAAAATGATCAACGCAGGGATGATCAGCGTTTTTCAGCGTCTGACAGACACGGTTTCCACAGCTGCAGCTCAGTGTGTCAGAGAGAAAAGACAATAGAAAATGTGCTTACCTGGAGAATCAGGTGGAGACTGAATACAATTTGGCCAGTGTCAGTGTATAGGAATGCTAGCTATTCACATCCACCACCGCACACTTTCACACACTCACACACTCACACAGACTTGTTTTTATACCTTGTCAGGACACTGGGTCATATATTTGCCTCATATGTATGAAATATAAAGTGTATAATGATACAATAACAAAGATACCTACAGATGTATGCAAATGTTTGGGTAAATTGGTGAAATGACAGGTTTTATTGATTTTCTAAATGAAAATAAGTGCTATACAGAGAAGAGACTTCAATATATAAATAATTATATACACTATACTATACTAGTATTATATAGTATAATATGGTATACTATATATATATATACATATAACAATTACATATTTACATTTGTTACCTGAAAAGGAAGCATTCACTTAAAAAATCAATAAAACATTTTTTTAACCATCTATCTATATATGATTTTACCATCTATCTATATATGATTTTGAAACATGGATCATTTGTGAAAAAGTCTTGACCTTCTTGGAGGTTTTTCTCTGCCTTTCCTAGACACTCAGAACATGTCAGACCTGAACATGTATAAAAACAAAAACACATGCATACACACACACACAGCAGTGATTTTCAGCTGAACTCACCTGTGCGATTACACCTGCTCGTAGAATATCTCTCCCAGGAGAGTGAGCTAATCCAAACTCAGTCCACAGAGGAGTGCATAGTCCACACTCACACTCTGAAGAGCAGCTGTTTAGTTAAAAAAAATCCAAAGAAGAGCAGAATGTCAGATTCCTCTTTAGCGTGTTCACCAGGCAGAGGTGTGTGGAAGAAGCGCGGCTCAGGTGTGTGTCTACCTGGCCGACAGGTGTGTGTGTCTGTGTGGCTCTGTGCCGCAGTGACGGGGAGAGAAGGAGGCGGCTGGTTTTTCAGGTCTAGCCTGGGCCCCTAGGCGTGCCACACTGAGCGCACCACACACGCACACACACACACACACGCACACACACACACAGACACACGTACAGGGCTGTGCAGTCACAGATTCCCCCTTTATTTATTAAATTTCCAGTGAAAACAGCCAGCCATTTTTCTGGAGATATTTCTGAGGAGATCAGATGTAAAATAATCCACTTGCATAAAGAAGGAAAAAGTCAAAGGAAAATAAGTAAAACTGGAGTTCAAAAAAATATTTAAATCTACAGAGAAAATGAGACTCCTAACAACCACCTGGAAGACCTGGTAGACACCAAAACTGTCCTCATCAGATAAACAGCACTTGAAGCTTTCATCTCTGAGAGAGAGGAGAAAATCAAGCTGCTCCAGATCTAAAAACATCCACAGGTGTTTCTGTCCATCTTTCCACGGTGAGAAGACAACTCAGCGCTGTGGGTCTGAAAGGACGTGTAGCTGTTTAAGAGGTCCTCACTGAGAAAAGGAGACGGACACATCAAACAAAGAAGCTGAACAATGGACTGACCACCCCAGAGTCCAGACCTCAACATCACTGAATGGGTTTGATTACTTCAGAAAATCATCAACCAACTTCTAAGACTGAACTTTGGAGGCGTGTCTGCAGATTTCTTTGAGGAACTGAAAGTGAGTCTCCTGAAAAGAATGGAAGCTGTAATAAGGTAAAGAGTGAATCATTGAACAGTCAGACATCTGATATTAGATTGAGCTGTTGAGGCTCCTGTGGAATTGTCTGTGGCCAGTATAACACTAGAATCAATAAATAAAAATCGCATTGATATTATATAAAGTGATTGTGAGTGGCTGGGGGAGAATCTGTATTTGTATGTGTGAGAGCAGCTATACAAAATCATTACGAAATAATAATGGCAATGCAGTAAGCATGCAAATCAGCTCATTCTGAGGGCCTCTATGTGGTCGGGAGATTAAATCTCTTATCAGTCAGATTTAAATGAGCAATCAGATGAACACAGTGCCCTCATATTCATCTCATGCATATCCCATATTCATTTTGCATTCATTTCATATTCATCCTGTATTTATTTCATATTTATCCTGTATTCCTCTTATATTATATCTCAGTCGTTACTTTGTAGTAATTCACCATCCAGAACATGGAAAAAGGGATACATTTGGCATTATCCCTAAGATAGCTCTGGAAACATTTTCCGCCTATTTTAAATAATTAATTTATTCCAGAGACCTCACCATGCCCCTCCCACAAAGGTGTTCTTTTATAGCTACTGCTGTGAGGTTAGACAAGCTTGTAAAATTCCCATTCAACCTATAAAGAAACTGTTGAACAGACTCAGTTTATATCACAATACCTACATTCAGAGCCAGTTATTCATTCAACCTAATGAGAAACTGTAGAGCAGACTCAGTTTATATCACAATGCCTACATTTAGAGTCAGTTATTCATTCAACCTAATAAGAAACTGTAGAACAGACTCAGTTTATATCACAATACCTACATTCATAGCCAGTTATTCATTCAACCTAATGAGAAACTGTAGAACAGACTCAGTTTATATCACAATACCTACATTTAGAGTCAGTTATTCATTCAACCTAATGAGAAACTGTAGAACAGCCTCAGTTTATATCACAATACCTACATTTAGAGTCAGTTATTCATTCAACCTAATGAGAAACTGTAGAACAGACTCAGTTTATATCACAATGCCTACATTTAGAGTCAGTTATTCATTCAACCTAATCAGAAACTGTAGAACAGACTCAGTTTATATCACAATACCTACATTTAGAACAAGTTATTCATTTAACCTAATAAGAAACTGTAGAACAGACTCAGTTTATATCACAATACCTACATTTAGAGCCAGTTATTCATTCAACCTAATCAGAAACTGTAGAACAGACTCAGTTTATATCACAATACCTACATTTAGAACAAGTTATTCATTTAACCTAATCAGAAACTGTAGAACAGACTCAGTTTATATCACAATACCTACATTTAGAACAAGTTATTCATTTAACCTAATAAGAAACTGTAGAACAGCCTCAGTTTATATCACAATACCTACATTTAGAGCCAGTTATTCATTCAACCTAATCAGAAACTGTAGAACAGACTCAGTATATATCACAATACCTACATTTAGAACAAGTTATTCATTTAACCTAATAAGAAACTGTAGAACAGACTCAGTTTATATCACAATACCTACATTTAGAGTCAGTTATTCATTCAACCTAATCAGAAACTGTAGAACAGACTCAGTTTATATCACAATACCTACATTTAGAACAAGTTATTCATTTAACCTAATAAGAAACTGTAGAACAGCCTCAGTTTATATCACAATACCTACATTTAGAGCCAGTTATTCATTCGACCTAATGAGAAACTGTAGAACAGCCTCAGTTTATATCACCACACCGACATTTAGAGCCAGTTATTCATTCAACCTAATGAGAAACTGTAGTGATCATTTTTTACAACATTAGATTTCCAGTTTAAAACATTACACTACTGAGCTGGACTGTGTTGTTGTAGCTAACCAACCTAGGCAGGTTAGAGATGACAATGAATTGCCAGCATGCTAACGTTATCTGGATTACATGTTGAAACACACCACACCCAATCTATCCAAACAGTGTGACTTTTCAAGCAAATAAAATAAACATTTAAATTAGCATATATTGGTTACTTAATTATTTATAGTAGTTACTGAATAATTCATAGTAGTTGTTGAATAATTCATAGTAGATACTGACTAATTCATAGTAGTTAGTGAATTATTCATAGTGGGTACTGAATAATTTATAGCAGTTATTGAATAATTCATATTGGTTATTAAATAATTCATAGTAGTTACTGAAGAAATCATAGTCCTTTGAATAATTTACAGTATTTATTGAATAATTCATAGCAGTTACTAAATAATTCATAGTCCTTTGAATAATTTATAGTACTAATTAAATAATTCAGATGAGTTATTGAATAATTAATAGTAGCTACTGAATAATTCATAGTAGTTATTAAATAATTCATAATAGTTACAAAATAATTCATAGTAATTATTGAATAATTAATAGTAGCTGCCAAATGCTACACATTTGTAACTGCAACTTTATTGTAGTGTATTGATTATACTGTATTGTACTGTATTTATACTGTAGAATTTATAGTAGCTACTGAATAATTCAGTACTCTTCGCCACTAAAATAATCTACAGTAGTTACTGAGTAATTTTTAGTGTTTAGTGAATAAATCTAAATGTGTTTTATCTATCAGCCCATAAATGTAAATATGATTTAACTGTCTTGTTTTCTGAGCTTTTTCTCAGTTTCTTACAGGAATATTTCTCATGCTGTTTATAAAACAGCATGAAGGGAAGTGCAGAAATGTATATGGAGCTGTGCCTCAGAGTGTTTGTTAAAGATAGTTTACAGTATCCTGTATATACAATTTCCTACAAAACAGACCATATTTCTTTACACACACCCACACACACACACACACACACACGCACACACACACACACACACGCACACACACCCACACTCACACCCACACACACACACCTCTACCTTTGACACACTGAAGGAGTAGTTGCAATGTTTAATGTAGAATATTAACAGTTCCCATTTGTTTACACTGTCATATTCCTAATATTAAATAATACTTAATTAAAATTATCCCAAAGAATAAAACAGGCTGTTTTTGTTGCATTGCCTTTAAGACAACAAATGTTATATGTAAATGAGCTCTGTTCTCATTGGCTGGCCTGTATTCTTCTTCATTCAAAAAGCACTCCTTATAACTTCAGTGTGAATAGGTGGGGCTAAACTGATGCTGGTTTATGTGACATCACAAGATCAATTAGTTTAATCAATCAATGTGGTGTTTTCAGCTTAATTTCCATATATGGACTGTATGTTCTGGGCAGTGAATGATACAGTTGGAAACAATGTTTACATATTACATCAAACTCTTGATGTAGAAAAATTCAGTTTAGCATGATAAGGCTCTTTAAGGCTAATAACTGAAGCATAAGCGTGTAGTTTAAGGAGTTAAATTGTTAAATGTGTAATGAGATTTCTAGTTATTCCCTTAAATTTCTTATTCTGTTATTGATCTTATGAATTAATTAGTAACTATCATGAATTGCATAATAGCTACTATAAATTTAAGCCCTATTGGAGTTGGATTAGTTTAATCTGGGGAAGTGTTGTAATTTGAGTGATTCTCAATTAGATCTGTGATTTTAATCCAGTATGAATCTGCAGCTTCTGTAGCTTTTACAGCCTGCTAAGTAATACTTACAGAGTGAATTACCTTCTTTAATTGGCTGAAGGAATTGAAGTGTGGATGACATGCAGACCCTTATAGTTTAAGAGGTTTCGTTGAAAGGTGGCTGCATATTACTTGTTGGTAAAAAAAAAACACAATAACAACAACAACAACTTAACCTTCACTGAGAACACCACTGGCTTATTCTTCCTCTCTATCTAACAGTGCGATAATGAGTGTGTGTGTGTGAGTGTGTGTGTTTGCTCTTTTCTTTCACCCCCTCTAGAAAACTGTTATTGGCTGCTACTGTTACATAAGCAGGGCTTTTCTCTCCCAGGTCCGGCTCAGCTTTCAGAACAGAGGGGTGAAAAGAGAAGCGGTTCAATCTGCCTCAATCCAGTTCAAACAGCTTTAATCCCAACAGCCCTGCACACACACAACACCTGCGTCATACAATCTGATTGATTTATTTGAACGATTAATGGCTTAGTAATGATGTTCATTTGGACAATTAATGGTGCAGATTCATAAACCTGCATTGTCACTGAGGATTCCCTGCTGAAAGGCCTTTGCAGTGTGTGTTTAGGCTTTAAACTTTCAGCCTATTTCATGAGATAGGCCTAGGTAGTAGACATGTAACACTGTGCTAAAACCATCAAACAGGGAGAAAATCATCCAACGCTGGCCTAAAACTCTCTAACACTAGCTTAAACCATCTAACATTTGCATAAAAGCATATAACACAGCAAAACCATTTAACACTGGGTTAAAACCATCAAACATTAAAACAACAAAACACGAGTTAAAACCATATAACGCTCAGCTAAAACTAACACTAAGCTTAAACCACACTGGGCTAAAACTGTCCAACATTGAACTTATACCATCTAACACTGGGCTAAAACTTTTAAACACTGGACTAAAAATATCTAACACTGGACTAAAACCATCAACGCTAGGCTAAAACCATTTAATGATGAGCTTAAACTATCTAACACTGGGCTAAAACTTTTAAACACTGGACTAAAAATATCTAACACTGGGATAAAAATATCGAACACTGGGCTAAAACCATCTAACACAGAACTAAAATCATCCTACAAATCTAATTCCAGGCTGAAACCATCTAAATCTGAGTTTAAGATCTCTAACACTGAGCTGAAATCATCTAACACTGGGATGAAAATATCTAAAACTGTACTAAGACCATCTAACACTGGACTAAAAAATATCTAACACTGGGCTAAAAAATCTAACACTGGGCTAAAAAATCTAACTCCAGGCTAAAACCATCTAAATCTGAGTTTAAGATCTCTAACACTGAGCTGAAATCATCTAACGCTGGGATAAGAATATCCAAAACTGTACTAAGACCATCTAACACTGGACTAAAAAATATCTAACACTGGGCTAAAAAATCTAACACTGGGCTAAAACCATCTAAATCTGAGTTTAAGACCTTTAACACTGGGCTAAAAAATACCAATACCATCTAACACTGGGTTAAAACTTTCACACACTGGACTACAAATATCTAACACTGGGATGAAACCACCTAACACTGGACTAAAACTGTCCAACACTGAACTTATTCCATCTAACACTGTACTAAAAATATCAAACTCTGGGCTAAAAGCATCTGATGCTGAGCTTAAACCATCTAACACTGGGCTAAAAATATCTAACACTTCACTTATAATGATTAAGATCGCTGAGTGATGTGTCTACTACAATGTGTGCAGCTCTGTCCATGACCCATGATGGGGTATCAAACCCACAACCTTAGTTTTCAAAGGCAAATGTTTTCATGGTGAGCCATAAGAGGCCTGTGTGCTTTAGGTCA
The DNA here is from genome assembly GCF_904425465.1 of Colossoma macropomum. Classification (NCBI taxonomy): domain Eukaryota; kingdom Metazoa; phylum Chordata; class Actinopteri; order Characiformes; family Serrasalmidae; genus Colossoma; species Colossoma macropomum. The sequence goes on from NW_023494803.1 coordinate 11,285,923, forward strand.
ACTTTGTGTATTCAAACAGCCAGCTACTAGATTAGAACTGTTTACAGAGCCAAAACAGCCCACTTGTATCTCTTTAGGGTAGTGAGGAGAAGGGGGGGAAGGGGGAAGACCAGGGTGCATGTGGGTCTTTGGCCAAAAAATGAACAATATACAGTTATTAGTTTAAATAAAAACAAAGGACTGAACCCAAATCTTGACAAGGTAGGGTTAATGATACAGGCTTATGTTCATCTTGGTGAATACTTGTTATAGACGACTACATACATTTACAATATTACATTAAAGGTAATAGATTTTAAGCTACTAAAGACAACGACAGAGATAAAAAGCCCTTTTCTGACAGATGAGGATGTGGCAGTGTCTGCTGGAAAAATATCAACACAGTATATAGGATTAAAAGTGGCAGTTCAGCATAAAATCTAATTCCCCCAGTTTCTCTCCTTACCAAGCCAAGACATTTAGTGTCTTAAGTTTGCGTCTTCGGTTTTGCATTGAACCGTTTTTACCTTTTAACTACTTTAGTCTTGTAGCTTCAGTGCAAAACTAAGAAGCAAATGTCTTGGCTTATTGACTGGCATTTGGAGTAAGTGGTGGAAACCGGGTATGCTTTTAAGCAATAGACACTAACCTTTCCCATAATTCTTTGCTCATTAGATGAGTTTTAATGAAACAGTTTAAGTGTGTTGAATTCACACATCCACACTTTAGCTCCTCTGCAGTGCACAGCGTGTCATCACCCTCCTCTCCGGTGTTACTGAGGTGTGAATTCCACTCTAGTGCTTTATTGTAGAGTCTCAAAGGAGAATCCCTACTGACTGTAATTTACACCATGACTATGCTAAACCTTCATCCTCCCCAACACACACCGCCCCAAATCTTTTTCCTAAATTGCACCACAGTTTCCTGAACACGCCCTTTTTAATCTGTTTCTTGGCATTTTCTGGCTGGCCTGAGCTGTTGATTAAAAGAAAAAGGTAGTGTGTAAACCTGAAAAGCTGGTAGAATCTCTGTGGCAGGTAGAAGCTCATCTGTACAAACAGTAGCTCAATTTGCAAAAGGAGGAAGTGTGGCATTGTCCTCTGCTTTCTACACCACAATGAGAGCAGAGAAAGAAACAAGAGAAAGAGAGGGAGATTAAAGGAATAGTGTATTCTGAGACTTGGCCATATATTTTCAAGCTTACAGCTCAACACGCTTGCAGGAGAACACTAACTGCTAACACAGAACAGATTTGTGTTGGTTAGCATTATGCTGAGTGATAGGGTAAGGTAGGCCCATCCTATCCACCCCGAGAGAGAGAGAGAGAGAGTGACAGACAGACAGAGAGAGAGAACAGTTAACTCCCACCACGGATATCGCCAGTGATCAAACTATGCTAAGTAATCTCAGATAGACTTGCTCATGTACTTTCTGACAGTGTATAACAAAGTGTTATTTATATAAATTAAAAAAAATGAAGCTTACATTCATTACAACTGAATTTAACCTGGTGTTTGTAACAAATCATTCTAAATAAACATTATATAAATTAAATTTGATATTTTTACGCATTTAAGCACAATATGGACCTGGCTTATAAATCACTGACTCACTTATACATGTTTAGCAGGCTGAAGGTTCCCCACAAGAGGGCACACTCCAGTAGTTCCCACTGAAGGGGATGAAACTGGCAATGAACCCATACCATGCTAGGCTAAAGAAGTTACTGTAAATCTGCAACATAAAAAAGTAAAGAATGCATTACTTTAATCATAAAAGGTGCTGAGCCCAGCATAGAAGAGTGAATGTATACCAGAGCCGGTTTGAGAGCGGAGCAGCTCATTGACTATTGGTGCTCACTGACATCATGAACGTACATGAGGTGCCATTTTAAACTCCTATAACTTGAGTTGGAAAGCTCTTAAAATATAACAATGTTTTATGCTGTTCTGTGTTCAGGAAATGAATGTCTTTTATATAAAAAATGTTTAAGCATTTATAAACACTGGTTTTGCTCAAATTCTCCATCTTAACCCATTCATTTTGGACTTGCTCTGGAGCGCCCTCTATTGTTTGAGAAACCCTGAAGACATTACAGAGTAGTGATTCTCCTCTCTACAGGTTCACTGTCTATACCACCGTTAGCTTACTGCTAGCACTGCAAGTCTCATAGAAGCACTAGCAGAAATTAGCATTATATTTGCAGGGGTCAAAATGAGGAAAATGCTGGCAAGAATCAACAAAGAATATAAAAAGAAATGTCATTTTGAAACGCGTAGCCAACCTGTCTGCAATAAAACAGTCACTGCTATAAAAGAATATGGCAGCTATCAAGCACGGCTAATGTAAATTAGCCTCTTTAGCGTATCCTGCACTGCTGTCTTCTGAAAAAAATGCACTCTTTTCTATTTTCGATATGTATTATCAACCCGTACTCTCCAAATTTCCTATATGTGCTCATACAATTCAGAAGGTATTGATGATAGAAGCATGTTTAATGGTTTAGCCTTTTTTAAAGCTTCCAAATAATTTTAATAGAACTGAAAAGATGGTTTGGAGAATGGGTTGGGGCTGGAGAAGACTTGTTCACAGACTGGATTCGACCACATAAGCAAGACTATTTGAGTTTACTGAACTCCAGTTTGAGGCAAATGAGTGTTGTTTTAAGCATTCAGTTAGCACCATGCTAATAGGGGTGTACAAACTTTCATTACTTGTTAGCTACATTAGACTCTTGGAGTGACTATACTGTAAAAATGTATGCAGCTTCTAAACTTAAAAGGTAACAGGGTTAACATGAAATTTTCACTTCATTAAACTCGAAAACAGGGTATTCCATTAGGAGAGGTGTCCATTAAAGTGGAATTTTCAAAATTTCTGCATACTTAAATGCTTAAAATGTAAATCAAGTCCATTTTTTGATGTGAAGTACTCTGGTCTAGAGAAACTCACTCACCTAAAAACTTACATATAGGTTCCCTGGTGGCTTTGGATAGAAAACAAAATGTCTAAATTTGTGTTGTAGTCATGGCAACCCCTGGTTCCTATAACCACCACTGTAAAGAGTCTCTACAATCAACCATTTCACACCAAACCACTCTGAATTACTCTGTTTACATCTCAATTATGCAGACATTTTTGTAAAATCGGTGGAACAAATAAATGAGTGTCTGTTCACCAAAAATCAAACTTTCCTCTATGCAATGCTTGCACCCTGTGGTACGAGGAAGAACCAGATAAAGCTGGTAACTCGGTGAGAAGAGAGAGGGCAGGGTAGACCTGAATCACTCACACACACACACACCGAGATCAGTTTACGACCTGAAACAAGTCAGTCACTCTATTCAGGCCAAAATGGGCCGTTGTTGCACTGAGGGAATTCCAGGTTTCATTTGCTTCCTCTGAGTGTTAATATGCCCTGAATAGCTGCTGATTCACAGGCTGTTGTGTGCGCTGGGAAGGAAATTAAAGCCACTCGGTGAATCGAAAAGAAAATCTGACCTGAAATGTTCTTCAAATCCTCCAGGAAGCAGCTTCAGACATGTTAAAGAAAAAATCTAAATGTACACAGTTCTCTTTAGTGTCTGAAGTATGCTTCTTTAGCTTTAGCACTGCAGCTATGAGGCTAATGTAGCTAATAAGCAGTGTACACACAGTACACAATAGTTTACGCTCTTGTAATCACATTGCAAGCAGTGCTTTAACAAGAAATTCATTAAGTTACTCATTTGTCTCTAACAGAGCAATATTAAAGCTGCACTATGTAAGATTTTACTGAAAGAAGTATTATTGCTGACCGTGGTGCAGCTGCTAGTCAACCTGTAAAGCTTAAAATAATCGTTTAAAAGTCAGAGGCATCGGGTCGGTAGTTTTTCACACCATGTCATATATCTTTACGTATTAACGTCACACACAGACTCAAAAAGAAGGTTCGGCTCGATGTTTAGGTTTCAAATGATCTCAAAATGTTTTTGCAGGTGACCTTCTATGCTGGTCTATGCTGGCTTTGTAGCAGGGATGCTCATGGAACTTTACCCATGCTAACATACGATGCTAGCTGGTGGGGTACAAGTTTCCATTACTTATATTAGCCTCGTAGTTGCGTACATTTAATTTTTCCCCAAATCATTACATTAAAGACATAACAGAACACAAAACAAGGAGACGTTTTTAAGAATGATTATTATTTATATATATTTATATCTATGTGAAACAAATGACAGTCATACCTACACAAACATAAGCAAGTCGACAGTTAGAGATACGACTCAAATAAACACCTATAGGAGAGGAGACGCAGGTATACACAAGGAATTATTGCTTCGTTGCTACTTTTTGTTTTCTTCTTCAGCTGCTAGCTACGGCACAAGACAATATTTATACACCAACGGAAACGCTAACACCAGTGACAGAATCGACCTTTTGCAGAATTCATGAAAAAAAATAAGAATAAGGTTCGTTTCATCACAATACAAAGAAAGTCCAACACGCTTCCTTTTTTAAAGTACAGAAATGTGAACACTCGGACAGAGCAAACAGTAAAAAACACCAGAACAACATCATCATCATCATCATCATTGTCACTGTCAGTGGAGCATCCGATACCTAAACAGATATTTGTTAAAGTATTGATGCAGTTTGCTATTTCTTTGAAATCCTTTCGTTTTTTAAGGTGTACATGCACATACAGCAAACAGCCGGCCACAAGCTCGCACACGTGCACCCCAAATGTTTCAAAGACAAACCCACTTATTTTTCTGTGCACACTACAGCCCCCCCCACACTGACCAGACAAAAATGACCGAGAAAAACAGCAACAAGAAGTGCTGCAATGCACTCAAACTAGTTTTCTGCTGGTGAGAAGGCTACCCAGGTGCTTTTTTCCCCCGAAAATAAAATAAAATACAATAATATCATTAGTGTTCCAGCACTTTTGGTGCTTGGCCTCCTAATTTAAAAACAGAATCAAATTAAAGTAAAATTCAGTCAAAAAAAAGTAGACAAAGTCAAAACAATGTACAGCTCAGCGGTGGTAGCTCAAAGATACAATTACAATTACAGCAGTAATAAAGTGCTTTCATGAGGTGAGCCCTCTGTGGTGGCCAGTCCACTACAGTCCACATACAGTTCACTGTTTTTTTTTTTACTGCAGTGCTTTTAACATTTGGCCTCTCCACAAAGGCTCAGGTTCACTGTTTTGACGTACAAGCCGGGGAGCAATGAGACGAGAGAGTATGAAGCGTTATCGCCCAAAGCACAGGTCACAAGGTCACAGTTCTGCCCTGCGTGTATGTGGGCTTTCTTTTTGTCTTTTTTTTTCCACCTATTTATTGCAAAAGCTCATGTAGCATGCAAAAAGCATCTCATTCGCTTAAGAAAATGCATTGTGATCATGCTGAGATGGCTAAGCATGGGGTCAAACAGGGGTATTTTAAGGTCTAATTAAGGGCCAAGCAACTGAAAGAATATTTCACACAGAGGTATTTCACATGAAGAATATTTTGCATCAGATTTCACACAGTTTTTAAAGGCCAAACACGGTTCTAAAGGGTTTGTAATCACAGTAATGTTGACAAATGTCCTGTACAAACCACACGGACCCTTAGGATTGAATATTGTCACCTTTTTCATGCATAATTTGGTTCTCATAGTCGTTTCAGTGAACAGTATTTCAATTTATTAATCAGCATTGCTGTAAAACGCCCCAGTTCCTTAATGCTATATCCCATTTATGGAGATGCCATACAAGTGGTTGCTATAGTTATACTAGTAAGAGTCCCTGGGCTAGACTCCTAACGCTATTTTGGCCTACCTCTGATTAAATTCTCAATCGCTTTGGATAAAATCATCCACCAAATGCCATAAATGTAAAATATACAAATTTAAAAAATGTAACATGGGGACGAGAGAGGAAAACATGCAGAAAGACACCAAGCGGGCTGACCAGCAACGGAGCAAAAGCACAGTGCTGAGGATGGACTATAAAGAAAATAAAACGCATAATAAAGATTTTTTTCACTTCCCAAATGTTCGAAAGATACATATATACAAATTTTTCCCACAACTGTACAACCTAAGCGGGATATGTGTCAAAACACATTACATTTCGCTCCATCTTTGCGGTTCAGTATAAAACTCACCTTGCTCCGGATTAACTACAGCAGTAAGCATGCAAAAAATGTGTAGTATCAAATACATGGTAACAATAATATTCATATTTTTAATAATAATAATAAGAAGAAGAATCACAACGACACACAGCTAGTTGAGTAAACAAACATCTCAAAGTATCCAACCTCTTCACGACACCTCAGACAGTGTGTGTTTTCGCGATTAACCCTCAGTACATTCGTCACACACATCGGGACCGTGTGGCGTCTAAACCCGACACATCGCCTGATATGCGAAAAAAAAACAATAATGAAAATAACTTTTTGCTTCCCTTTTTTAAAGCATTTCTGAATTGTCAGTGAATGATAGTAACAAAGTCTGATAGTAAACCACTACTACTACAGATAGATATATCACTACAGCACCTATTGCTACACTAATGTGACTAACTCTACATGAGTGAGTGAAAAAGTGCTTGAATTGAAGGAGAGGGGGGTGGTTCAGACCCCGCCCCACCCTCCCCAAAAAAAACGCCACCCTGTCTGCTCCGTGGGACAGTGATGTGTCAAGTGTGTCACTTTCGTTTCCTCCAGTCCAGACCAACTCTGTCCATCCATCACAGAGGCAACCGAAACAAGCCCCTCCCCTCAGCGACCGGCCCGATCATCTTTAAAATTTTATTTTATAATTTTTATTAGAGCTGAAATGAAGGGTGTCTCCCCCCCCACAGCAAGTGAGAGAGAGAGAGACAGGTTGAGACAGAGGACACGTGCAGTGTGTGAGAGCGTGGAGGGGGGTTTTAGTTGAAGACTTTCGGTGGGCTCTCGGGACGTCTGGTCTGGACGATCTTCATCTTGGGCCGGGCCTCCTCTTCCTCCTCCGTCTCGCTCTCGCAGACGTGCACCACTACGCTGGGAGTGGACTCTGTGCCCGCGTGAAGCTCATACTTCTCCCCTGCAGAGAGAGAGAGAGAGAGAGAGAGAGAGAGAGAGAGAGAGAGAGAGAGAGCGAGAGAGAGAGAGAGAGAGAGTTACTATTGTAATCTGATCACAAACATGGTCATGTGAACTAGCTCCTAGTTATATGTGCCATCACAACAATGGAACAGGCAGCAACAGTTTCAAAGTCTCGTGTATTTGACTTAATTGTCCTATCCATGCTCTTTCAGAGCTACTGTTGTACGGTTGGACAAGTTTTACAGAACACTGTAAAAAGCCCATTCGACCTAATGAGAAACTGTAGAACAGACTCAGTTTATATCACAATACCTACATTTAGAGACAGTTATTCATTCAACCTTAATGAGAAACTGTAGAACAGACTCAGTTTATATCACAATACCTACATTTAGAGCCAGTTATTCATTCAACCTAATGAGAAACTGTAGAATAGACTTAGTTTATATCACAATACGTACATTTAAAGCCAGTTATTAATTCAACCTAATCAGAAACTGTAGAACACGACTAAGTTTCTGTTGTAATACTTAGATTCCAAGTGCTTTATTCAATTCAAATGATATTTATTTTGTAAGGTCACACTGTTAGGATAGATCGGGTGTAGTCTTTCTGTCACGTAATAAAGATTTGTGAAGATAAATGTCTGACTCACAAGCTAAACAAAATGTTCACTGGCTTCAGCTATTTCAACATTGCTAACTAGCTAAGCCACGCTCTCTTTCCATCACTGCTGGTGTATGGTTGCAAGGGTCAGTATGGATCATTATGGAAATGCATGAATCAATATTGGCATATGGGAGTGTATGGGACTGCGTGGGTCAACATAGATGTATGGGTCAGTATTGGTCAGTCTGGCTGTATGGGGCTATGTTGGCCAGTATAGGTCAGTACAGCTATATGGGTCAGTATGACTATACTGGTGTATGGGTCAGCATGGATTATTAGGGGCATATGGAAGTGCATGGGAAGGTATGGGCCAGTATGGGTCACTATGGGAATATGGGAGTGTAAGGGACCGTATAGGTCAGTATGGGCGTATGGGACTGTTTGGGTCAGCATGAATTAATAACAGCGTATGGGTCAATATGGGTCAGTATGGGTTAGTAGGAGTGCATGGCAGTGGGAGTGCAAGAGAATGCATGGGTCAGTATGGGTGAGCATGGGCATATGGGAGTATAGGGAACTGTATTGGTCAGTGTGGGTTTATGGGAGTATACAGGGCTGTATAGGACTGTATGGGTCAGTATAGGTCAGTATGGGTGTATGACTCAGTATGGCTCAATATGGATATGTATAGTTTTATGGGAGTATGTAGGACTATATGGGACAGTATGGATTAGTATGGAGTTGTATGGGTTTATGGGAGTATGTAGGACTGCATAGAACAATATGGGTTAGTACTGTACGGGTCAGTATGCATCATTATGGCTGTATGGGACTGTATGGGTCCGTATGGCTCAGTATGTCTTTGTATGGGTTTATGGGAGTAAATAGGACTGTATGGGACAGTATGGGTTAGTATGGGTCAGTATGGATTAGTATGGATAGGGACAGGTATACAGGTCTTTATGGGGATATATGGTACTCTGTCTGTCACTGAGTTTATGGTACTGTACAGGACTGAATGTGGTACAGGAGTACGCCTTTAACCTGCATTTCCCTGGCCCTTTAACTCCTGCCCGGTGTTCTACTGTGTAGTCAGATTATCAGTTAAGCTCGAAGCCCCATTAAAGGTAAAGCTTATAACTAATCCCTACAGAAATAACAGAGGTGAGCAGATGACTTCCTTAAAACCAAGGATAACAACCCGGCTCTCACCTGAATGCCGAGTCAGCGTTTATTTCATAAGAAAGTTGGGAAATTTCTGATGACTATGGTTGAAAGGAATTCATCTTATAGATAACAACATATGGTCTCTCACATTCTGTGGCCTTGAAATTGCAAAACGATGAACATTCTGTGATTTGTAAAGTATAGAGTCTATCGTTGCTTTTTCATGCTGAATGACAATGTACTAAAAAAACCTTACATATGTACATATATAAAATTGTATTTATAAATAGGGTTCGAGATCAAACCACTAATATATTTATGAAAATGTGAATGTGCATTAGTAAGGGTAACAGTGGACTTAGTATATTACTTAGCCAGTTAGTGCTGACTAGAAAAATATTAATGCTATTTGAGTCAATGCCACAGCAGTGTCAGAGTACAGAGTACACAACAGAGTACAATAAATGGCAGCTAGAATGAAGTAAAGCCTCAGATAAGGCATGGTGCCAAATACTCACCAGCACTGTACTGACATACACACAACAATGCAGAAAGCCTCTTTTATGTGCTCCAAACAATGGCCTTTGAGCTAATTTCCTGGTGGCTATTGAAAGGCAACAATGGACAATCTACAGATACTGTATATTTTTGAGCTCTTTGAGAGGTTGCCCAATAAAGGCGCGGCCCCCGTGGAAAAACACGCAGATGCACACAAACGCAGGACGATCGAATCAGGGTTGCCATAGAGACCAGACGGGCCAGCTGAAAAGTGATAAGAGATCAGGCCACCGGAGGCGTCCTTTCATTCTCAGCCAGCAGAGGGAGCTGCAGGCATTTAAATCTTTTAGTAAACAAAGCACTCCCTCTGTCTTAAAGCTGATAGGAGCTCTTGGCAAGCACAGTGCCTGATGGCTGACCCTGCATAGTTAGGAGGTCCAAATAAACTTTATCTCCAAACAACACAGCACTAAAATGTAAAATGAGTAAGTCTTTGTCTTTTTGGCAGAGCAGAATGGGCAGTCTCCACTCTGCTGCCAGTTTATGGTGGCCCTTGTTTTTGTATTTGTATTTGTATTTATACAATTTGCACTATTTTCCACATCAGCCAAGACACATTTGGTGTCCAAATTTTGCCTCTTTGGTGCTGGAGTTATCAGGCAAATGTAGCTAACAGAAACACTAGAAGTCAATAGTCACCCAAATCTTTTCTGTAAATACATCTCCAAAATCTCTCTCAAACCTGCTCAAACTGCATCCAGCTCCTTATTAATGCAGACCTGGATGTGGTCTGAGTGGGTTGAGAGAGGTGTTTGTTAGCAACATTAGTCTCGTAGCTCCAGCCCTAAACAAAAGAAGTTAAATTTGGAACACACATCTTGGCTGATCGACTACATTTGTAGTGAAAACTGTGTTCACTGAATTTCTCAAATTTAAAATGACGTCAAAAAGTGGAAGTCAAAACGTGTATTATCATCAAAAAAGAGCAAAACATAAGTAAGATGTAAGTTCAAAGCAATAGGTGAACCATTTTTTTAATTTCCTTGGTTAGTTGTACGTATTGTGATGGTAGTACAGGCCTACTGTAGTTGCTTGGAGCTCTTTGCCTGTTTTGTAGACAGTTTCCAAATTCAATGTTGGATTCAATTTAAAACATCAATTTATAGTTCAGTCTACACAGTTTTCTTTGTCTGATATACGATATTGTTGATGGGGTGACCTCTTGGTGACCCACTGTGGCCATTTGTCTAGACATAACATTTTGTTAAGCTTATTCACCTCTTCACGTTACATGCTCATCTGTTTTGCATGTCTGAGAGATGGTTGTGAGAAGCACACTGATGTTTTCTGATGGTGCTGAAAAGAAACCGTGCGTATATACAAATATGCACAGGAAACATGGAAAAAAATCATCTGATTTGAATGCTAGACTACAAACGAGCAAATTCGACTCTGTTTATAGTGACAATGACTAACATGTAAAAACGGTCCTGTGGTCAGAAACTGACCTATGATGAATGAGTCGAGGGGGCTGATGAACAGTGCAGCAACAGATGGACTAGTCTGTAACTGTACACCTGGACAGTGGAGGCATAAGGTATGTGGAGTTCATAAAGTGGCTAGTGAGTGGAAGTACAACCTAGACGTTTCTGATAAAGTGGCCATTTAGTGGCAGTACAAGGTAAGTGTTTCTAATAAAGAGGCCAGTGAGTGGAAGCACAAAGTAGATGTTTCTAATAAAGTGGCCTCTCAGTGGTAGTACTAAGTAGATGTTTCTAATAAAGTGGACAGTTAATGGAAGCATAAGGTAGGTGTTCCTAATGAAGTGGCCAGTGAGTAGAAGCACAATATAGGTGTTTCCAATAACGTGGCCAGTTAGTGGAAGTACAATCTAGGTGTTGCTAATAATGTGGCCAGATAGTGGACGTACAAAATGGTTCAAAAGTCAGGTTACCATTTTGGAGATACAAGGCTTTCTTATAATACTGATGATGTATAATATTTATGTGCACATATATAAGTGTGTATGTGCGTATGTGTACCTGGCCCCAGCTTGGCCACAGCACACAGCAGGTCGTAGTTGATGACGGGCGTGGCGTCCTCCCCCTGACTCCACCCTACAGGTGGAGATGCGGGTGGGGAGATGAGAAACTGTTTCATAGGCTGGGGTGGAGCCAGGTACGTCTTATCCACATCCTCACCTGAGTTCTGCACCTGAGAGAGACAAACAACCACAGATGCCTTTTGTTCATCTTTCTTTCAGATCTCTTAAACTCTCAAGCCCATTATACACACAGTAATAATAATACAGTACTCTTTTTATTAACACAGTTTTTTTATTACTGATTTTTCACAAAGTGCCATCAAGGCCCACTGCAGACCACGCACCTCCCCCCCAGTATTGGCCTGAGGACCACCAGAGGGTGCTTCGCTGCCCAGTTGTACTCTGGGGCCCAGTGGTTTGAGAAACCCTGATTTAAAGAATGGTTCTGCCAAAAATGCAAATGCTCCCTCCCACTCACCTGTGCGAAGTAGAGTTTGAGTTTGGAGCCGTTGAACTCAGACTCATGGAGCTCGATGCGAGCGCGAGCTGCAGCCTCCGGCGTACTGAAGCTAATCCGGACTCTCCGGAAACTCTTAAACATCTGGAATGACGTCTGATCATCATAGATTCGGAACAGCGACTCAAACCGTTCCTGCAAAAACACAGACACAGAGCACATAGGTTCATTCAATGATACAGTGAACACAGAACTCATAGGTCCATTCTATTCAATGTTCTAATGTTCTATTGACCTCAGATGGCTCCATTCAATATTAAAGTAAACGGAGAGCACACAGATCTATTCAGTGTCACCGTGAACACAGAGCACATAGGTCCATCTGATGTTACAGTGAACACAGAGCACAGAGGTCCATTCAATGTTACAGTAAGCACAGAAAACATAGGTCTGTTCAATATTAAAGTGAACAAAGAGCACACAGGTCCATTCAATGTCACCATGAACAGAGAACACACAGGTTCATTCAATGTTCTAATGACCTCAGAGCACATTGGTCCATAATGACCTCAGAGCATATAGGTCCATTCAATATTAAAGTGAACAGAAAGCACATATGTCCATTTAATATCACCATGAACAAAGAGCACATAGGTCCATCCAACTTTACAGTGACCACAGAGCACAAAGGTCCATCCAATGTTACAATGAGCACATATCACACAGGTCCATTCAATATTGAAGTGAACAAAGAGTACATAAGTCTATTCAATGTCACCATAAACACAGAGCACACAGGTCCATTTAATGTTCCAATGACCTCAGAGTACATAGGTCCACTCAATGTCACCATGAAGAAAGAGCACATAGGTCCATCCAATGTTACAGTGAACACAGAGCACCAAGGTCCATCCAATGTTACAATGAGCACGAATCACACAGGTCCATTCAATACTGAAGTGAACAAAGGGCACATAGGTCCACTCAATGTTACAGTGAACACAGAGCATGTAGGTCCATTGAATGTTCACTATGACATACAGAAATTACACAAGCAAGTCAATATGAGTTTACCTAACAACAGCATGGTTTGAAACAAGTGTGTGATTTAGCCATGCAGTTTGCGCAGCCCTAATTGGTGCTGTACAGTTATCATTGCTTGTTAGCTACATTAGCCTCATAGCTACAGTGCAAAACTAACGAAGCAAAGTTCAGACACCAAGCATGTCTTTGCTGATCAACTTCAGTTGGTGTAAGGTGGGGAAAGCTATGTACATTTGTTTTTTGTTTTCTCTTTAATGTGTGATTCATTTTGCTGCACTGTGCTGTGGCATGTTTAGAGCAGAAGGGATCGGACTGTACTGGGGGGTGAAATAAGAGACGTGACCTTCCAGTTTATCAGCACGACGCCTCCCCCTTGCTGACGGAGCAGGTACCGAGAGCCAGGTGAGAGGACACGAACACACTGTCTGAAACACTACAGCCTGGACTTTCCAGAACATTCTTACACTTGAGCTCAGCGCATACGTTTTAAGGAGTTGTTTGGCTAAAAATTTTTATACAAAATTAATATACATATAGCAAATTTACAATTAAATTTGCAGTTTCAAATTGGTGTCTGAAGTTTGGACCTTTACTTTGTATGGGAGCTATGTGGCTAATGTAGCTAGCAAGTAATGGAAGCATCATAAATGATGCTACTTAAATGACATAGAAGCATCCCTAAACCTTAACAGTCATTAACAAGGCAAAAATGTATTAATATGCATGATTATGCAAACTGCAAACACCTTATCGCCTCTCGGTTTTCCTGGTTAGGTTTTGTGTCGGTTTTCCTGGTTAGGTTTTGTGGAGGGGCGGGAAGGATGCTGGGTCTTGCTCTTCATATTCCTATCAGGTCTCTTCACATATCAAGGGGGTGGGGCCCACCTTACATCAGTAGCCACGTTTATATGCAGCCTAATAATCCATAAACAATCCGACTAATAGCTAAATCGAAATAGAATACGTCCATGTAAACGCCTCAGTCGGAACAGACTAGTCCGATTGAGGCCATTCGCAATACAGTTTCTATCCGATTGAACGAGGTGGGTAATCCTGTAAATAATCTGTTAAATAGAAGAATAATAGCCATGTAAACGCCTGTATCTGATTCCCAATCTGAAAGATTAAGTACGTTCTGCATGTGCGTCACCTCATAGCAAGTTTATGACGTTCAACATGGCGGGAGCAGAAACTGGTCTGCAGAGGAGACGGAGTTTATGCTCTGAGCTTTAAAAGGCGGCGGTGGGACGGGCGTCCAGCTTATGTGTCTCAGAACACGACGTCTTCCTCTCGGACTTCTTTAAAAAGTACATGTGAAGTACGTTTTCCTGAGTCTGACAACATTATAAAGCAATTAAAAACACAAGCACTGCTCACCGCTGCTCGTCTGATTGTTGAGTAGAGTGAGCATATGAACACCTCAGTCTTAACCTATAATCGAAATATATTCAATTGGATTGGTAAATATCTTTGCATGTAAACACAGCCAGTGAGAAGGGTTTCATGACCAGTGACAACAATAAGAAAATTAATGATCATTTACTCATGATGTGCCCCCAGTAATGCAGAGGTCCCCAGTCACCTGTTCCGCCTATAGCACTGACCCTGGAGCCAGAAATAAAATGAACTGAATTAAATGTACAACCCCATTTCCCAAAAAGTTGGGACACTGTGCAAAATGTAAATAAAAACAAAATGCAATGCTGTGCAAATTATTTAAACTCTGTATTTCATTGAAAATAGTACAAAGACAACATATCAAATGTTGAAACTGAGAAATATTATTGTTTTTTGAAAAATATTTGCCCATTTTGAATTTGATGCCAGCGACACATTCCAAAAAAGTTGGGATGGGGGCATGTTTACTACTTTGTTTCATCACCTCTTCTTTAAATCTTTTAATGATATTACATACTGTAGATGATGAAAAGCAAACGTTCTTTGCTGTTTTATGTTTAGAAAAGTTATTCTTGAATTGTTGCACTATTTGCCTGTACAGTCTTTCACAGAGTGGTGAACCCCTCCTCATCTTTACTTCTGAAAGACTCAGCCTCTCTGGGATGCTTTTGTACACACAATCATGTTAGTGACCTGTTGTCAATCAACTACCAGGTTTTTTTTTAACATTACACAACTTTACCAGCTTTTTGTTGCCCCTGTCCCAACTTTTTTGAAACATGTTGTTGGCATCAAATTCAAAATGGGCATATATTTTTCAATAAAGTTTCTCAGTTTCAACATTTGATTTGTTGTCTTTGTATTATTTTCAATAAAAAATAGGGTTTAAATGATTTGCACATCATTGAATTTTGTTTTTATTTACATTTTGCACAGCGTACCCAACTTTTTTGGAAATGGGGTTGTGCTTTGTGTTCACATATAGCTTTTCTGGGTATGAGTGTACTATTGTACTGTTGCACAGATCAGTGTGTCAGTGTGTGTGTGGTGCGGTCTCGTGAGCTGAAAATGAGGATTTGGAGGTGAAACTGTGGGATTATGTGGATGATTGCGGTTTATAAAGAAACGGAGCTCACAGGGCTTGACAGCTGTCTGCTGTCTGAACCACACAGATGAACAGTGAGACGGAACAGGCAGGCGGCTCCGGCCTTCTGACCCACATTACTACAGAACCAGTTCATACGCAAGTATTAGCCAAACCACTAACCAACTGGTCACTGTTAGGCCTCACTGTGACCCTGAACTCTTTGAGAGAGACTAACCTCCCTAGTCTGTGCACTCTCATAAAAGAAGGTTCTTAAAGGGTTCTTTAGCAGAAGGCATGGTTCTATTGAGAAAAATGAGTTCATGCTTTCATGCTTAAATGGTTCTTTGCATGGTGACATAGTTCTTCAGATTGATGAAAATGTGTTGGATGTGGTTCTATCTAGAATCTTTTTGAAAATGGTTCTACATAGCTCCAAAAGGGTCTATATGGAACCATGTACAACACATTCAATCTGAAGAACACTTTCACAATGCAAAGAGCCATTCAAGCATGAAACGGTACTATAGGACCCTTGAAGAACCATCTTTTTTAAGAGTGTGGAGGCCAGATGTGATCTTGCAATGAGAATACACATCTGGAGATGCCATCAGGGAACAGATCATTCAGGACACGTCATCATTCTGAAGTCGGTGTCACTGTCAAATGTATGTTGGACAAAAATATATTGGGTTTGGAAAATTCTTGTTCACAGCAGGGAAAATAGCCAAAATCCTGCCAGTTAAAAAATCTGAATCATAATAAAATATCTCCACTTGTTCCAGGAAGCAAACAGAGAGAAACAATTCATACATAATTAAATTATCATGGGCTTATTTATACAAGTAAAATAATTGCTCTCTTATTTCTCTTTCTCTCTCTCTCTCTCTCTCTCTCTCTCTCCCTCATTATTTCTGCTCTCACTCTTGGTGTCGTTCTCTCTTTAATGTCTCTCTCTCAGTGCCATCTGGCTACCTGTGGGGGAATTAAGCTCATGTGCCCCGTCCCGCCGGCTCTGTTTTTGCGCCGACCTGCTGCAGGAGGACAGCTTTGAGGAACCGCTCTCTCTCTCTCTCTCTCTCTCTCTCTCTCACACACACACACACACACACACACATACATACAAGTTCAAAAGCAGTATGGACTAAGGGTTAGGCAGTATGGACAGAAATAAAGTGTATTCATATCTATGAATTAAAATATGTATAGATATCCGTTATTATTATATGCATCTCCTAATGCTCAGTTTTAAGCTCTTTAATGGAATTCTGAACTGCAACTAATAGAGAAGGCTTATTCTGGTGCAACAAGCAAAAAATATTCATTATCAAGATGGAACATGAAATTAATATACATATAGCAAGCATGTATTAGTCCACTGCAGGTCCACCCTCTGACCACCCAGATTTTTTAATCTCCTCAAACAGATGTTCAATGCACACTGTCTTTCAGTTTGGAAAATAAAGACAAATATTACAAACAACTGAGAGAAAAACTAGGCATAATATAAAATGACTTCGTTGAAAATGTTGTTGCTTATTTACTAAACTAATTTACTAAGGATAACATAAGAAAGACGAGTGAAAAATGAGTGATGTAAAGTAGTATTTAATCTAACACTCTGCTTAACCACCAGTGGGCTGCCCAGTAAACGCTATCTGGGATAGATATAAAATCTATATTTTGACAGCATTGCTCTTACTGAGCCATTACAGTAAACACCTTTAAACTGTCATATAGTCGAGAAAAACAGCAATTAATATAATAAACAGAAAGCTGCAGTCAAACAAAGGTAGATGCCAACGAATCAGTTAATGCTAGCTAACTCTGCAGCTAACGCTAGCTAACTCTGCTAACTGAAAATAGCTTATGCTAGCTAACTCTGCTAAGTCAAAATAGCTAACACCAGAGAACTTTTAGAGAGAAGAATTACTACCCTGTAATGTCTTCTGGGTTTCTCAAATGCTAGAGGGTCGCTCCTCAGCGAGTCCAAAGTGAATGGATGGAGCATTTGAGCAAGATTGTAGTTTATAAATGCTTAAACATTTTAATATAAAAGAATACGTTCATTTCCTGAACACAGAACAGCATTAACATTTTAACTGGTATATTTTTAAGAGCTTTTAAACTCGAGTTACAGGAGTTTAAAACGGCGCCTCATGCACATCCTTCTACTTTCTAACATTAAAGGGAAGTTCTGGGCGAATGATTAGAAACTATTTTAACCTTTCGTTTTTAGCCATTGAACTCCATTTACTCCCATTCATTGAGGACTCGCTTGTGGGCACCCCCTGCTGTTTTGCAGTCCTGTTTTTGATATAACAGGAGAAATAGGAAGCGGCCAGACTCCTCATAAACTGGCTCTGCTAACACTACGAACTGAAAATAGCCAATGCTAGCTAACTCTAGTAACTGGAAATAGATAATGCTAGCTAAAGTAGCAGGTAAAAGACACAGCGCTACTGTTAAGGCAGAGTTTATTAAGCAGCAACTGTTCAAAGTCATTTGTTGCTAATACTAGACTGAACAACATCGTTATTTTTAAAAAGTTAATTAATTTAGACAATTATTTGTCTGGACTGGCTTGTCATGGACAGACCGAAACGGTTCTGTTTAGACAGTCAGAGAGATAGGTGGAGAGATACATAGATTGATGGATAGATTAAATGATTAATTCCACCAAACCTACAATAGCACAACATTTCACCATTCAGTTATAATTTATGTCAAAATTTTAATAAAGCAATAATAAATTTTGATTGAAGCACTGTCCACTGACACAATCATACTTTAAACGCAAGAAATCTGCACTGAAAAAAAAACCATACATGGTCAAGGAGTCCTACAGCATGTGTTGAGACATGGTGCGCTTGTTTACCATGTTGTAGTAAACAAGATAAACAAGGCCCTTCCATAGAAAGAGAGAATACTGACGTAACTGAGGTTTACTGTTGCGTATGCGTGTGTAGTTGTGTGAAGTAGTTGCGTGAAGTCAGACTGCTGTAATTTGAGGCTTGGTTATAAGCAGGTAAGGTGTTTTTGTATGCTCAGGAAGGCGTGTGCGTGTATGTGGGTGTGTGTGGTCGGATAAGATAAGCAATACCACAGACTCTCTAATCTCACTGTGTAAGACAACAACCCTGACCTTCAGCCTTTTCATGGACACTGTATGTGTGAAGCATCACTTTTTCACCTTTCAAAGCCTGTTACTGTACTGAGTTTATATTCAGAAGGACATTGCAATCAAAAAGGAATTCTGCCAATATTTCAATGATTATGCATAATTCAGTGTTTGAGATGTAAACAGAGGGATTCAGAGTGGTTTGGTGTGAAACCACCACTGAACCTACACGTGTCTTCTGAGTTTTATATGGAATGTTGATAATGGGACAATAGTGGAAAATATGAAATAATAAGTTTTCTTTGGGGACTATGTTGCCTCACAAAGTCCTGCATGTATCCCTCCACCATGAATGGATTTTAAGGCCAAAATCTTCTCAAACTTATCGTAAAACAATGTCTCAGTCATCAGGCAGTGAATTTGTAACCATTTCATGTAATAACTTTCTGTGAGGGAGTTTTTGGAGGTGGATCTCTGGTTCCTATCACCACCACTGTGAACAATTCTGAATTATTCAAAAATAAACATTTTCACAAACAATTTTATGCATTTAACTTACCTCCTCATTTTTTCAACAAAAACAACATTAAACAGAGTGTTTTGTATAGAAGCTTCTCAGTGGCACTGTTTACGGTTTTCATACTTCCTGCTAATATAACACCTTGAGTAAGGAGGAAAAATACTCTGCTGGGCCTTTAACAACTTAGTAATACCAAAATTCTCCTTTAAAAAACATTCCTGTAAATAAATGTTTGTAAAATGAGATTTTATAACCTCTATATTACTCTACAAACTCCCATTTCTACTCAGTGAATGATGTGGAAACATTCAGGCTTGCTGAGGTAACCATAAGAACAGAGAAATATCTTTTCTAACTTAAGCTATCCTGGTTAGCTTAGCCGCAGTCATTCAGACTTCAGTTGTGCCTGTGGTGTGTTAAGGCACTTGTTTTGTTGTGACGTTGGCAGAGTAAAATAATATTAAGTGCTAAAATGAATTTCGACTTGGTAATTTATCTTCAAATTCAAACAGGACCTCTGCAGTCTATAACATTTTTGGAGAATGATATGAATACCTGACGGTACCTCCCACCATGCAGAGCGATGTCTGTCTTCTGTCTTAAATGAACGTACTCTACTAGCCTAAAGCAGTTAAATTAGCATACTGTATACTGTACTAGCCATAAAGCAGATAAATTAGCGTACTTTACTAGCCTAAAGCAGTTAAATTAGCGTACTGTATACTGTACTAGCCATAAAGCAGATAAATTAGCGTACTTTACTAGCCTAAAGCAGTTAAATTGGCGTACTGTGTACTCTACTAGCTTAAAGCAACTAAATTAGCGTACTCTACTAGCCTAAAGCAGTTAAATTAGTGTACTGTATACTGTACTAGCCTAAAGCAACTAAATTAGCGTACTCTACTAGCCTAAAGCAGTTAAATTAGCATACTGTATACTGTACTAGCTTAAGGCAACCAAATTAGTGTACTCCACTAGCCTAAAGCAGTTAAATTAGTGTACTCCACTATCCTAAAGCAGTTAAATTAGTGTACTCTACTAGCCTAAAGCAGTTAAATTAGCATACTCTACTAGCCTAAAGCAGTTAAATTAGTATACTCTACTAGCCTTAAGCAACTAAATTAGTGTACTCTACTAGCCTTAAGCAGTTAAATTAGTGTACTCTACTAGCATAAAGCAGTTAAATTAGTGCACTGTATTAGCCTAAAGCAGTTAATTCAGTGTACTCTACCAGCCTTAAGTGGTTGAATGAGCGTACTCTACTAGCCTTAAGCAGTTAAATTAGTGTACTCTACTAGCCTAAAATGGTTAAATTAGCATACTGTACTAGCCTAAAGCAGTTAATTAAGTGTACTCTACTAGCCTTAAGCGGTTGAATGAGCGTACTCTACTAGCCTAATGAACTTTAATGAGCACGTCCTGCGATTTTCAGCTACAGCATCATAAGGTTTATGCATTTGAATTGTCTTAATTTAAAAAAAAAAAAAATCTGGATTGCGTTCACCTTAAAGGCTCATCTAAAAGAACTGACTTGTTTGTAAACAACACATCACTGCCTCAGGCTGGAGCCAGTGACTGCAGCATTCATAATGTTTCATTATTTTGCTGTCTTGTTGCCCACACACATCATTCAATTAAGCTGCTGGAACTGATTCATTTGTCTATCACTCTCATACAGACACACTGTCTCACTCATTCTCTCTCTCTTTCTCACACACTCCTGCTGCATTTGAAACACACACACACACACACACACACGCGCACACACACACATACACATACAGACAGAGGCACGTGTGTGTTGGTTGGTGTGTGTGAATGTGGTATGTGTGTGTGTGTGTGTGTGTGTGTGTAAGGGAATACAGGTCTCAGGAAGTGCACTCAAACACACACAGCCATGAATAAGAGATTAACACACATCTCCACTTACACACACACACACACACACACACACACACACACACACACACACACCCTTCAGTAACCTGCCATAAACCACCTCTCCATACCTCTCCTTTCTCTGTTCTCTCTACCTTTCCCTCTCTCTTTATCCTCTTACTGCCTTTCCTTGTTCTCTCTCTCTCTCTCCCTCTACCTCTCCATGTTCTCTCTGTCTCTCTCTCTCTCTACATCTCTCTGTATTTTTTGTTTTGTCTCATGCTCTGTTCTCTCTCTGCCTTTCCCCTTTCTCTTCACCTCTCCTTGTTCTCTCTCTACATCATTCTCTTTGATCTCTTTCTTTCTGCTTTCTCTCTCTCCTTGTTCTTTCTCTACCGCTCCATCTTTCTCCTCTCTCACTATCTCTCCTTGCTCTATTTCTCTCACTCTACATCTCTTTCTCTTTCTGTTCCCTTTGTCTCCCTTTCTGTCCCCATCACTCTCTCTCTTCTCTCTCTCTCTCTTTCTGTCTCTGATGGCAGGACCTCAGATGAATGAGTGATGAATGAAAGAATGACAGAATAAGTAAATGAATGGAGTGTGCGCGGGGTCGGCTGGTCATGTGATGTCCAGGTCTGATGAGGTGGTAAATGTTCTGGCTGGTCAGAGTGGAGGCCTGTTTGTATCTGATATCTTCTAGATGAAAGCCTGAGCAGATATATACTCCTGAGGGAAAATGGATGTGTGCCTGAACAGCCTGAAGGAGCTTTGTTATTAAACCCTTAAACCAGGGGTCTGCAATATGCAGCTCCGGAGCTGCATGCGGCTCTTTTACTGCCCTGTTGCAGCTCCACAGTAGAATTAGATTTGTAGTTAAGAATAAAATAATCCTCCTTTGCAGTAAAATAAAGCTCCGCTGATCGTTCAACACAGTTTTAACAATAAATGGTCTTAAACGCTGTCGTTAATGTAGAACTGCTAATTAATCCTTTAATCCTAAAGATCAGCACGCAGACTGCTGATCACCGTAGTTTTGTTCCGCTCCCACCCGCACTGTTCCATCGAGGCGAACTGACATCCAATATCTGACAAAGTCTATTCTCAAAGACATTATTCTCTGCTGAAATAACACGGCAGTCATGGTCATCAGGCTCACTGAGTAACTTCACCAAATGCCATTCATTACCAGTAAACACAAAACAGGAATTAAACCATGGGACGGTTATTTTTGGTGTTTTGCTGGGCAGCTGTGGCCATCAGACTGAAGGGTCCGCCCTTTCTGTAAGCTATGAGAATCTGCGTGTTATTCACATGATCAGCTGTTTCACAACTCTAGAATGACTTTGTTCATTTCAATTGTTTTACGGTTATCATTTTAAATTGTTTATAAATGACTTAGTGATTGTTCCACTTTATTTAGGCTATTCATTAATTTGCTGGATTTCTTTATGTGTGCTTTATGCCACTCCCGCCTGGAGTGGGCTGGTTTCCCACCCGCTCCCGCACATAACAATGAAAATTCGCCCCACGCCGCAAGATATTGTCCCTCGGAAATCTGCAAGAGTGCAGACCTCTATCAGAAACCACATAATCTATCTGCAAGTCTATCTGCATAACCATCATTCGGTCTACAGTAAATCCTGCTGATGATGCTGTTTTATTTTCTACAGTGCTGTGCAAATGTCACAGACCACCCTTTACTTTATTTAACTTTCATTCAAAACGTCTATTAAGTACAGATTATTCATTTTTCAGAGACATTAAAAAACATGAAACTACACAAACGTCTCCAACACTAAGTATAATAATAAATCTATGAGTATTTAGATGTGGAGTAAGGTTTTATGGACTGAGCCTAAATTGTTAAAAACTTGTAAGACTGAACTTTGGATGTGTGGCTGCAGATTCCTCTGAAAGACTGAAAAGAATGGAAGCTGTAATAAAGATGCTGAAAAACGAATAACTTGTACTTTAAGGCCCTTTTGACTGGAAATGAAATAAACATAAGTCTGGTCTCTGAGTTTTGCACAGTACTGTACATCCATAGGACAGAATGTAGAACTAGCATCTACCCTTTAGGTCAGTTTAGTATATGACCTACAGGCCTAACGTCACATTTGTGTAGCAGTAAACAAAGTTGTTGGTGCACAGTGAAGGGACGCTTCAAATCCCAGCTGAGGGACAAGGAAAACACCCGGCAGAGACAAACAGGACAGGATAGAGAGATGGGTTTACCCACATATAAGCTCTAAAGAAAGAGAGAGAGAGTCACTTGACCTGTAAATCTATTAGGGATCAGACGTTTATCAGTTTTAATGATATTCTGTGGAATAAAAGTGGATGATAATCATACCCTGATTATCTGTCATATTTCATGTTTCCACCATAATTATCTGAACAGTGAACAGTAGCAGTGCTGGTGATAATTTCACATTTAAATGGTAGTTGATTTTTAGGTGCTATAAAGAAAATAAGAGCTTCAAGAGAAACTATCAATGCTACACACATGGTAAAATGATTTAAGTGTGCATTAGTGCTTTTTTAGCAATGCCCTACTAATAAGTGAATTCAACTTCTTTAACGTCACCCACCGCTGATAAAGGCTTTCAATTACAACAGCTGTATAATCTCCATAGAAATGAACTGACCAACTGCTCTGGAGCAGCTGCACTGTAGCCTAAGGCCACCATGTCCAATGCCAAGTGTGGGCTAGAGGGGTATAAAGCCCTCCAGCATTGGGCTGTGGAGCAGTGGAACTGGGTTCTCTGGAGTGATGGAGCTCCATCCAATACCTTTGGGATGAGCTGGAGTGATCCAAAACCGACCATCCAACATCAGTACCTGACCTCACTAATGCGCAATCAAATCCTCACAGCAATGTTACAACATCTAGTGTAAAGCCTTTCCAGAAGAGTAGAGAGTGTTACTGCAGCAAAAAGGACAAACTCACTATTAATACCCTTCATTTCAGAAGAACGGTGGTGGAGCAGGTGTCTACAAACTTCCCTGAAATTCCTCATCCTTTCTAATATAGTGAATAAACTAGATTCTGGAGATTGTTATAGAGAGAAATTCATACTAAATTCAAAAGCAATCACTACAGCAGAAAAGCATGAAATGCAAAGCACACATTACTGTTCAATAATGACATGCAGAATATGTGCCAAAATGAAAAACAAACCCTCTCTTACACTGTTTCCACATCGCTTGACCTCTTTACTGAAAAACAATTTTCATTTTATGAACGAAATCCTGAATTCATGTCAGAATTGAATACAATCCGTCTTGAAATGTAATAAAGGCGTGGCTATATTGCTTTTCACTGTGCAGTACTTAAAACAGATTCAGTGTAATGGGTCTTATACTTTTCATTCTGGCATGTTTTCTGCATGTTACTGTTTAAATGTGATCTCGTGTGCACTGAATTTCACTGCTTTGGTTGTATTTCAATGAGGCAAATACATTTAAAATGCAAAAAAGGTCAGTAACACTTTATCTGGAGTGGTGCTTTGTAGACGATTAATAAACTCTTAACAGATTATCAGTAAGACATCAATAACATATCAGTGAAGTATCAGTAGTGAAGCATCTGAATACACTGAGGTAAATATCTTGTAGATGTTCTGTTGATACTTTACTTACATTACAGTCTGTTTTGTTAATATATTACTTCCATTCGGCAAATCTGACCTTACCCAACCTTAACCTCAACCCAAAACCTAACACTAACCCTCATATGTTTTTGACGTTACTGAAAGTCTGTTGAGTGTTTCACTCAAAATAAAGTGTCACCAAAAGGTCAAAAATAGAGTAATAGAAGTTTTGCTTTTCATTCTGGCACATATTCTGCAAGTCACCTGTGGAAAAATAATGTCAAGTGTGCGTTTCACTGTTTTTTTACTGTTACGACTGCCTCATAAATTCTGGACAGTGGAAACAATATAGCCATGCCTTCTTTACATTTCAAAGCGAATACCCAATTCTGACACCAATTTAGCATTTCATTTATAAAATGCAAATACTCATGCTCTGTTTTCAGTAAAGAGGTCATGAAAACAATGTAATAGAGGTTCTGCATATTTTATAGAACAGTAACGTCATGTGTGCATTGCATTTCACATTTTTCCACTGTAGTGATTGATTTTCAATTTGGCACGAGTTCCTTACCATGCTGTCTCCCACCCAAGAGAGCCCCAATATATAGACACTTTCTGTACACCTGTGGTTCTCCAACTGGTCCTCGGAGACCCAGATGGTCCATATTTTCTCTGAGGACTGGTTTGAGAACCACTGCTATACACATCACAAAAGAGAAACTGAGATTTACCTGTAAGTTATTCATAATTAGAGAAAAGATAAGCAGCGATACGTATTCAGAAAACATGAACACAGCTTTTGTGACAAATAAGCCTTTACTGTAAGTTGTTATGTTGATGATTAGCAGTCACAAACCATGACTATTAGTGGTAAGACTTCAGTTCTGGCCATAAATGTCCACAAAAACACCTCTACGATAATGCTACTTTCTGCTCCTATGGACTTCAGTAGTATGTTAGCACTAAGCTAAAAAACAATTCACATGAACATTTTTTGGCCTTTCTATGTTAAACATGGGGCATTTGAAGCTTGTAACAGACATTGACACATATTTTAGCGGTTTTACAGTAAGGAGTCCTGGCAAAGAGCTGTTTCCTTTTCTAACAACTGAATACTGCTTAGACTGCAGCTCGTATTCACAGTCAGTGACGTATCTAGCACTTCCAGAAGGACTATAGTGATGTTTTTAGCTTGAAATGCTCCCATTGTTAATGCAAATGCATGATTGGTTGACTCCTGTCACTTCCTATTTATGTTGGTAGTTAATCTAATGTGAAAGGCCTTCAGTCCAGCTCCTGAAGTAGTAACCAATGGGAGAGCTCATTCAACTGTGGGTTCCCCACTGATCACTTGGTCCGAAAACATAATTCACCTTCACTTCTTAGTGGTGAGGAAATGTAAGTGTATAATCTATACCTCCAAACGCATCGATCTTAATTACAATGTACACAAACAGTTGCACTGCATCAGCAAATACATGATAAAGAGGTAACTGCTCCACCACAATTACAGGTTAAAGGAAACACCTGTGTGGGTGCGTCCCTCTTCTGCCTGAGTCATGGTTATGTAACAGCACAGGTGTAGGAGTGTGTGCGTGTGTGTGCATGCTGTGACATGTAGCGAGCTGCGCTTACACACCTGGGAACCTTTACAGGAGAATCACAACATAACACCTTTCAGACGACTGGGCCACAGGCTGAGCTGAGTTAGCGTATTGGGCTATTTGGACTTCCAGCACTGCTCTGTTTCTCTAAGCACCACGTTACTGATTTATATCTGTTACTGCAAAGATTTAAGTCCAGAACGAGACCAAAGAAATCAAGGGTACGTGACATATGGCTTGCAATTTACTCCAAGAAAGGCTTAAGTTTATAAAGATATACAGACATCATCTGTTACCTTAACTAACATTATAGAAACTATTCATCTCAAAGATAATTGTCTAAACAAGCTCATCCACTCTGAACAGATTTGATCAATGGTCATTTTTTGACACGCACTACAATTCAAACGTTTGGAATCACTGTCATTTTCATACTATTTGTTATTTTATACGCAGCATTCTACCGCATTTGTTCAAACTGCAGTTCCACTGTAAAAGAACAATAAAGTATTAAGAGCTTAAATATTTACAAGGATTATATTATCTTCTAAACCCAAGGCATTAATGGAGATATTAATTAGCCAATTATGTACAAAATCATCATTTATAGTGTACTATCTATTGTGAGGTGTCTGCCCCAAATCCTAACCTCTATATTTACACGTGAAAATAATACTTACATTATTACTCAAAATTTTTTACATCTTTTAAAGTGAAGCTGAAAGATTTGGATTTAGCATGAGTTTAATTTTTAAATAAAAATGCTGTCCCATGTTTTCATGTCACTACTGAAGGCTGAGCCTTATTTTAGCCATGCCCCTGCATTTTAGAGCAGGAAGTGAGGCTGCATCCCTGTCCCTCATGAGCACATGGTAAGCAGTTAGATCCCATTTTTTTTTGGTAAACATCAAAGTCTAAAAATCAGTGTGGAACAATAAAACTGTCATATTTTCTGCGGTTCAGTACTTTTTAGTGTTTTAATGAAAAATATGATTTTATGTGTGAACAGCTGTTCAAAGCTGTGTTTGCTGGTCATGTACTGGCTGCGTTTTTGAGCTCAAAATGAGCTAAAATTGTCACTGCTGAAACAGTCACTACTGAAACATTTGGTAAAGTTTGGGTAGAGACATGATTGCTTTGGTAGTGATAAAAGGGAATGTTCAGTCACTCAAAGCAAAAGCACTTTAGTCTGAAGTCCAACTATAGCTTTGAACCATATTCAGTAGGATGATCCAAATACAAAAACTTCTACAATGTAAATGTGAATAGAACTGAAAGACTAACCATTTTTGTATTGAAATTGCAATTTAAGAGAGTGCAATTTTCAAATCGCAAGATCTGGAATTTTTTAAGAATTATAGCCTGAATTATTAAAAAATGCCGTTTTAGTTTCAAGGGGGGAAATTTGACCTAATAACACAGAGCTTGAGAACTGCCTGTAGATGAGTTAGACTAATAAGAGGCCACCAAACCTCCATGTGTTGTGACATCACAACCACAACTTACTGGCTGTCTGGCACATTGCATTCAGGGGTCAAGCCCCAAGCTAGAAAGGGTCAATATTCTGGTCTTCTTGGCAAAAAAGCAGGCCTGAACCTCAAATTATAGAAAATAATGACAGTTTAAATGGTACTCGCAATATTAGTCAGAAAAATCGCAATTAGATATTTTCCCCAAATCATTCAGCCCTACATTTGAATTTCATAAACTAAACATCAAAAAGGTATTTTTTATGCTTTTCGCCACTTCCTCGCTTTCTATGTATAAAGTTGCACAGGACTACAATATTAGAATTATTTTATACTTTTATCTGCAATACAATTGGTTTTATAAGTTACTGAAAACTTTCCAAACTTTTGAACAGTATTATATGTGAAGTGTAAAAGGTCAGCATTGATCAGTTTATATGGACTTGCAATTCTAAACATGCCATTTGTGCTTTAAACTGGAGTTAAGGGAGGTTTATCCAACAGCTGGGAATTCCTGACTGTTCATGTTGGTCTTGCGTGAACAGGTGCTGTTCTGAGAAACACAGTGTAATACCGTTCTACAACACACACACACACAGAATCCAGAGCACAGCTGTGGACATTCTTCCGAAATTCTTCCGAACCGCAAACGGAAAGATTCCAGTCAGAGAATGTTTGCTCATTATTTTGTTCTCACTATGCTGCACAAAGGCACATAATAATTAATAATTACTTAACTAATATTTCAAATAATTCAAAAAATTCAGTTTGATTTGTTCTTCAACAGCCATTCTCCCAAAACGACTACTTTGCACTTTCACTGACTCCCTTTTTGTCATTTTAAAACAATAAACACAACAAATTTTTAATAAATCTAAAGCTATTGTTTATGTTTTTACTTGCAAATAGCTGTTACATAGCTAATTCAGCTAATGCAAACAAACAATTACTCGAATAGTCAGGCAACGAGGCAGATTTTATTATTTATTCATCTGAGAACCAAACATCTACAGCTCATCATTCAACTGCCAGTCATTTATAAACAGTGACAAAGCACCTTCAAAAGAATCAAAACTCCCTTCATATGGGTTCTTATGATCACACCAGCTACAATTACTATATCATATTTAACATGTTACTGCAGTGGACAGTCAGTGGTTTAAATCAGGCATCTTTCCTTTTAATATGATATTATGCATATTCTTCATTTCAGTGTGACCCTGCAGAACTGTCCTAGACCACGGTGGGATTCCACTACATCCACCAAGTGTCGAAAGGCTGGTTTAACCACAGAGAAAATGAATAAATCAAACAAATCTGGGACGCGCAGTCTGCTGGGAAGCCGCAACAATTTTAGACTAAGAATAGAGTTGTTATTAATTAAGAAAATTAATATGTTAAACGAGGCAGCTTTTTTAAATTAAACTGGCAAAGCTTAAGAACTTCTGGCAGCAGCCAATCAGAAAAGGCGCAGAGGTCCAGAGAGCAGGACTAGAGAGAAATGTAATGTAACTACAGTCGAATTAATCAGTCTTTTGCTCTTTAACTGTTATATATGGAAGCCTGCATCCACCACCAAAGACAAATATACAGACATTTAAGAAGTCATAATAAGAAAGTTATCCATAATTATTTCATGATTATGACTTACTGTCAGAATAATAACTAATATGAGTTTCTCACAATTATGACTTTACATCTCATAATAATTACTTTCTCATAATAATGAGAAAATGTTCTAATACTTATGAGAAAGTTAGTCATTATTATGACATATTAAGTCTTTATAATGAGAAACATTTTTTTGAAATACTTTGTCATATTTATGAGAAGGTAAGTCATAATTATGAAACAGTAAGTCACCATAATAAGATACTAAGTAATAATTATGCAAAAGTAAGTCAATTATGAGATGGCAAGCCATTATTATAAGTCAGAATTATGAGATATTAAGTCATAATTATGAGATGCTAAGTCACAAGACACTAAGTCTTAAGTTGCTAAGTCATAATAATGAGGTTGAATCTCATTATTCTAAGATACTAAGGCATAATCATGAGACAGTAAGTCATCTTTATGTGATGCTAAGCTAATTTTGAGATACTCAGTCATATTTATGAGATGCTAAGTCAAAGACAGAATCTCATTATTATGAGATAAGTCATAATTATGGAAAAGTTTCTCATTATTATGACTAAATGGCTATATTTTTTTTCCAGTGGCAGAAACTGACTTCCATAGTTATACACAAGTGAAAAGCAAAACTAGCATAAATGTTGCTAATAATGCTAAGTCTGACTATGACTCAGACTGACTGACTGCAGTTTACAATCAAAATATACCAAAATCCAGAAGTCATTTTGGTATTTATAAAAGCTAAAGTCTTTTCACGCTCATCAGATGTTCCCACTAAAAAAACTAATCACTTTATTCAAGTGCTTCATCAGAAACATTAGCTAGATAGCTAGCCTGATCTATTTTGGTTGCTAGCTAATAAGTTAGCTAGCCTGGTCTATTTTGGTTGCTAGTTAGCTAGACTAACATTTTGGTTGCCAGCTCGCTATTTAGCTTGATCCATTTTGTAAAAATGTGCATGATACAAACAGATGTTAGCAAATGTCTATAACCTAACCAATGACTAAAAATAAGCTACATTTAGAAAAATTAATATTTATCTACCATTGAACGCTGAAACAATCTTTTCCTCCACCATCATGAAAGGCTGAAGGTCAGGACTGTCAATAACTTGGCAATCAGAACAGTTTCTGAAAATTCTAACTTATTGCTTATGGATTGCAGGGATGTTTGAGTGCAACTTTTATTTATTTATTTATTTTTTTATATTTAATATAATTCCAATAGCACATGAAGGAAGCTTAAGATAAAGGTTTCAGTTGGAGCAAACCTGTGTGGCATATACTAACAAATATGGAAAGCACATAGGCGTGTTATCATAGACATCAGCTCATGAACGCATGAATAAAGTTCAGACAATGCAATAAAAACACATTAACGCAGACAGACTGTCCACACCCAGCTTTTTAGGCACAGAAGTAAGTACACAGAAACGCAAGTATTCTGGAAAACTATATAGACTTAACCTGAACACAAGGCACACGCACACCCATACAAACACACGCACATTATCTCCGGGATCAGTTTACTTTTCTGCAAGGCCCATTCAAAGTGTAGTCATTTACAGATTTGATAGGTCAGACAGTGACCTTTAGCTGTTTTTGGGTCAGGCAGTGTCTTTGTTTGACCACAGTAGCAGCAGGGGCTAATGACGGGAACACTGAGTTACAGCACAAAGCCAGAGTCTTATCATAATGTCACAGGTGAAGTCATTTAATGAAAATGTGAGTGTAAGAGAGAGAGGAAGAGAGAGAATGCTGCCAAAACTCTTGACCCCTGTATATACGTAAAAAGTTCTTTAAAACAAAGGAGCTCTTAGTTTTCATCGACTTGCAAGCAACAAAATGAAAATCTTTGCAAATTTTTCTGCCAAAAGTTCCATTCTATGATGTTGAGGTCTGGGCTCTGGGGTGGCAAGTTTATTGAAAATGAAAACTTGTGCTAGCCTTCACCCTCTCAGCTTTGTGGTATCATGTGATGCTACCTTAACCTCAGGTGCTTCCCCCCCACACTAAAATGGAGCGATTATCTTCCTCACAAAGCTGGCCAAAACCAATGGGGCTCTGTTCAATTCAGTTACTTTCTGAATGGCTATCCGCTCTTCTGTGCTGCATTTTTTATCGCTCAGGCAGGAAACAAAGTTTTGCATTTCCATCTAATTTTTACTGGATGCACTGGACATTGTGACAGAAATGAGCTTTTCAGAGCAAAATATACTATAAAAATATACTATAAAATATACTATGGCCAAAAGTATGTGGACACCCCTTCTAATTATTGATTTCAGGCCACATCCACTGCTAACAAGTGTTAAAATGATTAATTACTGATTTCAAGCCACACCCTTTGCTAACAAGTGTTAAAAATGAATCTCCATAGACAAACACAGGCACTGGAAGTGAAGAGCTCGATGACTTTAAACAGGGCACAAAAGATGCCACCTTTGCCACAAGTCAGTTTGTGAAACTGCTGCCCTGCACAGTCTCCCCAAGCCAACTGTAAGTGCTATTTTTGCAAAATGGATGCATCTAGGAGCAACAACACCAAAGCCACAAAGTGGCAGGCCACATAAACTCACAGAGCGGGATGAGAATTCACTTCACTATCTGACAGTCTGGTGGTGGGCAAATCTGGGTTTGGTGGATGCCAGCAGAAGGCAACCTACAGGAGTGCATAGTGCCAAAAGTAAAGTTTGGTGGATGAGGGATAATGGGCTGGGGCTGGTTTTTAGGGTTTTGGGCCCCTTAGTTCCAGTGAAGGGTGATGTTTATGCTATACATACAAAGATATTTTAGACTATTATATGCTTCTATCTTTGTAGAAACAGTTTGTCTGCTTTGGTCTATATATTTGCAGCACTTCACATAAACAATCTATCCACTAAAGTTGAACTAAAAAAGTGTTGATATTTGAAAGATAATGCATTTTCCATTCTCTACATCACCAAACACTTTAACATTTTTTGGATGAAAACTGATTAATAACAGGAGTTCTGTAAGGAGTAGCTACATTTACATCATCATGATAAAACATCTGTCTACACTGGAAACCAAATCAGATTATTTACATGTCTGAATAGAACCACATCTGTTTGCCTTTCAGCATGGGATAGAGACCTGCTGTGTAAATGGAATCTATTTCAACCTCTGCACACATCGCTTCATCAAACCAAACAGCAGCTCACTCTGCAGCCTGGCCTGTCTCTGGGCCGATGGCTCTGAATCGTGCTGCTATTGGAGAATCGATAATAGCGGTCACATGCTATCGACAGGAGTGGAGTAAAAGGCCTCCGGAGAATGTTCCATAGCCGACATCGCTTTATAGAGCGCAGGAAAAAACTCATGCCATCGCACCAATCTGTCATGTGCGTTTTTCTGAGATTCTCCCAGAATTAGGTCAAGCCCTGCAGAGAGCCAGTCCGAGCACTGCTGTCAAATATTCTACTCAGCTCCAGGGAGAGGTGCTCTATCATACAACAGCAAAAACACAATCAGAGACAGGCTTTTATGGCACATGACTCAGTTTATATCACAATACCTACATTTACAGTCAGTTATTCACTCAACCTAATGAGAAACTGTAGAACAGACTCAGTTTATATCACAATATCTACATTTAGAGTCAGTTATTCATTCAACCTAATGAGAAACTGTAGAATAGACTCAGTTTATATCACAATGCCTACATTTAGAGTCAGTTATTATTCAACCTAATGAGAAACCGTAGAACAGACTCAGTTTATATCACAATGCCTACATTTAGAGCCAGTTATTCATTCAACCTAATAAGAAACTGTAGAACAGACTCAGTTTATATCACAATGCCTACATTTAGAGCCAGTTATTCATTCAGCCTAATGAGAAACTGTAGAACAGACTCAGTTTATATCACAATACCTACATTTAGAGTCAGTTATTCATTCAACCTAATGAGAAACTGTACATCAGACTCAGTTTATATCACAATGCCTACATTTAGAGCCAGTTATTCATTGAACCTAATAAGAAACTGTAGAACAGACTCAGTTTATATCACAATGCCTACATTTAGAGCCAGTTATTCATTCAACCTAATGAGAAACTGTGGCAACCAACTCAGTATTTGATAAACTACTACATCATTATAGCTATTCATTTTATTAATTGTTAAATAGCTTAGGCCTTACAGTCTAATCTCCACTTGCACAAGTCCTACTGACTCTATCTGTAAGAAAGGTATTGTGGCTATAAAGAACAATCTAAGCAGGTCCCAGCTGTCTACAAGAGTTGGTGATGTACATGACTTGCTTTTGGCTTCAAAGAACTGGTTATCTACACAGGTTCCTATTGTCTATATTAGATCTACATGGGTTCATAAAGGACTGGTTATCTACACAGGTTCTCTCTGGCTATAAGGGAATGGCTATCTACACAGGTTTCGGTTGTTTTAACACACCTCCTCTCCCTTTATATTACTAAAAACAGTTTATTCCAAATTTTGAAGAGTAACATTATAGTTAATATTGACACTTGCTGTTCTGGAATCTTTCAAAACAACTGACTGGCCAAATGAACGAGTTCTGAATGTCAGAGAATATTCTAGAGACTCCCCAACAGTCAGCGTCTCAACCCTCAGACTCAAGGGTGTTACGTAATTCTCTTCACCTCAATTAGCTCTCTCACCTTACACGTCCACAGAATCACCCACACAGCTGAGCCTCAGAGAGAGTTTTAATCTGCAGTGTAAACTGTGTGACAGGTGTAATGAGCAGAGCAGCTTGTCACCGGCTCAGAATGAAAAGACTGAAGAGCATTTGAAATTTGTAGTGGGTGTAGTGTGAACTGTATTTCATGTGCTGCAAATGTGTAACTTGTGTTGTGGCTGACGCAGCATGAAAAACCTTCCAAGAGGAAAACCTAAAGCTGCTATGGTGCGAAAGGTGTTTCCAGGATTTTCTGCCAATGTTCTGTAAAGGCAGTGCAGTCTAAGAACTGTTGGAGACCAAAGGAATTTGTATTATGTGTTGAATAGAATGGTGTAGAATTGCAAAAACCTAAAAGGAGAGGTCACAAGAGTAGACATTTCAGCCATAGGCCTCATCAGGTCATTAACTGCACCTACTAGTGTCTTCCTTTTATCCTATTGTACCAATACAAATTATATTTACCCCCTTTGGCAGACATCACAGCTTTGCAAAAGCTTTTTGCAGCTAGCACAGTAGTCTTTCTATTCTTGTTTCAGGAAATTTCACCACCTCTTCCTTACAGAAAGCTTCTGGTTCTGTGATATTCTTGGGCTGCCTTGCATCCCCAGCATGGGGTACTTCATGGTGGATTTTGAAGTATGTTTTGGGTCATTGTCCTGTTGTAGAAACCAGCCTCTTTTCAGCTTCAGCTAGCTTCCAAAGTTTGCTGATGTTTAGTAACATTCATCCATGTTTTCGAGCTGCCACACTACCACAAAACATAAAAGATTCATTCCATGCTTAACAGTTTTCAAAATGTTCCTTTTTTCCTCCATACCTTTGGTGATGGTGGCAAAAGAGTCTCCACAGCACGTGTTTCCAAAATGCCTCTGGCATATCTAGATGTTGTTTTGCATACTTCAGATGTTGCCCTGAAAAGGTCACAGGTAAGGTTTCTGTCTGATGACTCTTCAATGTAGATGTTAATGTAACCAACACTGCACAGTAGAACAGTGCACCACCACGTCTGTCAGCTTTACCTTTCTGCAGGACCTTTGCTGTCATATGGGGGTTTTGCTTTGCCTTTCTGGTCAGCATACAAACAGCTTTGTTCGAAAGTTTCCTTGGTCTTCCAGATCTTGCCATTTCTTCATGACATTTTGGAAATGTTAAGGATGTAGGACTTCATATGTGCAGTTTGAGAAGTGTTAAGAGATATAAAACTTCATATCTGCAGCATAAAAAATGTTAGGGTTATAGAACCTCATATGTGCAGTATGAGAAGTGTAGGGGGTGTAAAACTTCATATCGTCTACATGAGAAGTATTAAGGGTATTGAACTTCACAGATGCTGTATGAGACGTGTTAAGGGTGTAGAACTTCACAGATGTAGTATCAGAAGTTTTACGGGGTATAGAACTTCATAGCAGGTGCGGAAGGCGTTGTAGATGCTGAGGCTGCAGTGTGCTGGAGATATGGAAGGACGAGTAAGCCGATACTCAAGGAAGCCGCTGCAGGCCAGGGGACAGAAAGGCTTTGTCTAATGTCATCTCTATCTGTCACATGACTCCTACTACTGGGCTTGAGTTACAGATAACTATTCCTTTCCTCTCTCACTGCAGTCATTCATTCACCTCTATTAGTAATCATGCGTATGCTGGCCCAACAACAGAGCAGGAAAGAAAGAAAGCAGGAGAGAGAGATAGAGATGAAGGTCCATCAACACCTGAGCCCAACTATGGTAAAGGGTCTGCTTACCTTTCTGACAAGTATCATGTGAGCACCTGAGGAACACCTGATCCAAGTACACACACTCCATCCTATCATAGACACTCTACCTAGTGCTGCAACAAGACTGTACTCTGCTCCATTCCAACACAGTAACGCTGTACTCCACTCTATTCCACCCCAATCACGATCCACTCCACTCCATTCCACCCCAGTCACACTTTACCCCTCTCCAATCCACCCCAGTTACACTCTACCCATCTCAATTCCACCCCACTCACACTCTACCCCTCTCCATTTCACTCCAGTCACACTCTACCCCTCTCCATTCCACCCCAGTCCCTCTCTACCCCTCTCCATTCTGCCCCAATCACACTCTATCCTTCTCCAATCCATCCCAGTCACACTCTATTCCTCTACATTCCACCCCAATCATACTCTACCCTTCTCCAATCCACCACAGTCACACTCTATCCTTCTACATTCCACCCCAATAACGCTGTACTTCACTCTATACCGCCCCAATCACGATCCACTCCATTCCACCCAGGCACACTCTACTCCACTCTATTCCACCTAAAAACACTACTCCATTCCAATCCACCCCAGTCACACCCTACCCGTCTCCATTCCACCCTAGTCACACTCTACCCCTCTCCATTCCAACCCAGTCCCTCTCTACCCCTCTCCATTCCACCCCAACCACTCTCTACATCTCTCCAATCCACCCCAGTCTCTCTCTACCCCTCTCCAATTCACCCCAGTCATACTCTACCCCTCTCCATTCCACCCCAGCCATACTTCACCCCTCTCCATTCCGCCCCAATCACTCTCTACCCATCTCCAATCCACCCCAGTCACACTGTACCCCTCCCTCTATTCCACCCTAATCACTTTTTACCTCTTTCCAATCCACCCCAGTCCCTCTCTGCACCTTCTCCATTCCACCACAATCCCTCTCTACCCCTCTCCATTCCACCCCAGCCATATTTACCCCTCTACAATCCACCCCAGTCCCTCTCTACCCCTCTCCAATCCACCCCAGTCCATCTCTGGTTATGGGAGGGGTTATTCTAATGCCTAGCTTAGTCAGTAAACTAATGACAATATAAAATATTTTGTGCTTGGGATATTTGAATAATCCTTTTTTAAAAATGCAGATATCTGAGTAGTAAAAATGGTTAAATAGCCCATCTCTACTCTCAGCGGTGTGAGCTGAAGTGACAATGCTGATGGAAGCTCTATAACCCTGTCATTTAAAAAGAGCTGCACCCAAAAACAGATAATGATACGCGTACAGAGACATAAACACAGACTCTGACTATATGAGAGAAAATATGCAGTATCATCACACAAGCCGCCAACTAATCGCTCCAGATATATCTAGAATATTTTTAAATAGAATGTTTTAATTGACTTCTAAATTCGAGTAATCCGGTTTAACCAGGAAATCATGCGGGGCCTAGATTTTATTACACTTCATTACAGAGAGTGTAAACACACACTCAATATACTTGGTGTGTTCATGTCTCACATCCTTCCAGTGACCTTCAGAGTGCAGTGTGTCAGTGTGTCAAAGTGTGCATATTTTCCACATCAGATCATCTTCCACTAAACACACAAACACAAACACACACACACACACACACACAGGATGACCAGTACACATCAGAGTGGAACACAAACACATTCAAATAACATTTAACACTATAACTCACACAAAAATGACATCGCTATATTCAGTTTAGGTCTATTCAGTCAGGTCAATATCTCACTAACCACAGCCTCATACAGTGCACT
Source organism: Colossoma macropomum (assembly GCF_904425465.1). NCBI lineage: Eukaryota > Metazoa > Chordata > Actinopteri > Characiformes > Serrasalmidae > Colossoma > Colossoma macropomum. The sequence goes on from NW_023494803.1 coordinate 11,323,284, forward strand.
AGTACTGTAGTGGACATTTCACACTGAGAGACAGAGTTTTTATATTTTTATATCTTGTTATATAACAAGATTGTTGTATACTGCTATATATAGTGTTCTACAATATAGTGTTATACATATCTATTTTATCTTATGAGATCGCAAGAGAGAACAGAGAAAGAGTGAAAGAATGAGAGATGCAAAAAGAGATGGAGTGTAGAAAAAGAGCGAAAGGGAAAAAGGAGGATAGTGAGAGAGAGAGAAAGAAAAGAGAGAGGAGACTGAAAAAGAGAGCATAGAGTAAGATGGAAAAGGACAACTGCAAAGAGAGAGAGAAGGAAGAGAAATAGAGAGGGCATGGAAAAAGAGAGAAAAAGAAAGGGAAGGAGAGATGGACAGACAGAGAGACGAAACAAAGAAGGAGAAATGCAAAGCAAAGCAGAGAGAGAAAGGAAGGTCAAGAAAGAAAGAGAGAGAAAAAGAGAGAAAGCAAGAAAATAAAGAGGAAGAAGGAGATATGCAGAGCAAAGAAAGAGAGAGTGAAAGGAAGGATAGAGGGAGAAAGAGAAGTAGAGTGAGCAAGTGAGGGGGAAGAGAGAGAGAGAGAGAGAGAAAGCACTGAAGAAAAAAACGGTCAGACAGAAAAGGGAAAAATGAACAGACCGGAGAGAGAGAGAGAAATGTCTGTGTGAGTGTGTGTGTGTTGGTCACCCACGTGCATTAGCTCACTAATCCCCTCAATACACACAGACACACACACACACACACACACACACACACAGCCTAAACATAAACACCGCCGTCTCTGTCACTCACTCCTCTCTCACTCTGAGGTTCTCAGCTCTCATTTGAGCTCAGAGCGGATCTGCCACCACACCTTTACCCAACTACCGTCTAACTGAAGCATTCAGTCAATTACAGTCCACCTGAAGTCTAAACTGACCTTTTTACCTTGTTAGTTTGTGTCTCTGCTCACATTAAGCTCAATTTATCACATCATTTATGACAAACTTCCTGCAATCTTCCATCACAATGTACTGACTTTTGCCCCGCCTCTAAACATCTTCTGATTTTTGATCGTCAGTAGCCACGTTTACATGCGGCCTGATAATCCGTCAATAATCCAACTAATAGCTCAATCAGAATAGAATATATCCATGCATACCTAAATCGGAATAGACTAGTCTGACTGGGGCCATTCCGAATACAATTTCTATCCGAGAAATCTGAATGAGGTGAGTGATCCTGTAAATAATCCGTTAAACAAAAGAATAATAGCATCAATTACATTCCCAATTGGAAAAATTCAGGTATACCTCGTTCTTTGAAAACACTGTTATTCCGCACCTCACAGCGGTAGCTGCCGATGACGGCATGAAGCCATGCAAATGTTGCCATGGTGACCTCATTACTGGCGAAAATTGGCGATTATCATAGTAGAGCTTTAGCAATGTAGCTGATTTGTTTATTTAAAGTGGAGAAAGGCAGGAGGCGCTCTGTCCTCTTATTTTTGTTGCATAACACTGAGTCTAGAATTCTGTGAGGAGTCGTTTGGCGTCTGTGTACCTTTTGTTTATTGGTTTTCTGTTTTTAATCCTGCAATAGAATTGAATTTTGAATTTTCTCTTTTTTTATATTTTATCTTATTTCTGCAGTTATCTGATTATTCAAATGGTCGTGTAAACAGCACACTCCGATTTCTTAGAACGGAGTAAGGTCTAGAAATCCGATTAAGAAATCTGATAAAGAGGCTGGATTTTAGCCCAGTAATCAGATTTCTCTTACTCTTTTTTCTTTCGGACTTCTCAGTCTGCATATGCGTGAAAACAGACTGAGGTACCTGAAATAGTTTGAGTTTTACGTTACATTTACGTCACGTATTCTTCTGTGAGTTTATTGGCTGGTTGTAAAGCAAAAACCTGAATACTGCCTGACACATGTAGACCCGGAGTTTCCTCATTATCTGATTACTCAAGTGCATATACACGTGTTGATCAGATTAATGACAAAATCTTATTTTCTGCAGTTATCGGATTATTTTCTATCAGTTATTTGGCGTCTGTGTACCTTTCGTTTATTGGTTTTCTGTTTTTAATCCTGCAATAGAAAAATGGAGAATGACCCATGTTCCTATTTTGAATTTTCTCTTTTTTTATATTTTATCTTTTCAATGCATCAAAGCACAAATACAGGGAATATTAAATTCGGACACATTTTGATTTCAGTTCTATATACTCATATTGTCTTCCTTCATACCTAACAGGAAGTTAATAACAGATATATGGGTCAAGTAAACGTCACCGTTCTGCTTTGGTTTTGGCGCCAAACTGACCCTAGAACAGAGGCTGGATGTACGGTTTCTTCTCAAGCCGTAATCTGTGCAAAACTTCCTTATATTAGCCTCAAAACACCCTCTCAGGACACCCATGTGCCCTGTCCTTGATCGTGGTTCCGATTAAATCACAAAATGGGTCAAGTATACTCATCTTCAATCTACCAGCAGAATAATTTCCTCTGTGTGCTAAAAACATTTGGCTCGCGTTAAAATCTGCAGCCCAACCCATAATTAACGACAAGCAAGAACGAAAAATATAACTATTTTGGTGCATATTGTTCATATTCATCTTTCACATTTAGTTGTTTTCAGTTTAACTACGTTGTGCTTTCCTTATTTCAATAATATTTCTATAATTCAAAATAGGGAAATGGGTCATTCTCCGTTTTTCTACTGCAGGATTAGAAACGGAAAGCCAATTAACGAAAGGTACACAGGCTGCTCGGCATGTATGGCTACATAAAAAAAATTAACATCCAGTTTATTCCACTGCTGCAGTCGACGGGAAAAGTTGGGAAAATTTAACTATTGACAGAGCATTCTGCTCACCACTGCGGTCTGTGGACCATTACCACTTGCGTTGGCAGAACATTCTGTTGCGGCTCTACCGCACCAGTGTGAACGCAGCATAAAGCACTGCTGCTCGTCTCACTCTGACTGGACTCATGTGGTCCTCGTTGTCATGGATACATACATGGTATTATACATCGACAATAAGTGGTTTTTAATTTTTTAACAGATGCACACTATTTCGGATCAGATTACTTGTAGTGTGCATATAAACTTTTTCACCAGATTGTTGAGTAGAGTGTGAACACAAACAGTTCAGTCTTAATCAGCAATGAATTCAATCAGATTGGGGAAAATCTTTGCATGTAAACACAGACACTGTCAGTACTGAACAATTTGGAAAAAATATCAAACTGCTAATTTTTCTGACCAATAATGCGATTTAAATGTGATTGTGTTCTATAAATGAAGCTCCAGGCCCTTTTTTGCCAAGAAGCCCAAGTAAACATTTTGAGGTTTTTAATGCTGAATGCAGAACGCCAGGCTGCCAGTTAACCAGCTCTCTGTTATTAGGCTAAACTTTCCCACTTACTATTATTATTATTATTATTATTATAACTTATAACAACATTCAACAATGAGTGCAAACAATCCAATCATAATCATATTTCTGCAGTTATCTGATTATTCAAATGGTCGTGTAAACAGCACACTCCGATTTCTTAGAACGGAGTAAGGTCTAGAAATCCGATTAAGAAATCTGATAAAGAGGCTGGATTTTAGCCCAGTAATCAGATTTCTCTTACTCTTTTTTCTTTCGGACTTCTCAGTCTGCACATGCGTGAAAACAGAGGTACCTGAAATAGTTTGAGTTTTACGTTACATTTACGTCACGTCTTCCTCTGTGAGTTTATTGGCTGGTTGTAAAGCAAAAACCTGAATACTGCCTGACACATGTAGACCCGGAGTTTCCTCATTATCTGATTACTCAAGTGCATATACACATGTTGATCAGATTAATGACAAAATCTTATTTTCTGCAGTTATCGGATTATGACGTGCATGTAAATGCACTAAATGTACGATTTTGTTAAAACTGCAGCACTCTTTGAAACTGTGTCTGTCCACCTGAAAACAATCATTCAGCCCTGATCCCACGACTGCGTCTGAGATACGAGATTTTCTCCCGACAGCAGTGATACAGAACCAGGATTATTTCGACTACAGGCCTGACTGTATATGTAAAACTATATAATTTACACTGGAGTCCAGCAGCAGCACCATCACTATCTCTCTGTTTCTCTCTCCTTTACTCTTCTGTCTCTCTCCTTTATTCTTCTCTCCTCCCTCTTTCTTACATCTTTCCTCCTTTCTTTCGTTCTTTTGCTCTTTCTCCTCTCTCATTCCTTCATCTTTCTCTCCTCCTCAGTTAAATTCTTTTGCTCTATCTCCTCTCTCCTTTCTTCATCTTTCTCTCCTCCTGTTTCTTTCTCTCCCCCACTTTCGTTCTTTTGCTGTTTCTGTTTCTCTCTCCCTTCCTTTCTTTTCCCATCTTTCTGTTTCATTCTCATTCTATTTTTCTCTCTCTCCTTTTCTTTCTCCCCCCCTTTCATTCTTTTGCTCTCTATCTCTCTCATCTCCTCTCTTGCCTCCATCTTTCTCTCCTCCTTTCTTTCTCTTCCTTAATCTCTCTCCCTTTCTTTCCCCATCTTTCTCTATTTCAGTTTCTCTCCTCTCTTTTATTCTCTTTCTCTCTATCTCAATTCTCCTTCATGTTCTAATGCTTTCTCACTCTCCCTCTCTCACTTTTCTCTCTCTCTCTCTCCACCCCCAAACCGTTGAGTCCAGCTGAATAAACTGAATAAATATAAATATAAAGTGGAGCAGATGAGGGCTGTGATGAGAGAAGCTCGGCTACAGTCCACTCAGTCCACTCAGTCTGTTGTCCCTTTCTTTCTTTCTGTCTATCCTTCTCCGTCCATCTGACTGTCTTAGCCCCTGAACGACCACTAAAATATGAGCCAAAACAAAAATAATGACCACTGACCACAGCAACGGCACAAACAAAAAGGTTTAACAGGACACAGGAGAGATGCTGTAGGTGATCAGGGATCACAGTTAAGTATGTCAGGGGATGCAAGGGTTGATGGGAATTGTAGTCCATAAAGACCATAAACCAGTCAGTCATGTGGAAATACACTTAAACGATAAATTCCACCCGGTTCTCCTCCTCGTACCCCAAAAATGTAGTCCATCAGCCAAGAGATGTTTTGCTTCTTTAGTTTTAGCACTGGGACTACGCGGATAATGTAGCTAAGAAGTGTTGCAACCTTACACCGTCCATTTTATCAGCTCCACTGACCATATAGTTTCACTTTGTAGTTCTACAGTTACAGACTGTAGTCCATTTGTTTCTCTGCATACTTTGTCACCCTGTTCTTTAATAGACAGGACCCCCACAGAGCAGGATCATTCTCAGCACTGCAGTAACACTGACGTGGTGGTGGGGTGGTGGTGTGTTAGTGTGTTCAGACACAGCAGTGCTGCTGGAGTTTTAAACACTGTGTCCACTCACTGTCCACTCTATTAGACACTCCTACCTTGTCAGTCCACCTTGTAGATGTAAAGTCAGAGATGATAGCTCATCTGCTGCTGCACAGTTTGTGTTGGTCATCCTCTAGTCCTTCATCAGTGGTCACAGGACGCTGCTGGCTGGATGTTTTTGGTTCTCAGTCCAGCAGTGACACTGAGGTGTTTAAAAACTCCAGCAGCTCTGCTGTGTCTGATCCACTCGTACCAGCGCAACACACTAACACACCACCACCACGTCAGTGTTACTGCAGTGCTGAGAATGATCCACCACCCAAATAGTACCTGCTCTGTGGGGGTCCCGACAGTGTGTCATACAGCGTCAGAAACCACCCCATTAGAGATTACTGAACAACTCCACATGCTTTGAAGCATTTAGACATACAGTTAGCACCATGCTAACTGGTGGGGTATAAGCTACATTAGCACTGTAGCTCCAGCGCTAAAGCTAAGGGTGCAAACTTCAGACCCCAAACATGACTCGACACAGATCGACTACATTTAGGGTAAAAGTATGGAAGTCCAGAGAGGCCTTGAGCTGTTGCTATAATTTTCTGGAGTGTTATCTTGAGATAATGAGTTAATTATCCTGTGATCTCAAGATACTGACTTTGTTATCTTGAGATCACAAGATAATTAACATTATCTCGAGATAACAACTTTTGTTACCTCATGATAACAAGATAACTAACTCGTGTTGTTATTTTGAGGTAATAAGATAATGAACTTGTTATCTCAAGATAACAACTTTGTTGTCTCAAGATAACAAAATAACTAACTCATTATTTCAAGATAACTACAGAACCCTGCTGGTGACATCCTGCATAAATAAAAACAATATTTGACCACAACTTAGTAAGGCATGGGAACGGGATCCTAATGCGTGACCACGACTTAATTATCTCATTCCCATGCTTTACTAAGCTGTGGCCCCGCATTTTTATCTTGTTCCCATGTCTTACTAAGTCATGGCCACGCATTATTTTTATTTATATGGGATGTCACCCGCAGGGCTCAGTAGATACCAACTTTGCCATCTTAAGATAACAAGATAATTAACTTGTTATCTTGAGATAACAAGATAACTAACTCATTATTTCAAGATAATAACTTTATAGGATCTCGTTCCCATGCCTTACTAAGTTGTGGCCACGTATTAGGATCCCGTTCCCACGCTTTACTAAATCATGGACACACATTATTTTTATTTATATGGGATGTCACCAGCAGAGCTCAGTAGATACCAACTTTGCCATCTTAAGATAACAAGATAATTAACTTGTTATCTCGAGATAACAAGATAACTCATTATTTCAAGACAACAACTTTGTAGGATCTCATTCCCATGCCTTACTAAGTTGTGGCCACATATTAGGATCCCGTTCCCACGCCTTACTAAGTTGTGGTCATGTATTATTTTTATAATTAACTCATTATTTCAAGAAAACAATTTTGTTATCTCAAGATACCAATCCAGAAAATTATAACTACCTCATGGCCTCTCTGGACAACATAAAAGGGAGAACTGGGTACATTTGTTTTATGGCCAAACTATCACTTTAAAGGTCCCACAGCTGAATTGGGTGTTGTTTCAGCAAGTATCCTGGTTCTGCTGCAGGACACGCAGGCTGCGTCTGTCTGCCGCTGCAGTGCTACAGTTTCTGTGGTGCAATCAGAGGCAAAGAGTTCTGCCCAGAAACACTGACCCGAATACATTCGAGAGAAAGAGAGAGAGAGGGCGTGCGAGATAGAGAGAGAGGTATGTTTGTGAGAGAGCCAGCAGGTGTAATTTGTGTTTGTGTGTAAGGCAGAGAAACAAGGCTCGAGCGGTTCATGCACTAAAGCAAAGCCTGTGTCACAAACACACTCGCGAGCGAGCGTCACCCTGCGCCTCTGCCTCAGAAACACCTGCAGTGTGAAGGTGGAGTACAAGGTAGCTGCTGTGGAGGCTAAAAGGTGATTGGTCAGTGCATCTAAGCTGGGCACCAGCTCCTCTTCTGCATGAACCTGCCTCGTTTCTGCGTTTCCCTCAAACAGCCAATGGAGCAGCAGCCCATTTATTTCAGCTAGTTCAGTTCAGTCATGCAGCGGAATGGCAATGCAGGAACTGCGGCTCCATTCAGAAAAAAACACAGACGCATGAGACGTCACCAGCAGGAGCTCGAGCATGCAGAGAGAGAGAGAGAGAGAGAGAGAGAGAGAGAGAGAGAGAGAGAGAGAGAGAGAGAGAGGAGGGAAAGAGAATGAGAGAAAGGACAGATAAACAAAGGAGAGAGAGAGAGAGAGAGAGACAGAGAATAAGAAGAGAGGGAATGAGGGGTATAGAAAACAGAGAAAGCAAAAACATAAAAGGAGAGAGAGCAGGAAGAGAGAAAGGGAATGAGAGAAAAGAGATAAAGGAGAGAGAGAGAAAGGGAATGGGGGACAGAAAACGGAGAGAGGAAAAATAAACAGAGAGCAAAGGTAGGAAAGAGGAAGGAAGAGAGGGAGAAAAGGAAAAAGAAGGAAGAGAGAGATAGGAAAAGCAGAGCATAGAGAGAGAGCAAGGGAGAATAGCAAGATAGAGAGAGCGAGAGAGAGAGAGAGAGAGAGAGGGGGAATGGGAGAAGGGGAACAGAAAACAGAAAAGGAAAATAAACAGAAAGAGAGAGAGCAAAGGGAGAAAGAGAGAGAGAGAGAGAGAGAGAGAGAGAGAGAGAGAGAGGGAGAGAGAGAGAGAGAAGAAGGAAGAGAGAGATAGGAAAAGCAGAGCATAGAGAGAGAAAGGGTGAAAAGAGAAAAAGAGAGAGACAGAGAGAGGGAATGGGAGAAGGGGAACAGAAAACAGAAAAGGAAAATAAACAGAAAGAGAGAGAGAGCAAAGGGAGAGAGAGAGGGAGAGAGGAAGACAGAGAGGAAAGGCAGAGCAAAGAGAAAGGGAGAACAGAAAGAGAGAGAGAAGGAGAGGCAGAGAATACAGAGAGGGAATGGGAGAACAGAGAGAAAGAGAGAGAGACAGAGAGAGAGAGCGAGAGAGAATGGAAGATAGAGAGCGAGAGAGAGACAGAGAGAGAGAGAGAAGGGAAATTTATAGTGAGAGAGAAGGGAGGCAGAGAGACAGAGAGAGAGAGAAAGGGAAATTTATAGTGAGAGAGAAGGGAGACAGAGAGAGAGAGAGAGAGAGAGAATGATGCCCAAAAGAAAAATCATACCCACACAGACAGGGCGTGCGCGTGCAGTGTTGGCTGTTGTTGTTTGTTTGTTCTGAATGAACCTGCTGTACCTGCATCTTGTCGGACGTGAACACCTCGTTGTCCACATCGCAGGCGATGAGCGTCACCATCTCCAGTTTCATGTTTATGGATGGCATTCCCCTTACGCAGCCCGAGAAAAAGATAGATAGAAATAAAAAAGATAAACAAAGGAACTAGTTGTTTTTATTGCTGTTTATCTCGCGCGCTGTCTCTCTCTCCCGTTATTGCCGGTATGAGGCTGCTGTGCACGTGCTCCGGTGCTCAGTGTGCAGTAGCTGCGCTTCAAGCTGAATTAAACTCTCTCCGCCCGCCTCGCGCTCTCTGGAGCCTCTCTCCTCAACGCTGGGAGGCGTGGCCCAGCAAGGTGCTGCCGTCAACACGAGAAGGCGGGGTTCTGTATCGCCCTTCGCCAATCAGCGTGCCCTGCACGAGCACTGACGTTAGGAAAGCAGCGTTAGACCACGCCCACTCCCTATTCATCCCCGTTGTGCTGAAAGACTGCTGCAGTATGTCATAGAGGCGGTAGGGGACGCCCGAGAGAAAAACAGTCAAAATGAATGGGAAAGGCGCTACGAGGGTAAAGCTGTTAATTAAACACATTTCTGGTCAGGAAAACAGCAAGCTGAGAAAAAAAACGCGAGGATGTCAAATGTCAGAGCATGAATTTTAAAACGGGAATACGTTTTTGTTTTTCTTAAGTGGGTTTTGCTCAGTGTTTTTGTGGGTGGCCCACTTGTGGCTTTGCAGAGGGTTGGACAATGCAGGAAGCTAGCCAGGTAACAGCAATCTGAAGAACAGATTACGCTAAAGTCAGCGTCAGCAAATTACATGACTCTATGCTTCACTTCTTTGGAGTCCCGTTTCAAAACTTTTGTTAACATGCCTTCGCTCACTTCATCTCACCACTTGGATGTGTGCAACACTCACGTCACATGAGTGGCCACTCGTGGCAGGAGGAGAGGGAAAGTGAGGAGCAGATTAGTCAAACAGAATGCATTCGCCCTCGGCTAGGTTAGCCTCATTGAGCTAAACGGCTACGCAAAAAGACTTTTTTGAAAAGTCCGAACATAACGTACCTAAAATTTGCGACTATTTGCTTTAAGCTTTGCTTCAGAACCATGGTGTATTTCTTTATTTTTGTTATTGTTGGTCGTGTAGCTTTAGCATGCTAACTAGCAAGCTAGCAGAGTTAGTCATGTATATCCGATGGAGCGGTTTTCCACCTAAAGCCCAGCAAATTGAATGTTTTTGTTTTGAAATGTAGATTACAGATTATTATTCACATAAACAGCATTATTCTGGGGTTTGAAAATGAAAACGCATGAGTATGCAATGATTTCTGTTCAGGTTCTGCTGCCCAGTGTTCCTAATGTCCCTTGTTCCTCTGAGGCCTCATCTGACAAACTTCATTTGAGCTGATTAAGTACTGGAACGTACTTCCCTGTGAGGAAATGGCGAGGTAAAGTGGAGGAGGGCATTGAATTGGGCAGTGGGTTAGGGATGTAAACCCCTCACCACATTCTGGCCATGCCCAAAACTTCCTTTTTAAATAAAAATTAAATGTTCAACATGGAAATGCATTTTGGCATTGGCATATTATTTTAATCCACCAAAAGGCACTTAATAATTTGACCACAGTGGAAATATATGTTCCTGTGTTAAGAAAAGGAGAGAATTTCTTAAAAAAAAAAACAATTTTGCGCAAAAGTTTCAACATTTTTATCACAGTATTGGCTAATAGTGTCTCGCCTCCTGTGCTGGGATTGGCCAATAACTTAATATCCTGTCTCATGTACTAGGACTGGCTAGTAGTTCATAATCTGAAGCAGCCTTTATATAAAAAGAATATAGAAGTGATGATGCTAGAACCATTCAGGCTAAAATGTCCTTTGATAAAAAGCAGAAACTCTTTGGAAATCGAGCAGTTCAGAAATGAACAGGAGTCAAAGGAGATAAGTGCTACATCTCAATACAGTTAAATATGAATTTGTGAAAACTGGGTTTTTTTTAACTTCTTTACATAGATCAGCATCTGTCTGCACTAGGATTGGTCCATAATGTCCCATCTCCTGTGCTGTGATTGATTACTGATACCTTAGCATTCTGTCTCCTGCACTCTGATTGGCTAGTAGTTCATTGAAGAACACTAGTCAGGTGTTTCTGCTTGATAAACACAGAGAACCAAGGACCACTCTACAGAACCTTCATCACAGATTCATACAACTTTCACAAAACTCATTAAGCAGACATCCTATTAGCTTTTTCATTTAAGTGTGGTGGCTTAAACCAATTTGGCTAAATTTTGTTTCAATAAAATCCAAAAATCACTGTTCTTCTTCTTTAGAACCTTTACAGAACAATGTTTAGAATCCATTCAGATACAGCAAGCCTGACCTGAAGCACATCCTGCGGACGTTTCACTACAGTCTCAATGTGATATTGCCTAATAACCATAAAAATAGTGTGTTGATCATCTTAAGTGTAGTGTTTAATTTGGAATCCTCCTGAGGAGCACGTCTTGCATAACCTGTTATAATTCCCTACGGAGTCGTCTGGTTTCATAACTAAGACAATAAGCCTTGTCGCTGTCAGCCACCAGCAGGCAGACGACCATGTTGGAGCTCTAAATGATGTCATACTCTAACAGCACTAGACTACTGAGATAAATATGTCATAGGGAGCTAACTTCTAAACCTTCTACAGAAGCACAGGTCTAAAACCTCATTTCCAAAAAAGGTGGGACGCTGTGCAGAATGGAAATAAAAATAGAATGCAATGATATGCAAATCATGTAAACTATATCTTTAAAGGAAAACACTACAAAGACAACATATCAAATGTTGAAACTGAGAAATTTGATTGGTTTTTGAAAAATATATGCCCATTTTGAATTTGATGCCAACAACACGTTCCAAAAAAGTTGGGACGGGGGCATGTTTACCACTGTGTTTCATCACCCTCTTCTTTTAAGCATTTGGGAACTGAGGAAACCAACTGCTGTAGTGTTGAAAGTGGCATGTTTTCCTATTCTTGTTTGATATAGGATTTCCCATGCCATGTGCACTAATGCTCCCCCCGATACCATCATGAATCCTGGCTTTTGAACTGTGCACTGATAACAAGCTGAGTGGTCTTTAGCCCGGAGGACACAGTGTCCTTTATTTCCAAAAAGAATTTCAAATGTTGATTCATCAGACCAGGACACTTTTCCACTTCCCCTCAGTCCATTTTAAATGAGCTCGGGCCCGGAGAAGAAGAAACTGACATCACTCTAACGACATGTTCAAGGAAACCACCATCTCGTTCAAGCATTCTCTTCCAATTAGTGTATCCACAAAAAAACAAAACAAAACAAAAGAAACAATAAGCGCTTGGAAAATGGCTTTAACAATGATTTTTTTAGAGTTTTCATTGGATGGGCAGATGATTCCTCTGGGTGGGCAAGGCTTCTCTCAGTCCACCTGTAAACACATCCCTGCATGCTTCAGTCATAGAGACTAATATTGCTCATAACACTTTGCATGCAGACAGTCTAGAACAGGAGTCTTTAATTAAAATTCAATAAGATCCAGTTGGAGAAAATTTCTTCAAGCAAAGGTCCGGAACATCATAATGTCTAACTTGCATCATGATTCAGTGCCATATACTGTTTACTGAAGTAGCCTAGTAGTTACATCAACATCTTATGTAGTCAACGACTGAATGTCAAATCAAATAAAGTACAATTCAGTCATATTTCAACAATATTTATTGTCAGTTTTCTCTTTTTAGAGCACGACGTGAAATAACGTCCCTCTGACTCACTTTCTTCTCCGACTGCTGTTTCTCACCTCGTCCATCCCCTGTGTGTGCGTCACTCACTCGAGTCTCAGTGCTCATCATAATGCACAGGTCTGATTGGCTGAGTAGCGTCACGTGTGATATTTACAACATTGGTCTGTTCTGTGAGTTTCCCAGGCCGCTAAAGCGCTACCGTAAAGGCTAGAAAAGCTACGCTGATTAAAATAGGACCACCCTGTCAAAATTAAATATAGTTTATCGGTTATAGGTTGAGGTCCGCATAGGACAGCGTCCGGACCCGGACCACGGTCCGCCTGTTAGTGACCTCTGGTCTAGAACTACTCAAGCTAGAATAGAGTTTAAAAGCTAGAACAAAGCTTAAAAGCAAACTTGTGTGTAACGTTAGCCTGTAAGCCTGAAACATATGTACAGCTGAGAGCTACGTCTAGACATGTAGCTAGCTTGTCTAGTCCCTCTACCACCAGATCGTTACAGTGAATTAAGATTATAGGCTAAAAATGACAAACATAAATCATTAATCTTGGATCAGTGCTCACAGGCAACTTGATGGGCCCTCGTCTTTCTTTTGATGCATGTTTCAATCACGTAGGTTAATGTTACGTGTGAAACATGCATATTTCATGCATGTGCAACTCCATGTCAGTTTTAAATACTGCGCAAAAGTCTAAGAACACCCAGGAAAACTGTCTTCATCTGAGCAGTAAGAGTGATTTTGCTTGTAAAATCTCATTTCATTCAAGTTCATATTCATGACTTATTTATTATTTATTCTGTATTTATTCTGAGGATAGATGTAGCCAGTGCTTTCCTAACCACCAGGCCACTGCACTGAATAAAGATTACAGGCTAAAAAATAATTGATGTCATTAATCCTGGTTCTGCCTTGACAGGTAAATTGATGGGCCTCATCTTTGTTGTGATATACATGCTTCTGTCAGGTAAGCTTAAGCTACACATAAAGAATGTTGGCATATTTTATTCTTTTGCAATTCTGCAATTATGAAGAGCTTTAAATACTTCAAACGTGAATATGCAAGACTAATGTGGTCACTGTCCACAGAAAATCAAAGATATTCATTTTCATTACACCTGAAATGTTAATTTTATGTATACAACATAATTATGATGTATTTATCAAATGTTTATTACAATAAAAATAAATAAATACATTAGTAAAATAAAAAAGGATTAAAAAATAAATGTATCCATAAAAATGCCTAAAAGACGCAGCACAGCATTCACTGCCAGCTAAAATAAATGTATTTTTGTGGAAAAGGTGTTCATTATTACTGTTATTATCATTATTATTATTATTATTATTGTTGTTGTTGTTGTTGTTATTATTATTATGTTTGCAATTAGGGCTGATGATAAGTGTGCTGAAGCAAAAGCAGGGCAGTAAAAAAGGTCACAGCTTCCAGGCCTTTAGTACAGTCATGTTCCACAGAAAACACACTCACGCACACTTCTGGCTGAGATTCACAGCCAGGCCTCTAGTGAACCTGTGTAACATAGAGTGGGTGAATGTTCTGATTATGATTGAGCAATTCTAAAGAATTATAAATTCTAAAGAAATATATATAATAACTGCTGGTGATGACCGAAATGAAAATTCTTGACCGAAAGCAAAACCCAAAATCAGGACACACTCAGGAGAAGCATAAAAAACCTGATGATAAATTAAAAGTTTACAGAACATAAATGTACTAATATGATGACAGCATCACACTTTCCTCTCTGCTTCTGCTGTTTTGCTGTATTCTGCGTATCGAGTCATGTTTTTAGGTGCCATCAGTCTGCAGTGGAGACGTGAAAGGGCGTTTATGATGCTCCACATGAACAGAGATGATAAACCTCAGGTCTTATATTCCGTGTAGAAACCAGGAAATAGTTCCATTGACTGATATTTTCAGTATTGATCTGCTGGTCAAACCGGTCTGTGCTGCCCAGGCCAGGAGAGTGAAGAAACAAACAGTTAACATTAACATAACTGTAGTCTTAGATTATGACACTTCACTGTAGGTCTATTAATAGTGTTAATAGTGTTCCTGTGTGTGTGTGTGTGTGTGTGTATGTATGTGTGTGTGTGCGGGGGGGTTGGGGGGGGGCACGTTTGGGTAGTAGTGACAAAAGAGCTGCTTTGATGCATAAAACATATAAACATAATGTATATGTGTGTGTATATATATATATATATATACATACACATATTTATATATATGTAGTGTATATATATATATATATATATATATATATATATATATATATATACACGTACATAAAAACAAAATGCAATGATGTGCAAATCATTTAAAACCTGAAAATAGTACAGAGACAACGTATCAAATGTTGAAATTGAGAAATTTTATTGCTTTTTGAAAAATATTTGCCCATTTTGAATTTGATGGAAACAACGCGCTCCGCAAAAATTGGGACAGGGCAACAAAAGGCTGGTAAAGTTGTGTAATGTTAAAAAAAAACAACACCTGGTAGTTGATTGACAACAGGTCAATAACATGATTGTGTATAAAATGGCTGAGTCCTTTAGAAGTAAAGATGAGGAGGGGTTCATCACTCTGTGAAAGACTGCACAAGCAAATAGTGCAACAATTCAAGAATAACGTTTCTCAATGTAAAATAGCACATCATCTACGGTGCAAAATAACATTAAAAGATTCCGAGAATCTGGAGAAATCTCTGTACGCAAGGGACAACGCCAAAAACTGTATTTGCTGGCCGTGATCTTTGGGCCCTCAGTGCATTAAAAACAGACATGATGCTCTAGTGGAAATCACGGCATGGGCTCAGGAAAATTTCCGAAACCACTGTTTGTGAAAACAGTTCATCCCTGCATCCACAAATGCAAGTTAAAACTCGAAAAACTCAAAGAAGAAACCATCTATAAACAGGATCCAGAAATGCTGCCACCTTCTCTGGGCCCGAGCTCATTTAAAATGGACTGAGGGTGGAGAAGTGGAAAAGTGTCCTGTGGCCCAACAAATCAAAATTTGAAATTCTTTTTGAAAATCATGGACACTGTGTCTCCAGGCTAAAGACCACTCAGCTTGTTGTCAGTGCACAGTTCAAAATACAGTATTCATGATGGTATAGGGGTGCATTAATGCACATGGCATGGGTAATGTGCACATCTGTGAAGGCACCATTAATACTGAACGATATATACATGTCCTGGCAACATATGCTGCCATCCAGATGACGTCTTTTCTAGGGAAGGCCTTGCTTTTCTCAGCAAGACCATGTCAAACCACATTCTGCATGTATTACAACAGTATTGCTGCATATTAAAATAGTCTGTGTGCTAAACTGGCCTGCCTGCAGTCCAGACCTGTCACCACTATGAAATGAAAAACATGACAAAGGAGACCCGAACTGACGAGCAGCGGAAATCCTACATCAAACAAGAACGAGAAAACATATCACTTTCATAACTACAGCAGTCGGTCTCCTCAGTTCCCAAACGCTTATATAGTATTGTTAAAAGAAGAGGTAATGAAACACAGTGATAAACATTCCCCTGTCCCAACTTTTTTGGAACATGTTGTTGGCATCAAATTCAAAATGGGCATATATTTTTCAAACAACAATAAAATTTCTCAGTTTCAACAACTGATATGTTGTCTTCGTAGTATTTTCATTTAAAATTCTATTTTTATTTACGTTCTGCACAGCGTCCCAACTGTTTTGGAAATGTGGCTGTATGTATATGTACATATGTATGGACTTTTTTCAGTGTGTGTGCATGAGAGTGTGTGTGTGTGTATACAGACTGCCTCCGCACTACCTCACCAGCCCCCGACTTTACTGCAGCTGCAGCAAAGTAGGCCAAGATATTTATAGAACAGAGAGAGAGACAGAGAGAGAGAGAGATAAAAGAGTGAGACAGATGATGGGAGCAAGGAAAAAAGATAAAAAGAGGAGAGAGCAAGTGAAAGAGAAAAAGAAGAGAGCGAGAGAGAGAGCGAGAGAGAGAGAGAGAGAGAGAGAGAGAGAGAGAGAGAGTAGGGAGGGTCCAGGTGCAGAAGAATGCAGAGTGATGCAGCAAAAATTGAAAGAGAGAGAAGAGAGAGAGAGAGAGAGAGAGAGAGAGAGAGAGAAAGAGAGAATGAACATGGTGGACAGGCGTAATGGACAGACAAAGAATAAACAGAGAGAGGAATGAACAGAGACGGAGGATGAAAAGGAATCAGTTCCTATATCACACTAAACAAACAGGCTGCTGGAAGTAATGAAGCTCTGAGCTCTGAGTGAAGGAGAGACGGGAGAACAGTCGCTGTTGCCTTGGCGACTCAGAAACACTGCAGCATCTCCGTCTTCAATCAAATTACACATCAAACCACACAGAACAAATCAAATGTCCGCAATTTACTCCAGACATACTCAGCCATGCAGTCTGAAGTTTGCTGTTTTAGCTTTCGCACTGGAGCTACAAGGCTAATGTAGCTAACAAGTAATGGAAGCTTATAGCCCACCAGTTAGCATCATGTAAAAAAGGAGTTCACAAGCTGTTATTCTGTCTGCACACAGAGCAAATGACAAGACTACTGAACAAAAGGGTAAAGCACAGTTTATTATCTGCTTAGCTTGATGCTAAAATAACATTAGAAATCCCATTAAGATGCTAGCTAGCAGAAGTTAGCATTTCGCTAGCAGTAGTTATTGGATACAAGATGGCTACTTATAAAGCAAAATAAACCATTTCACCACACTCTTTAAAAAGATGGTTCTTCAAGGGTTCTTTAGTAAGGAAAATGGTTCTATATAGAACCATGAACACTCAAAAAACCCTTTGCATGATTAAAGGGTTCTTTGCATCATTAAAGCTTGCTTAAGAATGTGCTGTATATGGTTCTATATAAAACATCTTTTCAAAAGGGATTCCATAAAGCACCCAAAAGTGCGCTTCCATTGCTATGATGTCAAGATTGTGACAAAAGAAGAACCTCAAAAATGGTTCTATGTAGAACCATCTTCTTTGCATCATGAAAAGAAGAACCATATTTTTAAAGAGTGCAGGCTTGCTACAACAGAAGAACCCTTTTGGGTGCTATATAGAGCCGTTTCGAAATGGTTCTGTGTAGCACCATCTATAGCACATTCTCCATCAATCTGAAGAACCATTTAGCGATGCAAAGAATCCTTTAATCATGCAAAAGGTTCTTTGAGTGTTCATGGTTCTATATAGAACCATTTTCTTTACTAAAGAACCTTTGAAGAACTATCTTTTTAAAAAGTGCAGGCTTCCTACAACAGAAGAACCCTTTGGGTCCAGTACAGAACCCTTTTCAAAAAGGTTCTAGATAGAACCATCTACAGCACATTCTCCATCAATCTTAAGAACGCTTTTACGATGCAAAGAACCTTTTAATCATGCAAAGGGTTCTTTGCGTGTTTATGGTTCTATACAGAACCATTTTCTCTACTAAAGAACCTTTGAACAACCATCTTTTTAAAGAGTGCAGGCTTGCTCCAAAGAGACAGAGATAAAAAAGAGAGACGGAGATAAAAAAAGAGAGACAGAGAGGGAGAAACAGAGACAGATAAGAAAGAAGAGGGCAAAAGAGAGAAGAGGGTCAGAGATCCTAATGAAACTCTACAGAATCAAGGCCAGACGCACTTCATCAAACATGGAGAGAGAGAGTAGAGCCGCAATGTAAACAAACTCCCATCTTCTCTTTCTCTCTCACTCTCTCTCCTGTCTCTTTCTTTTTCTCTCTCTCTCTCTCTCCTGTTTCTCTTTCTTTCTCTATCTCCTCTGTCTCTCTCACACACAGAGTGAACATGAAATACAGTTGAAATAGGGAGAAAGAGGAAAGAGAGAGTGAGGGAGAGAAAGGAAATTATATATGGAGAAACAGGGAGAGAGAGAGAGAAGGAGAGATTGAGGAGAGGAGTAGTGAGAGAAGGAGTTAGAGAATGAGAGAAAGGGGAGCGGGGAATGAGAAGGACAGAAAGAAAGGGAGAGGCAGAGAAAGAGAGAAAGTCAGTGAGAGAAAAGGGAACAGGGAACAAGGAATGAGAAAGAAAAAAAGAAAGGGAGAGAGAGAGAGAGGGAGAGAGAGAGAGAGAGAGAGAGAGGGAGAGAGGGAGAGAGAGAGAGCTGTACTAAAAATAGCTCCTAAAGCTGAGATAAAATGCTAAAGCGTGAAGAGCAGATTTAAAGACAGTCTTATTCTGAATAAAGAGATCAAACATTAATCAAATGAAACACTGGAGTGTGTATTTCTGTCCATCAGGAGGGACAGTGTGTGTGTGTGTGTGTGTGTGTGTGTGTTAATCCTTCGTTAGAGAACCAAAATAACTCTTGTCTGCAATGCAGCATGGGTCACAGGTACAAAAGCATTGTGGGTAACTTGTAGCCCTCGTGTGCTACATCTCTGCCCCCTCAGGACAATCAGCCAAAAATAACACACACACTCACCAGGGCGGCAGATATGGCTGTGGACAGTAGGTCAGAGACCTGTTTGTGTTGTCATGGATACCGTGTGACCTGAAAGGTCAGTGGTTCTCCGCTTGAAGCTCTAAAAGAGCATCAGTTTAGCAAGAAGCTAAAAACCTGTACAGACAAGCAGGACTCGAAGGCCTCTACGCTACAAGAAAATGATCAGGAGCGATTTAATAGTGAGTTCTTTTAAACCTTTTTTTAATGAAACAAACTCACTGCAGCATCTTTAGGGGAATTCCACCAATTTTTCAAAATTTATTCAAAATTCAGTCAGTGAGATGCAAATGTGAGATTCAGAATGTTTGGTGTGAAATGGTTCAGATTTCTTTACAGTGGTGGTGATAGTAACCAGGGGTCGCCATGACTACAACACAAATATAGACAGTTTATTTACTATCCAAAACCACCGGTGAACCTACACGTGTCTTCTGAATTTTATATGGAATGTTGATGATGGTAAAATAGTAAACAAATAGTAAGTTTTCTTATTTTTGAGTTTACTATTTTGCCTCACAGCGCCCTGCATATTATGTATCCCTCCACCATGAATGGAGTTTAAGGCCAAAATCTTCTCAAAACTGTCATAAAACAATGTCTCAGTTGTCAGGCAGTGAATTCATAACCATTTCATGTAATAACTTTCTGTGAGGGAGCTTTTAGAGGTGGACGTCTGGTTCCTATCACCACCACTGTGAACAATTCTGACTCTGTTAGAATTGCTCTGCTAGAAGTTTCTCTAGAACAGAGCATTTCACACCAAACCACTCTGAATGACTCTGTTTACACCTTAACCACTTAATTATGTGAAATAATAAAGTGCGATTTCCCTTTAACCTGAAAAAAATAGCAACACATAACACCATATTAGGAATTACCACTTTGAATTTGTGTGTATTCATTCTCAGCAGTCGGTACCCTGCAGCTTCCTGGTTTTTATTTGTGCTTATGAGTGCTAAAGAGACTCTGAGCCGAACTTCAGTGGTTCTCTAACTCTCTAATGTTTGACTCAATGCAACTCACTTACTCACTCAGTTGTATCAGTAAGGTGAGGCAGTCTCTGCCAAGTTCCATTAAAAATAGACTCAATCTCAACTGGTGATGCTACAGCCATCCGTGGCCGGAAGTCCAAGAGAGCACAACTGGCCTCACTGGGTGGGCTAGGATGGCACCCCCTCTCCCCCATCACTCAACGAGACGCTAGTCAGCGCAGGCGTCTGTTAGCTGATGTAACAGATCTGGCGGTTGGCACCTTCCTTTGAGCGTGTTCAGCTGTCCAATGATGTTGTGTTAGCGGCAGCTCAAAAAGATGCGGCGATGCTTCACAGTTCTCAGAGGAAGCCTGTGCTAGCCTTCACCCTCCTAGCGCTGGTGGTATCGTGGGATTGGAGGGGTCCCGACTAATGGGTGGAAGAAGAAGTGCTGCTCTCTGCCTCAGTGACTGTGGCTGCCTCTTGAGCTAACAGTGTGCATTTTACAGGTTAGCTGCTGGGCTGAGGCTGAACTTCATTTGGTCATGATCACAGAAACACTCAGTTACATTAGCTGTTTTTAAAAAAATGACTTACTTGCTGCATTCAATCAAATCCTGTGCTTGTTCTTCAGCTTGTGCTAATGAAGCTAATCGCTAATTAGCTAGCTAGCTTACATTACTACAACATTTTAACTGTTTGGCACTTTAGGCTCACCTGTTTTCTCACCTGCTTTTTGCATTCTCTCTCTTTCTCTCCACTCCTCGGGTTTCAGAAATCCTGATTTTGGTTTAATTTTAACCAGGTCAGAACTGGAACAGCTGCTAACTGCTCCCGATAGCCAACAACGTCCAAGTTACATGAATGAAGGAAACAACAGGCAGACAAGTAGAACTCATAATGGAAGATGCAGCGTCATGTTATTAAATGTACTATAAAATTTCTATAATAACAGAGAGAATCAGAATTAAAAAACAAAATCAATTTATTTCCCAGGCTTTTGGAGTGCCCCTCATTCAAAGAGGGCTCTGGTTAGTCAGGTCCATCAATACTCTTGGTCCGACACCCCCGCTCATACTGAAACAGGAAGGTGAAATGGAGGATATTCCAGTCCTTTCATTAATTTTCTCATTCCATCTTATTTACACTGAGGGATCAAGTTCAGACATTTAAACTTTGGCTTAAACACATATTTTCCATGTTTGGGTAACTTTTGTTTTTTAACTTTGCATGTTGGGGCTTTACTATAAAAGTAAAGTAAACATTTGAATCCTGAAGTAAACATTTGAATTAAAATCCTGTCTTGGCCTGATAGCGAGGGCAGAATACAGTCCAGTTAGAGAGAATCTAAACTACTTTAGTAAGAAAAAAGAAAGAAGCAACATCACAGGAACAGCAACATTCCAGCTACTGTGTATGAAAAGCTAAAGTCACGTGCAAAGATTTAAAAATTAATACCAAATGCAGGAACGTTCTGGGTCCAAAATAAATGCCTCAGTGACCCGTGAGGTCAGAAACAAACGCAGCAGTGAGCGTCTCCCCGCATCACAGATAAGGAAATGGACACTGTCCCTTTCACTTCTATAAAAAAACGCCTCTAATGCAGTGAAGTAAAAGCACTTTTCACCGTCTCACTCTCTCTGGGTCACTGTTACGGCTCGCAGTAAAAGCTGAGGAAAGTTTGGGGAGTGTTTGTGTCCTCCTGCAGGGCGGAGAGATGGAGAGATGAAGGGATGGAGGAGTGGAGGGATGGAAGGATGATGAATGTAGGTTACGCTGTTCCTCTTTTCCTCTGCCTCCATTAGCCGGCAGGATACCGCATTTAAAATATACGCCTTAGAGGTAAAGATGTCTAGCATGAACCTATACGCCCTGGGCAGTGTAAGTGTGTGTGTGTATGTGTGTGTGTGTGTGTGTGTGTGTGTGTTTGTACATTATCAGGACAAAAAGTCCCGCCTTTGTAGGAAACCCAGTGAAAAACAGGGACCAGCTACATAATCCTGACTTTGTAAAGTACATTTTACAAAAGCTTTACAACTGAAAAAACAAAAACATTTTTTGGCCTCTGAGATGAATATTAGGGTTAGATTTACAAAATTCCTATTATGTAAATATTATGGGACATATTATTATCACATATTGTTTCCGTCGGAACAAAATCTCTTTATCTCCATTTTGACTGTTTTTCTATCTTTTTACATAGTTTAAAAAAAAAATGCCAGCTGCCATATATAATGTATCACAATTTTATGACAAGCAGGCCAACAGAAATGATCCAAAATAATGTAAAAAATTCATTATATTAATCTTTACTTACACTGAAAGTTCACAGTGCAAATTATTTCCTAAAGTGACTTTTAAGTCTTTACTAAAGTCTTAACAACATTATTAATACATGTAGACACTTATTAATACATAACGACACATATAGGCACTTGCACAATGCATATCGCTGCTGTCCAAAGAAAACCTCATACCTCCATTTTTGTTGTTTTTCAGTTTTTGACATAAATTAAAAATGCCTGTTGCTCTTTACATTGTGTGTAAATTTCATGAAGAATGAAAATGACCTGGCAAAAAATCCAGTTCCACTGACTTTCTTTAAAAGTAAAGTAGGTTTTTCCCTGTCCTGTAAAGTTATCATTTTGGAGACACAAGGTTTTCTTCTGACAGCATATATATTGTTTCTCTGTTTTTGGTTTATTTTAATTTGAAAACTACAGTTACCGTTTGCATTGTGTTAAAATTTCAGAACAGATCTTTTGGGGCATATTATTATTACATATAAATACATACAGATACTTCTATATATGTAAAACACATATGGGGCCTATTATCATTACTTGTGATGACTCCATGTCCTGACATTTTATAAAAACAAACCTGTGTGTGTGTGTGTGTGTTTTGGGAACAGGCCTAATTTCACACCAACTCTCCAGCACACAGATGTCCCAAGAGCAGAAAATGATGTCTGTTATCAAAGAACACAAGCAAGAGCAAAAGAAGTACTAGCACATTCGCCATTAGAGCCAAAATAAGACTATTAAACCGCAGCTGATTTTGGGTAATAGCTACAGTGTCTGTGTTTAATAAGCCAGATACAGTGAAAGAGAAAGGGAGGAGACCTGCAGACAGAGAGGCAAAGAACAAGAAAGAGAGAGCAACAAAAAGAGAAAAGCAAAATGAGAAAAATATAGAAAAAAAGAGAGACAAAGATAAATTGCCAGAAAAAGCATGTGACAGTAATAGAAAGAGTTCCTTGTCATCTCTGTATGACTATTTTCCAGCCTCTCTTTATCCCTTATAATTGAACTGGCTGTTTATGTTACTGTGTCTTTAAGACGGATATATGTAAATGAGCTCTGTTCTGATTGGATACCCTGTATTGTGTCAAAAAGCAGTCCAGGCTGAAACACTGCTTATCTCTTCAGTGTGAATGGGCGGAGCTGAACAGCCATAAGCTCGAAAAGGTGGATATGAGCCGCACTCACCCGCTGTCTGTCCTCCTCGAACACGGCCTCGTGGACGCTGCAGGCGAACAGTGCGGTGGGCAGGTCACTTAAGTCCATCATCTCTTCCGACTCTTCATCATTCTCCCCAAACACCATCTCCTCTCCATCCTCCTCTTCCTCAGGGTCACTGCTGAGGGCCTCCGAGCCGTTACTGAGCCACTTCCCCCCTGCACGCATCATCATCCACCTGCCCCGCCCAGCAGGGGGCGCCACTGTCAATACAGCTCAGCTTTCTACACAGGAGGAAGGGGGAGAGTCCAGAGAGGAGAGGGGGGGGAGAGCAGAGAGGAGAAGAAAAGAGAAGAGAAGAGAAGAGAAGAGAAGAGAAGAGAAGAGAAGAGAAATGAGGAAAGAGAAGAGAAGAGAAGAGAAGACGAGAAAAGTAAAAGGAGGAAAGAAGAGAAACTTTTAAAGCAATAGTTTAAAGAGATCCTTACACTGGAAATACTAGGCTAATACACCTAACACACAGTGGAAGCTTATACCCCACCAATTTGCCTGGTGCTGACTGTATTCTATTTTACTACAATTATTCTATTATGATACTGTCATTTAAAAAACGGACAAACATTCACTGCACAGCTAAACACAGACTGAAGCTTGAATTTAGTCTGGATTTTAGCCCATTTTCATAGACCCAGAGCTATCGCTTTAAACTTTCCTAAAGCATACGGGCCTGGGTTAAGAGGATCCTCTATTTTATGGTGATGGACACAGAGCTGATCTTAGATCAGTATGTCTACTGATATCCTTTAGGCTAAAAGGCTAAAAAAGAGCTGAATCAGGTGCAGCAGAGCAGAGAAAATGCTCCTTCTGGAGATAAATCAGGTTTGTTAGAGCAGGAAAACATGAACCTGTGCAGTGCAAGTGGACCACATCACTGGAGCTGGACAGCAGTGGCCTAGTTCAGAGTTCAGAGCCTGAACGCTACCGCCATCTAGTGTTTAAGAACTGAAGACCATGAGCTGTCACTCAAACATTTTCAGCAAAGTTTCTTTAACAACTAAATAGCAGCGGACGGTATGGCGAAAAGAATTCAGAATAATTTAAAGCCCTTTGATTTTCAGGAAAACTAGGATCTCTAACAACAAATATATATATATATATATATATATATATATATATATATGTATATATATGTACTTTGTTAGCCCCCTTTTACCCTGTTCTTCAGTGGTCGGGACCCCCCATGGACCCTCACAGAGCAGGTATTATTTGGGTGGTGGATCATTCTCAGCACTGCAGTAACACTGATGTGGTGGTGTGTTAGTGTATGTTGCGCTGGTCTTTGTGGATCAGACACAGCAGAGCTGCTGGAGTTTTTAAACACCTCAGTGTCACTGCTGGACTGAGAACCAAAACATCCAGCCAACAGCGTCCTGTAGGCAGCGTCCTGTGACCACTGATGAAGGACTAGAGGATGACCAACACAAACTGTGCAGCAGCAGATGAGCTATCATCTCTGACTTTACATCTACAAGGTGGACTGACAAGGTAGGAGTCTCTAATAGAGGGGACCGTGAGTGGACACAGTGTTTAAAAACTCCAGCAGCACTGCTGTGTCTGATCCACTCGTACCAGCACAACACACACTAACACACCACCACCACGTCAGTGTTACTGCAGTACTGAGAATGACCCAAAATCCAAATAGTACCTGCTCTGTGAGGGTACATGGGGGTCCTGACCACTGAAGAACAGGGTAAAAGGGGGCTAACAAAGTATGCAGAGAAACAGATGGACTACAGTCTGTAATTGTAGAACTACAAAGTGCACCTATAGAGTAAGTGGAGCTGATAAAATGGACAATGAGCGTAGAAACAAGGTCATAATGTTATGCCTGATCGGTGTATATATAGATAAAGCCCTTTAAGATAGACTTAAGATGTTTTTTTTACTTTTCACAGCACTCCTTAAATTCTAAAATCTTAAACTGCCCATCACAACTTTTTTGGAACATACTGCAGGCGTCAGTTTCAGAGTGACAGTATATTTGCGAAAAACAAAGAAGTTGACATGGAAAAATTATTAGCATTACAAGGCCTTTCAGGATAACTATAAGCCTTTTAGAATAACGATAAGGTCTTTCAGGATAACTACAAGATCTTTCACAGTAACTTCAAGGCTCTTTAGGATTACTAAAAGAGCTTCCACGACAACTACAAGCACTTCAGGACAGCTAGAAGCCCTTTCAGGACAACCATAGGCCTTTCAGGATCAGCCAACTGCCTTTCAGGAAAACTATCAAACCCCTCTTCGAACTTTAAATCCTTTTAGGATAACTACAAGGGCTTTCAGTTTGTCTTTTAGGATATAAAAATAAAGGCTTTTGGAATAACCATAAAGCTTTGCCCCACTGAACTATCTACAGCCTGTTTATTGTTGAACTCCTTTTCCCATGAGCCTTTTGGACAGGCCCAGCTTGTTAAATCCCTTTGGCCAAACACAGTTCAAAGCAGTAAGGGCCTGTTACATATAACATCGGTGTGAAAGAAGAGAACAACACACATTCTGTTTGTTGCAGAGAAAATAGTTACATTCATTCATTTTATGCAGCTTTAAATTAAACGTCTGAATGAAGCCAACATGTGCAACAACGCCATCTAGCGGCCAACAGGCAATAACGTTACTTAACTAGCAATGTGGTCTTATTATAGAAAACAGTGCTTTACTTCGTCAGAAAATGACCTGGTGTATGCATATATGCATAAACTAGTGATTTAATATGTGATATTTGCTGTATTAAACGTTATATTTGTGTTTACACAGCGCAACTATTAGAGAAACAAGCGGAGGAATTAATCTATAGAGGCTTCACTGCAGTTTTCACCTTATGAAATAAAAATGCTGATAAAAGGTCGTTTTAGCCATACTTTTTTACAGAAAGTCGCTTTGAAAAAACAGAGACTGAAGTTGGCTTCTTCTTCGAATTTCCCGTTCCACCTTAAATGATGCAGCAGTTACATTCTGGCGCCCGAGCGCCTGATTGTAACTGCTGCACCATTTAAGGTGGAACGGAAAATTCGAAGAAGAAGCTGGCGAATAAGAAGAAAACTTAATAACCTGACATTACCGTAGTTTCCGCGGAGTCAGAAGTGAAATCCCCCCGCTGGACAGGTCAGCTCTCCCTCAGACTGTCCGAATCTGAACCTGAACCTCAGTCCGAGCCTGAGCTGCCTGTCAGCCGTCCATCTTTCAGCTCAGATAGTCAGAGAGGATTCAGCAGCTCTGTGTTCACCGGCCGCGAGTAGCGACCAATCAAAGGCGAAGCTGTCATTGCGCCAGCCAATGGGGTTCGAGATTGCGGGACCGTTCTACTATTCCAGCCAATGGCGTTGGAGTAAACATACGCGCCCTGTGTGGTGAAAGCGTGAGCGATCTGAACAGAAGCACTACAAACTGAAGGTTTATAACTTAGAGACGAATTTAAACGATTTTCCAAAAGCGTAATTCTGTTATTGAGATGTAAACAGAGTCGTTTAAAGTGGTTTGGTGTGAAATGGTTAATTAACCAGCTGAAAAGGGACTAAAACCTAATGGTTTTGCCTTATAATGGGAAGTAGCTTAATGATTTCCAATACAGATCACTAGTTTTCTTTAGATCCCTTTAGGAATCGATCAGTGTAGAGACTCATTTCTTTACAGTGGTATTGATAGGAACCAAATGTCACAAATATAGACATTTTATTTACTATCCAAAACCACTACATGTGTCATCTGAGTTATTATATGTATGTTAAAGATGGTAAAATCTGAAGTAAGTTTTCTTTGGGGACTATTTTTCCTCATGCCCCATATGTATCCCTCCACCATCAATGGATTTCAAGGCCAAAATCTTCTCAAAACTATCGTAAAACAACATGTCAGATATCAGGCAGCGTATTCATAACCATTTCATGTAATAACTTGCTGTAAGGGAGTTTTTAGAGGTGGACGTCTGGTTCCTATCACCACCACTGTGAACAATTCTGACTCGGTACGTTTCTCTAGAACAGAGCATTTCACACCAAACCACTCTGAATGAAATAATTATGCAGAAAATGTGGTAGAATTTCCCTTTAATTACTATTGACAAGACTGTACAGTGTAACATGTATCCTCCCCAAAGCACTTGTAGTTCCTCCCACCTTCAGGATGCATTATCAGAAGGGAAGTCTTTAAACTGGAGAATCTCCCTCAAGAGAGTACTGCAGCAGATGTAGGTGTAGAAATGGTTACGTTTTTTATTTTGGTGGTCCATTAAATTCAAAAACTTGTGCACACAGAGTACATCGAGAAACAAACCCCTACAAATCTCACTTTGGCAAAGGCCTCAATCCTGCATCGCTAAATTTAGAGGACAATACCTCATCAACAAGCATGTGACAGCATTGTGTGTATGTGAGAATGCCCTTCTCCTAACGGGATCGTCCTGTGCCAGTCCAAAGCTGACAGCAGGGTCGGAGGTCACAGTGCGCAGGCGTTCTCATTTAACTAATGCCAGTGGCTGAGGGCCCAGACTTTAATCACTGCTCTGATCTCCACCCAGGAAAATACCTGCTGCCTGACGCCATGGTTGGATGTACTGTCACACACACACACACACACACGGTCTCTTGATTACACTGCATCTGAAGTGCCTGCAATCTACACACATCATTAAAGTAATTAAAAACAAGTCCAGCCACTTCAAATACTCACATCTCTTGTAGCATAAAGACGTTATATAACTGAGCTCTGGTGTAGTGAAAATAGCATTGAGCTGTATACATGTGGCTAGTCTTGCATGCTAAGTTTATGCTCGTGTGTGTAGCGGTACGGCCGAACATGTTGTATTCAGACAAAAGAGGAAGATATTACCCTGTGATAAGAATTTAGCAGTGGCAACCCTTGACTTTTAGAGCTAGGCCTTCAAATCGGCCCTAAATGTCAAAACACAAAGAAAAAAACTTCTGCTAGCATCCCTATAGGATTGTAGTAGTCAGTTATCACTAAGCTAATGCTGATTCACTTTAACACAGAAGCATCTGAAAGACATTTGTTGTTTTAGTTGAAGCTTGTAAAATGACATATTAGCATACACCGATCAGGCATAACTACAATTATATTATTTTATTTTATATTAATTTATATAATTATTATAATTATGGCCACCTCCTTGTTTCTATGCTCATTGTCCATTTTATCAGCTCCACTTACTATATAGGCACTTTGTAGTTCTACAGTTACAGACTGTAGTCCATCTGTTTCTCTGCATACTTTGTTAGCCCCCTTTTACCCTGTTCTTCAGTGGTCAGGACCCCCATGTACCCTCACAGAGCAGTTACTATTTGGGTAGTGGGTCATTCTCAGGACTGTAGTAACACTGACGTGGTGGTGGCAAAAAATGTAATATAAATGAAAACGCAGACTTATTTTGCTCTGCTTTAAGCTTTAGTTCAGCTATAGCCGCTTTTCTTGCATCTCCGACAGGAAACTTTTCACTTTTCAGCAAATGTAGAATAGTTTATTGTAAAATGTCTCTTGAATGAGAATCTGACTTCAGCTTCACGGCTTTTTAGTGTTTGACATTTTCTCGCTGCAGATTAAACGTATCAGGAAACCAGCTGGAGTGATTATAAATGCAAATAAGCCCATTTGTCTCTGAATTATGAATGTCTTAAATCTTTCCCTTTGCCTTTTCGTTAGCTACTAGCTAAGCGAGATTGTTGTCTGTGTTGCTATGGTGACTACCAGTTTGTGTGCCAATCTATAGGGTTAAATGTTGGTGACTTAGCAGTTCTACATTAACTCTGCATTACATTCACTGTGTGATCTTCATGACAGTCACATGAAACATGGGGAAGTGTCAAGTGGTTTATTTCTCAATGAAGGAAAAGAAAATCATAATAAGCAAATTTGTAAAAAGTGAAGCATTTATAACGGCCACTGTATTAATGCTTACAGGAGTAACGACCGCTTTATATTCTTCATATCTGTGCAGTACCGTTTGGTACCACTGGAAAGTGATATTTGTCACAGGACTGATGCCAGAAACACCACAAACAAAGGAAAGATCCATCTACATCAGAAGCCTGTCCCCGATTGGTCAGGTCCATAAGCTCTTTACAATCTGTGATCCCAAATTCAACCGGCCCTGGAGCGGGTTAGACATGCAACATGGTGATGTAGCCTGCTAAAAAGTGATCCACCATTGTGAGACAAAAAAAAAATCCAGTGTTAGCTTGAACTAAGCTTAAAGTTAGCTCGCTAAGCTTCGCAAGACTCAAATCACAAGGCAAACTGTAAGCCTTTCTTGAGGCGAATAAGGTTTGTAACAAGCAAATAGTAAATGTGGAGTTTTACAGCATCAGGACATAAAAATATAATATTTCTTGTCAGTATTTTTGAGCATGAAATCCATGCGTTTTTATCCACAGCAGATGGTAAACACAGGCACTGTGAAAGTTGACACCACAGACAAATAAGGCACAAAGAAGGCAAAGAAAAGACATGGAAAAAGAAAAAATATGTGCATATGTGCAATCGCATATCAGCCCTCACGGTCTAAAAACAACAAGAAAAAAAACGAGTATCTCCAAAATAGTAACCTTTACAAGAGAGGGCAAAACATTAATTCTTAAAGCAAATGCATGTAGAAAGATTTTATTCCAAGTCGTTTTAAAGCACTTCTATTGGTCTGTTCATCGTGAAATGTTCACGCAGTTGCTGTGTTTGAATAATGTTAAATAATAAAAAAAGAAAAAAAAATTTCTTACATCTGTGCAAATATTCTGATTTTAAATGATCCAAATTTCTGGAAATTTTTCATGTAACTGATGTATGGGTCATGTGCGCAATTTGTAACATTACTTAAACGTTGCTCTTTTCAACCAACTATGTGCAGCTCGCTGGTGAGAAAATGCCAGTTCCAAAACAGTTAAGCTTTGGAGAAAGAGTGAAGGAGCTTTCGCATTGTTTACTGAAACAACAACAAAAAATAGAAATAAATCAACTTAATATATAAACTTAAATATATTTCTGAGTTAATAAATTTACCAGCTTCACATATCGTGAATGATTTCTCCAGTGTAGTATGACTCAGGCTAAAAAGCCCTTAAGGAAAAGTAAGTAAAATCACGCTAAAATTACTTCACAATCTTTCCACTCCTGTGATTTTCCCACTACAATCTTTGTCAGTTATCATACGTCAGAATCAAGCTCTCTTTGGCTGCGATTAAAATACAGTGAAAACATTAAAAGGAACAGCTTAGTCAAAAAAGGTAATGTTGAGCTAACAATGAACGAAAACTAGCTTCTACTACCTTCCATTAGCCACACTAGCACTATTCCTTTAAGCTTACAGTGCTGATCCTCATAAAGGCTTTTTGGAGTTGCTTTTGCGCTCCGGCCCACAGTAGTTCCAAACCTGGAACAGTTTAATTGCCTTAATTCTCAGCTGGAGCTTCTACAGCAGTCCAGAAATTCCAGAACCTTTTTTTGGAATGCTCTACATGCTCCGGAATAGTTTGAACATTCTAGAGTCTGACGGAATCAAAG
This sequence comes from Colossoma macropomum, assembly GCF_904425465.1. NCBI lineage: Eukaryota > Metazoa > Chordata > Actinopteri > Characiformes > Serrasalmidae > Colossoma > Colossoma macropomum. The sequence continues at coordinate 11,354,192 of NW_023494803.1, forward strand.
TCTTGTCCTTGACTGAAGTGACCAGAAAGGTGGATGCTTGTATTGTCTGAATGCAGAAGTTCACTCAAAAAAGCTTACACTAATGAAAATGAGCAGCCACCAATTAGCAACATGCAAGCGACACTGCTAATTGGTGGCTCCTGGCTTCCAATGACTGTTAACTGCATTAAAGTTATTCCATTAGTTCCTGGTTATGTAGTCAGCAGAGTGGTCAGTCTTTCTTCAGCTCCGATGTCTGGTACGGGTGACCAGGGCCGGGGGTCACAGCCAGATTCTCGTGGTTCATTGGTGGTAGTGCTGCAGGTGCCACGCCGTCGTTGTTTACGAGTGCTCCATAGGAGAAAGAGCCGTTGTAGTCCGGCTGAACAGCCCAGCCTTTCTCATGAATGGTTGGAATACCTGTGTCAACGACAACGACAAGGAAATTATATACTACACCAGAATCAGAATCACATTATTTCACCAAGTATGTTGCCCATACTGGGAATTTGTCTTGTTGAGTGACACAAGTATGACATATAACACACTAAACAGACTGGACAAGAAAAGAACAAATAAAATAAAAATACAGTCAACAGATTAGAGTAATAAAGGGCCATTGTGAAAGTGTGAATGTCTGTACATATGCAGATATGAATACCTATTCATATGTAGGACTGAGTAATGTATAATGTAATAACTGTTATATACAGACTTTTACAGATTGATATACATTTGTAAGATGAACATTTGTACATTTCAAATAAGTATTAAGCTACAGAAGAGCTATACTGTAATATGGTAGGGAGTTTGCTAGGCTCAGTTTAATCCAGTGTGGTTAACAAAGTATAATACAGTATAGTATACACAATATGGACAAAATATTGGGACCCCTCCTTATTACTGAGCTCAGGTGCACTGTCCAAAGATACCACCTCTGCCACAAGTCAGTTTGTGAAATTTCTGTCCTGCTAGATCTGCCTCAGTCATACTGTGAAATGGAAGTGTCTAAGAGCAACAACAGCTCAGCCATGAAGCGGTAGACCACACAAACTCACAGAGTGGGGCTGCCGAGTTTTTCAGGGGTTGACCCAGACCCCTTAGTTCCAGTGAAGGGAAATCTTAATTCTTCAGCAGAACAAGAAATATTCGGACAATTCTATGCGGCCAACTTTGTTGGAAATGTTTGGGGAAGGCCCTGTTCTGGATTTAGAATGGGATTTAGAAAAGCTCCTGTAAGTGTAATGTGTAGGCGTCCCAATATTTTTGTCCAATGTATGTTGGTATTATCATTTTTTCCCCATGTAGTTTCCCTCTGCACTCCTTCCCTAAATGTGTTGTTTCATTGGTCTAGAAATGTGCTAAACTAGGCCTGTGCCATAAAACAATAACAATTATTTTTGAAATCAAACATTTTTCCAAGAGCGCTGATGCGCCTTTGTTTTCAAAAAGGAAAAAAAAAGAAAAAAAAAAAAGATTGTCATTCTGTTCCTCAATGTGGTATTAGTGGCAAAGGCTTGAATTTTCAACAACTGCCACTTCAGTACACTAGGTAGCACTATGCGCCTTTCGTTCTCTAGACAGAGTGGTAGAAGTCTACCCATTCACTAACGACAGCACAAACCACAAGGCTTATCCTGGTATAATAGACAAAATTAGCTAGCTACATATGAAAAATAGATATATGAAATGTACAGTTGTATGCAAAAGTTTGGGTGCCCCTGGACGAATTACGTGTATTGTTAAAAATAAGTGGAAATGAGTTAACATGTCCTCACAACTGTGCATTTTAATACACATACTGTATAAAAAATAAAAACGTAAAACTCAGGCCTGTGCAGCAGTTGGGGCACCATTTTTTTTCCCAAAAACCTCAAATAAATAGAAATTATGCACTAAAAGTAACAGAAAAATGTCACATTTAAGTTGAACGAACTGTGAAAAGTAGTAAAACTGCTAAGAAATGCACAAAATTATAGAGAGTTAAGAAAGCAGTTTCTGTCAGTCGAATGTTACTGCACTGTTATGAGTAGCTGTTTGGCACCTTTCACCATGTCCATGGTCACGTAAGGCTCAAATGCTTTGGCTTTCTTCTTGTTTTTGGTGATTAAGAACACTCCAAGGAAGCACACAGCACATCTGGGGAAAGAACCAAGCAAAATTAAGCTTACGCTAGTCATTTACAGACTCAGCTTAGAGTTCAGAATATCACACATTTCTTACTAACCCCAGCAGAAACATGCAGATGTGCAAGATATCCTCGTGGTTGAACTCCAGATAGAATATGGCTCCTAATTAAATTAAAAAAAAAGAAAAAAGAAAATTTACATCATGACCAAAAAAATCATTAATTCTTTATTTATATATCACCTTTTGTATGAGCAATTGTAATTCAAATTGTTTTAGAAGTGGACACACAGTTCAAGATAACCTGAGAGAATAAAGAAAACAGCTCAAGTTGTGAGACTATAAAAACAAAAGTAAAATAAAAGCTGTTGGGATTTGCAATATTATGTTAGCACGAAGCTATTGCAGCAGCACATGGACATATTCTGGCAGTTCTATATGGACACTGAACACATATGTTTACATGCGTTACATATATCTGAGCTTATATATCAGTTTTACAGTGACTCTTCCAGAGTTCTGCATAGAGCTGCCGCCGCTGTTTTCCATTCCTTACAACTCACCGGAACCTGCTTAGACTGTGACTCATATTCACAGTCACTGACATATCTAGAACTTCCAGAAGGCCTAGACTGATGTTTTTTCACTTGAAATTGGTCCCACTATAAATCTAAGTGTGGTTGGTTGATTGCTCTGTTACTTTCTAATTATGTTGGTAGTCAATCTAACGTGTAAGGCCTTCAGTCCAGCTCCTTAAGTCCTAACCAATGGGAGAGCTCGCTTGGCTGTATCTACCTAGATACCACAGAGAAAACAACCCTGATTGGAAAATATTCCGTTGGGTGTTTTAGGATCTTAACCAATTTGATTTCAATCAAAACTTAATGAAATAAGAGTATTACTATAGCACTTGAAAGTTTCTTTAAACGGAAGCTTTCCCGAAGGTTCCTCACTGGTGTTACCTGCAGCAACAGCAAACACTGTGGAGAAGATGTAGTTGATGCAGGCGATGAGGGAGGAATCATACAAATGGGAAGCTTGTGCTAGAAATCTGGAAAAAAACAGAAAAACAAATAAATAAATAAACCAACATCTATCAGACGTGTCACGAAACTCAGGGAAATGGGGGACTGATCACAGCCATATTTAGACCAGAGGAAATGTCCCAAAACTCATCTTAAATCTAGTCTTGGGCTTGATGGGGACTCTGGTTAATCTGTGCTCAAGCTTTGAATCATACATAATGTTGATATATCCGAGTGGAATTTTGCACCGAGCCAATCAAATGATGTGAGAAACCATCAGAGGCAGAAGTCCTCAAAAATATTTCATTCTAGTGAAAAAATTTTAGATGGCTGCTGCTGTTTTTAGCTATATAACACGTGTTCACACAGCACGTAAAAGTGGCCCAAATCTGATCTTTTCCTTCAGATGTGACCTGTGTGTTATCTGTATGTCAGTGTAAACAGCAACAAACACACTGAATCTGACATTTTCAATTCCGATTTGAGACGCTTTCATATGTGGTACTGAAATCTTTACGTCAATCTAACTCGACATTTGTCATAATTTTGCGCTGACGGGAACTTGTAATCATTTGAGGTGATGTTTCTGTACGAAAAATTTGTAAGAGACTCATCCTCTGTGTTCAAAGAGATATTGAAAGAAATGACTGAATGCGGCCATAGGAGAACGAGGCTGCAGCGTCAAACAACAGTTAAAAGTCTGAAAGTTTAAAGAATCCGAGCACGCGAACCAAAGAAGTGACTGAGCCCTTTTACGGCGAGCTTGAGCCCATTCTGGGTGATGAGCCCAGCTGTCAGTCAGTGAAGCTTCATGTTCGCTCCTGTGATGCTGGCAAAGATGAAACTGAGCAGACTGGCGCTGGTTGACGGTCATGACTGTACACCTCTGGAAGAGCCACGTAAAGCTATGTGAAGCATTGTTCTCTTGCGCATGCGGGTCAGTTTAGGAGTGTGGCCTTTCACATATAGGTCATATTTAAAAGATATTGTGAAAAGCCAAACAAAAACATCAGATTTGGTGAGAAAATCAGGTTTGGGCCGCTTTTACCTGTTGTGTGAACGTAGCCTTAGAGATGCTGGACGGCTCTACGTGCTTTGAGGTGAGTGTATAATGATTTAGGCCTGCAGTCAGCTCCATGCTAATTGGTAAGTTATCAGCTTCCATTATTATTTAGCTACATTAGCCTTATAGCTCCAGTGCAAAACTAAAGATGCTAAAAAACTAAAAACACAACATTTCTTTGAATGCAAAGAGAAAGGATGAACTCACGATGCTTGAAAAATGATAGTGGCCACCATGCAGACAAACATGACGTAGAAGATGGGGTAGCTGAGCTGGAGTGACCCCTGAATGCTGAGGACCACCATACCAGACACTGCCTTCACTGTGATCACCGTCACAGAACCTAAAGGGCAAAGATCAGAGGGTTGTTACGATAACACAAGGAAAAGGGAGTCCAGTTCACCTTTTATTAGTAATACAATATTATAATAACTCAGGAACTAAGAGTTCTTAGTCTTTGGCTGCACAAAATTTAAAATACTGTATTCATCTGTGTATTGTGAGATTAACTCATCTTAAAGTATTTTCTGTAATAACAGCAAATTACTGTGAGGCTGATGTTGAGCTGCACTGCACAGCATGATGGGATGTGACAGCAACTGATTTAAAAATGTGTAAACAATTGAATAAAACCAATTTTAGATGTTTTTATTCTTACAATTCTGGTACTGGTGTTTTAACAACTATAAAGGTTTTGCCTTTTAATGTTTAAATACTGCAACACAATATAAAAAGTTTGTTTATTGATGTTGCCAGGTGTGAGTTTTTGGTCATGTTTGTGAAAATGATAAGCAAAGTTAAACAAATAGGTGCAAAACACTAAAAACATAGTGTTCATTGATTTTTCCATTTTACTTATTTTAAATATAACATATAAGTCTGGTAAAATGAAAAGTCAATTTATAATATGTAAATTCACCATAAATTACAGTTATTAGTGTACATTAATCTCAGCTTATTACTGTAAGTGTACAGCAGCATGCAGGTACATCACAGTAATCTTTAGACATATACTTACATTAATGTTAATTACTCTTAATATGGAATAGTAAATTATTATGAAAGTAATGCAACTAGTAGCGCACAATTTACTGTAATTTTACAGGATAATGACATTAATGCAAATAATATCATCCTTAAGGACTGAAATGTAAGAAAGGCCCATATCTCCAAAATGCTACCATTATAAGAGAAGTGCTCTTAATATATGCTAATGTAATTTAAAGTTGGCTTTTCAAAATTTCTATTTATCCATTTGTGAAGAAATGTTCACATAATGCAAGACAGCTGTCGCTTTCAAACTTTGAGAGGAAAAAATAAATAAAAACTGAAAAACAAAACAAAACAACAAAAAAACAAGGTTTTCTTATGATTAATAACAGATAAAAGCTAAAGTTAAAGGGACACTTTGAGCAAAACAAAAAAATAACTACCACAAAATCAGTTGTAAACAAGCCTGCTCTCCTACTACAACAGTGCTGCAGTAGTCTCTAGAGTGAGATTTTCCAGATTAAAGAAAAAACCCTTTTGATGATGCGTCTTGAAGGTGGGAGGAACTTTTGAGGTGGACAACTCCACACAGTTACTAAGTCTATTAGACTCTATTAAAGATCACTCCACTTGGTTTGAGGTGGGTGTGTAATGATTTAGGCTTGCAGTTAACACCATGCTAATTGGTGGGGTATCAGCTTCCATTACTTTTTAGCTACATTAGCCTCATAGCTCCAGTGCAAAGCTACTGCGGATACTTGAGGGAAAAAACAGAATGTTCTCCCCATTGGCTGGCTAAAGTAGAAGGAAGCCAAATGTAATGAATGTACATTAGCCTCTACATCTGTGGCTATACTAGCAGCCTGCATGTCTTTATCTCTGTGAGTGGATTCTGAATGGATGAGCTTATTTGTACAATGCATGCTGGGTATTGTATTTTAGGTTGGAACGCCCCTTTAACATAATGCACACTCAAACATGCTTACTGATCCTCAACAACTCCTCACTTATTTTGTGAAATGACTATTTATTGTGAATATTTTATAAAACCATGAAACGGTCACATGTGACAGTAAAGAATATCCTCACCCAGCAGCGCCACCAGCAGCAGAATGAGCACGAGGTAGTTAGCATTGCGTTGTTTATAGAAATACAGAATCAGGCAGAAGGTGATGATCTCCAGCAGCTGATAAACAGAAAAAAATACTTTATTTTAGTGAATTTAAAAAAATAAATAAATACATTTTGTTAGTTTTAATATGTTACCTTTTTCACACTGCAGGAAGCATGTTCATTTGTATCATTTTATTTTATTATTTTGTACTGTCTGTAGCACGAACTGAAGTCTCACCAGGTACAGGAGGAAAGGCCACCCAATCAGATGCTTCACGATGTTTTCTGCGTTCAGTTTCTCATGAGAGTTCGGACCAAACGTCACGAAAAGGTACGTGCCCCCGACGGTCAAGGCACAACCAAGGAATGATAAAATGTAGCGCTCTGAAAACACAAGAAAAACACCAGTCATTATGGGTAAAAAGTCTCAAACAGTCCATCCCATCATAGCTCTTTTATTCAAAGGAATCCCACTTACCTCAAATGTATTCAATCAGGCAAGACGTGTTTAGTGCACTGGAGCTACGAGGCTAATATTGCTAGCATCTGAAGTAACAGAAGCTTAGCATGGTGCTAACTGTGGGTCTAAGATATCACACACACCCTTCTCAAACTATGTGAAGCTGTTCAGTATCTCTAAACATTTGTAATTAGAATTAATTATTTGGTTTCTGACACTGTATGACTCTCTGTTATCTATAAACCTGGAGCGAAGTACGTGAGCATAGCTAGCATCTTGAAGCCTGAATTGTGTCTGTACTTTAGTTCATGTTTACGGATAACAGTGAGTCATACAGTGTCAGAATAAACAGAATCATGTCTATTAGAGATACTGAACAACTTCACACAGTTTGATGTGGATGTGTGATAATTTGGGCCTGCAGTTAACATGCTATGCTCTTTCCATAAGCTTCCAATTCTTGCTAGCTAAATTAGCTTTGTAGCTCCAGTGCAAAACAAACTAACTTCAAGCACTAATCATGTTCTTAATCGACTACATTTGGAGTGGGTGTAAATTTGAGTGGATGTACATTTTTTTGGTGTAAAGTAGATTTTTACTAAACAAGGACTGCTGCAGATTCCAAAACAGCCATTAAAACAAATGTTTTTGGCTAATAAACTCAGAGCTAATGGCTATGGCTGTGTTTCAGCACTTAAATGGACATCCCTCCATCCACTGTACCACTGCAGTGTAGCTCAAAGTGATAGTCGTGGCATTTGCATCCACTTACAGCATCATTTACATGTTGTTTGAGTGAATTACACTGTGGAAAGCTGAAGGACTTACTCAAAAACTCCTGTGGCTTCCATTTCTCTCTCAAAAACAGGAATCCTAGAATGCAGCTAGCTGTGAAGAGAATTGTTCAAAAATGTTACATTAATGTCAATGTGGGCTTTTATTGGTAATGCATCACTTAATAAGTAAGTGGTCTACAATGCTCTATAATGTTAACATGATCCATCAACAGTCATTCTGACAGTTTCAGTAACCACTATTCAGTATCTACCATGAAATCCAGCAACCACTACAAATTATTCAGTATCTACTGTAAACTATTCAGTAACTACTATGAATTATTCAGTATCTACTACAAATTATTCAGTATCCACTATGAAGTATTCAGTACCTACCATAAATTCAGTAACCCTTATAAATTATTCAGTGTCTACTGTAAATTATTCAGCATCCACTATGAATGATTCAGTATCCACTATGATTTTTTCTTTAACTACTATAAATTATTCAGTATCCACCATGAAGTATTCAGTACCTACCATAAATTCAGTAACCTTATGAATGATTCAGTATCTACTGTAAATTATTCAGCATCCACTATGAATTAGTCAGTGTCTACCATAAATTATTCAGTAACCACTATAAACTATTCAGTATCTACTTTGAATTATTCAGTATTTACTACAAATCATTCAGTAACTATTATGAATTACTCAGTAGGTACTTTAAATTATTCAGTACCAATGTTAAAATATTCAGTAACTACTTTGTATCACACCAAAAAAAAGTTGCTTAAAGTTTGCTTTGAATGTACATGATTCAAATATGTACACTGACTCAACACAAATGAAATGTCACATGTACATAAGTAATTTAACTTAATTTAAATTGGTGTAATATATTTCATTTGTGTGGAACCGATGTACAAATTTAAATCTTGTAAATTTAACAACTTTTTTCAGTGCATTTATTAAACACTGCAGCAATATATCACTCACCTATGACAGAGACCGCGCTGAGAGGGGCTATGAGAGAGAGGGGGGCGAAGGCATATGACACAAACAGCATCCCCTCGCCCACCAGCATCAGCAGGAACCCACTCCACCATGTCTTCGTCCGGTAGAAGTGCCGCGGATCTTTAGTGCCCGCCAGCACCACATGGCTGCGTTTCTGTGCAAGTAATAAAGAGGGAGGGAGGGAGAGGGGGAGAGGGGGAGAGAAAGAGAAAGAGAAGAGAGAGAGAGAGAGAGAGAGAGAGAGAGAAGGAAGGAAAAACAGATTCAGTTTTATGAGAATCGAGCACCAGCAACTTTTCATCTTCTAATAATATTACGAACGTGTAGAGGTGGCCAAATGACGATATTTAATCACTACTGCAATAAATTCTGTTACTGTGATAAGCGGTAAACTTTTCTGAGCACATTGTAGTTAAAGGGCCCACTTCTACTTTTTTAATTTTATTCTTTTCTTTGAGGTCTACTTATGTTGTTTCTGTGGTGTTATGTACCAAAAACAGTCTTTATTCACTTCTACATGACCATTTTCCAACCTCTCTTTATCCCTTATAGTTAAACACACTGTTTTGTTACTGTTACTGTGCCTTTAAGACTAAAATATGTAAATGAATGAGCTCTGTTCTGATTGGCTGCTCTGTATTGTGCCTCATTCAAAAAGCAGTCCATGCTGAAACACTCCTTATAGCTTCAGTGTGAATAGACGGGGCTAAACTGGACTGAACTGTATGCACTGGAGAGCAAATGGTGGTTTGAAACTTTGCCACTGTTTATATATTAAAATTAAAAGTGAGGAAATTGTGTTTTTCTATGATACGGAATGTTAAACACCTGTATACAGAGAGAGCATAACTAGGATTTAGTGCAGTGTTAAACAGGCCTAACAGGTGAACTAAAATAACTGTATTCATAGTTTTAATAGCTCTTATTTAAATGTGACACTATTAGTGTATTGTGTCTGTGTGTCAAAATATCATGATATATATCGCATATAAAATTTGTGTATTGTTTTTTTAGTGTATTTTTTAAATATTCATGATTGGTGGTGAAATTTAAGATTTCATTACGGTTTCATAAAGAGTCATTGTGAGGTGAGAGATCTGCAGCCCTGCAATTCAAATAAAAGAACCAAAACACTAAACTGATCAGCCCCACCCACTAACCTTTATTTTCCTTTCCGCGTAATGTCATGACTGAGGGTGTGCCCGAGGACACGCCTGGAAAACACATTGTTTGAAAGCACGTCACCTCATCACCCACCTGTATGCTCACTGAGATGCTGATGAGCAAGTTTCCAAAGATAGCCAGCAATGTGCCAATGAGGTTCTCCTGTGTGCCAAACGACAGTAAACACAAAAAAACAGACCAAACTGAACAGAAATGCTTTAATAATATTCAAAGACACTTAATATGACTGTAAGCAACACTGAGGCCCTTATGTGGGCTATCTGAAAGTAAAAGTGAGAGAGGGAGTGGCTTACAAGTTTTCCTTCAGCAGGTATTTGTATATACAAAATCACAAGCAGAACTCCACTATACATGCTTATGTTCTAACTACGTCACTTGGCTAGTGTGTACACTGGTGGTCAGAGTTCTCGCTGGAACATTAACCACTCTTAAGACATGGTCGAAGTTGTAAACACTACATCAGTGCTCTTGTTAAGGAGGAATTCCACTGATTTTTAATAGTGCCTCCAGAATTTAGAGTGATTCAGAGTGGTTTGGTGTGAAATGGTTCTGATTTCTTTACAATGGTGGTGATAGGAACCAGGGATCGCCATGACAACAACACAAATATAGACATTTTATTTACGTTTATGTTGATGATGGTAAAATAGTGGAAAATCTGAAATAATATGTTTTCTTTGGGGACTATTTTGCCTCACAACACCCTGCATGTTATGTATCCCTCCACCATGAATGGATTTTAAGCCAAAATCTTCTTAAAATAATCATAAAACAGTGTCTCAGTCATCAGACGATGTATTTATAACCATTTCATGTAATAACTTTCTGTGAGGGAGCTTTTAGATGTTGACGTCTGGTTCTTATCACCACTACTGTGAACAATTCTGACTCGGTAAGTTTCTCTAGAATGGAGCATTTCATACCAAACCACTCTGAACAACTCTGTTTACATCTGAATCACTTAATTATGCAGATAATTGTGAAAAGTCATTGGAATTCCTTTTTAACACACACACTAACTAAAAGTTTCGTACCCAGTCTTGCTACTGACCTACACTAACATAAGAGTTATAGTGACAATATGAACAAAAGTCTATGCACTAGGCAAGGGTTCTAGTTATAATGCTCTGTTTTTTACTTGTTACACTGATTATAACAACTAACTAACTAACCAATCAACTAAGTATAAGTGTTCTATTTACGACCGTAGCTATAACAACAGTTCTGTGCACTGGTGATGTTCTAGCATGCTGCTTTGTAAACATCAGGAAACAGTGTTAACAACTGCATGCCCCACAAAGCTAGGGTACATATCCGTACACTCACAGTCTAAAAGTTTGAAAATATTTCCCTATTAACAAGCACATTCTGTCCCAATTCTCACTTTACAGTAGAAAGGGGCACGCACGAGTACCCTCGATGCAGTGTGGCCAATCAAATGTGTTTGTTCAACATTGCTTTTGTTAGTTAAAATTGGTTTATTAAATTAACTTGTCATTGGGTTGTGTTGTGCTTGGAATCTGAGTTGTGCCATTGTGGTTATGCAAATCAGCTCATATTTAGGAAAGAAAAAAACATTATATCATGATCCTCTGTTCCAAACATATGTCCACATGCTGCTGAGGTCACCAAAGGGGCTTAGGACGCCATTTGGGACAAGTCTCAAGTGCAAGTGCTCTAGTCTGAATTCTAGACAGACAGTAAACTAAAGCTGTGTCCAAAACTGTGCCCTATTCACTATATAGTGCACTATTTTGGGGTTCCGCTATTTTGTAATGGTATCCGAAAAAGTGCAGAAGATCTAGTGCACTTAAACAGCCCCACAATGCACCGCAATAAGAAGTTTACAAAAGATATACCCTACCCTAATGTAGATACACATTATGCACTGTGTTGTAAGTAATAAGCAAACCTGTATAACATTATTGTACAAAATCGTTTATTACCATCCAATTAATTCTGTTCCCTATAATAGAGTTCTATATAGTGAGCCAGATTTTCAAATGTAGCATATAGCAACATATTAAATATTGAAATGGAGAAAAAATATATGCCCATTTTGAATTTGATGCCAGTATCTCAACTTTTTTGGAAACGGCACTGTACTTAGAACACTAGCTGGAACACTAGTTAGAGCACTAGTGAAATGAACAGAGTCTGTATTTTGGGGCTACACTAACTATTGAGTGCTGGAGTCTATAACAAATCTCTAGCTTTTTAACCATCTAAACCCTGTTTTCATAATCACAGGTGAAGCTAGTGTCCAGCTGTAGAGGTGTTTAAAGGTGTGTAGAGGAGTTTAGAGGTGTAGGTTAGCCTCTAAGAGTCCGGCTGTGTGAATGTAAACAGTGTAAATGGAGACGCAGTGTAGGAGGATTCTCTGTGTTTAAAGGTGTGTATAGGTGTTTAGAGCTGTATAAGGTGTTTAGAGGTGCATAAAGGTATATAAAGGTGTATATATGTGTAGGTTAGTCTCCGGCTGTGAGAATGTAAAGAGTGTAAACACAGACTCACAGTGCAGGAAGATTCTCTGTGTTTAAAGGTGTTTAGAGGTGTGCAGAGTTGTATAAAATGTATGTAAAGGTGTAGTCTAGTCTCCAGCTGTGTGAATGTAAACAGAGTAAACACAGACTCACAGTGTAGGAGGATTCTCTGTGTATAAAGGTGTATAAACGTGTAGGTTAGTCTCCAGCTGTATGGATGTAAAGAGTGTAAACACAGACTCACAGTGTAGGAGGATTCTCTGTGTATAAAGGTGTAGAAAGGTGTAGAAAGGTGTAGGTTAGTCTCCGGCAGTGTGAATGTAAACAGTGTAAACACAGACTCACAGTGTAGAATGATTCTCTGTGCATAAAGCTGTACAAAGGTGTTTAAAGGTGTGTAAAGGTGTAGGTTAGTCTCCGGCTGCGTGAATGTAAATAGTGTAAACAGTGTAAAGAGTGTAAACACAGACTCACAGTGTAGGAGGATTCTCTGTGTATAAAGGTGTATAAAAGTGTGTAAAGGTGTAGGTTAGTCTCCAGCTGTATGAATGTAAACAGTGTAAACACAGACTCACAGTGTAGGAGGATTCTCTGAGTATAAAGGTGTATAAAAGTGTGTAAAGGTGTAGGTTAGTCTCCAGCTGTATGAATGTAAACAGAGTAAACACAGACTCACAGTGTAGGAGGATTCTCTGTGTATAAAGGTGTATAAACGTGTAGGTTAGTCTCCAGCTGTATGGATGTAAAGAGTGTAAACACAGACTCACAGTGTAGGAGGATTCTCTGTGTATAAAGGTGTAGAAAGGTGTAGAAAGGTGTAGGTTAGTCTCCGGCAGTGTGAATGTAAACAGTGTAAACACAGACTCACAGTGTAGGAGGATTCTCTGTGTATAAAGGTGTATAAAGGTGTAGGTTAGTCTCCGGCAGTGTGAATGTAAAGAGTGTAAACACAGACTCACAGTGTAGGAGGATTCTCTGTGTATAAAGGTGTATAAAGGTGTAGGTTAGTCTCCGGCTGTGTGAATGTAAAGAGTGTAAAAACAGACTCACAGTGTAGGAGGATTCTCGGTCTCGGTCAGTCTGAGTGAAACTCACTCCTTCCATTTTTACCGAACAGTCCGAAGCCGCTGAAGCCGCTGAACCGAGCTAATAGTTTCAGGTGTCAGATCCTCATTTCTCTAAAACCCTTTAGTGACTATAAGCCGCCAATTTCTCTCGGTTTATCCGGTTTATCCTCTCTTGGCGCTGCTCGCCATCTTCCACAAACACTTCCGCTTTCGTCTGCCGCAGGTGACGTGTTGCGCACGAGCTGCCCGGCTTACGTCGCACTGCGCCGTATTTAATATGCATTTATGTTGACGTAGTTCTTCTCTCATATAAACCTCAGCGCCTTTATTGTGAGTAACATTAATGAAACGTATTAGTTAATGTGGAAACGTGTATTATTTGCTCTTTTGGAAAATCACAGAGACTATATAATGAATAACTGTTAATGGCTAAATTTGACATTCATAAATGGAAAATCTTAAGGAAATGTAACATTAAACTGATCTAAGTCAGCTCTCTGTAGAACAAAAAGCAATTAAATTTGTTAAATTGTTGCTGCATGTACTTCTCCTGGTGTGCTGTGCAATAAAAAAGTGGTAGGTAAAAGATATGAGTTTTATTATTATTGTTGTTGTTGTTGTTGTTGTGGTTGTTGTTGTTGTCGTCGTTGCTGTTGTTAAGTGGTTCAGTATATATTTAGTCTGCGGTAATCATTCACATGAATTTAAGATGACTGTATGCTGTTTTCTTCTCAATGCATACTTTTCATTTAACATAGTTACATTAATATTACATCTTGATACCGGTGACAGTTCTGAACTCCTGTGCAGACACTACAGGACGGGCCGCTAATATGTAGATAAATTCGGATATGTGTGTATCAGCGTATATATCAAACACGTGGTTGTGCTTGTAGACTCCAGCAGGTGGCAGCAAAGAGCTTTTAAACTTCAGCCTCGCAGCAGCCGCTTCTTTTTCATGCGTTTTCTTTTCCGTTGTTTTTAATCTCCGCATCACAGCCTCGTGAGCGTGTTTGTGTTTGTACATATATTACTACCTGTACATGTATTACTTACACATATATAATACATATGGAGCACGTTATTATTACGTATGAATGCTTCCACATATATAATACATATGGGGCATATTATTATTATTATTATTACATACAAATACTTCCACATATATAATACATATATGCTTACATATGTAATACAAATGGGCAAATTATTATTACATATCTAATATTTAAGGGGCACATTATTATTACATAAAGGTGTTTTATATATATGTAATATATATGGAGCATGTTATTATTACATATAGATACTTCCATGTATATAATACATATGGAACATTGTTACATAAAGGTACTTACACATATATAATACATATGGGGAATATTATTACTACATAAAAGTACTTACATATGTAATATAAATGGGATATACTCTATTACATGTAAACTATACCTGACCCTACTTCCTGACACAGCAGAAAAACAAATCTGTGCGCATGTGCAGGCCTATTTTATTTGCCGAAATAACAGAAAAACAGTGGCAAATTCTTTTGTTTGATAAATGGAAACAGATAAATTGCTTTAGAGGATCAGCCACATCAACCAAATCTCAAAATCACACACATCAGATGCGCAGTCATGACCTAATCTTACATGTGTCCTCTGCGTAAGAATATAGACAAGTGCTTTCTGAAAGAATAGAGATTCTGTGGCCTGGCTTTAAATGTAAACTCCACTATTACCAGATTCTGTCTTTTTTGGTTTTCAAACTCACTGATGACCATACAAATGTCTGAAACCAGTACCAAGATTAGCTTTGTTTAATCTGCTGTCAGAAACAAATGGCAATTTTTGCTCAAATTATATTTCTCAAACACGTTTGCTCATGGAAATCCAAGTGTTTAAGTGTTTGATCATCCATTTGCGTTTTAATCTCAGTTTAAGCTCCACATGCTTAAATTTCACACCTGGTAGTTCTGCAGAGTTGTGGGATCCTCATCATGGACAACAGACTGTTTGCTCACCCAGCCTTAAAAAACCTATTTGTTTCAGTGTTAAATAGATGTAAATGATACAACTGAGTCATATTGCATTAGTTTTCAGTAAACGATAAAATAAAGCCAATTCTTGGTAGCAAACTGTTAAACATTCCTGTCTGTCACAGCTTATGTATGATACTTGGGTTCTTTGATAGGACACGCATCAAATGATGATGCATGAATCAAACAAATGTACAATATAAACATCGAGAATGAGTTCTGTCTCCATGTAAGCCAGTACAGTGCATATCTTCATATTTTAATGCTCACTCATAAACTCCTCCTCAGGAGAGCAGTGACAAATCAGTGATGAGTTGACAGCTGCGGTGCTTCAAAATATGTCTCTAATGATAATTAATCATGCTTAAGAATGGTTCCATCAGTGTATGTGAGAAGCACACCCAGACCGTCTCTCATACCGCGAGCAAAGAGGAGAGAAAGAAGAACATTCCTTCCCTTAAGGCATCTTCATGGGAGGAGTGCAGCTCTAGGGACAGATAGAAGGAAGGAATAATGTCATTTTAGAATAAGAAATGTCGTGTAAAGTCATCTGACTTTTGCTTTTGCACGTCCCTTTTTCCCAGCTGTCTGGGAACCACTTGAGGTTAAAGCAATAGTTTAGGAGAGTTTGTGCAAACTACATGCCTAAATCATACACATTTGCCTCAAACCACGTCAAGTAATTTCTTCATTATGTGGTTTCTGTCGTTGGATGACACACTGATGTCTATAAACATGGACTAAAGCAGGCATGTCAAACTGGGGACCTTCCAGTTTTGTTACCCACTTCTCTAAGAAAAGCTCCATTAGTTTGCATTGAAGTCCATGTAGTTAATAAATAATAAGCCTTAGTGTGTAATAAGCCTGAAATGTTAAGGAGTTAATGAGGCAATGTGCTGAAGTCTGCAGTGGAGGAAGGATACTAGTAATAATAAAAACAACCCTAATACTCATTTCTGTGTTCCAGCAATTCAAAACGACTCCACTCTTAACTTTGTGACAGTGCTAACTGTGTCCAACGGTTTTCTTCCACGGTAAAGCACTGATCCTCTGAGATTAGGCTGCTGGTGTAATGTAGGTCAGTGGAACCTGTCCACACCTGAGCTGATTCACTTCAGGACAAGTTGTCCTGCCTTTTAGAAGACTTTGCAACCTGCTGAAAAATAAAACCCTAGAAACCATTAAGTAAATATTTCTGGTGGTTTCATGATGTGTGTTGGCTTTTTTGATGGGCTGATTTCACAATGTAAAGGATCCTAATGGTGTAACAGGTGACCAGTAACTGATTCTGGATGCATTTGATGGTTGACCAGCACACCACCATCTAAAGGTGTGTTCCATTTAGCTCGGATGTAGTCTTAAAAAAGATAGTTCTTTAAGGGTTCTTTAATAACGAAAATTGTTCCATGTAATACCATGAGCACTCAAGGAACCCTTTGCACGTTTAAGTGATTCTTTGGAGAATATGCTGTAGATGGTACTTTATAGAACCTTTATCTAAAAAAAAAGGTTGTATATAGCAGCAAAAAGGGTTCTTCTATTGTTAAAATGTCAAGCCTGTAACAATAGAAGAATCATTTTTGATTCTATATAGAACCCTATGTAGAACATTTTCCATCAACCTGAAGAACAATTTCACCATGCAAAGAACCACTTTGAGTAGTATTGACTCCACACACCCTGTCTCATCTCCAGGCTTTTTATTTTACTGTTCTGATTTGAAACATCAGGTTATGAAAAGGTACAAATACATACTTTTCACCTGGAAAAACTTCACAATTGGACCTTAAAACCACTGTTGAACCTTTAAGGAAACATTTACATTGTTTGTACCTTGATGATTGAAAAATGTACCTGCACAGAACCTTTATATCTAACAGTGTGGTTACAATTACCCAGGTTTACGTATCATGTACACGTTTCTTTGCAAAACAAATGACGTCATTCATTTATTTAGAGAAATTAAACACTGAATAGGGTCAAATTGACCCCAAAGATAATAGGAAGGTCAAATCTATTTTGGTAGCCAGCTAGTCTGTTTTAATTGCTGGCACATTTTCTTCTAGGGAGCAAATGCCACATGTAGAACACAACAAGTCCTCATCAGCACCCAACGTGACAGCTGTTAGTTCTATTAGCTCATTGGCTCATTAGCCTCCATTACTCATCCAACATAATGAACCTACTGATTTCCCTTGGCAGTGTTTGAATAGTAAAGCATGTTTAGAAGTGTATTCTTCTGAGGGCTGCTGTATTTTTGTGCAATTCCAGTGCTGTCCCCTAAAAAGTTAAGCCTACAGCTTTAGCCAAGTCTACATTTTGGATGTTCTTTTTTCCCTGCTGTTAAACACATATTCCTTCATGAACGCTTTCGGAAATCTCAAAACTAGTCGGAATGTACATCCTTAATATACAATGCACCAAATAACAATAACAACAATTAGAGTTTAAAGAATAAAGCAGACACAAATCTGCAGTTCTGTCATTAAGTATTACCCTGTTAGTGCGGATGACCTCTGTGTTCACTCAGATAGACACTAAAAGGTAAACAAACATTGTCAGTGTGAAAGCACACGTAGATCTGCTTCCTTAAGGTGAGTTCTGCTGTTTCATGTTGCACTCACAGATTCCCTGAAACATTCCTGTCCTACTTCTACCTCTCTGGCATCTAGTAAGCATGACTTAAGCTAATGAGTTATTGGGGTCAAAGGCATTTCAAACAAGTGCACTGTTGTACACTGAGCGTTTCAGAAAACTGTTTGGATCTCAGTGTTCAGTAAATACCTTTCCCAGTTGTCCAGGAATAACCTAAGGTTAATACTTTTTCAGGCAAGTATTATTCAAAAAACATATCGCTGTTGTTGGAACAAAACCTCGTATCTCCATTTTTGTCGTTTTTCAGTTTTTGACATAATTTGAAAATACCTATTGGCCTTTAAGTATGTAATTTTTATGATGAATGGACTGAAAGCAACAGCCCAAAATGACTTGGAAATAAGTTTGGTTCCATTGACTTACATTAAAAGTAAAGTATGTTTTTTCTTTCTCCTGTAAAGTTACCACTTTGGAGATACGAGGGTCTGTTCTGACAACAGCGATATATACAAATCAAAATACATCTTCTGATATAAGATCATACACTTGCATAAGGAAGGAGAAAGTCAAAAGCAAAATTAGTGAAAAAAAAGTTTGCAAAAGTTCAAAACTGATGAAAAGCTACAGAGAAAATGAGACTCCTAACAACCATCTGGAAGACCTGTGGGTCTAAAGGGGGTGTAGCTGTTCAAGAAGCCTCACTGAGAAAAGGAGATAGACACATCAAACAAAGAAGCTGAACAATGGACTGACCAGCCCAAAGTCCAGACCTTAACATCACTGAATGTGTTTCATTACTTTAGAAAATGATGAACCAACTTCTAAGACTGAACTTTGGAGGTGTGTTTGCAGATTTCTTTGAGAAACTGAAAGTGAGTCTCCTGAAAAGAATAGAAGCTGGAATAAAGATAAAGAGTTAACACTAAAAATTCTGAGGCTTTTCTGTTAAATATACATTTACTGGTTTTTTCCTGATGCTGAACAATGAATAACTTATACTTAATAGCTATTTTGACTGGAAATTCAGTAGCTGTGTGGTCTCTGACTTTTGCACAGTACTATATATTTGGGGCCTTTTGGATGCTCTTCATGAGGAACAATGTTTTTTTCCTCCAATACTGCAGTCTTTATGAAGAAGATTGTGTGTGTGTATGTGTGTCAGAGGGTCACTCTTGCATCTAGTTGCCGGACCTGTTTTGTCCCACCCGCTCCACCCTGCCGTCTCTTCAGTAAATCAATGCATTTCCGGCTGGAGCTGAAGCTTTTGCTCCCTCAGGCTGCATAGAGCCCCAGCTCCCTCAGGCATTTCTTTTATGGAAATCTTCTTAAACTGTAAAATTAACTCTATCAGTCAATTCCCCTCCCTGTGCTCTGCCCACACATTCATTCTGCTGTGAGTTTGGACAAGCTTACAGAATGCTGATTTAAAATCCTATTCAACCTAATGAGAAACTGTAGAACAGACTCAGTTTATATCACAATACCTACATTTAGAGCCAGTTATTCATTCAGCCTAATGAGAACTTGTAGAACAGACTCAGTTTATATCACAATATCTACATTTAGAGTCAGTTATTCATTCAGCCTAATGAGAAACTGTAGAACAGACTCAGTTTATATCACAATATCTACATTTAGAGCCAGTTATTCATTCAACCTAATTAGAAACTGTAGAACAGACTCAGTTTATATCACAATATCTACATTTAGAGCCAGTTATTCATTCAACCTAATTAGAAACTGTAGAACAGACTCAGTTTATATCACAATATCTACATTTAGAGCCAGTTATTCATTCAACCTAATTAGAAACTGTAGAACAGACTCAGTTTATATCACAATATCTACATTTAGAGCCAGTTATTCATTCAACCTAATGAGAAACTGTAGAACAGACTCAGTTTATATCACAATATCTACATTTAGAGCCAGTTATTCATTCCACCTAATGAGAAACTGTAGAACAGACTCAGTTTATATCACAATATCTACATTTAGAGCTAGTTATTCATTCGACCTAATGAGAAACTGTACAACAGACTCGGTTTATATCACAATACCTACATTTAGAGCCAGTTATTCATTCAACTTAATGAGAAACTGTAGAACAGACTCTGCCTTTGCATATTTACTTTGTTTATGGACAGAACCATGAAGCTTTATACGTCCAGATTCAGCAAAACCTCAGATAATAAAATGTCATTCAATAAATATTTCTACACGCTATATTTTTGAAACTATTGAGTGCTGATGGGTTAGCATTACTGCTACTGAGGGCTGATTGGTTAGCATTACTGCTACTGAGTGCTGATGGGTTAGCATTACTGCTATTGGGTGTTGATTGATTAACATTACTGCTACTGAATGCTGATTAGTTAGCATTACTGCCCCTGAGTGCTGACTGGTTGGCATTACTGCTACTTGGTGATTAGTTAGCATTACTGCTACTGAGTGCGAATTGTTGGCATTACTGCTACTGAGTGCTAATTGGCTGTCATTACTGCTACTGGGAGCTGATTGGTTAACGTTACTGCTGCTGAGAGCTGATTGGTTAGCATTACTGCTATGGAGTGCAGATCGGATAGCATTACTGCTACGGAGTGCTGATCGGATAGCATTACTGCTACTGAGTGCTGATTCGTTAGCATTACTGCTCCTGAGTGCTGATTGGTTAACATTACTGCTACTGAGTGCTGAATGGCTGGTGAGCTGATCAGTTCATTGGCTGAGTGATGTGGTGCATAAGACACAGTTAGAAAGTCTTAAAACAGGAGTGCTCAGAAATATAACAGCAGTGTTGAAGCCTTTACAAACTATGATTTTGCAAAAACGCTCCATAGGAGCCCATTAATTTTGGACTTGCTCTGGAGCGGCATTCAGTGTCTGACCAATCCAGAAGACACTATTGAGTGGCAGTTCTCCTCATTGGAAATTCTCTAGCCTACCATACCAGATAATTTGGCTAAAAGTTACTCTAAGCCAGTCGTCATCAACCCTGCTCCTTTCTGCAGCCCTAATTGACCCCATCCGATCCATCTAATTATTACCTTCAGAAGTTTTGGCTGAATAAAGTGTGCTAGATTTGGGTTGGAGGAAACCTGCAGGGAGGTAGATCTCCAGGAGGAGTGATGGTGACCACTGCTCTGAGGGATTTGCAGACATTTTCCCTTCTTACCTGCTGTACATACTGACATTATGCCACAAATTCTATGAATAAAGCCAAACAAGCTGGTGACAACAGCAAAGAAAGATGGTGAACTTTTTGGACGGTCAAAAGCAAGAACAATCTGTGTGTGTGTGTGTGTGACATGCTCCATGTAAAAACTACAATAGTGCTTTGTAACACCACGTTGGAGAATCATAAAATCTGTCATACTTGACCTGTTCCTTCATACTGGCTCTGTGTGTATTTTTGTGTGTGTGCTTATGTGTGTGTGTGTGGTGTGTGTTCCCACATTGGCTTCATGCCAGTCAGTCAGAAGCCACTGGTTTCATATCTCTCTGTCTCCGTGCTCAGATGTCATGTGTGTCCCCTTGTGTGTGTATAATGTATATATAGATGGGTGTGCGTGTATGTGTGTGTGTGTGTGTGTGTGTGTATGTGGGATGTTGATTTTAAACCCCTTCTCCAGAGGAATGCTAGAACGTTACAGAGGGAAGTGAGCACATATCTGACAAACAGGTTTCTGAGAAAAGTACACAGGAGCTCTGGTCCATCATAAAGAAGGAATGTGTGAACGTTAGCGGCTGAACAGTGTAATGAATGCGGCTGTATGTCGCACTTTCGGTCTTTTTCCGGTGTCCCTGCTAGTACAGTTAAAGAAAAGGTACAGCGAGAAAATCTAATATCTAATTTACTCAGTTCATATATATATATATTCTGTATATGAAAAAATGATGATATTTAAAATGAAGAAGAGATATTGAACTATTTCTATGTCACTACTAAAGTTGCAGTAAATTTGCCCATGCTGTCCATGTTGCAGCTGTGATACAAAAAGGTCAGATGGTTTTTAGTCTCTTCCCATGAAGCTTATGTTCAGACAACTTTTAGACAAACGTGTGGAGTCCATGCAGCTTGAACGCACTGTGTCATTAACCCCTTAAAATTCCAGGTTATTACACACTAAAACTTATTGTTCAGTAACTACAGGGACTCCAATGTAAACTGGCTGCGCTATTCATAGGTTCTAGACATGTGTAATAAAACTTTGGTCCTGCCAGCCGGCTCTGGCTATTTAAGGGGTTGAAACAAAAAGTGGACACGCCACCAAACACAAAGAAATTCTGAAATTCATGTTAAAATTTCAAAGATTCTACAACTCCATTTCCAAAAAAGTTGAGACGGTGTGCAGAATGTAAATAAAAATAGAATGCAATGATGTGCAAATCATTTAAACCATATTTTAAAGGAAAATACTACAAAGACAACATATCAAATGTTGAAACTGAGATATTGTATTGTTTTTTTGGAAAATATATGCCCATTTTGAATTTAATGCCAACAACATGTTCTAAAAACTTTGGGACAGGGGCCTGTTTACCACTGTGTTTCATTACCTCTTCTTTTAACAACACTCTGTAAGCATTTGGGAACTGAGGAGACCGACTGCTGTAGTTTTGAAAGTGAAATGTTTTCCTGTTCTTGTTTGATAAAGAATTTCAGCTGCTCATCAGTTTGGGGTCTTCTTTGTCATATTTTTCATTTCATAATGTGCCAAATGTTTTCAGTGGTGACAGGTTGGGACTGCAAGCAGGTCAGTTTAGCACCCAGACTATTTTAATACAGAGCAATGCTGTTATAATACATGCAGAATGTGGTTTGACATTGTCTTGATGAAATAAGCAAGGCCTTCCCTGAAAAAGACGTTGTCTGGATGGTAGCATATGTTGCCAAAACATGTATGTATCGTTCAGCATTAATGGTGCCTTCACAGATGTGCAAGTCACCCATGCCAAGTGCACTAATGCACCCCTATACGTCAGACCACAGGACACTTTTCCACTTCCCCTCAGTCCTTTTTAAACAAGCTTGGTCCCAGATAAGGTGGCAGCATTCATGCATCCTGTTTATATATGGTTACTTCGTGTTTTAGAGTTTTAGCTTGCATTTGTGGATGCAGCGACGAATTGTTTTCACAGACAGTGTTTTTCAGAAGTGTTTCTGAGCCCATGCAGTGATTTCCTCTACAGAATCATGTCTGTTTTTAATTGTGCCCTTGTCCCTTGCATACACAGATTTCTCAAGATTCTCTGAATCTTCTAATGATATTATGCACCACAGATGATGAAAAGCAAAAGTTCTTTGCTATTTTATGTTGAGAAACGTTATTCTTGAATTGTTGCACTATTTAATTGTGCAGTCTTTCACAGAGTGGTGAACCCCTCCTCATCTTTACTTCTGAAAGACTCAGCCTCTGTGGGATGCTTTTAATACCCAATCATATTACTGACCTGTTGCAAATTAACCACCAGGTGTTTTTTTTTGCCTTCCACAACTTTACCAGCCTTTTGTTGCTCCCGTCCCAACTTTTTTGGAACGTGTTGCTGGCATCAAAATCTAAATGGGCAAATTTTTTTCAAAAAACAATAATATTTCTCAGTTTCAGCATTTGATATGTTGTCTTTGTACTATTTTCAATCAAATATAGCATTTAAATTATTTGAACATCATTCCATTTTCCATTCCATGTTTTTATTTACATTTTGCACAGTGTCCCAACTTTTTTGGAAAATGGGGCTGTACTTTTCACTCAAATTCCCATACTGATAATATAATTTGTAACAAAATGCAAAATAGAAGCCTTTTCACTATTGGTCTCAAACCCAACTGTGTGTGTGTATCAAACCCTTGTATCTCTTGTTTTTGTCGTTTTTTAGTTTCTGATACCATTTGTAAATGTCTGCTGCTCTTTACATTGTATGTTAATTTTTTGGCAAATGGACCCAAAGAAACAGCCCAAGATGACTTGGAAAAAGTTGGTAGGTTTTTTCCTTCTCCTGCAAAGTTCTCATTTTGGAGATGCAAGGTTTTGTTCTAATAGCAGTGTTTAGACATATGGCCAAAGGCATGTGGGCACTCGTCATAAATCAGGTGTATAATTTATCAAGTAGCATGATCGCATCTTGTAAAAATAATTTATATCATTTTTAAATTGTACTTTGTATAAAAATAAGATGGACATAACTTTTAGTTATTCAGTGTTAAAATTCTGCCCATTATTCTGTGAATTAAATAAATAAATAAATAAATACATAAATAGAGAGAGAGAGAGAGAAAGAGAGAGAGAGAGAGAGAGAGAGAGAGAGAGAGAGAGAGGACAGTTATGATCTCTTGAACTCCCAGACACGGATGGCTGTGGCATCACTGGGATTCAAACTCACAATCTCTTGATAAGACCCATTTAGGAACCTTTTTCAAGAGTGTCAGACCAAAACCTCTTATCTCCATTTTTGTTGTTTTTCCGTTTTTGGCATAGTTTGAAAATACTTACTGTCCTTTATATTGTGTGAAAATGTCAATGGACTAAAAGAAACGTCCCAAAATTACTTGGAAAAAGGTCTGGTTCCATTGACTTACATTAAAAGTAAACTATGTTTTTTCCTTTTCCTGTAAAGCTACCATTTTGGAGATACAAGGTTTTGCTCCAACAGCAGCAATATATTGCTGACACAGGTGTTCAATTACAACAGCTTGTATAATCTCCATAGAAAATCATGGACCAAGAGCATGGGTCACTCTGGAGCAGGCGCATTAGCCTAATATCACCATATCCAATGCCAAGGGTGGGCTAGAGGGGTATAAAGCCCCCCACCATTGAGCTATGGAGCAGTGGAACTGCATTTTCTGTTGTGATGGAGCTCCATCCAGTACCTTTGCTCTTGAGGCTGAATGCCATCACTCCTTTCTTTTCTGTTCTGCATAGCAGCCTAAAAAGGTGTTAAGGGGTCCAAGCACCTGTTGCTCTTCTTTTTTGTAATTGTTAAATCTGATATTTAAATAATTTTTTATTTCTTTTCCGGAAGTAGGTTTCTGGTGATACCTGATTTTTCAAGATGGTATGCGGGTTCGTTATGGGGCTGTGGCTCGGCATGCAGTTCCTAATCCACTGCACAAGCCCAGACCTGCCCGGCTACGAGCTCAGGAGTATTTTTGCATTCATCCGAAAGGTGACAGGCGACAATGACACTGTTAGATGAAATTGAGGTGAACATTTGTGGGCGAGAGTTTGCATAGCTCAGAGCTGACGCACCTCATTACTGTGCAAGGTATTAAAACATGTTTGAACACTCCTTTTAGAAATGTTAATTAAACAGTCTGTTTCATTGAAAGGATTTTATCTGAATCATCAGATTATTATTTCATTTTCCAATAGAGTACAGTTTGTCTTTGGCATTGACATATACAACACTGCACAACCTTCACAATAAAACACAATCTTTAAAGATTACAGTAAGTTAGGTACTCAAATGACCTAAAAAACAAATAAACAGCAAACAAACCAGCCGAAAACAGCAAGCTGCCACTGCACAACTGATAGATTACTCATGTTCTAGCAACAGTAACACCAACACACAATAATAAATAAGTGAATCTGAACAGGAGCTTGTGTTGAGGGCTTGCAAATGAATAAAATGTGGCAAATTGACATAATTTGCCAAAATGAATAAACTGAAGCAATTGTGTTGTAGTAATATATTTTGTTTGTGTGCCAATGGCTTTAATACTGAACAACTGTTTTGTTGTGCAATGAAGTTGTAACATTCTTGGAGAGGCTGAGAGGATGAAAGATATTGTGGATTCATAGACGTACATCCATTTGCAAATATTTTGGGTGCCCCTGATCAAATTACATGTTGTGTTGAAGTGAAAAGTGAACACATCCTCCTCAGTAAATACACTTCTGCACAAATACTGCTTATTTGCCAAATTTAATACAAAAATAAAATGTGGACTTTGCGAAAGTATTTTATGTTTTATTTTATTTTATTTGTTTATTGTTAATCTAATAAATATACAGTAATTGTGTGGTAAGATGTGCAGACGTTTGTCTCTGTAGAAAATATGTTAATTTCATTTAGGAAATCAACAAAACTTTTGACTGGGGTTGTTTAAACTTTTGCATATGACTGATGATTTGTATGAAAATGTGTTATGTAAAGCAACCTTGGCATTGTGAAAGGCACTATATAAATCTAAATTATTATTATTATTATATTATTATTATTATTATTATTATTATTATTACAAAAATGCAACATTTTTCATGTGTAAGTATTGGTGTACACATTTAATTTTAAGACAAATATAACAACTCTGATCAATTATTTCATATGGATGGATGAAGCTATTTGAATATATGTACATCCAAACTCATCTTACACTGTTAGAAATAAAGGTTCTGTGCAGGTACATTTTTCATTCATTCAAGGTACAAACAGTGTAAATGTTCCTTTAAAGGTACTACAGTGGTTTTAAGGTCCAGTTGTGAACCTTAAATAAGTTTTTCCAGGTAAAAAGTATGTATTTGTACCTTTTCATAAGCTAATGTTTTAAAACAGAACAATAAAATAAAAAGCCTGGAGACGAGACGGGGTGTGTGGAGTCAATACAACTTAGAAAGTATCATTTCAATGGATTATGGTTCAGTTATGTTCACTGACTAAAGGTACCGAGATATACCCTTGAGGGTTCCACCCCAGTGACAAGAGGGGGACTGCCACAATGAGAGTTTAGTACCTTTATTTCTGAGAATGTAGTATTCAGCTAGTTACTTTGGGTACCTAAAAATGTAGATTGGAATAAAAAAACAAATTAAAAATTGTGCATAACTGCAGTAAATGTTTGCAGTCACAATCTGGTAATTGATAATGTATTAAATATGCCATTAATTGTGTAATTTTATGTGTAAAAATTCTGAAATTCTGACTGAATGTACAGTAAAATGACAATTCTCTAGACTCTGTAATAAAAAAATGTAAAAATCGAATAAATGTGTAAAAAAAAACATAATGGCATATAAAGCAATATAATCCTAATTCAACTGATTATGTAATTGTAACTAATTCATAATTCTTATAAATATTTTAATTGTAATGAATGTTGTTTTTAAATTTCTAATTCCTTTTTAACATTTTTCTTGCATGTCTAATTTACTCTATGGTATGTTTTGTCTGAAAGTTGTTCCTGTTTCTCCTTTAAATACCCTTTATATTAAACTGTGATACACATTTTCGTGACCTGTCTTGAGTCGACTAGCCAGTGATTTGTTTTCTTTTAACTAATCACAGAAAAAACACAAGTTTTAAAATTGAGAACTGATCTTCTGTGAGGGCAGCGCTATGTTTGGACACATTCCTCACATACCTGAGAGTCTAATTTTAACAGAAACTCTATTCAGCCAGTGCTTTAAATTGCTTTAAAACCACTGCAATCTGATCTGCAGTCTGACTGTACAGCTCCTGTGAGCCACTGTGAAGATTATAACAGTAACTTTACATCTTATTTGATCAGCTGTGAAGGTTAGAACAGTAACTTTACAGCTCATCTGATCAGCTGTGAAGGTTAGAACAGTAACTTTACAGCTTATCTGATCCACTGTGAAGGTTATAACAGTACCTTTACAGCTCATGTGATCAGTTGTGAAGGTTAGAACAGTAACTATACAGCTCATGTGATCCACAAAATTATAACAGTAACTTTACAGCTCATCTGATCCACTGTGAAGGTTAAAACAGTAACTTTACAGCTCATCTGATCAGCTGTGAAGATCATAACAGTAACTTTACAGCTCATCTGATCAGCTGTGAAGTTATAACAGTAACTTTATAGCATATCTGATCAGCTGTGATGGTTATAACAGTAACTTTACAGCTCATCTGATCCACTGTGAAGGTTATAACAGTAACTTTACAGCTCATGTGAACAGCTGTGAAGGTTATGACAGCAACTTTACAACTCATGCGATTGACTGTGAAGGTATAACAAGAACTTTATATCTTATCTGATCAGCTGTGAAGATTATAACAATAACTTTACGGCTCATCTGATCCACTGTGAAGGCAACTTCACAGCTTTCTTTCTTTCTTTCTTTCTTTCTTTCTTTCTTTCTATTTTTTCTTTCTATTTTTTCTTTTTTTTCTTTCTTTTTCTTTCTTTCTTTTTTAGCATTCCTTCATTTTTTCTTTCTTTCAAATTTTCCTTTCTTTTTTCTTTCTTTCAGAAAGAATTTATTTATTTATGTATTATGTATTTATTTATTTATTTATTTATTTATTTATTTATTTATGTATACATGTATTTATTTATGTATTTATTTATTTATTTATTTGTTTCTTTCTTTTTCTTTCTTTCAGCATCCCTTTATTTATTAATATATTTTTCTCCATTTATTCCTTTCATTCTTTCTTTCTTTCTACTTTCTTTTTTCTTTCTTCTTTACATTTTCTTTCTTGCATTCTTTCATCATTCCTTCATTTATTTCTTTCTGTTTCTTCCTTTATTCCTTCCTCTTTCTTTCCTTCCTTCTTTATGTCTTTCTTTCTTTCTTTTAGCATGTATTTATTTATTTATTTTTCCTCCATTTATTCCTTTCTTTCTTTCTTTCTTTCTTTCTGTCCTTTTCTTTTGCTTTGTCTCTGTTTGCTTTCCTTTTCCCCTACCTTTTTATCTTTAGCTTTTTTTCTTCCTTCCCTCATTCCTTCCACAAAACAAAGGAAATACTGCAGTAATTAAGATATTAAATCAGTTACATAAGCATGAAGGCCAACTGACACAAATTATATTGTGCTAGAAATTAACTGAAGATTGAAAGTACCCAAATTAAAGGTATAAACAAGTTTTTTTAAGATAAGAAAATAGAGATGCCCTGAAACAGCAGAATAAAGGTAGAGATATGTAAATTCTCAGGACAAAGAAAAAGGGATATTGCATCTGTCTGAGTGGATATGAGAAGCTACATGGAACTAAAACCGTTTCAAATAGGAGGGATAATTAAAATAAACACATTTGAAGGCAAGCCCAGTGAGATTTGACCGATTCATAAGTAAACTAATGCTGAGTTCTATATAAACAGCAAATGAAAATCTAGTTCTATAGCTTTGATGTTTTCACTGCTATTCTGAAATGTGCTTAAAGTAAATGACTGCTACTCTTTATGTAATATAGAATATGTATAAAAGAGTTCATATCAGTGTGAAATGAGTCAGCAAATTTCCCCCCACAAACACATGAAAATGTGTTCGCGTGCTGCTATTTCAGTAATGTATGCAGACGCCAAACAGACTGCTATACACAAACAAGGCCAAACAGTACAGGAATAACATTTTGCATCACTCAGTCTTGTGATGTGGAAAGTTTTAGGTGATGCGATTGATAGAAATCACTAAATATTTCAGGCACAAGTCACTGAAAGAGTCCCGAGTGAAGTCATACAAAACTGCACACCGCGCAGTGGAGTGAATGGACTGGTTTGGCATTAATAGCTGTAGTTTTAACCCCTGTGTGTGTGTATGACATACTGTTATCTATAAACACAAGTACACTCAAAATTTAGGCTTCAGAGTGCAGCTACTATTGTTAGTTATACTCATGTACTTTAGTCTATGTTTATGCATAACAGTGTGTTATAAAGAAAAACATATAATCAAGTCTGTTCGAGATTAATAGAACAACTCCACTACAAACTACACGGGAATAGTGCACTTGTGTTTTTGGGACCAATCACATGTACAGTTTGTTCAAACGTTGAAAAAATTCCAGCCTTCCGAAGACAAGGATCATTTCCTGCACTGCCCCTCATAGACATAACATATAGGCTGATATACTAGCACACATGTTCACATGAATGTTAGCAACCACCTGAAACAACATAGCAATGGCCTAGCAACACCTTAGCAACCACCTGAAATCCCACAACAATGGCCCAGCAACACCTTAGCAACCACTTGGGATATCACAGCAACAGCATGGCATCACCTTAGCAGCCACCTAAAATTCCATGACAATGACCTTGTAACATCTATGTATTCACATCAGACAGCACAGCTACATCTTAGCAACCACATGGGATACCATAGCAACAGCCCAGCAACACCTTAGCCACTACATGGGATATAAAAGCAGCAGCATAGCATCACCTTAGCAACCACCTAGAATTCTATGACAATGGCCAGGTAACATCTTAGCAATCACATAGGATAGCCCAGCAACACATTAACAACAGCCTGGTATCCTACAAAGACGGTCCAGCAACACTATAGCAACCACTTGGGATACCTTAGCAGTGGCCTAGCAACACCTTAGCAACCACCCAGGATACCACAGCAACAGCCATACAACACGTAGCAATCACATGGGATACCATAGCAACAGCATAGCATCACCTTAGCATCCACCTAGGATTTCATGACAATGGCCTAGCAATACTTTAGCAACCACCTGGGATTTCATAACAACGGATTCATTATACCAACTTAAAATTAATATCTGTCGGGCACAGTTTTAAAAAAGCAGCAGAAAACTTTTCTATATTGCTATTTTGTTATATCATTGTTTTTTAGTACTGGATTTTTTTAAACTGAAAGTTTTTATTATCATTTCATTCCTATTTTTGTTATTTCCTTTTATCTTTTTACTTCTTTTAATTTTTCCCCATTCGGTTTTTCACACTGCTGTAATTTATTGTTTTGAGCTGCATTTTATATATTATTTCCACATTCCATTTCCACACAGTTCCTCACAGAGAAAATAATCCACGATTTATACATTAAAGAAACAAAATCAGTTGAAAAATTGTGTAAGTCTAACATTTTGCTGAACTATCGCTTTAATGAGGCCTCGTTTGGAGGGGTTTGGTGCTCCTTCATATTTTCAACACCCCGTAATCACAGTTTTTGTTAGTTTTTAGTTCTGGTTAAACCTGTTGAGTTACCGCAGCTCTCCACCCCCCAACCCTTGTGCCACTCCTCCTCCAGCTTCTTTCTCTTCATCCTGCACTCCTTTCTTTTCATTTGCAGATTTGTTTTATGGTCTGATAAAGTCATAATGACAGCTCTGTCGCTGAGGCAATAACCCCCTCCCTGCCTTCCTATCATTCTACTTCCTCTCTCTCTCTCTCTCCCTCTCTCTCTCTCTCTCTCTCTCCCTCCCTCCTCCGCTGTAACCTGCAGCAGGTGTTTTCTTTTCTCTGCTGGGAGGAACAGGTGCATTCCTTCACTGAAAGAGTCACGCTCAGCCCTAAATCTTCTAAAGCCGCTTCTGTTTTTAATCTTCTTACTGCTATCGCCCTCCCACTCGTTTAGATAAAGCATGTTTGTTGCTTTTTAGTGCAGATCCGTGAATGAAGTGGTTACTAATCTGTAATCCTTAATATCTATTACAAAAAAAAATGTATAAAATGCACAGGAGCACATTCAGACCCTGAAGAAGCACCTCAGCGCTCGTAAGCGGTGTTTCCCCTGGAGATGAGGAGAGCTTATCAGAACCCAGCAGTCGTTATCTGGATTATAACAGAATTATAAAAACAGAATTATAACAGAATTATAAAATCCATCCAAACTTCAAATACATCACTGATACATGAATCACTGGGCTACAACAAATTCTATGGTTATGCTGCACACAGTTCCACAGTCACACTATACCCATTTCCATGGTTACACTACACCTATTTCCACAGTGACTCTACATCAGTTTCCACAGGTTTGCTTCACCAATTTCTATGGTTACGTTACACTCACTTCTATGGTTACACCATACACCACACCATGGTTATACTTCTGTAACGTTTCCATGGTTACACTTCACCCATTTCCACAGTGAAACTACATCAGTTTCCATGGTTACACTACACCTACTTCCACTGTGACACTAGATCAGTTTCCATGGTTACACTACACCCATTTGCACAGTAACACTCCATCAGTTTCCATAGTTACACTACACCCATTTGCACAGTAACACTCCATCAGTTTCCATGGTTACATTACACCCATTTCCACAGTGTCACTACATCAGTTTCCATGGTTTCACTGCATTATGTTCCATAGTTTCTATGGTTACACTGCATCCATTTCCATGTTCACACTATACCCGTTTCCATGGTCATACTACACCCATTTCCATATTCACACTATACCTGTTTCCATGGTTACACCACACCCATTTCCCTTGTTATCTTTTATCTATTTCCATGGTTACACTGCACTCATTTCCATGGTTTCGCCATATACAGTTCCATTGTTATTCTTGTAATATGTCAAACATGTAATCCAAGATTATACTACATTCATTTCTATGGTTGCATGTCACCTATTTCCATAGTCACACTATATCTGTTTCCATGGTTACACCATATGCAGACCCATGGTAATTTTATATCTATATATTTAATTTTATATTTCTATGGTTACACTGCACCCATTTTCATGGGCACACTATACACATTTCCATGGTTATGCTATATTCATTCCTATGGTCATTCATCACATATTTCCATAGTCACACTTTATCTGTTTCCATGGTTACGCTACACCATTTCTGTATTTATCCTACAATCATGTCCATGGTTACATTTCATTCATTTCCATAGTCACACTATAACTGTTTCCATGGTTACACTACAAGTATTTCAATGGTCAAATTGTACCTATTTCCATGGCTACACTACACCCATTTCCATGGTTATGCTACTCCCATGGTTTCTACTCTTGAACTGTTTGATGTTGCTCATACCTCTCAGCTCTTTGGAGTGTTGGCTTGTTATTTTAGGCCAAATGATTCAAAAAGAGAAGATGAGAATCTAAGAAACTTCACTTCTTATACTGAGAGATACTGTATGTTCTAAGAGGTTCTATAAGGGAACTTCTCCTGCAGTTCTCTAGGGGAGCTTAACACTCCAAGAGTTTTTGGACCTGAGACTTTTTTACCCTACACTGTTTTTGTAGGCTACTTTCATTTCTACATGAGTGATCATTTCATTGAAGTAACCTAAATAATTGTGGTCAGTAGCCATGCATGGTCAGCATGACAAATGGAATTTGACAGCCTGTTTTAATACAAATGAGCACATTTTGTTTGTCAGTTTAATATAGAAATCTAGTCTAGTTTTTGTTGTTTTTCTTTGCAAAAGATCCAAAACTAAAGGAACACCAGATAGAAGTCCTACATTTTTTAAAAATCAATTTCTTTCATCCCAAAACTAAACAATCTTAAAATGTCCATTAACATCTCCTATTATCATATATGCAAAAAGGAGAGCTTAATTCCAAACATGTTTTACAGTCACTGGTGTTATATGAGCCCTGCGATGGATGGGCGACCTGTCCAGGGTGTAACCTGCCTTCCGCCTAATGACCGCTGGGATAGGCTCCAGCACCCCCCCGCAACCCAGAAGGATAAGCGGCTTGGAAAATGTGTGTGTGTGTGTGTGTGTGTGTGTGTGTGTGGTGTTACATGAATATGGTGTAACACCAGTGACTGTGACACCAATGACATTCTGGTTAAAACTGAGGATTTTGTAAATTGGCTGACTCACTGGCAAAATATTACTTTATTTTGACCACATATTAATCACCCAGTCAATAAAGCCAACACATAGACAACATGTAACACCAGTGACACATAGAAGTTATATGCTTCCCCATAAACTAAATTAT
This sequence comes from Colossoma macropomum, assembly GCF_904425465.1. Classification (NCBI taxonomy): domain Eukaryota; kingdom Metazoa; phylum Chordata; class Actinopteri; order Characiformes; family Serrasalmidae; genus Colossoma; species Colossoma macropomum. The sequence continues at coordinate 11,387,770 of NW_023494803.1, forward strand.
TAATAAATTAATGAAATGTAGTGAGTAAGTGTGACTCACCTTCTCATGCCTTGAGATGCTGCCTCTCTGATGAGCCTCGACCCAAAGAAGCAGTTTAACAGAGCTGAAAATATTGTGGTAATATGTAACATAAGAGTCCTGATAACACCAATGATATAAAAAGTAAACACAAATTTTATACACATTTCTAAGTTAAACCTCTTAAAAATATGGTTTTATATTAAAAATGGTTTCTCAAATGTTGAAAATTGGTTTTGTGACGAGCTGTTTTACAGACGCAGAGCGACTAGGAAACAGGATAAAAAAGAAAGATCAGAGAAATTGTAAGGGAAAAGTATTATTTAATCTTTTGTCAACATGGTTTTCCACTCCAAATGGAGACTGACCGTAAAAAATTAATTTACTAAAGTATGTTGTAACAAATGCATGTATTACCCTTCATTTCCTTCCTTACATGGGAAACCATGACTATTTGGCTGCTGAATCTATCTGGTTGTTAAGTAGTACTAATAGGCAGAACTGACTAGCTTGCTAACTAGTAGCTAACCTTGCTAGCATTACTAGCATGCTGCTCCTGAAGATCAGTGCTAACTAGGACAATTTGGTAATTTTATATTATTCAGCTCTTGAAAAAGCATCATTATGGTAAAATGGCTCTTTGCATGGTGAAATTGTTCTTCAGATTAATGCAAAATGTGTTGTATATGGTTCTTATATAGAACCTTTTTTGGAAATGGTTCTATATAGCTCTAAAATGGGTTCTTCTGTTATATATACACTCTTTAAAAAGATGTTCATTCAAGGGTTCTTTAGCAAAGACAATGGCTCTATATAGAACCATGGACACTCAAAGAACCTTTTGCATGCCTAAATGGTTCTTTGCATGGTGAAATTGTTGCTCAGACTGATGGAGAATGTGTTGTATATGGTTCTGTATAGAATCGTTTTGAAAAGGGTTCTGTATAGCACCAAGAGAGGGTCCTTCTGTTGTGTACGCACTCTCAAAAAAGATGGTTCTTCTAGGGTTCTTTAGTAAAGACAATGATTGTATATAGAACCACACTCAAAGAACTCTTTGTAGGCTTAAAGGTTCTTTGCATGGTGAAACTGTTCTTCAGATTGATGGAGGATGTGTTGCATAGGGTTCTGTATACAATCTTTTTGAAAAGGGTTCTGTATAGCACCAAAAGCGTTCTTCAGTTGTATACACACTTTCAAAAAAGATGGTTCTGCAAGGCTTCTTTAGTAAAGGGAGTGGTTTTATATAGAACCCTGGACAATTATAGAACCCTTTGCATGCTTACATGGTTCTTCAGATTGATGGAGAATGTGTGTATGTGGTTCAAACTTTCAAAAAGCTTCTAAATAGCACCAAAAAAGGCTCAAGCTTGTATAGAAGAACCCTTTTTAGTGCTATATAGAACCCTTTTCAAAGTGGTTCTGTATAGAACCATATACAACACATTCTCCAATCTGAAGAACCATATAAGCATGCAAAAGGTTCTATATAAAACCATTCCCTTTATTAAAGCACCCTTGAATCTTTTTTAAGGTTGTATTTCATTTCGAATTAAAAAATGAGACAAATTGTTTGGTGATCATAACGCTTAAATAAGGTCCTGACTAAGAGGCCAATTTTTATAGCATTTTTAGCAGTTTATTTTACAAACAAACAGCTGTGTTAACGTGAGCACCATTCAGTGAAAAAGTGCTGCATTGAAATATATCATCACATCATCTCTATATGAATAAAATACATTACATGAACAAAATTAAGTTTTGTTGATTTCCCAAGTGTAAATTAGGTAGCAGAGAGCACACACACATACTTTAAGCTCATTTTAATGCACAATTTCTATTTATTTCTGATTGACAAATTAGAAAAAAATAAAAATAAAAAATAACGTTTGCACAAACCACATTTTTTTGTTATATTTTTCCCAGTATGTTAAATTCAGCAAATAACCAGTGACTGTATAGTGTGTATTAAAATGTGCAGAAGTGTGTTCTCTGTAGCGCACACGTGTCAGGATCCAGTCCTCGCAGGCCAAAATACTGCAAGCTTCAGCTAAAACACACCTGATTAAGCTCATCAGCTAATTAGCAAGGCCTTCATGAACTGAATTCAGAGCGTTAGATGAGGGTAAACGATGACCTCCACAGCACTTTGGCCTGGAAGGTCTCCAGTTTGACCTGCCTGCTGTAGAGAATGTGTAACTTATTCACACTTAGAAAATCAACAACAGCATTGAATTTGACCAAAACTTGCACGTGATTGATATATGATTTGAACGTTAATGATAAGTAGGTTAATGCTAGCTGGCTACTTGTGAAGCGAGTGCAGTGCTGTGTGGGTGGGGCTGGTCGGCACACTGATTTTGGTGAAGTGAGTGTAAAAGAGCAGCGTTTTCTGTAAGAGACTGATGTCATGCTAAGGATTTCTCAACAGGACTTCATTGTGGAGAGATGATGAATGTGAAGGACACCACACACACACACACACACACACACACACACACATACACGTTCCTGGGCCGTGTTCCAGAGAGTTTTCTCAGTTTCCTCCTCTTTTGCAAGACAGGACATGCAGACTGAAACTGGGCGCGAGTGTGTGTCTGAGGAACACGCGAGAGAGGTGATGAGCGTGTGTGTGTCTGTGTATGTATGTATGTGTGTGTGTGTGTGTGTGTGTGTGTGTGTGTGTGTGTGTGTGTTTGATTTATCTATGTGTCTAATAGAAGAACAAGGGTGTCTCATGTTTTTCATGTTTGAGGTTAGACGGACCGGTGGGCTGATTACTTTACCTGTGTTTGTATGTGTGTGTGTGTGTGTGTGTGTGTGTGTGTGTGGTGGTCCGGGCATGTTACTCTCGATGGAGAAACAGAACCTGGAAAACGCTGCAGTCAGGCGATCCCACGGGAACATCCCAACTCATCCAGAAAAAAAGAGAGAGAGAAAGAGAGAGAGAGGGAGAGGGCGAGAGAGGGTGAGAGGTGGGAAAAATGAAGCAGATGCCTATCATCTGGGAGAAGAGAAAGAATATAAATGACTTTCTCTCTCTCACTACCTTGCCAGGGCGTGGGGTCACACACAATCCCATTTGCATGATTTTTGGCTCATGTGTTTTATATATATATATATATATATATATATATACATAAACCTCGTATCTCCATTTTTGTCATTTTTTAGATTTGACATAATTTGAAAATGCTTGCTGCCCTTTATATTGTCTGTAAATTTCACAAGAAATGGACCAAAAGAAAAAAACTCAAATTACTTGAAAAAAATTCTGGTTCCACTGGCTTATATTAAAAGTAATTTCCTGTAAAGTTACCATTTTGGAGATACAAGGTTTTGTTACAACAGCAGTGATATATGTCAACATGTGTAATAGTGTCCCAAATATTTCTCCATATGTTTTACACTCATCGCTGTCACACAAAACCTTGCATCTCCATGTTGTTTATTGATCCATCAGCGACAATGACCTCGAAATCAAAAAATCAGTGACACTGATCTCAAACTAAAAAAGTGACACTGGCCTCAAATTAAAAAAATCAGCGACAATGACCTCGAAATCAAAAAATCAGTGACACTGATCTCAAATTAAAAAAGTGACACTGACCTCAAAATAAAAAAATCTGTGACACTGACCTCAAAATCAAAACATCACTGACACTGATCTCAAAAATAAAAAAATCAGTGACACTGACCTCAAAATAAAAATCAGTGACACTGACCTCAAAATTAAAAAATCAGTGACACTGACCTCAAAATAAAAATCAGTGACACTGACCTCAAAATTAAAAAATCAGTGACACTGACCTCAAAATTAAAAAATTAGTGACACTGACCCAAAATAAAAATCAGTGACACTGACCTCAAAATAAAAATCAGTGACACTGACCTCAAAATAAAAGTCAGTGACACTGACCTCAAAATTAAAAAATCAGTGACACTGACAACAAAATAAAAGTCAGTTACGCTAACCTCAAAATTAAAAAATTGGTGACACTGACCTCATCAGTTCTACAAGATGGGATTTCTGGGGTTTATTTTGCAGGTGCTGAAAAAGTTCTGTTGAAGAACTTTTATTTATCTGAGACAAACTATCCTGTATAGAACACAAATACAGTGCTGTTGAACTAAGGCATTTGAATATATACAGAAAATCCAACTGAATCCTGACCTCAAAATCAAAGTGATTATATTTAGCCCCCCAATACTGAAGTGTATAAACTGATGCTTTTCTTTATGAACTCAAGTTGACCTCAGAATGCTCCTAGTGGGAACAATGTTTTTCCGCAGTGCCCCTATGCTCCGGCCTGCAGAACGTTTCTCTGAACATCCAGGAAACTGAGAGTGTATTAAGCATCGCATTACTGTCTCACTCTCAGAGCTTATCAGTGTCAGAAAAAATCACACCCTGCGAGGAAACATGAGACAAATGTAGCTTACAGGAAAGAGTTTCAGAGTGTGTGTGTGTGTGTGTGTGTGTGTGTGTGTGTGTGTGTGTGTGTGTGTGTTTGTGAGTATGCATGCAAACAATGTGTGTCTAAGTGTTTATGTATTACAATTACTTACATTTATATATAATACACAGGTAGCACTTTATAATAACAGGCTCTTAAAAACAGCAAACTAATCATTATCAAATACTTTGCTAATGATGATTTTAATAATGCTATTTATATAATTGATATATATGCATTATTAACATACACCGATCAGACATAACATTATGACCACCTCCTTGTTTCTACCCTCATTGTCCATTTTATCAGCTCCACTTACTATATAGGTGCACTTTGTAGTTCTACAGTTACAGACTGTAGTCCATCTGTTTCTCTGCATACTTTGTTAGCCCCCTTTTCCCCTTTTCTTCAGTGGTCAGGACCCCCATGGACCCTCACAGAGCAGGTACTATTTGGATGGTGGATCATTCTCAGCACTGCAGTAATACTGACGTGGTGGTGGTGTGTTAGTGTGTGTTGTGCTGGTACGAGTGGATCAGACACAGCAGTGCTGCTGGAGTTTTTAAACACTGTGTCCACTCACTGTCCACTCTATTAGAGACTGCTACCTTGTCAGTCCACCTTGCATGCATATATATATATATATATATATATATATATATATATATATATATATATATATATATATATACAGAGGTGGCATTTCATCATAACAGGCCAAATACTTTGCTAATGGTAATTTTAATATTTAAATAATGCTATTTATATAATTGATATAAATTTATTATTAACATGTATTACATATAGATACATAGTTAGCTACACACAAATATATATATTTGACTATTATTATTATATATAGATAGTTACTTGTATTATATGTAATGTACATAGGACATATTATTACATATATCTATTTACATTCATATAATACAAAATGAGACATTTTATTATTACATACATGTACTTAAACTAGATTTCTGCACATCCTAAAGTGAATGGAGTGCTGCATATAGGAGATTTTGTTATATATAGGTACTTACAGTATGATAAATATAAGGCACATTAATTACATATAGATATTTGCCCATATATAATACGTATGGGACATATTAATGTCACATATACATACAAGCACATACATAATACATGTGGAATATATTATTTTTTAAATGTTCACATTACACTGGGGGTTTTCTTCTCCAGGAAATTTCTAGCAGTTTGGCCCTGGGGGGACAGTTAAAGGAAACAAAGTCAAATTGAAACTGTCTTTAGAGTTGCATGTGCATGTGCGTGTGCATGTGCGTGTGCATGTGTGTGTGTGTGTGTGTGTGTGTGTGTGTGTGTGAATGAAACTACAATTAGATCTAGCACAATAGGGGGTGTTTAGGGTGGCACCCAATTTACTTCTCTTCATCTTACCATCACAATGTAGGAACGCTTACACTTCTCACTTGGTGTGTGTCTGTCTGCCTGTGTGTGTTCCTCATGTTTGAAATGAAAAGGTTTTCATTTATTATCTTCATTTATGCTCATAAAGTCCTATAAACTGAGATTGTTCTAAACAGTTGAGCTCAGTGGGATTAAATCACTGCTCATATTCAGTTGTGTTTATCACTGTGTGTCCTTGTGTGGGGGATATGCCCCCCCCCTTCAAAACAGTTTTGGTCTCCCCAGCGAACCCCCCCCCCCTTTCCTGGGCCTTAAAGGTGATCGAGTCGCATATGAAATCTGTAAATTATGCAGGTGCACTTTGGCTGCCCAGCTGTCAGAATCAAGATAAAATAGAAATAAAATTCTAACATTTCCATGGTTACACTGCACATATTCCCAATGTTTCATTCCACCCATTCCCTTTGTTATGCTACATATATTCCTATGGTTATGCTACATTCATTTCTATGGAAATGCTGCACTCTTTTCCATGGGGGCACACTCATTGGCATGCATACGCTACACTAATTCATGGTTATTATCATGATTATGCTACACTCATTTCCATGGCTACATTACACTTATTTTCATGTTTACTACATAGCCATTTCCATGGTAACAATGCATCCATTTCCATGGTTATGGTTACAGTATAGTCATTTCCATGGTTATGCTACAGTCATTTCCAGGGTTATGTTACAATCATTTTCTAGTGTCACGCTATAGTCATTTCAATGGTTATGCTTCAGTCATTTCCAGTGTCACACTATGGTCATTTCTATGGTTATGCTGCAGTCATCTCCATGGTTATGCTACAGTCATTTCCATGGTTATGATACAGTCATTTCCTTAGTTACACTACAGTCATTTCTAGGGTTACACTACAGTCATTTCCATGGTTATGCTACAGCCATTTTCATGATTATACTACAGTCATTTCCATGACAACAAGACAACATCAAACATCCTTATGTGCTAAATTTGTCCATCTGGTTTGAAGCGTTCAGCTGCGTTACTCAGGGTACAAGCTGTACAGCGTTCACGCTTTGCATATGACCTGTGTGTGTGTGTGTGTGTGTGTGTGTGTGTGTATGAGAATCACAGAGGACAAAATTATCTCCTGTCTCCATCTGTGAACTCTGTCACAGCGTTTGGACTGCGTTGTGTCTTCTCGCTCTCTCTGTGGCGTCTCTCTCTCTCAGCTCACTAGATCTGAAACAAAGAAATAATGACGTGCATCAGGCTTCACAGCAGTCTCAAAACACAGCCCAGAAACGTTTACACTTAGCACACTCAGCGTTAGTGCTACATGGACACATTAATGATGTTTTTTTTTTTAAGTGATTCTGCATAATTAGGAGTGGTTTGAGTCAGAATGGTTCACAGTGGTGGTGATAGGAACCAGATGTCCACCTCTAAAATCTCCCTCACAGAAAGATATTACATGAAATGGTTATGAATTCACTGCCTGATGTCTGAGATATTGTTTTATGATAGTTCTGAGGAGGTTTTGGCCTTAAAATCTATTCATGGTGGAGGGATACATGTGAGGCAAAATAGTCCCCAAAGAAAACTTATTATTTTCAGATTTTCCACTGTTTTCCCATCATCAACATTCTACATAAAACTCAGAAGACACGTGTAGGCTCACTGGTGGTTTTGGATAATAAACAAAATGTGTATATTTGTGTTGTAGTCATGGCGACCCCTGGTTCCTATCACCACCACTGTAAAGAAATCTGAACCATTTCACACCAAACCACTCGAAGTGACTCTGCTCACATCTCAACCACTCAACTGTGCAGAAATTTTGAAACATTGATGGAATTCCCCTTCAACTCTCTCTCTCTCTCTCTGTGCTGAAGAATGCTCTGCTGCATGTCAGTGTGTTTAAACTGAAGGATTGCTCAGTAATCTGTGCTGAGCTCCAGTCAGGGGTCATTTCTCACAGTTGACCCCAGAGAGACCCTTAGACTGCAGCATTTTCACACTTATCAGTTTAAAGTGATAATAAGGAGTAATAAGCGCCTCCTGATATAATCCTCCTCTAATCTGAGAGTTTAACCACTGTCCCTGAGCTCCAGCAGCAGGATTAGCCTCTTTAGTTCACACCAGCTACTCTACAGCACAATTACAGCCACCCAAAGGGTCAAAGGTCAAGTGATGCCAGAGCTGATAAACGTGCAGGTATTCACGTGTAATCTCCTGGCTTTAGTGAACAGGTGCACTGAGTGGTCTGGTCAGACTGTGGTGGTCTTACTGACCGAACAACAGTGATGATAACTCTTTTGCTAACAGATCTGCTCTAATTCAGAAAAGAACCCTCAAAAAATATATGATAATAATAATAATAATAATAATAATACAATTTGTACAATTATGTGTGCTTGCTTGTTTGATCTACACTCTTAAAAAGATGGTTCTTCAAGGATTCTTTAGTAAACAGAATGGTTCCATAGAGAGCCCAAGAACCCTTTGCATGCCTAAATGGTTCTGTACATGGTGAAATCGTTCTTCAGATTGACGGAGAATGTGTTATAGCACCAGAAATGGTTATGTTATTGTTACAATGTCAAGCTTGTAACAATAGAAGAACCCTTTTTAGTGCTAGAACCATTTTCAAAAAGGTTCTATGTAGAACCACATACAGCACATTCTCCATCAATCTATGCAGAGAACCATTTAAGCATGCAAAGGGTTCTTGGGTTCTCTATGGAACCGTTGTGTTTACTAAACATCCCTCGAAGAACGGGTAAGAGTGTATATTTTATTTGGTCTTTTATAACTACTATAATTATTAACCTTAAAAAACAATGTGTATATATATATATATATATATATATATATATATATATATAATATATATATATATATATATATATAAGATAAAATAAGTATTGCTTCTACAACTATGCCTAATAATATAAATGCATGTAATAAACGTATAGCAAAACCTAAAAAAGTAGAAAAAAAATGAATCATCATTATAATTTTATTAATAAAAAAAAAGATAATTAAGCTATGAAGTGAGTCTCTACTGAGACATTCAACCTGCAGACAATTAAGATGAAATACAAGTGTTGTGACCAAATAGATGTTTGTTAAATGACAAATAATTAATAATGCATAGTAATGCAGATACATAAAAAATAACAAACAATTCTGTTATGGTGACCTTATTAGTGTAAAATTGAAATATATAAATGAAATAATGGATGTATGAGCTTTTGATACGACAGTAATGATGTGTATAAGAAACATCTTTAAAATGACACGTGTTAAATGCTAACAGATTGCGCATTGTTTGCTTAGAGGTCCTGCTGGCTTTTCGTCTATTTTGTATATTTCATCACTCCGTCATCGTAAGCAGGGCGGAGGGCTTTACGCTTGTTTTCTTCTCTTCTGTTGGACAAGGACAAGTGAGGGAGGGGAAAAGAAAAGAAAGAGGGAAAGCCAGAAAGAGAAAACGAAAGAGAGGTGAGGGGTGAAAAGAGCTGCTGAGAGAAATCGTCAATGCTCTCACTCCCACACACACACATACATACATATATATATTTACATACACATGCCTAGACCCTAAAGAAATATGCTATGGCCTTACTGAACTGCCATTTTTCTGTACAGTTCAAATGTAATTACATAAATGGAAGATCAACATGGTTAGTTAGATAAGAACATTTGCATTCTGTAATGACCAATTCTGATTTTTTGTGTTTATTTTAAAAAATGACCATGTTTGGAAATTGTCCTGTGTAAAATAAAGACCGCTTGGTTTGACATTTTCTTTCCACAAGCAATATATCTGTATTACATTATCACATAACATAAAAGTGTCTTCATACATTTTAAAGTGTGTAGTACGCCAGTGTAACTATTTGACTTTAAACAGTTAAAAGTGTGTGTGTGGTGTGGTGTGTGTGTGTGTGTGGTTTCTAGGTGGGTCTGGGAGCGTTTAGAGTGTTTCTTTCCTATTAGCGTTCACACTGCTGCTGAAGGCTGGGCCATTAACACCTGCGCCTGATCTGATAAAGCGTTGACACATTCACATTAAAATCCAGATTTAGATTCAGATTCTTTCAGTAAACTCTGTCTCTATGATCTGTACTAATAATGTACCAGAACATAAAGTACTGCTGAGAGGAAAAGAAGAGAAGAATGAAGGAGGAAAGGAGAAAAGGGAGGGAGGGAGGAGAGAGAGAGAGAGAGAGAGAGAGAGAGAGAGAGAAAGAGCAAGAGAGAGAAAGGTAGAGAAAGAGGGAGGGAGGGAGAGAGAGAGAGAGGGAGAGAGAGAGAGACAGAGATAGAGAAGGAGACAGACAGAGAGAGAGAGAGAGAGAGAGAGAGAAAGAAAGAGAGAAGAGAAAAAGAGAACAAGAAACAATAGAGTGACAGAATGAGAGAATGCACGAGAGACAGAGACAGAGAGAGAGAGAGGGGGAGAGAGAGAGAACAAGAGAAATAACAGAGAGACAGAATGACAACTAGAGAGAGGGCAAGAGAGAGAGAAAGAGAGAGGCAGATGGAAAGCGAGAGAGAGCAAGAAAGAGAAAATTAGAGACAGAAAGAGAAAGAAAGAGAGTGAGACAGTGATGAGACAGAGAAAGAGAGAGAGAAAGAGAAAGTCAGAGTATGTATATGTATTATTATACAGTATTATTATTATTATTGCAGTATTATTATTATTACACTGCAGTAATACTGACATCACTAAAACATCTCTGACAGTAAGTCAGTGCTTCATGCTCTCAGTCTGATAGTGAACAAGTGCATCTCTCCATTTCTCCTCCTCTCCTGACTTTGGTTTGGAGCCAAAGCACCCTAAGGGCCCCGTATGTGTGTGTGTGTGTGTGTGTTTGGGGTGTGTGTGCTTATGAGTGTGAAGGCACAGCGCACATACTCCTGTATCACCATGCCAGATCCCCTCAGGACTCAACAAGTAAATCAAACTCACATATAGCACATATCTGAGAGAAAATGAAAGTGAGATTCTGAAAAACCTCAACTGTCCACACAAACAGTGTCATTAACAGGCGCGAATGTTGAAAGAATTTGGTGATCATTTCTTTTATTTTTTTTGAGGCCTTATAATCCAGAGAATACTAAAAATACATCTAACTCAGCTTAATACTGATACTGTTTAAAGGATTTTTTTGAGATTTCAGCATAATTAAGTTGTTAAGATGTAAACAGAGTCATTCAGAGTGGTTTGGTGTGAAATGCTCCATTCTAGAGAAACTTACAGTCAGAATGGTTCACAGTGGTGGTGATAGGAACCAGACGTCCACCTCTAAAAGCCCCCTCACAGAAAGTTATTACATGAAATGGTTATGAATACACTGCCTGACGTCTGAGGCATTGTTTTTAGTTTTTGGCCTAAACTTTTTTAAAGTCCATTCATGATGGAGGGATACAAGCAAGGCGTTTTAAGGCAAAATAATCCCCAAAGAAAGCTTATTGTTTCAGATTTTTCACTACCTTCATCAACATTCCATATAAAACTCAGAAGACACGTGTGGGATCACTAGTGGTTTCACTGGAGGCTTCATTTGTGTTAAAGAATCACTCCAAATGTAGTCAGTCATCCAAGACATCTGTTGCTTCCTTAGTTTTAGTGTTGGAGCTACGAGGCTAATGTAGTTCACAGGCAGCGGAAGCTTGTACCCCACTAATTAGCATGGTGCTAACTACGTGCCTACATTCCATCTAAAAATGAGCAAAGCTAAAAACAGTGGTAGCAGTGATCTTACAAACTGAATTTTTGTCCATACTTTAGTCCATGTTTAGACATAGTGGGGTGTGGCTGGTTATTCTAGAATGAAATACTTTTTCCCACAGAACACTTCAGCCGGTTTAGAAGCCGAGCGGTTAGCAGTTGCTAGGGTGTTGCTGAATGGTTACTATGGTATTTTAGGTGGTTGCAAAGGTGTTGATAAGTGGCTGCTGTGGTATCCCAGGAGGTTGCTAGGGTGTTGCTAGGGTATACCAGGTGGTTACTAGGCTGTTGCTAGGTGGTTGCTATGGTATCCCAGGTGGTTGCTAGGGTGTTGCTAGGTGGTTGCTAGGGTATCACAGGTGGTTGCTAGGCTGTTGCTCGGTGGTTGCTAGGGTATCCCAGGTGGTTGCTAGGCTGTTGCTAGGTGGTTGCTAGGGTATCCCAGGTGGTTGCTAGGGTGTTCCTAGGTGGTTGCTGTGGTTCCACACAGAGTTAACAGTGTGTTAATAATGAACTTGTACCAAAATAACATTAGTTGGGTGCACAAACTTTTGCACCCCATTGATTCCTATGGGAAACAAATTCTTCATTTAATAGTGATCGTACAAAAACCATATGTCCGATCAAAAAGCTGTTTACAAGCACACCATTCCTATCAGACTGAACATTCTGCGGTTGGAACGGTGTTGATATCTTGAAAACTGCAGGACGAGTTAGCAGACAAAAAAATATGAACCAAGAAGAAGAATAATAAACCATCTGATAACAGCAGTGCTGTGCAAAGCAATACGCAATCACTAATAAGCGGTGTGTGGATGTTTCGCTGCAGGTGGTTGTTGAGTGGTTGGTGAAGTCTGATCTGTGTAGTTACTGCCTCCGGGTGCAAAGCAATCAACAAAGATTCCTCATCTTAAATCCTTGAAAACATCTTGTTCTCTGCAGGACAGTATGTGTGTACACGTGTGTTGGTGTATGTGGTAAATGACATACAATACTGACCTATTCACCAACATTATGAGGACCCTCAGATTACAAGGACATTAGCAGTGTCTGTGTGTTTGTTGAAAAGTTTGCAATCGGTTTTCAATTATTTTTTTGCTATTTTATATACAACAATGAGTTGCAGATACAGCAGGCAACAGTACGTTCAGACGTAGTATTAAATATTTCAAGTATACTGGAAACAACATGAAGTTATTCAGAGAATAAAGTTATACTGTGATTATCTATTTAGCAGAACCATCAAGTTATCTGCCTCAAGATATGATTGTCACTTTTGGAATACATTGATGTTTTCATTCAAGAGATAATTATATATTATTACATATTATTTGTAGAATATGTATTGGCAGAAAACCTTGTATCCTCAAAATGCTAACTTTACAGGAGAAGGAAAAACATACTTTACTTTTAATGTAAGTCAGTGGAACCAGACTTTTTTCCAAGTAGTTTTGGGCTGTTTCTTTTGGTCCATTCACCATGAAATCTACACACAACATAAAGGACAACAGGCATTTTCAGATTATGTGAAAAACTGAAAAACAACAAAAATGGAGATACGACTTTTTGTTCCAACAGCAGCAATTTATAGACCTTACATTCAAAGTTAAGAATATTTTGGAAATATAATGTTTTGTTCCAACAGCGATGATATGACTAACACTTTATTTTTGAGAGTCCACTGTAGATACTTTGTAGATGAAAGTCTGTCTTGAACTAACTTTCAACTAAATTTCTATTAAATGCAATGGAATCTGAAGTTGAGTGTGAAAGATGAAAATTCACTTTAAATCTAAATTTATTACAATTCACTTTAAACCTAACCTTAACCCCAAATCCACTCTTACTTCTAACCAAGACCCTCTGGAGGGGCTAAAGTTTTAATACACACTTCTATAACCCAAGAAAAGCTCAACCAGTTTGCACTGAAGTCCCTGTAGTTACTGAATAATAAGCCTTAGTGTGTAATAAGCCTGGGGTTTTAAGGGGTTAAACTAATGCCTAACCATAAAGTTATTAATTATCAATTGAGTATCACCAAAAAGCAGTGTGAACAAAATGGTAACACGGAGATGGAAAAAAATGTTCTTAACTTTTAACACTTAATGTTAAAGTAGAATGTTAATATTGTAAACAATTTTAGACCAACAAAAATGGAGGAAAAATATTTTATTCCATCAGCAATTAAATACTGAATATAACATCAATGGACTAAAGAAAAGCTTCACTCATTGTAAATCCAGCAATAAGTTGTATCATTAAAGACCAAAACCCTCCCGAGTCTGATCCAGTGTTAGATCCAGAGACACAAACGATGATACTGGGCCTTCATTAGCATAATAAAGACCTCTTCTCTCGCTCTGCCTTTGGTTTCTGACTTTAAATGACACTCACTTCACACCCGCGCGGATAAATCTCAGCCTTCTATTACATGTGCTAATTACTGACACTCACACACACCTGCTGAAGTTTCTCCCCAGCACGGCGAGAGTTAACAGGGGTGGTGGGGTGAGGGGGGCGCATCCACCTGTACCATCACACACCTGTCCCGGCCTGTCGACCAATCAGACGTGAGTGAGGGAAAGCTTACCTGTCAGGGCATTTAAATGTGCGAGCAGCCGCAGGTTCCAAATCAAAACCTCTTCACTCTGCGGGATAAACACACACACACACAGCTGGCTGTCTCCGTTATAGTCTGACGAGGAAGATTACGAGAGAGAAGAGTGCAAAGAACGGATTTTATTTCTACAGCCTCTCAGGGAAGAAATGACCAAGGAGACTGAGTAAGTGGACTTTGCTTTAAAATGTACTTTTAAACATTTTTGAAAAGCAATGTCAGATTTCAGTGTTTAACCGTTAAGGGAATTTGGGACATTCCACACTTCAATTTCTCACTGCAATAACTCCGTAACTTCCATTACTTTCATAGCATTACATTAGTTTCATAGTGGCTAATAATAAGTGTTAGCATGCAGGTGTTGAGTCAAGATAATACAAAGATTTGCTCTAAAATTAACGGTAATACACACTGTTTCCTTGTTGTCGATGTGTTAGCTTAAGCTTTACTGAAGTTTTTTCTTTGCTTGTCATTAAATAACATTCGACTATATCTATTAACATTACCTAAACCTCAACATAACACATAATCCTAATCTTACTGCTAAACCTTTACATTACTAAACAGTTTATTAATAAAAAGTGGTTAATAATGAGAATTAGCATTAAAAATTGAATAATAAATCTGGGATTTAAGGGGTTAATGCAGGAGGGCCAGGAAAATGTGGACATTTGCTCTTCTATTGCTCTTCTAATCGATCACTAATACATTACAAACAGAATAGTGTCCAATATTTGCTACTTGTTGTTAGCATGCTAACTTGAGTTTCACGTAAGCATTTGCATGCTTTGCAAATGCTTAGCTTGTCATTAACTATAATATCCATTAACATCACTGTAACCTCCATCGAGAACCTAATCCTAATCCTAAAACGGGTATCAATCCTAAACGCTAAATGCTAAGGTTTGCTGGCTAATATTTTGAGCACTTCCAGATGATGTAGAGGAGACAAAGTGAGGCAACTTGTTGTTTGTGTATGTTTTTTTTAATATATGAAATCAACCCACCTGTGTTTGTGTTTATATCTCAGCGTGTCGGTGGGAGTTTCGCTGCTCTAAGCTCTGACACCCCATCCTCTTTTCTGGGTCCATGGGGGCTTTTTGAGATAGCTGACACCAAGACCGAGAGTGTTCACTGAGCTGTGTAAGAGAGAATAATTATAGTATGTGTCTGTCAGTGGACGCGTCTGCTGTCCTAGGGGCTTCTGTCGCACAAAAGCTGGCTTCCATCTGCTTACTGTAGCATAGACACTTAATATGGCCATTTAGACATTCAGGCCTCCGTTCAAAAAAAGGCTGAAAAAGGTCTGGTGAGCCGAGACACGGGGCTTGCTTTTCAATGACATGGTTAAAACAGGCTTAGGAATAGGTGACAGGCTGGTGTTTGAGATAGCGCTCCAGATAGCTACTAAATGGAATAAATTCTGTAAGCATTGAAGGAATGTGGAGGGAATGTTTTGGTAGAACGCACAACAAGAAATGTGTTAATTTGCTCTCTTTGCCAAACATGCACTCTTACCTGCACTGTGAACTCAGCTGCTAAAGCGCTTGCTGTGAGTAAACTCACTGTTTGCTTGCTACCTGCTAATCCAGGAGGCTTCAGGGGGAGTCCACAAAATGAATCCCACTTAGTTTCTGCTTGTAATGTGTTTGGGTTTAGTTTGTGATCTCTGGGTTTCAGCTATTAGTGTTTGTGAGGTAGCCTCAAGAGCTGATAAGATCTAGAAGCGAACAATCTCAGACTTATTCATTTTAGATGAGTTTCATTCTGCTTCCAGTGGAATTGGAGTGTGGAGGTCAGCCATGTTTCAGCAAGTTTGATGTGGGAGGTGTAAACACTGCCAATCTTAACCGCTGCTCACTCAAAGAGGCTCAAGATTTGTGTTTTTGCAATCGAAACTGCTGGCTGCCTCAGGGCGAAACTCAGCGGTAGCTGAGTACAGCTGTTAAACTCACATTGCCTCATCTTGCTCTGTTTTTGACTTGTAAATGGGCTGATCGGTCCATGTATCAATCTTGCATGGCTTGAAAACTTCCCCTATTTCTTGGACATCTTTGCTAACTCTCTCAATATTTTGCTGTAGGGCTCTGATGATTTTGCAGAACGAGAGTTTCAATTACCCACGCTACCTTGACAGTTACCTCATGGACTCCTGGAGCTACATGGACAGTGTCGACATCAGCAAGGCTAAACCTAAGCTGTCCACTGATGATGACCTCACCAGTATCCCCCTTTTCTATGACACTTGCAAGGTAAAAAAATGAACTAGTTAGTTCCTTCAGAGTAATTGATTGTCCGATTGCTACCTGATTGTCCACCATGGAACCTTTCTTGATTGACTGACCTTCTAACGTACTAATTCATCTTTGCAGACTCCCAAAGATCAGAAGTTGACGTCCTGTTCGCGTGCTGGCAGTACATTTAAACCTATGGAGAGGTAAAAACATTAGCCGTTGCTTCTGCCCAGAGTTAGCAAAAAGAGATGAGCTGTCAATTAACCTATGTCCGGTCGCTTTCACTGTACGAGTTCATTTCCCGCCCTGCCCAGATAAAAGAAAACCCTCATACATACATGAATGGGTGAGAAAGAGTACCACGGAGGTGTGTACCAAGAGAGACAGGTGTATGAAACTTAGCATAGCTGTTCTCATATACTAACCTTTTATTTCTGCATGTGTAGATAGAGGGCTAGCGGGATTAGCTCAGGTTTAGCTGAGGTCAGAGTTGGTTTAAGATGCTAATCCTCTTCCCCATCCCACCCCAGAGAGGACTGAGTCAGCGGCCTTTTGTCCCGATGAAAAATGGCAGGGGATTGGGAGTAGTTTGTTTTTTTCCTTGAGTTCAAGCCCAAGAGAAAGGCAAACAGAAGTAGAGATGTGGATTAGCCAGCAAATAGCTCCCACCCAGCTTTATGGGCACTCTTCTCAAACAATGCTGAGATTCAAAGCCACTTCTGTTGACTTTTACACATTATACAATCACAGCTTGGCCTTTATTGGTGTTAGAGTTAGTGTAAGTGACTAGCCAGCACATTGTACTATCACAGGTAGGCCATTATGGTGTTTGAGTTAGCATAAGTGACAAGCAAGACCACTATATCATCACAGCTGGGCCTTTATTGGTAGTAGAGTTAGCATAAGTGACTAGTAAGAACACTGTACTATTACAGCTGGGCCTTTATTGGTTATGGGAGTTAGCATAAGTGACTAGCAAGCACGCTATAACCTTACAGCTGGATGTTTATAGGTGGTAGAGTTAGCATAAATGACTAACAAGAACACTATACCACTACATCTAGGCCATTGCTGGAGGTAGAGTTAGCGTAACTGACTAGCAATTTTTAGCTTAGGAGTAAAGTCTATGCAGTTAAATAACATATGCTGTTAAATAACATATACATTAAAATTAAACTTTACATTTTATGAGTTATAGTACCATTTGGCCCCCATTATAATCCAAATTAAACCAAACTAGCCGGACAGGTTTATGTGCAGATTTGCGGAAAATTAATTTTCACAGGTGCATATTTATCACATACCTTTTAACCATTCACTCCTCAGGACATCCACTGGCTCATCCCCTGAGCTGACTACTCTGGAAAACTCCCACATCATGAAGCTGCTGTCCGAGAACATTTCTGTCAGCCAGTCACAAGTCACAAAGCAGCTGTCACCGGGCAACAGCAACTACATCCAGAGCATGGCGGGCGACAGCTACGACAAGCAAGTCATCAACAACATCGTTGAATCTCTTCTGCTGACCACACCGCAGAAACCATGGCATTCGGACACCTCGTACCCGGACGCTAGCACTGAAGTGAGTGTCTGAGGCCTTACGTGTCCAAATTTTGCCTCTTGCTATTAATTTTGCACATATTAAATCCTTTTAACTGGTGAAAAGAACAATTTAACAAACAATTGAAACAGTTCTAAAGTGATTCATTTAAAATGATTCAATATAATGTCTCTAATGTATCACGTGTCGGTTGTTGTCCACCAAAACAGACTCTAGGTTACAGCAATGACTTTGTTGGCCACTCCAGCCCTGTGTACTCCGACTCGTACTCAAACTCGCCTCCGGAGAGATACAGGTGAGACACGTTTTAATCATTTCATCTGCGCTTCACGCTGTCAATCATTTCGGTCTGTTTTATATTTCCTGCCAAGATTTCAGGGTTGTTTTTTATTATAATCAGTGTTGTTTTCTACGCATTTAATTCACATCACATAATGATTTGAATATAATTACATAATTACATATTTAATCGCAGCAATAAATTACATTTTCATTTGATTTGCATTTTGTATCTATAGGTTTGTGTTTTTTGTTTGTTATGTTTACATGACAAAGATTTGGCATACAAGAATAACTTCTCAATTAGATATCTCCGCTTCAATTTACACACACAAATGTGGTTTTGAAAGTTTAGAATCTGCACTTTCCACACAATTTCTCCACTCGTTTCAATGAGCTCAGAAATAATTTATATTTTGACTGCGGTTACATCAATAATGATTTTGTTCCAGGAATGACTTTCAGTTCATCCTTGGCGCCCCACAAGCTTCCCAAAACAAAAACACAGAGGTGCCCATGGTCTACCTGAACAAAGGTCAGTTCTACCCCATCACCCTGCAGGGAGTGGACAGCAGCGCTGGAGTTACGTGCAGCAAAGTAAAGGTGAGTGACCTATCATACAACATATAGTATTTCTAATATATATATAATAATATAGTTTCTAAAGAAATAGAACAGATGTAGAGTGAATAGCATGTACAGCTGCAATATGAGTATCAGTGCAATATCACTGCTGTTGCAATAAAAAACAGTACAAATACAATTTAATGCATGTACTGTTTAATATATATGCAAACTTAAATGTGTACAGTTAAATAGGCGCAGTGGTTGTTGCATACATTAACATTATAGGCATTATGGGTGCTATACGCCGTTAAATACAAAAGTTTTGACAGAACTGGATAGATATGGGAAGGATTGTCATTTATGAAGATCGATCCTGAGGAAAAAAAGCTGTCGATTCTCTTTTTGGGTCGTTCTAAAGCTCAGGGCTAAACAGTTAATTTCTGAGGAAACGATTATGACTGGGTGATCACAGCTGACGAACTGTTGGAATGACCTTATTTCTGACTTCACCCGCTGGAGGTTAACCATAAAGTTAGCATGCTAATCCTTTGGCTAGTTCTTCAGCTTCATGTTGATCACAGTGCTCCTTTAATGAAGAGCAGTAGGTAAAAATCTATCATTTCCTCATGATTAGAGTTAACACTCCTCTTGGAAAACTGCATTCTTGTTGTGGTGTGTGTTTGTGTGTGTGTGTGACTGTGATTGTGTGTGTGTGTGTGAGTGACGTGTACGATGGCTAACTTTGTCACTGGTTGTGTAGAACACACACCCGTGCGTGCAAAATCCGGCCTTGCCCCGTAGCCTGTAGCACAAAGCTCGCGGTGACTAAAGCCTCAGAGATGGAGAGAGAGGGGCGTGACACACACACACACTGGGCTTTAACACACTCACTGTACACACGGCTAATATCCTCTGACAAAAGCCATAAACACAGGAATTAGCTCGATGACAAGTTTGTCTCAACAGCGTCATACACTAGCATTACCGAGAGGCAATATTTTATTACATGCAATATTTTCCAAATTTAATTTGTCTCTGTTTATATATTTATATTTAAACTTCTATTTATAAATCAGCTAAATGTCCCAAGCGTTAGCCAACTAGCTTTTTCAGCTAATTTCAAACAGCTAATTCCTCAGGTAGCCCTTGAGTCCAGATCTTGTAAGTCATAAACAGTTGAAGTACACAAACACTAATCAATCTCTCTCTCTCTCTCTCTCTCTCTCTCTCTCTCTCTCTATCTATCTATCTCTCATTCTCTTTTTGTTCTTCTGTCTGTCTTTATCTTTCTGCTCTTCTCTCTCTCTCTCCTTCTCTCTTTCTGTCTCGCTTTCACTCTGTTTTCCTCTTTTGTTCTTCCTTTTTTTCTTGCTTTCTTTCTTTCTCTGTTCTTTTTCTTTCTTCCTCTCTCTCTTTCATTCACACTTTCTCTTTCTTGCACTGTTTTCTCTCTCTCTATTCTTTCTCTCTCTTCTCTCTCTCTCATTCTCTCTATTTTCTCTCTCTATTTTGTTTTCTCTCTTTCTTCTCCCCTCTCTCTCATTCACTCTCTGTTGTCTTTCTTGCTCTCTCTGTTCTCTCTATCTCTTTGTTCTTTTCTCTCTCTTTCCATCTCTCTCTCTCTTCTGTTTTCCTCTTTCTCTCTGTCTCTCTGTCTCTCTCTCTCTCTCCCCCAGACGGTGATCATGGCGGTGTTTGAGAATGATAAGAGTGCGGAGATGCAGCTGAAGTATTGGAATCACTGGCACTCACGACAGCCGACGGCTAAGCAGAGGGTCATCGATATCGGTGTGTTCACCAGCACAGTTAGCCTTATGAGTCTAATGTAGCTAGCCAGTAATGGGAGCTTATACCCCACCGATTAGCATGTTGCTAAACGCATGCATAGCTATACTCTTAAACAAGATGGTTCACTCTTAGCAAAAATGGTTCTGTATAGTACCACAAAATGGTTCTTTGGCTTGTAACAACAGTGGAACCCTTTTCGGTGCTATATAGAACCCTTTTCAAAAAGGTTCTATATAGAGCCATCTACAGCACATTCTCCATCAATCTGAAGAACACTTTCATGATGCAAAGAACCCTTTAATCATGCAAATGGTTTCATTGAGTGTTACTAGTTCTAAATAGAACCACTGTGCTTACTAAAGAACCTTTGAAGAACCAACTTTTTTCAGTGTATTCTTTAGTGCATGGTTCTATACAGAACTATTGCATACTTAAATGGTTCTTTGCATGGTTAAATCGTTCTTCAGATTGATGGAGATTGTGTTGTATATGGTTCTATATAGCACCTACAGGGGTTCTGCTATTGTTGCAATGTCAAGCCTGTAACAATGAAAGAACCCTTTTGGTGCTATGTAGAACCATATACAGCACATTGCCCATCAATTGGAAGAATGATTTCACCATGCAAAGAACCATTTAAGCATGCAAAGGGTTCTTTGAGTGTTCATGGTTGTATATAGAACCACTATCTTTACTAAAGAACCCTTGAAGAGAACCATGTTTTTTAACAGTGTACCTTAGCCTTGTAGCTGCAGTTGTTGATGAAAACTGTCGCTTTTTGGTAGCAATTTTGTCCAATATTCTTATTTTTATTGTTTCTCGACCACAGCCGACTACAAAGAAGTGTTCAGCGGGATCAGCAATGTGGAGGAGGTGGCATTCAATGCCCTGTCCTTCATCTGGAACACCAATGAAGAAGCCAAGGTATGAGCACACACACAGTCATGCTCACATACACACAGTCACGCTCACATACACACAGTCACACACACACACACACACACACACACAGAAGGGCAAAGGAATTCTTGGCATGTCACCACCCCGGCACCTGTCATGAAAACAGGGAGAGAAAGAGAGAGGGAGAGAGAGAGACATAGAGAGAGACAGAATATCCCGAGGCAGTTTAGGGCGGGACGGCGAAACCAAGAACAGGTGGAGAAGAGAAAGAGCATCAAAAAGAAAACAAGAAAACAAAAAGGAAAAGAAAACAACACACGCACACCTGATAATTATCATGGCTGACGATTGAGCAGGAGAGAAGAAAAGATGGATCGCGCCCCCATAGGAGGCGCACTCTCCTAATTAATTAAGGAATTAAATAATTAATTAACTAACACATTAATATGACACATTTCTGATATAGATTCTGTGATGAGTAAAATCTGTTAAAAGTAACACAGAATAAATTGTTTTGTAAAAAAACAATAAATGAACATATAGAGATGTATAAAAATATGTAAACGTGTTGAATTATCTTAAACCTAGTCAATATATCTAATATTTCTCTAATATTTCTCAACACGAGATAATTTTAATATTTAAAATGTGATTAATTTTATTGTTTGTAAGTAATTTTATTATGTGAAATTATCGTATTCTGTTGAAAATCCAGTAGAATAAGACAATTTGTCTAGAAAAATTACCAAATATGTGTAAAAAAAAAAAAGCTGAATCATCTGACAACAACCTCAAAATGAGAAATATGCCATAGGTTTCTCGACAGTCTGCTTGTGGAGATATTTGTTCAGTGTAATATTCAGATTAAGATTGTAGTAACAGCCTTTCGAGTGCTGTTGTAAATGCATTGTGGATGGCAGTCCAGTATGTATTATCCTCTGAGATGCTAAGCCCTTCCTTTATTTTTCACCTATGGTTCTAGACGTGTTCCGTCATGCTCCGTTTGTCCTTCTTTCATTCCACACCTTTCCTTTAGAAGAAATGCTGCGCAATTGCCGCCCACACTAGCAGTCCTCCTTTAGCGCGTGACCAGGCTGGGTCACCCCGATCATATCTGCTCTCCTCTAACAGCCAATGAGCAGCAGATCCTTCCGTGGTTCATTCGCCTGCAGGACTGTCAGTGTGATCGCATGTTTCACAATCGCAGTTCAGGGGTCACAAACCTGTACAGCTTCAGTAATAAGAGGAGCTGATCCAGAGTCAGCTGTGCTTCTCATATATTAAAGTGATAGTTTGGTGAAAAAGTCAAATTTGCACAGTTTTTCTCATGTTTTGCTTCTTCAGTTTTAGCACTGGAAGCTAATGTGGCTAACAAGTAATGGATGTGTACACCTCACCAGTTAGCATGGCTAAGTGTTCTTGAACAGACCTGCTTAAATAATTGCAGATTATACGTTTACAGTGCAGTCCTATGCAAAAGTTTTGACACCCCTGCTCAAATGACACGCTTTGTTTATTTTCTAAGCGACAAGAAAAGAAGTACATATCCTTGTTTTTAATGCACAATTGCTGTTCATTAGTTGAATTAAACTAAAAAAACATAAAAATAAATTAAAACATAAATTGTGGTCCTTGCAAAACTTACGGCACATTTTATATTTTACAATTTTTTTCTCTAATAAGTTCAACTCAAATTAGTAGAAATTGTGCATTAAAATTGTCAGAAAATGCCATATTTGAGTGCGACCTCTGTAGAGGATGTCTCATTTTTCACTTGGAAAATCAATGAAACATGGAATTAAACAGGGTTTTCAAAATTTGGATGCAGCAGTGCACCATACACGGTCGCTAACCGCATAAGCAAGTTTGTTACACTTCAGGATTGCATTAAATATCCAATTGTATCCCAAATGCAATGGGACAATGTTAAAAACAGTGTATTGCAGCTCACATCTGTATGTTTATTTCATGCAGGTTTATATTGGCATTAACTCCCTCAGCACAGACTTCTCCTCTCAGAAGGGTGTGAAGGGTCTCCCTCTGAACCTGCAGATCGACACTTACGACTTCAGCTCCGGCTCTAACCACCTCATCCACAGAGCCGCCTGCCAGATCAAAGTCTTCTGTGATAAGGTACGCTTTACTTTGGTTGTTTGTGTTGGAGTTTTTTCTTTTTTGCTCAGATGCTTCTTTATTACTATTATATTTTTTTTCTTTGTTTTTTATTTGTACATTGTTATATTTGTATTGCTTCCTTATTATAATCTTTTTTTAATTTTTATTTCTTTGTTGATTTTTTGAATTTTTACTTTTCTAATTGTCACTGCTGCAATAAAATCCACAACTTTTTGGTCCTTAGTGTTGAATGGAAGTGAATGGAACTAGATTTTTTTAGCTATTAAAAGAAGCAGCTGGCGTTTCAAGTCATACAAAAAATGAAAAAGATACAACAAATTTAGACAAAGTTCTGACTGTGACGTTGCAACATTCAGGAACATAGTTGTAAAGACTAACATTCTACTGCTAGATAATTCAATAATTCAATGCATTGTCCATTCAAACGCTGACGTGTTTCTCCTCCCAAACCCTAACATTGATCTCTGACCTTTTAATTGTCATGCTTTCTGTGACTCTGCGGTAGAAACTCATCTCAGAATCTTTCTCTTTCTCTCTTCTGTCTGGAGTGAAGCATAAACCAGTTTTTGCCAATAGCATGTCCTTCAGACGCAGCATTGATCCCATTGTTCTGTAGTGATCTGATAAAGCCTTGTAGGCCCTCATCTTCCCCTTATCTCCTTTATCTGATGCCTTCTGATGCCCTCTGGGGCTAGGCTGCCTTTAGCCTACCTTCTGGAGGTAGGAAGGGTAGACTAGCTTCAGAAACACGCGTCAGACTGGTTTAGCCACAGCAGGTGAACTAAGTGCATCTCTGCAGAACGAGGAACCTGCGTGTTTTTCATCAGATGGTGCTGGAAGCTGTTTTTTCAGGACCACAGCTTGAGTTTTGCGTGTTAGCAGGCTGTTTTGTTGAGAGAAGCTGCTAATCACTCTGATGTCATGTAACTTTTAGATGACAATCACGGCTAGCAATGAAAATGAAACCATTTTTTAAGTAATGTCAACAGCTCTTGAGGTCTACAAATGCATTCTTTCATACATACTAGCTTTGCGCTGGTAGAAATCCCATCTAGCCTAATGAGAAAATGTAGAAACTCAGTTTTTGTCAAAATACATATATTAAAACTGTTCCATTAACTTCAAATGATATTTATTTTGTATGTGTGTGAAAGAACACACTGTAAGATTAGATCTTGGTGCATAATCAAGTCTTTTAGGGATACATCTGATAGACTTTGGCTGTTTTAATATAGCTAGCTAGCTAGCTGACACCTCTAGCCACATAGCATGGCCGATTTGCTGAGCAGCAAGACTTCATTGTTACAGTTTGATAGGTTCTGTTTTTGCGCTAAGTTCATTATATGTGGCAAGTACAGTGGGGAAGATGTAAGCAACTCAGAGAGGCTTTAGCCATGCTAGCAGATTCAAGATAGTGTTACGTTCATTGGTGAACATAAGAAGCTGATGCTGATTCAGGGCTCACTTCTGGATGTCTCTAACATTGCAAATTGGATCGTTTTTTTGTCTGGCAGGGGGCCGAGAGGAAGATGAGGGACGAAGAGCGGAAAAGAACGAAGAGGCGGGTCAAAACCAACGCAGACTCCACTAATAACAGTGAGTGTCAATCACACCCATCAGCCTATTATACAATTACACAGCTCTCATCTCATTCTCACAAACAACCAATTACTGACGGCGATTCCAGTAAAGACTTTGGGAAACGCCCAGCAACAAAACACTGAACAACTGAGGATTACAAACAGGCTCGATACTGTATGGGCTACCAAGCCTCACTCTTAAAAAAGATGGTTCTTTAGTAAACACAATAGTTCTATATAGAACAATGAACACTCAAAGAACCATTTGAGTGCTTAAATCGTTCTTTGCATGGTGAAATGGTTGTATTTGGTTCTATATAGCACCAAAAATAGCTCTGCTTTATAATGTCAAACTTATAACAGCAGAAGAAGCCTTTTTGGTGCTGTATAGAACCATATACTATTCTCCATTTCTCTAAAAAACCCTGCAAATAACCAGCTAAGCAAATGGTTCTTTGAGTGTTCATTGTTCTATATAGATCTGTTATCTTTACCAAAGAACCCTTTAAGAACCATCTTTTTTAAGAATGCAGGGAAAAAGCAGAAAAACTGTTCATTCTTAGTGCATAACTTAAGCTAAGTGAGTTAGAAAAATGTATTTATTCTCTCTACATATATAAGATACTAAAGTAACACTGTACATTCATGCTAAAGCAATGCTAAAGTTTAGCACAGAAATCTAATTTACAGTTTATCTGTTCATCTTCAATTTAGTCAAGCCGTCAAGACGGTGTCTAAGGTTTGCTTCTTCAATGTTGCACTGGAGCTACAATGCTAATGTAGTTAACAACTAAAAGAAGCTAACAGGCTAGCCTCTTTTTGCATGGAGCTA
Source organism: Colossoma macropomum (assembly GCF_904425465.1). Classification (NCBI taxonomy): domain Eukaryota; kingdom Metazoa; phylum Chordata; class Actinopteri; order Characiformes; family Serrasalmidae; genus Colossoma; species Colossoma macropomum. Next base: position 11,413,889 of record NW_023494803.1, read on the forward strand.
ACTGCAGGCCTAAATCATTGCACACTCGCCTCAAACAGTGTGGACTTGTTCAGTATCGCTAATAGACTTGATTATGTGGTTTCTGACACTGTGTGACTCACTGTTACCTATTAACATGGACTGAAGTACATTAGCATTGCTAAAAACAGTAGCAGCATTTTGTCTATACTCTTGTCCATATAGAATTAAATGATCCTTTGTAAGATCAGTTGAAAACCATTTTTCTCTAACCTTTTTCAGACTCTAATAAGCACACAGTGGTGTCCAGCTCTATTGGAAAGGACTGCTCTTTCTTCAAAACACTGGATGACCACATCACCCAGCCTGTACTGTTTATTCCCGAGACACACTACAGCAACATGCAGCGACTAGTAAGTACCTATATGCAATAACAACATGCCCCATATATAAAGACCTATATATCATTGAGGCTGAAACAAAACCTTAAATCTCCAAAATGACCAGTTTACAGGAGAAGGACAAACACTCTTAACTTCTAATGGGTGTTAATGTAATATATTTGTTTTCCAAGTGATTTTGGAAAATGGATGAAAATTTAACACGATTCAAAGACTAACTGGAAATTTCAAATGGTGAAATAGTGGAAAATAACAAAAAATGGAGATACAAGGTTTTTGCCAGACAGCAATGATTTGTAGGTATATAAATATAATAATATGCCACATATGTATTATGTATAAGTACCTATATCATCATCATCATCCTCATCATTATCATATTCTTTATTTAAACTCTGGTTTGCTACTACATTTAAATAAAAAGCAACATTAAAAATGATACTAGATTAAGAAATAGACTTGTAAAGCTATAAAAATAAGTATTATATATATGCAATTATTAGTATGTAATAAGAATGATCTAAACCTAACCCCAACCTTAACCTCAAGATCCAAAAAGAAGTGGTTTTGTCCTGTCAGTGTAAAAAAATGAAGTTTTCGTCAGGACTGTTTGACCATTTTACGCACGCACAAACACAATCACACACGTGAGACACCTGCAGGAATCCCAGGATTTGCGGTTCGCCTCAGTGCTGTCGAGTCATGTCCCATAACGCCTGGAGCGCAGAGAGTGCAGGAAAAGTGTGGGAAAAAATGTAGTGGGAGAAGAGTGGGCTGGGAAAAGAGAGAGAGAGAAAGTGTGTGTGATTGGCACGTTACGGAGTTTACACGACAGCAAACGAAACTCACCTGAAGAGCAGCCGGCCATGCTGACTGACACACAGGATTAACGCACACATACGGGGTGGTGTTTACACAGTCGAGTGGAGGAGGGGCACACTGTTCTGACACACTCCCTTTCCCACAGTGTGTGTGTGTGTGTGTGTGTGTGTGTGTACATGACTTGGAAGATAAGATGTGCATTTCACCACATCTCTTGTTTACATGCATGCATGCACCCACACATGCATGTCTGTGGATGCGCATATATTTATACATTGGTACAGTAAAGTTAGAGAGCAGCCTTCGTTTGTTTCATTCAACTTACTCATTTTTCAGAATCAGAAAAACACATATTTGACAAAAAAATGAAAAAACTAAATTAATTTAATCTAATATCAGCTGTCTGAGTGTTCAGTAAGTCACTCTTTCCCTTTATTACAGCTTCCATTCTTTTCTGGAGACTCACTTTCAGTTTCTCAAAGAAATCTGCAGACACGCCTTCAAAGTTCAGTCTTAGAAGTTGGTTGATCATTTCCTGAAGAAATCAAACATATTCAGTGACGTTGAGGTCTGGACTATGGGGTGGTCAGTAATGTGCTTTACTTTTAATGTATGTCAATGGAACCAGACAATATACAGGGCAACAGGTACCATGAGAAACAACAAAAATGGAATCGAATCATGGCTCAATTTGAGATTTCATTCCCTGAAATGTTTCCTTATGAACCAGAATGAAACCGATGTGAGGTCAGAGATTTACACTCTTCATGTGTGTGTCTCTGATTGGGCGGTTAGATACACACTCTAGCGAGTGAGTGTTTGTGTCGTTATGTATCGCTAGGCTGCACCTGTGCAGGTGAGAGAACGATAAGATCATTCGAGCCACCACGCAGAAGATAGGAAACGAGGGAACTCTTCCGTGGCCTGTTCAGTTTCTCTAATGCTGATCTTATCTGTTTCTCACAGGCGCCCCCTAGCAGCACGGAGGAGAACGAGAGGAATCCACTGAAGCGTATGGCGGGTTACGACCCAGAGCAGTGCAGCCCACCAGCCAAACAGCCCCGCAAAGAACAGCAACAGAGAGGTAAATACACAACAACACTACACAACACACAACACCATTACTATGACGTAACACCACCAACGTAACACAGAATACACATAAATATCATTCGGCCAATCAGCAAACAGCCCCACAACAACAAAAACAACACAACACAGTGCAACACCAATACCAACAAACTAAAGCACAACATAAACACCATCGCACCACAACACAGACACCACCAAACCACACCTACCCAATAACGCAAATGCAGTAACCTGTAGAAGCAGAAACTTCATAAAGTTGAAGTTACGATTGTTTATTTGTTTTTGTTTTTGTTCACAGTCCTACTGTACGTCCGGCAGGAGACGGAGGAAGTGTTTGACGCCCTCATGCTCAACTCGCCGACGCTGAAAGGACTCAGACAAGCAGTGAGTTCAGCTTTATCTCTTTCTTTACTCCTTCACTTTTCTCTTTTCTTGCCATTCTTTCCTGTCCTATTTTGCTTCGCACTCATTTTCTTATCCTGCACTCTTATCTCTTATTGTCACTCTTCATCTCTTTAAACTTTGTCTTTCTTTTCTTTTTTCACTCTTAACTCTGTTTATTTCTTCGCACTCCTTCTCATTCCACTCTTCTCTTGTTATCTATTTGTCCTCTCTTATTTCTACCTCCTTCGTTGCAATCTATCTCGTTCCTACTTTTTAATTTATCTCTTTCTCACACTTGTGAAGATGTCGAAACCTCCTTGGTGTGACACTCGTCTCATTTGATCTTTCTCCCTCTCAGATTTCAGAAAAGTACGGCCTGCAAGAAGACACCATTGGGAAAATCTTCAAGAAGTGCAAAAGAGGGTGAGTAGCATTTTTTTTGCCCCTAAATCGCTAAATTAGCACCAAATCAGATGCAGACGAGATGGCTTAGAGGAAGGGGGAGATTTTAGCGATTGTCTCTGGCGTTTAAGGCTAATGACAGAGCGGGTGCAGGAGATAAAGAAAGGCAGGGATGTGTTAAAATGTTCTCTCGGTGGTGAAGCAAGTGATTTTGTTGGTTTCTCCGTCACCTCCGTGGAAGCTAAGCTGACAGACCGGGCCGGCGAGAAGCCTGCGGGTTTGCGGAATGCTGTAATTGCTGCTTGCTTTACAGGAAAAAAAAGACTTTAAAAAGGAGAACAAAAGGAAGAAGAGTCAGCGGAGGATGGTGTGGTGTTTAATGTTTTCCGCCGTGCCCTCAGCAGGAGAACAGAACAGATTTCAGAACTGATAGGGAGGAGGTCAGGATGGAGCTAAACTGGGCCAAATCGTTTGATTGTGTAACCCACAGCACAGTATAATTACAAGAAACTGAGCAATGCCTGTGAGAGCCACACTAGTTATCTCTCCCCTGTTCATTACCTTCATTAGCTTTGGAACTTTTTTGACTTAACAAGTAATGGAAGGTAGCAGTTAGCATGGTGCTAACTGTATGCCTCAATCATCGCACACTTCACATATGGAAATCTGATATATTGCAATGCATGGATTTCAAATATATGTCTGATGCATTTCAAGTATATGATAGATTAGCATATATGGATTTCCCTTATTTCTCAACTTATTTTAGTCACATATGGACACACATGTGACATATATGCCAACATACTTGAAACTGGCCATTTTCAGATATATTTAAGTCGTCAACATATACAAAACATACATAAAAATACATCTATTTAACAATATATGACAATTATTCATATATGGATGGCGTACATTATATAGCACATCTATGCGATCCATATATTATGCATATATGTATTCATCCACCTTTTAGATGTATATGTATGGTTCATATATCATGCATATATGTCCAATATTTGATGCTTATATATATGTACATAACAAAAATGTACATACATTTTAAAATATATGCCTGACTCTTCATGATATTTGTGCATATATGGCCATATATCATATTTCCATGTGGGACCTTCTTTAGTTTTGGAGCTAGAAGGCTCATTTAGCTATGGTTTTGCCAAGCTGTTGCTTTCACTGCTAGTTTGATGCCTGAATCAAGTCAGCATTTATGGCAGCGGTTCTCGATCTTAGAAAGACCAGGTTTTTACTGTCGTAATGCCTCAAGCTCAACTCATTATCTACTTTACGAGCTGAGGAGGATGTGTTAGAGCAGAGAGAATGGAAAAGTGTGCAGAGTGACGTTCCCAGGACTGTAATTGAGAACCAGTGGTCCATGCAGTCTGGTCCAAATGCAAATGAACCCACCGTCCTCTGTTATATCACACCTCTGTGAAACATCCTTACATAAATGAGCTGGTTTGTTTTACGGCTGAGCCCCGGGCTTCAGACCCTCATACACTCGGGATGATGATAGTGTTTGGAAGAGCAGGACAGGTTAGGTCACATTCTCTCTCTCTCTCCAACCCACATCGTCGATCTGATGCCTGTGCGTGCCCTCAGGCCGGGCAGACCTGGCACATACACACATACATGTACACAAACACATAGTTCAACTTCAAGTGGAGCATTTCTCTGATTTATTACAGACCAACAGGTGCACGGCTGCAGCAAATGATTATTATAGCTGTGATGGGTTGAAATATCTGAGCTTTTCATCATTTTTACTTCAGATTTGTTTTTTGTTTAATGATATATTCGTTGTTAGTCTGCTCTTATTAGTCTCTCTGCATGCACTGATATTAATTTGAGTACATGGCCTGGGGAGCTGACACTAAACCATACTGTATTGTAATTGTACCAATTTAGGCCAGTAAAATTAAACATTTTTCATGTTTTTTCTTGAAATATTTTCTTGTACAGTCCACTGTTTTCGTTACTGTGCCTTTAAGACTGATATATGCAAATGAGCTCAGCTTAGGCAGTTTTTCAACTTTTGAAACCAACATTGCTTGCCTACTACATCACTTTTATTTTGAAATTATTGAGGAGAATTCGATTTTCAAATTCAGTGCATTTACATATATAAAGGAGAGTTTGTGGTTGAGAGTTTGTAGTGTTAATAGTGTTTATAATGACTTTATAATGAATTTATCTTATTATTATTATTATTATTATTATTATTATTATTTTATTACTATTATTATTTTGACTTTAACTCATCATGGCTAACCATCCACTCTCTTGTTTTCTTTTCCAGGATTTTCGTGAACATGGACGACAACATCATCGAACACTACAGCAACCACTCTGCCTTCCTCATCGACATCTCCGAGATCATGGTCAATCACTTCCAGGTCACGCTAATGGAGTTATGAGTGATGCTGTGCCACAAGCCCCGCCCCCTTCGGAGGCATTTTCCCCCAACCTGCCTTTCAAAAAGCACTGCTGCCTCTCGAACACATTCGAAACGGGCCACAGCTGTTGCCACGGCGACAGCATCCAAACTGGCCCTGTGTAAATACAGTTCACAGTTTACTCTCCTTCATTTATAATTATTTTTTGTTTACTCAGTCAGCGACAGCTCACAGTCGCGCCTCCAACGACAAACTCCTGAAATTTGTAAATATAAACTGTAAATAGAAATGAATATGGTTAATGAAAAGAGTATGACCGTGATTTATGCCATGTACCTTGTGTTAATGTTTCAACGATAGCCTTGCGACGTCTGCCTGTTTTTACAAAATAAAAGCCCTCATCATTTCTGTGGGAGGAATAAGAATGCGGTAATGGTATTGCTTACGTGTGCTGGTTGTTTTTTTTTGTTTGTTTGTTTGTTTTGATTTCAAAGGCACACTTTTTAGGCCCGTACACTCACGGTCAGGACACTGTAGCTTCACACCAGCCTGCCTGTTTCACGTCCGAAGCTGTCCGAGCCAAGAAAGGCAGCTTCAGACTCCAAACCGTCACACATTTCCACTTTCGTTTCCTGCGTTTCCGTCAGTGTTTCACCCAGTTTCAAATCCGGCTGTTGCTCACTGGCGCCACACATTTCGTCCTCCCACATTTAATTAAAAAACGAGTCCCAGTAAACCACTGAAATTTAAATTCAACCCTCCAAAAAAAACCCCTCTCAAATTTATATTCCAGCGACAAAATGTCGTTAGAAATTTTAATTGTGAGCGTTTTTCGGATTTTTCGCTTCACAATATATATACATAACATTTCAACTGCTCTGTGCTTCTTTTGTGTATCGCTGATGTTTTGCAACCCTTACTTCCTTTTGTATTTCACCTGATTTTATAAGGAAAAATAAAAAGAAAAATTCAAAAAATGTTTTGAGATTGTCATTCTGTTGATGTGCTTAGCTAAAATAATTTTTTAATCATTTTTAAAACTTTTTAGAGTTTTGATACAATTGAGTCACATTTTCTTATTCTGTGACACTTCTTGACATTATGTGAGGTGTTTTTAAGTTGTATGCATTTTTGGACTCTTTATCTAGAAAACAAAAAGGTTTTATCTCCAAAGTCCAACTCTAACTTAGTTCTATAAGGGTCTATCTGCAAGCCAGTACTTTGAATACACACAAGTGGACCAATCAGGTTCTGCTTCTTTGTCATGTCGTCGCTCTGCTCAGTGACGGCAGGAAAAGTTTATAAAACTTTATGAAACATGAAAACATATTGTTGAAACTCTGCCTGTTTTCTTTAAAAACTCTATTGTCTTAAATTTTATAATTATTAAGCCTTAAAGATAGTTAAATAGTAAACATTTATGGGCTCTTAATTACAACATAAACATCAATTTTGTTCATTCACCCATCTTTTCTTTTTCTTCTTTCTCCCAAAATAGGACATTTTGGCTCATTAGAGTCACATTTCTGTTATAAAACAAAACCTTATACTGACTTTAGACTGACCAGCTACACTGACCTGCTGGGACAGTTTACTATAGCTGGTTGCTGTCCAACTAAACCTCTGCACTGGACAAAGTATTTAGCACTGACCTTTATACTTAATCTGCAATGCTTTTTTTAATAAGAAAAAGATGGTTTGTCCTAAAATTATAAAAATAAATGTCATAAAAAATAAATAAATAATACAAATAAATGTCAAAAAATATTATAGAAAGCATTAAATTTAGTATTAAGTTTAACTGTAGTATAAACTATTTGTGTTCCTTGAAAATAATTGCTTCTTTTCATGTTTTCAAGTGAGTTCTCAGGAGTAGAGGGTTCTATCTGCATTAACCTGTTCCAAAATGTTATAGAATTTTGATATTGTACATTTAGAATACATTTAGAGTGTCTGTTGCTTTCATATATTAAAGAGATGTGTTCACATATCAGTTTTGCTATTTAGAATGTAAAATATTTAAAGCATAATATCTCAAAACTGCTCAGAACACAGACAGGACCTTATAATTCCAAGGGAATGATATATCCATTCGGCCTGCAGCAGTTTAGCCCCGCCCACTCATGCTGAAGTTATGTAGAGTATTTCAGCCTGGAGTGACTTTTGAATGTGGCGCATCCAATCAGAAGAAAGGCAATTTACACATATCAGTTTTAAAGGAGTGATAACAGCAGCCTGTTTAATTCTAAGGGATAAAGAGAGGTTGGAAAATGACCCTGCAAAATTAAATATGTTTATGTTTCTGGTGCATAAAACAACCCAAAACTGTAAGTGGACCTCAGAGGGAAAAAATGAAATGAAATGCAAGAAAAAACGGCAGTATAGAAGTCTAAAAATGTCACTTGAATGTCTTACACGCTTCAAATGTTCATGTTTCAGTCAGATGTCGTGTCAAACCCAGGCTGAATCCCAAACGCCTCCGTATTCCCTAAATAGTGTACTAGCTATGAAAGTGTAGAAATTCTAGCCTCTACAGCTGCAGGATTCAGTGAGAAGAGGGCGCCGCTGGATTGGTGCTAAATAAGACTTCCGGTGGTCATTTGGTGACTGAAAAGTACTTATAAAGTGAAAGTGTTTGCGTTAAACAGTGCTGTGTATCATATGTTCAATGTTATGTGACAAAAAGTAAAATCATGAAATGACCACAAAATACAGCGATGGGCAACCAAGCGTTCTCCTCACTCAGCGGTCCATGGATGATTGACAAGATACCATACTCTAAAGGAACTACCCTTCTTGGCGGAATACTTGTTTATGTCAATTATTAATAATTATAACTTAAATAACGTTCTAAAAAAGTGTGTATTTTATCATAGTTTATGTTGGCCGCTGTTTTATGAAAGCAATAAGCCACTTGAGGCCTGCATTACAGTGATTTTATCATGGTGAAGGGAGTTTTACCCTACCTCATGTCATGCCTAACAACACCATTCCTCGTGCTAAAATCGCAGTAACACATGGCCTTTCATGGCTTATTGCTTTATTAGAGCAGGAAAACATTAAAAAGCAGCAGTGTTGGAACTCCAGGAGCTCCAGAGAGTGATTTTTCAGGTGGCTTTTTCATTAGCAAATGTGATTTGATTAGGGATGAATGTTATGAGCCCATAAACAATCAGAAAAAGAGGAGCTCTTTATGGGTATGAAATGAAACTCTGTTTATTTGCTGCAGGCTGTCTGACAATCAGAAGTGACAGCAGATGAAGTCTGAGAGGCCGAGCCCACATCCCACACAAGGAAGTGTTTTTCTCAAGAGACTGAAGATGATACGGGTGATGAGGCCACAAGTGCAGCTGACGTAATTGAAGAGATTCAGATTACTGCTGCATTTCTGTAATCGATTTATCTCTCTGCTGCACGTTAATATGGCTCTTTTTGTTTATTTAAGAAATAAATAAATGAAAAATGCCCAAAAAGTGCATGAACGTGAAATATTATTTAACACTGGCCACTTTATTAGAAACATCTACCTTCTATGTCCACTCACTGGCCACTTTATTAGAAACACCCACCATGTGCTTCTACTCACTGGCCACTTTATTAGAAACACCTACACCTGTGCTTCCACTAACTGGCCACTTTATTAGAAACACCTACCTTGTGTTTCCACTAACTGGCCACTTTATAAGAAACACCAACCTTGTGCTTCCACTCACTGGGGTTCTTTGCATCATCAAAGCGTTCTTCAGAATGTGCTGTGGACCTTTTTTGTAAAAGGTTCTTTATAGCACCCAAATAGGGTACCACTATTGTTACAAGGCAAAAAACTCTTTTTTGGTACTATATAGACCCCTTATTGCTAACAGTGTATTGCGTAAAAAGATGATCTTTCAAGGGTTCCTTAGCAAAGAAAATGGTTCTAAAAAGGACCATGAACACTCAAAGAACCCTTTGCATGATTAAAGCGTTCCTTGCATCATCGAAGCGTTCTTAAGAATTTGCTGTAGATGGATCTATATATAACCTTTTTAAAAAGGTTCTATATATGAACCCGTTCCATTACAAAGGCAAGCTTGTAACAGTATAAGAACACTTCTGGGCGTTCCGTTGCCTGACTGCTGCCCCATTTAAGGTGGAACGACAAACTCCAAGTCCGAGTCAAAGTAAGTTTTCTCAAGTCAATTTGTGACTTGAGTCGGACTCGAGGCCAAGTCATATGATTTGAGTCCACACCTGTTATGTAATATTATGTTTTTGGTCATGTAGTTGTAGGGCAGGGGGGGCTCCAAGGACCCTGAAGAACGTTGAGGCCTTGCTGTGTAAGAGTTCTCAAAAGGATCTAAAAAGAAAAGAACAGAACCGATCAAACTTAAGTTCCGGTGCAGTTTCTTATTCGCCAGCTTCTTATCTGAATTTTCCATTCCGCCTTAAATGGTGCATCTGTTACATTTAAGGTGGAATGGAAAATTTGTACCAAAAGCCGCTTTTAGCCTCTTAGTTCTTATGCTGACAGATGCTGGACGGACTAAGAATTTCCATTCCTTTGTAAGCTGTTTTTGTTCAGGTACATATCTCATCGCTACAGTAGATGTGTGACATGTGATGCCTTTTCCAAAAAAACCCAAAACCACGTCATCAGATGAATAAGAGTGCATCAGGTGTTGAAGCCAAACTGCTTGGTTTTGCGTTCACAGATGATGCGATATGATATTTTGTGATATAATCATAACTATCTGGTCTTGGATGGATGTGTTTCTGTTTGTTTTTGTGTCTGTTGTTTTATTCCAGTTTCCGTGTGGCGCTCATGACCAACACCAGTGACGACAGGAGGAATTATTAAAGGAATTAATTACACCCTCCCTCCCTCCCTCTCTCTATCTCTCTCTCCCTCCCTCTCCCTCCCTCTCTCCCTCTCTATCTCTCTCTCTCTTTTTCTTTCTGCTACTCTCTCTCCTCTCCTATTTCTCCCTCTCCTCTCTTTCTTTGTTATCTCTCACCCACTATCTTTCTCTCTCCTCTCTCTCACTCTGTCTCTCTCCTTGTCTCTCTATTCCTCTTATTCTCTCTTTCTCACGCTCTACTTCTTCTTTTTTCTTTCTCTCTGCCCCTCTTTCTCCTTTTTCCTTTCCTCTCTCTCCTCTTTCTTTTTATCTCTCTCCCTTCTTGTCTTTTTTCTCCCCTGTCTTTCTATTCCTCTTACTCTCTCTCTTTATTGTTCTCTCTCCGTTTTCTCTCTCTCTCTCCCCCACTTTCTCCCTCTTTTCCTCTCTCTCCTCTCTTTTAATCTCTTTTCTCTCTTTCACTCTCTCTCTCTCCCCCTCCTTGTCTCTCTTTCTTTTTCTCTCCCATATCTTTCTGTTTCTCTCACTCTCCTTTTTCTCTTTCTCTCTCTCCCCCTCCTTCTTCCTCTCTTTTTATCTCTCTTTTCTCTTTCACTCTCTCTCTCTCCTTCCTTGTCTCTTTCTTTTTCTCTCCCCTATCTTTCTGTTCCTCTTATTTTCTCTCTCTCTCTTTCCCATGCTCTCTCCTTTTTCTCTTTCTCTCTCGCCCCTCTTTCTTCCTCTTTTCCTCTCCTCTCTCTCCCTCCTCGTCTCTCCCCTGTCTTTCTATTCCTCTTACTCTTTCTCACTCTCTCTTTCCCCTTTTTCTCTTTCACTCTTTTCCTCTCCCCTCTCTCTTCTCTTTATCTCTCTCTCTCCCTCCTTGTCTCTCTTTCTTTTTTCTTCCCTATCTTTCTATTCTTCTTATTCACTCTTTCTTTCTCAGTCTCTCTCCTTTTTCTCTTTCACTCTCTCCCACTCTTTCCCCCCTTTTCCTCTCCTCTTTTTCTCCTCTCTTTCTATTTCTCTCACTTTGCTCTCTTTCACTTTCCTCCCTTGCTGTCTCTCTCTCTTCTCTTACCTTTTCTTTCTATCTCTTTCTTTTCTCTCTTTATATTGTGTCTCTGTCTTTTTTTCTCTCTCTCTCTTTCTCTCTTCTTCCACATCTCTATCTTGTTAGTTCTTAATTCCAAGTTATTTTTAACCCTCCTGCTGTTTCTGAACAGACCCACGACAGAGAGAGAGAGAGAGAGAGAGAGAGAGAGAGAAAGAGAGAGTTGAGAGAAGTAAAAATACAGCACAGCCAGAGCATCCCACCCTTTCCTTTTATCTTTTTCTTTCATCCTTCATTTTTTTCAGACATTCTCTGTCTAATAAACAATCTGTAGGCTCAGTATTTCCTAACTGACCACTTTATTAGAAATGCATACCTTGTATGTCCATTAACTGGCCACTTTGTTAGAAACACCTACCTTGTGCTTCCACTCACTGGCCACTTTATTAGAAACACCCTGTACTCTCTGATAAAATGGTACTGTATGTGCTGTAAAATCCATAGATTCCTCTCAATGTTTTCATCACTGCACTGAAACTGACAGGACACGTTTTATGATGTAACCCAAGCAGACACCATGATCTAATAACTGTATGCATGAAAACATTAGAATGTGTGCAGATTAATATCCTGTGTAGCTCTTTAACCCAGTGTGTTTGTTTTTGCGTTGCCATGGCGCCATGTGGCTGCACTTCAGGGTTTGGTAATTAACTGGCCTCTTTATTAGAAACACCAACCCTCTGCTTCCACTGACTGGCCACTTTATCAGAAACACCTACCTTTTACTTCCACTCACTGGCCACTTTATTAGAAACACCTATTTTGTGCTTCCACTAACTGACCACTTTATTAGAAATGCATACCTTGTATGTCCATTAACTGGCCACTTTATTAGAAACACCTACCTTGTGCTTCCACTCACTGGCCACTTTATTAGAAACACCCTGTACTCTCTGATAAAATGGTACTGTATGTGCTGTAAAATCCATAGATTCCTCTCAATGTTTTCATCACTGCACTGAACTGACAGGACACGTTTTATGACGGAACCCAAGCAGACACCATGATCTAATAACTGTATGCATGAAAACATTAGAATGTGTGTAGATTAATATCCTGTGTAGCTCTTTAACCCAGTGTGTTTGTTTTTGCGTTGCCATGGCGCCATGTGGCTGCACTTCAGGGTTTGGTAGTCAACGCTCTGTGTTGGCTGTGCTGATGTGCTAACGTACCATCGGTGACAAGGTGACGAAACTTTAATATGCTGTTTTAATAATGGAAATGTAACACTGTCACATGAATCCACCTAACCCCACCTGATCCTAACCTCAGAAACCGAAGGTCAGCTTTAGCCTTGTTTATTTTTTTCTAGTTAAAGCTGAAGTTCAAGTAGTTGCTTTGGAAGAAAAGTACTTTTCCTCATGGACAGCAGACTAATCAATCACAACAGGTAATCACTCACCTTCAGTTTCTCAAAGAAATCTGCAGACACACCTCCAAAGTTCAGTCTTAGAAGTTGGTTGATCATTTTCTAAAGTAATCAAACACATTCAGTGATGTTAAGGCCTGGACTCTGGGGTGGTCAGTCCATCGTTCAGCTTCTTTGTTTGATGTGTCTCCTTTTCTCAGTGAGGTCTTCTTGACAGCTACACATCCTTTCAGACCCACAGCGCTGAGTTGTCTTCTCACAGTGGAAGGATGGACAGAAACACCTGTGGATGTTTTCAGATCTGGAGCAGCTTGATTTTCTCCTCTCTCTCAAAGATGAAAGCTTTAAGTGCTGTTTATCTGATGGGGGCAGTGTTTGGTGTCGACCAGGTCTTCCAGGTGGTTGTTAGGAGCCCCATTTTCTCTGTAGCTTCTAATAATGAACGCTTTGACTTTTTCCTTCCTTATGCAAGTGGATTGTTTTGTATCTAATATCCTCAGAAATATCTCCTGAAATATTAATAGTTTTCACTGAATGGATGTTTTGACTGTAAATTGAACAAATATAGGTCTCTGACTTTTACTGTAAATTAATAGTATTATTAATTTTTAGTGCATATGTGTGTTTTATATAGATGACTGATGAGAGATGTTTATCTGTCTCTATTCTGAGGTGTCCTTCTTCCTTTCCATCTGTAAAGAACTTAGAGGTTATGAAGGACGTTCCAAACATCATTTCCCATCTCCTGATTTCTTTCACTTAGCAGCCCACCCTTGCTGCCCTTGGCTCCAAGCTGAGCGAGGCTCACTCATTTGCTTGCAAGAATGTGTGTCTGTGTCCAACGTCAGATTGTTTTGTCTTCGTCTCTACGGGACGCAACCTGTTTCAGAATTCAGACGGCACGCTGATGCACATGCTCCCTCCCTGTATTGACCAACATCAAGGTCAGTCCTGAAAGCTGACCTCACTAATAAATCCCCAAGAAACAAGGACGTACAAACACAGAGCCGAACCCTCTAAATGTGTCAGCAAGCCGAAGGATGGTCCAGGTTGCCGTCTCTTAGCAACAGGCAGACGTTCAGCTCCACTCTGCCGGTTGCCAGGGGCAACAGGGGATGCTTGGAGCCATTCTGTGTGTGAGCTCGGAGCCGAGACAGACCGATGGAGTCAGACACACATACACACAACAGTAACTCGCACTCGTCCTGACGCCAAGGAGATCGAATAATTCTCTCTCAAGTGTTTGAAGAAGCTCATCTGGACTGGGATCGCCTTGGTGCAGGAAACATCTGGAGTCATCTCTCCAAGGACTGCGAGTGATCATCTCCTGATCTTCGAGGGTTCTGTTGCTTCTGATTTCGTTTAGCCTGAATGGCAGGACGCTAAACTCGTGATATCCTTTTTTAGCTCAACACAGCTTTTCTTAGAAAACTACGTTACTCACGGTTGCTCCTAAGATCCAAGAATTCAAAGAGTGGGATGCTAAAATAATCTTCTTTTTAGATCGATGTTCATTTTCCAGGGAACTAGGTTACCTTCTGAACTGCGGGACGCTGAAAGGATCCATCCTCCATTATCATATGAAGAGCAGAAATCCAACACTCTGAGCTCAAATTTCCTTTTTTGAGGAAGTACATTATCATCTAAAGACTTGGCACTACATCACCCATCTGTTTGAAGAGCATCATAACCTTTCCAGCTTAACGTTCCTTCTCCAGGAAACTCCATTACCATCAAAACAGCAGGATACTGCAGTCGTGATAACCTTTCAAAGCAACTCTATTTCCAAGGAACTACATTAACCACTTCTATGAGGAGCTGCATATCGATCCTCCATTAGAGCAGGATCTGTAAATCCCAACAATTGTTCTAGAAAATCACTCATCTGAAAAGCAGGGAAATCGGAATAATTGCTCTTCTAGGGACAGTCTTTGTTCTAAGGAACCACCTGTCTAAACAGCAGGACACTTAAACCCAAAGAACCAATTGATCATCCTTTTTCCATATTAAGTCACTCTCAAAATAACCTTTTTTAGCTGGACATTCCTCTTCTATGGGTCTACAGTATCCACCCTTCTGGACAGTGGACACTATTGAGAAGTCCATATTACTGTATTGAGGGAACTACCTATCTGCATGAAGAGCAAGTACACTTCCTAGAAACTACATTTTCAGCCTGACCAAAACAGTTATATTACAGCCCTCTGTTAGGAGCAGGACAAAATAGATCACCCTCCTCAGCCCTTTTCCAGGGAACCACATCACCTTCCAAAGAGTCGCATGCTGAAATTAGCTCAACATCGGCTTTTCAAGGAAACCACATTACCATCTCTAATGACCGTATAAGAAGCAGGACGCTCAGCGTCATTTCCGAAGGAACTTTACAACTCACTCTTGTTCTTAAGGCCACAAAGTAGAGAGCCGAAATCATTTTAAGCTCAGCTTTTCAGGGGAACTACATCTCCTTCCTCCTATTCTATACACCGATCAAGAGGCTCAAATCTACTCAAAAAGCGATTATTATGCTTTGCTATTAGATTACAACCCATGATATTTAAGAGAGTAACCATTTTTCGGGGAACTACATTACCGTCTTTTACTGACCTCCAAATATCAACGCACTGAAATCCAAATAACAGTTTGAGCTCAACACTCCTTTTCTGGAAAACTACGTTTCCCACAATGCACACCCCAGCATCTATGGTGACAGGCATCGTCTTTGCCCCGCTGGGATTGGTGCTGGTGTTCACAGCGGCCATCACACCTCAGTGGAGGGAGGGGCAAGCCCGGCTAGGCGGAGTCGGGAGAGCTGTGGGTGGAGCCAAAGGGGCAGAGCTCCTTCTCCTTCGCTCAGATGGCCTGTGGGAAAGCTGCCTGCAGGTGGCGCACTCTGAGCTCAGAGAGTGCTGGCCAGTGTCTGGACCGTACCAGGTGAGGACTACTGTCATATTAATAATTGCTGTTATTTTATTCAATAGTATCTAATATACTGTCCAGATAAGAAGGAGTGTTTTCAAGGTTTTAAGATTAAATGATACATAATACTAAATTGATCTCTTTGGTGATTTTTTTTGTCATTATAGTACTAAAACCTCACTAATTTTGAAATATGATTCACGGATAATTGTTTTACTACAACTTCATTCTTGATTTAATACAACTTTTATTTAGACCCATATTAGAATAATTTCATCCATTTATTTATAACCAAACTGATTATGAATTAATTAAAAATACTGATTAGAGACTTTTGAACAAACGTTTACTGTTATTATCATTAACATTATCGTTATTATTACTCCCAGCGTGATGCCCGTGTCCGAGCGGCCCAGGGCCTGGTCCTGTCCTCCCTCTTCCTGTGTGGAGCCGGGATCGTACTGGCCAGCATCGGTCTGCGCTGCTGGACGGAGACTCCCCTCAGAAACGTCGCAGGTGCTGGCGGCCTGCTGGTGGCGCTGGGGGGCGTGCTGGGCCTGGCAGCTCTGGGCGTATATACTCATCACCTGCAGGAGCTTGGAGTGGAGCTGGCCTCAACAATGTCCGAATTCCGGGGGCTAAACGTCCACAAGCTGCCCAGCCTGACTCTGCGGCCAGCTGGGTCGCTCTATTTCGGCTGGGTGGGGGCGTGGGTGCAGGTGCTCGGGGGGGTGGCACTGCTGTTTGGGTTCAGACGCCCACAGTGCCCATCCTGCCCCAAACGGGCAGACACAGAGAGGGCAGAGGTGTACGAGGTGAGCTACTAGACACAGCTTTGGAGAAAAACTGCGTTCCAAACAGGGCAGGAGCTGCAAATTCCTGATTTTTGACCACAAAGCATTCCGGAAAACATACCAGGAGATAATGCCGTGCTGGATCCTGGAAGAAAAACAACAAATTTGATCAGGTTTTTGTAACAAATCTAGACTGAAATATCACAGAACACAGGTTTTCTGATCACAACAGTAGCCACATGTAGCCTAATGTCAACATGCAGTCATATGCAAATATAAGTTTGGGCACCCCTGGTCAAATTATTCATTAGAAATATTTGTGTTCATTTTCTAAGTGAAAATAAAACACACCTCCTCTACAGAGACACACTTCTGCACATTTTTAATACACAATTACTGTTTATTTGCTGAATTTGACATATTGGGGAAAATTTAGGACATTAAATGTGGCCTGTGCAAAAGTTATGGCACATTTTATATTTCATGTTTTTGTTTTACAGTATATGAAACTTAGCAAATAAAAAGAAATTGTGCATAAAAATTTGCAATGGGGGTGCTCAAACTTTTGCATACGACTGCAACAACGACTAGCTCGCTACGTAATATACAAGAATTACAGTTCCTTTAGTTCAGTCAACTCTTCCACATGTTTGCACTGTTTATGTTTATTTATGTTTAGGTTATGTATTCAGTATTCGACTTGCACCGTCTCTACATATAGACGAAGAAAATGGTTGGCTTAGTGATCAAACCCACACATAAAAGGCCGTATTGTCCTGCCACGGAGGAGATCTGAATCAACCATGAATTTTAATACCTTTAAATTGTCTTAAAACAAGTGTTTACCACTAACGATATGGCTTGACATCATATCGCCGCCTCTCTGCAAACTATTATATGTTGTGGTTGTTGAATTCTGGCTGGAACACTGGGTAGCATCCCACTGGTGGCAAGTTGGATATTCTGGCGTTCCGATTTGTCTGGAATGCAGCAAAAGGAACTTTTGGATGTATCATCAGAGGAAAAATGGACTCTTCCCACCGACTGTACTACAGAGGGCTAAATGCTAAAGGCTAATTAATTCAGTTTCATTTATGTAGGGCTTTCTACAACATATGTTGTCCCAAAGCAGCTTGTCCAAAAATGTGAGCGCCCTCTAATGAGGTAGGGCAGGAAAACATCTCTAAGAGCATGAGGACGAACCACTGAGAGGGACCAAGACTCAAAAGGAGACCCCGTCCTCCTCTGGGCTGCACCAGAAGCGATGGATGTTCAATGATGTGTTAATGAAGACAGAGCAAAGTTTGCTGCAGACACAAAATTGACAGGTGGATAGAACACCTGCTCATTTGGATGTAGTTAAGGTACCTGACATTATATTAACGCTAAGGATCCTAATGGGCCTATATTTAAAGCTTTTTACAGTAATATTTTTCAAATGTCATCTGTTGCCTCTTGCACTGGACTGTTTTTCAATTTTCATTGATTCTGATGAGCCTCTTTTCAAATGGCAGTGATCTCTTTGTTGGTTTGCAATAATTATTTCTTTTTAATATATTAAGTTATTAACACATTAACCCTCTGGGGTCTGAGGTCATTCTCTCGATTTGTTCATATCTTCTTAAATTCTCCTTTAAAGGGTCTCCATATAACATGCTACTCAAAATCTCAGATTATCTTCATCAATACTTTCCAAAACCACTGCAGCAACTTCAGCAGCTGTAAACTCTCTGCACGCCATTTCACACGTGTCTCTGATGTGGACTGAATGAAGAATGAAGGGTTTCTGGCGTGATGGTCAGTCCTTAGTGATTTCCTGAGTGTGAGAGGCAGATGACATGCATCTCAGCCCCTCTTCATAGGCTTATAACTCTGGATGTGATTCACATACGATCTCGTGATTAGATGGAATGGAAAGGGCGACTTTACAGATTCAGGAAATGTTTGAACTGGATTTCTGTGCTGGATCATCACAAAGTTAAAGACACAGATATAGAGACAGAGAATTTGACATGCAGGCAGGTTTGTGGACCCCAGGTGGTTAAAGAGTGATCAGACCTATTTAGAGGAAAACAATATGACACGTAAAAAGTTTGACAATAAAACATTTTCTTCATAGGAACAGCCGGGAATGCCTGGAAAAACCTGAATTTGTGTGAACAAAGCCTTCAGTTTTCACAAATATTTACTGTAATATTATCGTATTATTTTCCTCTATATAAACTGCTCAGGCAGTAATATGTTCAGTTATTGCAAACCTAAGAAAGCATGATCACTTCTATCTACAAAGCGAGGGGTCAAAAGATTAGATCTGGGCAGTGCATATGAGCAAAAAAACACTGATCCTAGATTTATTGCCGCATTTTTAGCAAGGCTGAACAATGCGGCCTGCTTTGTGTTTATGTAGCTTCTTGTTTTTATACCATCGCTGCCCACTTTTGCCAGTGACAGTAGCTGTAACATGCTGGGAGGTAGCACACAGATGAATGTCAATTAATAACAGTGTTCGTTTTCAATTGTTTCCGCCAAGCTCCGCCCACAAATGCGTTCTTTCATAGCTACTGTTGTGAGTAGAGGTGGGTAATCCAGGTCCAAAAAGTAAAAACCCTCCCCAGGATTTTGTTCCAACTGCTTGACTTCTCTAATTTGCTCAAACCAGCAGCAAAGGTGTTCAGGCAGTTGAAACAAAATCCTGGGGAGGGTTTTTACTTTTTGGATCTGGATTACCCACCTCTAGTTGTGCTTTACAGAGCCCTGGTAAAAAATCCCCTTCAAGCAAATTAGAAACTGTAGAACAGACTCAGTTTCTATCACAATACCTACATTTAGAGCCAGTTATTCATTCAACCTAATGAGAAACTGCGGAACAGACTCAGTTTATATCACAATACCTACATTTAGAGCTGATTATTCATTCAACCTAATGAGAAACTGCGGAACAGACTCAGTTTATATCACAATACCTACATTTAGAGCCGATTATTCATTCAACCTAATGAGAAACTGTAGAACAGACTCAGTTTATATCACAATAGCTACATTTCTACTATAGGGTTTCTCATTAGGTTTAATGGGATTTTTACCAGTGTTCTCTAAAGCTTGTCAAAACTCACAACAGTCACTATGGAGGAACGCATTGTGGGCGGAGCCTGGAGAGGGGAATTTCAATCTAAAGTGAGGGCTGCAAAATCAAAGCTGCTTTTATTTCTGATTGTCTAATTCATTAATGTTTTATTATTGTTATTATAGAGTCCAACTGTGACATGGAGCTAAAGCTGCTTGCTTAGTGGTGATGTGCTTTTGTACTGAGGCTATTTTTCTTATTCTGAAAGCCTTTTACTTGTGTTCATTGTGAAGAGTGTTTGATTTGTCAGACGCTATCAACATGCAAAGCTTACAGGGTATTAATTAACCCATTTAATCCCAAACTTTCTACAGCTATGTAAGTGCAAGAATTACTATAAGTTTTAATATAAAAATCAATATAACTGTTATTCTTGGCCATAGCTGTGTCTTGTGGGGAACTACAGAGCCAGAAATTAGGCCCAATTGGACAAGAAACAAATTTAACTACAATCATTTTAACTTATTAATAATAGACCCTTTAAAGATTAATTCCACCAAATGTTGTGGTTATATCTGTATTATAACATGTTTATTACTTTTTGTAAAGTTTTGATGCAGATATTCTCAGGTGCATGCTTGAAGTTAATGACTCTTGTCATGTGACTAATTGCCATCATCCTCATAACCAAATTCATATGAAATCAAAGCGACCTGTTGTTTGCTTTTTAAGAAATTATCAAAGGAATAAATGGGTTAATAACATAACTACATGAAGAAATACATATAAAACTGCTACTGAGTATGCTCAAATAAAGTCATGTGCTTTTGCTTGGTTCAAATGTGTATCAAATCTGCATTTAGTAAATATAATAATACAAATGTGCATTTCAGTGACTTATTTCTGACTAATTATGTTGATTATATTAGTTTATTGTATTGATGCACACATTTGAATCAGGTAAACTGAAAGCTGTATTTGTTTCAGAACAGTAACAGTTCATATGGCAGTATGATTGTGTGGTGTAAACAGTGTTTTTCTCTGCTAGAAAAGAAGCACCTGAAATACTAACAAACTCACCGACGCGTTCAATGTGTAAATAGATTCTCTTTGAAAATAAGGGTAACACTTTTTATGAATGTCATGTTTTTTAAGCATCTATACAGATATTCATAACATGTTATAATGCATTCATAAAGCATTATAAACATGGTTATAAATATTTATAAAAATGGATTACACTGAATTACACTTTATAGCCATGTCTTTTATACATTATCAATTGTTAACATAATGCATTAAAAGTAATGTTAATAACATGTTATACTTGATAGTAGAGTGCTGTCACTGTAATTTGTTCCCTCACTGGTTCTAACGTCAAGTGCTAGAAACCTTCACTCTGTAACCCAAGTACACTACACTACAGTAATGCTAATTTCTGCTAGCATTCTATTGGATATGCAGTGTTAAGTGCCAAGCTAACGGTGGTGTACATTGACCTTCCCACATTGGGTAAAACACTGATGGCAGCACTAGTTTAAAATCTGACATTTGAAGCCTGTAATGTGCTTTATTGTGTATGTTTTAGTGTTTCAGTAAATTCTTCAGTAAATACTTCAACTTGAAGCCTCACTCTCAACACTGGAGAAGGCTTTAGTTCAGTATGCTTCACTTTACTTAGAGTGGACAAATACAGCTTATGAGCTCTTATAATTTATTATGAGCAGCACTTCTAATGCATTATGTTAACAATTCATAATGCATAATAAACATGGCTACAACGTGTAATGTATTTTTATAAATATTTATAGCCATGTTTATGATGCCTTATGAATGCATTATAGCAGGTCATGAATGTGTTTATAGATGCTTACAAATGTGACTTTCATAGAAAGTGTTACTTTCTATGAATAGAATAAGATATGTATGGCTCTCATAAAGGGAAGACTGTTTATCTGTTTAAAAAAACAAGAAGGTAAGTAATGCATAAATATGTATTTTTGTTAAAAAGTGCTGCATCTCTTCTCTGTCATATCAGTGTGTTACAATGAATAACAACGCTAAACAAAATAAAATCAAATAAAAGAACACTGGTTTATTCGTGTGTGTATGCTGATATTAAAAATAACAGTGAAATATCTACCTGTTCAGCCTACAGCAGTTTTGCCCCGCCCATTCAGCCTACAGCCTGTGAGGGAACTTTTAGAGGTGGATGTCTGGTTCCTATCACCACCACTCTGAATGATTCTTAGTAGGTTTCTCTAGAATAGAGCATGAAGATGACTGTGGCACTTTTAGGCTGCAGTTTGAGTAGCTAGTGTAAATAAAAGGCCTGTTTTTGTATTGTAACAGCTGCAGATCCAGCAACACTCGGAGGAAAAATGTATGTATTTGCTTTGTAACAGTTTTGTTTACCACAGGGTGAGACAGCAGCTATATTAGAGAATGACATTCACTTTTCACATAGAGAAAAATGGCCTAGACCTGGAATTCCTTATATGGGCATGACACCGACAACAGAACAAGGCATCACCCCAGAGGCCTATCGTTCTGTATGTGACTGTATGTACCTGCGCTGCTCCTGAGGCCTGAATGGATTATTTGTTGATTTGTCTGATGCGCTTCAGCACGTTAGTCAGCTGACCAAAACAGGCACTGATTGCTTTTATAGTGTAGCAGCTGTTTATTGTAATTCAGCTCCTCTCCTCTGTAATTTTCAGTAGCTGTGCCTGATACACACACAAGAAACAAACACTTACCCGTGCTGTCTGAGGGCTGTAAACGCTTGAGAAAAGCGTCCACTTGGTCACGCGCCAATCAGAACGCCATCTGGACGTCGAGTTGAAGTTCAATCTGCCACTCGAGTGTTTCCATTAATCACTCGCTCTGAAGGACAGTCATGTGGGTGAAGGCTTACATGTGCTGCAGCAGCATGGAGAGATTTGATTACAGAGACTGAACCATTACCACCAATCACAACGTGATTTAGTAGACCTGTTATTACCATTGGCTGAAATTAGACACATCAGTTGTACCAAAGAAACAAAAACAGAACATTTTTCACTGACAAGACCGTAGACCAAAGTCCTGACAGCACTGGAAATTACAGTACTGTGCAAACGTCAGATACCACCCTTAATATATTTCAGGCATTTAATGTTTAATATGAAATGGTTGATTGTGGAGATGTCTTTACAGTGGTGGTGATAGGAACCAGGGGTCGCCATGACTACAACACAAATATAGACATTTTGTTTACTATCCAAAACCACCACTGAACCTACACATGTGTTCTGAGTTTATATGGAATGTTGATGATGGGAAAATAGTGGAAAGCCTGAAATAGTAAGTTTTCTTTGGGGACTATTTTGCCTCACATCACCCTGCATATTATGTATCCCTCCACCATGAATGGTTTCTAAGGCCAAAAATCTTCTCAAACTATCGTAAAACAGTGTCTCAGACATCAGGTAGTGAATTCATAACCATTTCATGTAATAACTTTCTGTGAGGGAGCCTTTCAGACCCACAGTGCTGAGTCGTCTTCTCACAGTGGAAGGATGGACAGAAACACCTGTGGATGATTTCAGATCTGGAGCAGCTTGATTTTCTCCTCTCTCTCAGAGATGAAAGCTTTAAGTGCTGTTTATCTAATGGGGGCAGATTTGGTCTCTACTAGGTCTTCCAGGTGGTTGTTAGGAGTCACATTTTCTCTGTAGCTTTTCATCAGTTTTTGAACTCCAGTTTTAGAAACTCCTATTTTTTTCACTTTGACTGTTCTCCTTCATTATGCAAGTTAATGAATTTTGCTTTATGCTGTAGACTTCCAAATTTAACATTTAAAAAAAAATAAATAAATAAAATCAGATCTGGTGTTTATTATCAGAGAGGCATTTTATTTACAGTAAAGTGAGCGTGGTAACACTTTCATTTGTAGCATACACTATATTTCAGCGTTCCTCCATTCTCTATAAATCATACTTTTGTTCTGCATAATCAGTGAAAAGTCCATCGGGACACGTCATCTATATTTAAACCTTTTTCCCATCATTGCACATATTAACAACATGCAGTACAAACATGACAAGTTCAAATAGATATAATTTCTAAAATATTCTTTAAAAAGATTACATGTAAAATGTCAAAGGCCTTACTAATGTCCAGTAGGTGCTTTCGGGTGACTTTGTTCTTTTTTAAAAATATATATTTATTATAGACAGTCCATCATAGAGTAAAAAAACTCTGTTTCAGGAAGAGCTCAGATGATGATGTCAGACACTCATATCCAGCTCCTTAGAAAGTCTGTAGAATTTTCAGTAGAAACACAGCCAGTGTAGTCGACTCCAACAAAATTTGAATCCTTTATTTATTTCCTTTTTTCAAATGTGTTTTTTCATAGCTACTGTTGCTATGTTGGACAAGCTTACAGAACGCTGATAAAAATCCCATTCAACCTTTATATCACAATACCTACATTTATTATATCATAGTACTTACATTTAGAGTCAGTTATTCATTCAGTCTAATGAGAAACTGTAGAACAGACTGTTTATATCGCAATACCTACATTTAGAGTCAGTTATTCATTCAACCTAATGGGAAACTATAGAACACAACCCAGTTTACATCATATAACTTGCTCTAAATGTAGGAATTGTGATATAAACTGAGTCTATTCTACAGTTTCTCATTAGATTTAATGTGAGCCCTATAGAGCTTGTCCAACATAGCAACAGTAGGTATGAAAGAACACATTGTGGGGGGAGCATAGAGAGGACAATTCTCCCAATCAGGTATGAGGTCCAGTGTTGTATTTGGAGTCTGCCTCGTGTCCACTAAGCACTTCTCTGGTTCACATTCAAGACAGAGTGAGATAAGCAGGTCAAGCTGGTAACATGAAGACTTGGATTTCTCTCCAGTGAAGACAATATGGCTTATAAAGGTCTGTTCATTTTGTGTATGACTGAAAGCGCGGCCATAAAATCTGAGTAAAGGTCCATCACTGCACAGCACAATGGCAAAGACTCATCCCACATTCATCCTCATAAGTCCAGTGCTATTTATATGCAAAATTTCAGGCATATTTTCAAATATAAATGTACAAATACATTACAAAAGTTGGCCAGTGCAGCGATGGACCTCACTGACTGGTGGGTTACCTGGTCTTTGGAGTTCCACTTGAGTAAAAAAATACGTATATATGAATAAATCAAATGGAACTCATTCAAAATGAGCCACTCCGACTGGCTAGCTTAGCAAGCTAACTTTAAAAATATTATTAATGTTGCTTAGCAACACTCATCAAGTTTTTTTCATAAGAACAAGGTGTTAAATAGAAACATTCGACACCAGTTCCAACCAGGCTCTGAACGAACGCTGTGATTGGTCAGAGTCTGGGATTGCTCCATAAATAAGAGGTCTAAAGTGACCCCAGTGACCAGCAGCGCTTGTGTTCGATGAGCTCAGATGTAGAAGTAATTATCGGAGGAGTTGCTTTCTGCTCGTCCGTCGGAGTTTTCCGGCCGGGGTTCTCCGTTGCCAGGCAGCTCGGCGTCCACCAGCTGCTCTCCATCGCTCAGGCTCAGACTGCAGGCCTCGCTAGCCGTCTTCTCTGCAGTCGTTTCTACGTGTTTTTTTCTTTTTTCAGCGGCAAGCTTCTCGATCTCTTGGTGCAGCTCCTCATTCCGCTGCTTCCACTGACGGAACTTCACCGGCGTCAGCTCAGAATCTTCCAGAAGCTTATTAAGGAGTACAAGCTCCGCCTCCTTTGCCTGGGAGACACAAAGCAGAAGACTCGATGATTCATGTAAAAGCATTGCCTGGCCACTTTATCAGAAACCCCTTTACCTCACTGGTGTACTGTTAGCTAATTAAGTGGCCAGTGATTGGAAGCACAAGATGGGTGTTTCTAATAAAGTGGCCAGTGAGTGGAAGCACAAGGTACGTGTTTCTAATAAAGTGACCGTCATATATAATGATAGTGATTATCTCAAAATTTTAAAAGGTCACAGTGTAGTTGTCATGTATTTCGAGTGTGTGTGTGTGTGTGTGTGTGTGTGTGTGTGTCACCTTGAGTGTGCTCTGCAGCGCGCGGAGTGTGTGGATCTTCTCGTTGATGACGGGGTTTTTGTTTCGGCGGATAAACGACCTCCTGAGCTGATCATGAGTGATCGGCTGATTCTGACCAATCAGAGACACTCCTCCCTCTTTCAGCTTATTAAACAGCTCACCCATCTCATCGTCACCTCCTGAAAGAGAGAGAGAGAGAGAGAGAGAGAGAGAGAGAAAGAGATGATCAATTCTGGATTTTTCTAGCATTTTTCTGATCTCTAATTAATTAATGCCTAATTAAATCATCATATTGAAGCAGCTTCTGATTTGAACTATAATCAAACTGTGTCATTTAATCAAAAGACACAAAATCAAATGACAGCAGACACTAACATTTCTTAAACATACAGCTAAAGATACACACAAACAAATGTAACGAATCTGTTATCGACGCTGAATCTTATCTGTACATTAAATCTGACTGCATTTCTCTGCTCAGCCTAAATGTACCTGCAGCTTTAGTGCCCCCTGCTGGTGAAGCGGTCACTGCAGCGCCTCCTGCTGGTTTGTTCTTCCTCCCCAATGTTCGAGGGAGTGTGTTGCACTGGGCCTTCTATTCCAAACAGAAAGAACACAGATATCACCTTTTATATTTTAACTCATGTCTGTGTGCCTCAGTGTTTTTTAAGATATTGTATTTGTGGGGACTTTTTTCTGTAACACAGCATGAAGCTGCGTGTTTGTGTCTAAGAGCCTCCTCACCGTAGACACTTTCTTCTTTAGAGTTCGGGGCGAGTTTGATCCATCCTCCTCCGAGTCCGTCTCACTGTAACACTCTGTTAAAACACACAAACCAATCAGAAAACAGCACCGTCACAAATAAACCATGAATCAGCTTTAATCAGGAATTTCAGGAATTTTTTCCTGCGTAATTAAGTGGTTAAGATGTAAACTGAGTCGTTTAGAGTGGTTTGGTGTGAAATACTTCGTTAAAGAGAAACTTACGGAGTCTGAAGTGTTCACAGTGGTGGTGATAGGAACCAGACGTCCACTTTTTAAAGCTCCCTCACAGAAAATGATTACATGAAATGGTTATGAATTCACTACCTGATGTCTGAGACACTGTTTTATGATAGTTTTGAGAACTTAAAGTCCATTCATGGTGGAGGGATCCATGCAGAGTGCTGTGAGGCAAAATAGTCCCCTAAGAAAATGTATTATTTTCAGATTTATCACTATTTTACCATCATCAACATTCCATATAAAAACTCAGAAGACACGTGTAGGTTCACTGGTGGTTTTGGATAATAAATAAAATGTGTATATTTGTGTTGTAGTCATGGCAACCCCTGGTTCCTATCACCACCACTGTAAAGAAATCTGACTGAATTTTGAAGAAATTCTGAAAAATTGGTGGAACTCCCCTTGAATCATAAGAGTGCATGGTGTACAAACAGATCCACTCACCAGCCTCACTGTCTGGAGGGTGCTGCTGCAGCTTTTTGTATTTTTGAATGGCTGTGATCAGACAGTTGATCCACCTGATGGAGACAGAAACAGTCAGACGAACACAAACATCTTCAGCTGCTAAGTGTTTATATTTTTATTGTTTAATAATTTTAGATATTAATTTCTGTTTCTTTTATTTTTAACTTCTATTTCTTTTATTTGTCTAGACTGCTAATATCATTCTGATGACAACAGAGTTCTTTCACTTTGCTTGTTATTTGTGGTTCTGTGTACCAGGCTTATTAAAAAATACACGAAAATATTATTATTACCAAAAATTACTAATAAACTATTCTTAATTACACTCTTACAAAACAGTCTTTCTTCAAAGGTTCTCTAGTAAAGGGAATTGCTCTTTTTAGAACCATGAGTTCTACGTTCTTAAAGATGGGTCCTCAAGCATTCTTTAGGGAATAGTTATATTTAGAACTATGAGATCCACATTCTTAAAAAAGATGGTTCTACAAGGGTTCTTTAGTATATTGAATTGTTTTATTACTATGAGTGCTGCATTCTCAAAAAAGATGCTCCTCAATGTTTTTTTGTAAAGAGAGTGGTTCTTTATAGAACCATGAACACTCAAAGAACCATTTGCAAGCTTAAATGGTTCTTTGCATGGTGAAATTGCTCTTCAGATAGTAGAGCACCAAAATTATTACGATATCAAGCTTGTATACAATAGCAGAACCCTTTATATATAGATATATATATGTATATATTTATATAGAATCAGTTTCAAAAAGGTTCTATACAAAACCATACACAACACATTCTCCATCAATCTGAAGAACCACATTTAAGCAAACAGAATCGTTCCCTTTACTAAAGAACCTCTGAAGAACCATCTTTTTAAACTGTTTTATTACTAATAACCATTAATATGTGTTGTTGTTTGTAACTATTAAACAATATTAGCATTTGTTAGCATTTAATAGTATTTCTATTGTGTTCAATTAGCATTTTAGAATATAAAGTATTCAATCACAGTAAATTTGATGAGGCTGCATCAGTTTTATTATAATTTGATTATTTCAGTTATGGGTTCAGTGTTTCAGGCACTGATTAACTGTGGAATAAACAAGCTTCCCACAACCACATGACATCATGTGGTCACTATTTAGTGCATTACTGCAGCTTAGTGGTGTTGAAAGAGCTTATGGAAAGTGAGCTTATGACATATAATTACAGTGACCGCTGGTTACAACACACTGTGACCATGTAGAGAGAGAAAAACAAACATTACCAGAGCACCTCCACAGCCTGACCACAAAAACCCCAGAATTAAGGAGGCCAAATTCAAGTGGAATTTGAATGTCACACAATGGGCGCAGTTACAGGACACAGCCAGCAGGGGTCACTGTTTACCTTCATTCAGGTGTAGAACAATTCAGGTTTTGTTTATTTCTCTCTGTGGAGTCTGAATCCCCACAGGAAGATGAAAGCATGAACATTAAGTGGTTGTTAAAATGTTTGGTTTTTTTGTTTATGTGTGTGAAACTCACTTGCTCATGTCAGTAACGTTGTCGGCAGCGAAGAAGAAGTTCTGGAAACGGGGATGGGACATTTTGAAGACGCTGGAGAGAGAGAGAGAGAGAGAGAGAGAGAGAGAGAGAGAGAGAGAGAGAGAGAAAGAGAGAAGGAGAGAGAGAAAGGGAGGGGGAGAGAGTGCAAGAGAGAGATAGAGAAAAAGAGGGGGAGAGAGAGAAAAAGAGAGAGGTAAGAGAGAGAGAGTGAGAGAGAGAGAGATAAAGATCGAGAGAAAGAGAGAGAGAGAGATTGAGAGAAAGAGAGAAAAAGAGAGAGGGGACAGAGAAATAAGAAAGAGAGAGCAAGAGAGAGAGAGCAAGAGAAAAAGAGAGAGGGGGAGAGAGAGATATATAAGAAAGAGAGAGAGAAAGGGAGGGGGGAGAGAGAGAGCGAGAGAGAGAAAGTAAGAGGGGAGAGAGAGAGATATAAGAAAGAGAGAGAGAGAAAGGGAGGGCAGAGAGAGAGAGAGAGAGAGAGAGAGAGAGAAATTGAGAAATATAAGAGAGAGAGAGAAAGAGAGGGGGGAAGAGTGTGAGGAGAGAGAGAGAAAAAAGAGTGTGAGGAGAGAGAGAGAGAGAGAAAGAGAGAGGAGAAGAGAGAGGAAGAGAGAGAGAGAGTGAGGATAGAGCCAGAGAAAGAGAGAGGGAGATTAATTTTAATGGTAACATTAATCTGAAGGCCGAAGTGTGTGTGGCTAAATTGGAATCATCAATCACTGCAGTGTGTGTGTGTGTGTGTGTGTGTGTGTGTGGGGACTTACTACTTCCTCTTGTGTTCTCCTGCGCTCTCTATGCTGTAGCTGCCGATCTTCACCATGCCCACCGCTTTCTCCTCCTACAAACAGAGAAACACAGGGGGCTTCATTTAGATCCCCACAGGAGTAACACACAGGAGGACAGTACAGGGATAAAAACTACAGTAGAAAACCTCCTGACAGCTTACACATGTCCATACTTTGTCGTACTGTGTGTCAAAAATCACATAAACAAGTCGGGACTGAAGGGCAGAGTTTGTAAGGCTACATAACACCTACATAAGCCTTTCACCACACCTGACACAGACCTATAAAGACTTTATAAAGGCTCATACTAGCTGCGGTGAAATGACACAAACAAAAGACAAAAGCAGGCTTAATGACAGCTGACGCTTGTTGGAATGTTCACTTAAAAATGTTTATGTAGGTTTGTGTCATGAAAGGCTTATGAAGAGCTGGGCAATATGACAATATTTATTGTTATCATTATAAATTTCATCATAATTTGTCACAATAAGCTTTTCTGAGCATATTGGGGATATTGTCAGTACTTAAAAACACTTCCCAACTGCATGAAAAAAATAAATAATTAGTCCTGTTTCTTTGGATTTAGTGCAGCACAGTGTGTGAAATGTTGAACACAAGAAATCAGATTCACAGTTTTTGATAGTATTTTTAAAATGTGGCACTACTTTGTCTGTTCTAACTTATCAGATGTCAGAAAGAATAAACATCATGGCACAATGTGTATCATAAAAAACTTCCTGAAGTACCACGTCTAGCATCATGATGCCTTATGAATTCAGTCCAGTGTTGGGGAGCGGTAGGTGCGAGTGTGTATGGACTGACCTGTTGGCTGGTGTACCAGTATATCGTCACTCCCTTCAGAACGAACCAGAGTCTCTGCCACTTCTGAGTCACAAACACACTTGTCTCTTTCCTTTTCTTCCACAGCCATCCGTCACAGTCCGGCCGGCCCAGCTCACGGCACGACACTCGCCTACGGCTCATCGCTGTCCGTGTGCCTGAGGGGTCAGGGTCACACAGCAACAACGAATGTAAATAGTGTGATAGTCTGCATAGCAGGCACATCCTACACTATAATATGATCTGTTTTAAGGAATTTGCTCAGTCTCTTCTATAAAAAACAAGTTTTTAAAGTCTGCTCTTTCCCTAAGACTAGTCTATTTAGCTAGCTAGCTTATATAGCTAATGCTGAGTGAAGAGAGATATTTACTTTACTATTTTTGCCATGATAACAGTCCTGCAGAGAAATAAATTGTGAACCATAAAAAATAAGTTGAAGACAATCATATTAGAGCTGCCGATTTAGTGCCTTTGGGATCAAATATGACTAAACATAATCAGAGATTTAACAAAAAGTGAATGTGAATGTGAGACGGTATGGCTAACAAACCACCAACAGAAGAACAAAATGGCTAACAATCCACCATCAGGAGAATATAAAGGCTAAAATCCACCAACAGGAGAACATAATGGCTAACAATGCACCAGTAGGACAAAATGGCTAACAATCCACCAACAGGAGAATATAAGGGCTAAAATCCACCATCAGGAGGACAAAATGGCTAACAATGCACCAGTAGGACAAAATGGCTAACAATCCACCAACAGGAGAATATAAGGGCTAAAATCCACCATCAGGAGGACAAAATGGTTAACAATCCACCAACAGGAGAATATAAGGGCTAAAATCCACCATCAGGAGGACAAAATGGCTAACAATCTACCAACAGGAGAACATAAAGGCTAAAATCCACCAACAGGAGAACATAATGGCTAACGATGCACCAGTAGGACAAAATGGCTAACAATCCACCAACAGGAGAATATAAGGGCTAAAATCCACCATCAGGAGGACAAAATGGTTAACAATCTACCAACAGGAGAACATAAGGGTTAAAATCCACCAACAGGAGAACATAATGGCTAACAATGCACCAGTAGGACAAAATGGCTAACAATCCACCAACAGGAGAATATAAGGGCTAACAATCCACCAACAAGAGAACATAAGGGCTAAAATCCACCAACAAGAGAACATAAAGGCTAAAATCCACCAACAAGAGAACATAATGGCTAACAATCTACCAACAGGAGAACATAAGGGCTAAAATCCACCAATAGGAGAACATAATGGCTAAAATCCACCAATATGAGAACATAATGGATAAAATCCACCAATATGAGAATATAATGGCTAAAACCCACAAATAGGAGAACATAATAGCTAAAATCCACTAAAATCCACTAATATAAGAACATAATGGCTAAAATCCACCAATATGAGAAAATGATGTCTAAAATCCACTAAAATCCACCAATATGAGGATATAACGGCTGAAATCCACCAATAGGAGAACAAAATTGATAAAATTCACTAATACAAAAACATAATAAATAAAATCCACTAATACGAGAACATAATGAATAAGTCTACCAACAGGAGAACATAATGGCTAAAATCCTCCGACAGGAGAACAGCACTGCTCAGCATTTCTCAATGTTTTTTTTCCAAAAACTTTGGTCTTTGTGAAAGTCAGACTTCTAAAGATAGCTGCACACAAAATCCCCTTCCCTAAACCTCCACAGGGCTCAGAACTGTGTTCAGCTGAAGATTCAAAATTATCATGTATGACCATGAACATAATGGCAGATACACCATTTCCTGAGATTATTGTGGATGTGATCAGAAAGAGATGACATAAAGAAATGCATCACTACACACACCATTCAAATGAGTTGTAACAAAAAAATTCTCCCATTAAAAAAGAAATCTAGTACACCAACAGTAAATGTCTTCCCTGACGTAGGTTAAATTTTTTGCTGTTATAAACTGAGCACACTCTTTTCAGACTGCTCTGTTTCTTGCTTTAGCTGACAGAGCCAGGTCGTACCTTTGGTGGAGCTTTTTTTGTTCTCCTTCTCCTCCTGCAGGCGAAAGAGAGAACTGTCAGCAGAATGAAATCCAACTTTTAGCCAAAAAAGTGTTGCGTGTGTAAACACTGACCCATTTCCAAAAAAGTTAGGATGCTGTGCAAAATGTAAATAAAGACAAAATGCAATGATGTGCAAATCATTTAAAGACTATACTTAATTGAAAATAGTACAAAGACAACATATCAAATGTTGAAACTGAGGAATTTTATTGTTTTTTGAAAAATATTTGCCCATTTTGAATTTGATGCCAGCAACATGTTCTAAAAAAGTTGGGGGCAACAAAAGACTGCTAAAGTTGTGTATTGCTAAAAAAAACACACCTGGTGGTTGATTGACAATGGGTCAGTAACATGACTGGGTATAAAATGAGCATCCCAGAGAGTCTTTCAGAAGTAAAGATGAGGAGGGGTTCACCACTCTGTAAAAGACTGTGTAGGCAAATAGTGCAACAATTCAAGAATAACGTTTCCCAACATGATACAGCAAAGAACTTTTGCTTTTCATCACCTATGGTACATAATAACATTACAAGATTCAGAGAATCCCGAGAAATGTCTGTATGCAAGGGACAAGACCGAAAACTAGTATTTGCTGGCTGTGATCTGTGGGCCCTCAGGCGGCACTGCATTAAAAGCAGACATGATTCTCCAGTGGAAATCACTGCATGGGCTCAGAAACACTTCTGAAAACCACTGTCTGTGAAAACAGTTCCGTCACTGCATCCACAAATGCAAATTAAAACTCTAAAAAGCAAAGAAGAAACTACATAAACAGGACCCAGAAACGCTGCCACCTTTTCTGGGCCCGAGATCATTTAAAATGAAGTGGAGTAAGTGTCCTGTGGTCCGACTAATCAACATTTGAAATTCTTTTCCTCCAGGCTAAAGACCACTCAGCTTGTTATCAGCGCACAGTTCAAAAGCCAGTATTCATGATGGTATAGGGTTGCATTAGTGTACATGGGATGGGTGATGTGCACATCTGTGAAGGCAACATTAATGCTGAACCATATATACATGTTTTGGCAACATATGCTGCCATCCAGACAACGACTTTTTCAGGGAAGGCCTTGCTTATTTCTGCAATGCCAGTGCCAAACCTCATGCTGCATGTATTACAACAGCATTGCTCTGTATTAAATAAGTCCGGGTGATAAACTGGCCTGCCTGAAGTCCAGACCTGTCACCACTGAAAACATTTGGCGCATTATGAAATGAAAAACACGACAAAAGAGACCCCAAAATATTGAGCAGGTGAAATCCTATATCAAACAAGAACGAGAAAACATATCACTTTCTTCACTAACATATCACTTTCACTAACTTTTTTGGAATGTTTTTTTGGCATCAAATTCAAACTGGGCATCTATTTTACAAAAAACAATAAAATTTCTCAGTTTCAACACTTGATATGTTGTCTTTGTAGTATTTTCCTTTAAAAATATGGTTAACATGATTTGCATATCATTGCATTCTATTTTTATTTACATTCTGCACAGCATCCCAACTTTTTTGGAAATGGGGATGTAAATAATTTCTGTTTCATTTTTTAAGTATTAGCTTCTGATTTCTGGCTGCATGTGCAAAGCTCACCACATTGCCCACCATCTCGGGGCAGGAGCCAACCCTGGCCCGGTTGGAGTCCAGGCTGAGGGGGGATGGACTTCTCTCCACAGTGAGCACACTGTGCTCTAACACTGAATCAGAGCCTGGGACACCAGAGAGAGACAGCAGAGCTAAAGCATGTAGACACTCAGCGATGTTTGCTATATTAATGCTGTTTGGTGCCCCCTACCTACCACATCACTAAAACTGTAGCCTAATTACCTAGCTAGCTAACACAGCTGACTTTGCTGCATGAAGACACATATATACATTATTACTGGTGCCAAAACAACACTGTAAACTGTTACAGATGAAAATTATGAATTATAAAAAAAAAGTTAAAAACAATTGTGTTAGATATTTTGGAACGTGAGGTAGTGTGGCTAAAAATCCGTCAATACTAGAACATAAACGGCTAATTTCCACTGAAAGGAAAACGACACAGCTAAAATTCCACCAACAAGAGAATGACATGACTAAAATTCACCAATTGTAGAATGGCGTTGTTAAAAATCCAATAGTAGCAAACAGCAAGACTAAGAATCCATCAGTGTGAGGCTAAGCTAAAAATTCACCAATAGGAGAACAGAACGGCTAAAAACCACCAATAGAAGAAGCACAGGGCTAAAAATCCAGGAATAAGAAAATGTTACAGGCAGAAATGCACTTATAGGGGTTTGGCCTGGCTAAAAATCCAGGTATATGAAAACGGCATGGCCAGAAATGCACCAATAGGAGAAGAAAAGGGTGAAAAATCCACCAACAGGGGACTGTTATAGCTAAAAACCCACCAACAGAAGAACAGAATAGCTAAAACCCACCAATAGAGGAACAGAATGACTAAAATCCCACCAACAGAAGAACAGAATAGCTAAAACCCACCAATAGAAGAACGCAGTACATACAATGCCACTAAGAGAAGAACAGAATGGCTAAAATCCCACCAATAGAAGAACAGAATGGTTAAAAATCTACCAATAAGAGAACACAACAGCTAAAAACCCTCCAATCCACCTCACACAGTGAGGTGATGGTAGATGATCGTAGCTCTCCCGCTACTATCTCCTCTCTCTTTTTCAGTCTGTGCTCTTGATTCTTACCTGCCCCCTGCTGGTGGGCATGTGCAGTGGGGGTCCCATCAAAGCTGTGATCACTTAACAGCTCAGAATCGTCCTGCACTATTGGCTGCGGCCCATCAGGGGGCGACACTGAGACCCTGAAACAGACATTAACAGACATTAACTTAATATGCATCATATATACCAACACATTCAAATGTAAAACTACAAACACCAAAATGCTATAAAACCCACTTTAACATGGATTCACACACACAAACACACACACACACACACACACACATCATGAGCATGACCACATATTATCTCACTTCATCAGTCACTCAGCCACAAAACCCCAGCTTACAGTTTCACCACGTAAACTCCCACCACTGTTAATCTGGCTCACACACTTGGCTACTGAGTTCAAGAACGAAACACGCAGTAATCCGGGCTAATCCCAAAAACTAAGAAAACCACAATGTTCATCTTATCAGCACAACTAGCTTCGAACAATTACATCAACGCACACACAGAACATTAGCACAAACAAAAACGATTAGGGTATGGGCTAATTACAAAAGCAGTTTACAGCCTAATTACAACATTCAACAATGACATCAAACCTACACCAAATATAGTACAATGGGTAATACAGTGTATATTCAATAGCTACATTGTTTAATACAGTGTAAACACCATCAATACTATGAATACACCTACTACAGCATGAACTCCACCAATACCAGCAATACAACATCTACTACAGTTTAAACACCGCCAATAAGAGCAATACAACTCCTACTACATTGTGAACACCACCAATACCAGCAATACAACATCTATTACAGTGTAAAACCTATAAATAACAGCAACACAACGCCTACTACATTGTGAATACTACCAATACCAGCAAGACAATATCTACTAGTGTAAATGACAACAATAACACCAATACAACATCTACTACAGTGTAAACACCGCCAATAACAGCAATACAACATTTACTACAGTGTATACACCATGAAGATTGCCAATACAACATCTACTATAGTGCAAATACCATCAATAACACCAATACAACATCTACTACAGTGTATACACCACCAATAACACCAATACAACAACTGCTACAGTGTAAACACCACCAATAACACCAATACAACATCTACTACAATGTAAACACCACCAATAACACCAATACAACATCTACTACAGTGTAAACACCACCAGTACACCATCTACTACAGTGTAATCACCACTAATAAAATCAAAACACCATCTACTACAGCAATACAACATCTACTACAGTGTAAACACCACCAATACATTTACTACAGTGTAAACACCACCAATAACACCAATACAACATCTACTACAGTGTAAACACCACCAATACATTTACTACAGTGTAAACACCACCAATAACACCAATACAACATCTACTACAATGTAAACACCACCAATAACAGCAATACAACAACTGCTACAGTGTAAACACCACCAATAACACCAATACAACATCTACTACAATGTAAACACCACCAATACAACATCTACTACAGTGTAAACACCACCAATAACACCAATACAACATCTATTACAGTGTAAACACCACCAGTACACCATCTACTACAGTGTAATCACTACTAATAAAATCAAAACACCATCTACTACAGCAATACAACATCTACTACAGTGTAAACACCACCAATACATTTACTACAGTGTAAACACCACCAATAACACCAATACAACATCTACTACAGTGTAAACACCACCAATAACACCAATACAACATCTACTACAGTGTATACACCATCAAGAACGCCAATACAACATCTAC
This sequence comes from Colossoma macropomum, assembly GCF_904425465.1. NCBI lineage: Eukaryota > Metazoa > Chordata > Actinopteri > Characiformes > Serrasalmidae > Colossoma > Colossoma macropomum. The sequence goes on from NW_023494803.1 coordinate 11,450,749, forward strand.
TACAGTGTAAACACCATCAATAACACTGATACATCTACTACAATGTAAGCACCACCAATAACACCAATACAACATCTACTACAGTGTAAACACACCAATACAACAACTACTACAGTGTACACATCACCAAAAACAGAAATACAACGTCTACTACAGTGTAAACACCACCAATAACAGCAATACAACATCTACTACAGTATAAACCATCAATACCAGCAATACAACATCTACTACAGTGTGAACACCACCAATAACAGCAATATAACATCTACCAGTGTATACACCATCAATAACAGCACTACATCTACTACAGTGCAAACACCACCAATAAGACCAATACAACATATAATACAGTGTAAATACCACCAGGAACACCAATACAACATCTGCTACATTGTAAACACACCAATACAAAAACTACTACAGTGTAAACATCACCAATAACAGAAATACAACATCTACTACAGTGTACACACTATCAATAACAGCAATACAACATCTACTGCAGTGTGAACAACAGCAATAATAGCAATACAACATCTACCACAGTGTGAACACCACCAATAATAGCAATACAACATCTACCACGGTGTATACACCATCAATAACAGCAATACATCCACTACAGTGCAAACACCACCAATAACACCAATACAACATACACTACAGTGTAAACACCACCAATAACACCAATACAACATCTACTACAGTGTAAACACAACCAATAACACCAATACAACATCTACTACAGTGTAAACACCACCAATAACACCAATACAACACCTACTACAGTGTAAACACCACCAATAACACCAATACATCTACTACAGTGTAAACACCACCAATAACACCAATACAACACCTACTACAGTGTAAACACCACCAATAACACCAATACATCTACTACAGTGTAAACACCACCAATAACACCAACACAACATCCACTACAGCAATACAACATTAACTACAGTGCATACACCAACAACAACGCCAACACAACATCTACTACAGTGTAAACACCACCAATAACACCAATACAACATCTACTACAGTGTAAACACCACCAATTACACTAACACAACATCTACAGTAATCTGCGTGTACATTTGGTACACTTATCATTTGAAGTTCAATAAAAATATAAGCCAGTCAGGTTACAAGCTCAAGCATCAAACAGTAATAACTACAGCAATAGACTGATAATAAGCAACACAGAATGGAAGCACAGGAGATGCTTCTATCAGCAGCTGAATTTAGGCAGGATGTCTCAGTTCACCTGAGGACGAAGACCATCCTAGTAGAGCAGCGGTAGGTGCATGTAAAGCAGTAGATAAGCTCACCTGGACACACTAGAGCGGATGGATGAAGCTACTCTCTCAAAGACGGAGCCCCTGTTCGTCTCGTCCTCCTCCTCCTCTTCTTCTTCCCTCTAAGAGAAACAGAGAAGGGGTTTTCCGTTACTTCACCAGCAGAGTATCAAACACCCACAGACAAGGACCACTTCTGCTTCTGAGAAGGACTGACCACGTGTATCAGCAGCTATAAGCGCCAGACCTTCAGGCTTCACCTTTACCGTAATGCTAATTTCTGATAACATTGTTGAATATGAACCATTTTTGGCCATTTTGGATTAAGCACAGACATTTGAAGCTTGTAAAGAATATTTATTGTGTTTTAATTGAAACTTATAACAGATTTTAACATATATCTGAGCTTGTATGTGTCAGTTTTACGGTAACTTTTTCAGTAAAGAGTGGCATTGAGCTGCTGCCTCCGTTTTACATTCCTAAGAACTACCCAGAACCTGCTTTGACCTGATAAATTTACAGACTTTGACTTTTTTCTCACTAAATTGGTTCCAAAGTGTGATCGGTTGATTCCTCTGCCTCTTCCTAATTCTGTTGGTAGTTAATTAACGTGTAAGGCCTTCAGTTCAGCTCCTGAACTCCTGAAGTCCTAACCAATGGGAGAGCTCGCTTGGCTGTACCTACCTAGATACCACAGAGAAAACAATTCTGATTGGATCATTTTCCATTGGACATCTCAAGACTTTAACCCCTTTGTTTCCAGTCAAAACTTAACAATGAAATAAGGGTATTACTACAACACTTACAGAGTTCAAATACAACAATCATTATGACTCTATTAAATAAAAATGAACTAAAAATAACAGATATTTTCAACATGTAGTCTTTAAAACCAACCAGTTCCAGCCATGAACTCTCAACAACAGCTTCCCAAAGGAGTCACTGACGTTATGTTTCGCTTCAAAGAGACTCGAACATCCACACAAACATCTACCCAAACTCACCTCAGCTGCCTTGCATATTTCTCATTCATGTGCATCTAACATGACTGAAAGAGGTATCAGTGAGGAGATTAGATCTAAGATAATCAACACGCATAAAGAGGTCAAAGGAAAATAAGTGAAAAACAGAAGTTACGATTAGAAGCTACCAAGATAATGACACTCAGTACCAGGGTTAATATAATTAAAAAAAAATCATTAGTTTTTATTTTATTTTATTTTTTTTATTTTAATTCTTACTTTCAGTTTAGTTTCAGTTAGTCTTAAGGGTGCATTAATAGTTTTAGTTCAGTCTTTATTTAGTTTCAGTTTTAGTTTTAGTGTTATGATGAGTGTTGCGACAGAAGGTATTTGATAAGAGCAGAGTAAAAATAACAAGAGTACACTGAGCTCAGTTAGTTTTGATTTCATTTTTGTGTTTTAGATTTTTTTTTTATTTTTATTATAGTTAACAAGCATGTTTTTTCACTAATAGTTTTTGTTTTAGGGCTAGTTTTAGTTAGCTATAACAACCCTGCCCCTAACAACCATCTGGAAGACCTGGTAGACACCAAAACTGCCCCCATCAGATAAACAGCACTTAAAGCTTTCATCTCTGATAGAGAGGAGAAAATCAAGCTGCTTCAGATCTGAAAACATCCACAGGTGTTTCTGTCCATCTTTCCACTGTGAGAAGACAACTCAGCGCTGTGGGTCTGAAAGGATGTGTAGCTGTCAAGAAGAACCTCACTGAGAAAAGGAGACACATCAAACAAAGAAGCTGAACAATGGACTGACCACCCCAGAGTCCAGACCTCAACACCACTGAATGGGTTTGATTACTTCAGAAAATGATCAACCAACTTCTAAGACTGAACTTTGGAGGTGTGTCTGCAGATTTCTTTAAGAAACTGAAAGTGAGTCTCCTGAAAAGAATGGAAGCTGTAATAAAGCTAAAGAGTGACTCACTGAAGACTCAAACAGCTGATATAAGATTTAGCTGTTGTTCTGTTAAATATATGTTTTCTACTTTTGCTAAATGGATGTTTTGACTGGAAATGAAATAAATAAATGGGGTCTCTGATTTTTGCACAGCACTGTAGAGGTAGGTGTGTGTGTGTGTGTGTGTGTGTGTGTGTGAAGACAGTGAAAGTGTGAGTCACTGAAAGAGTCATGAGGCTCTTTTGAAATGTAAGAGATGCTGCTGTAGGCCACACAGTGAGAATCTAGGTCCGCTTAGAGAGAAGACACATCCCTCAAAACCTCACCGAGATTTATAAACTCCAATCACAAGATCACACGACTCAACCACACCATCATCACACAGCAGACATGGAGACGATTCTCCAGAGGCTGAAGAGGAAGTCAGCGTCGTCATAGCGACCACTCCCTCTGGACAGAAAATATAGAAGGTGTGACCAGTCATGTGTGGAACTGGGTAAAGCAACTCAACGAGCTACGACTACAAAAGATGAGGTCATCTCCTCCGTCACTATTCAACCTGTCTCAGGTTTGCTTCTTTAGTTTTAGCACTGGAGCTACGTGGCTAATGTGGCTAACAAGTAAAAAGTACAGAGAAATTACACTTAAGTGATTTTACCAAAATCGTACTCAATTAAAACTGGACATATGCAGATAAACATAAACCAATCAGCCATAACCTCCTTTTATCTCCACTCCACTCCACTGACCATATAGGAGCACTTTGTAGTTCTACAGTTACAGAATGTAGTCCATCTGTTTCTCTGCATACTTTGTTACCCTGTTCTTCAATGGTCAGGACCCCCACAGGACCAAAAATATGCAGCCAACAGTGTCCTGTGGGCAGCGTCCTGTGACCACTGATGAAGGACTAGAGAATGACCAACACAAACTGTGCAGCAAGAGATGAGCTATTGTCTCTGACTTTACATCTACAAGGTGGACTGACAGGGTAGGAGTGTCTAATAGAGTTGACAGTGAGTGGACACAGTATTTACAAACTCCAGCAGCACTGCTGTCTGATCCACTCGCACCAGTGCAACACTGAAGGTTTTGCACTAAATGAATTATAGTAGATACTGAATAATTTGTAGTAGATACTGAATAAATTATAGTAGTTACTGAATAATTCATAGTACAAACTTCGGCTACCAAACGTCGCGGCTGACCGACTACATTTGGGGTAAGTAACAGTCAGAACAGTTGGAACAAGTGAGGCTAAAAGAATATGTTGTCAAAATTGCTCAGGCTGCTTAAAAATGAATAAAATCTACTAGAAGGCTGCTGGCATTATGCTAATGAGTATATGCTACCCTATTAGTGCTCATTAATTGCGAATCATATCAGCATATCCAGGCGGAGTAATCCTCTAAGGGCCTTGACATCACTGTCGCGCTTAGACCAGATGTGCGTGTGGATATATGGATGGGAGATCAGACAGAGATCAGACTCACCTCTGAGGAGACAGATTCTGCTTGTTTGCTGTGCGATGGAGCGACGGATACAGATTCGGTTTTCTCTTTCCGTATGAAAGACACCGGAGCGCGTCTCAGCAGTAAAAACACCCCCTTAGGGTTCTCCTGAAGCTTCTCCACCAGGTTCTTCCTGCTCCAGCCCACCTGGGATACAGCACAGAACAGAATAGTTACACCAAAGACGCTCACATGGCTAACAGTGTGAAAGAAAGCTATAAAGAAGCAGTTAGCATAGCATAGGTTGCTCATCGGTTCCTTATAGATTTTTTTTTAATTACTCAACAGATGAATAATTAGCTAAATGATTAATTCATTTTCCTTTACTAATATCGCGACAGAGCATTTGACAAACTAAATCTAACCATGTCCCCTTAAAAAAGTGCAGCATGACTAATTAATGACACAGAGGTCACTCAGGCCACACCCTCCTCATTACTGGCCTGCATTTATAATGATAATTATGCAAATGAAGGCCTGTAATATTACTATCAGGCTAATGTCAGTAATCTGCTGTAATTGAGTTTACTCACCACAATCTGGTCGTTGACCTGAATGACCTCGTCTCCCGCCAAGATCTTCTCCGAGAACTCTGCTGGAGACTGTGACCGAGCCAAGGAAGAGAAATGGCACATAGATTATTCATTTATATGCACTTACATTCGCATATAGTGCAAATATACTTTACTGATCTTTTGAAAGGACAAACGTGATGTTCATAACATTATTTTATTGTAATCACAATAGCAACAATAAAGGAGTGGTTGAAAAGGTGTCCTTAGGTGTCCATCTAATAATAATAATAATAATAATAATAATAATAATAATAATAATATTAATATGTGACAGTTTACAAGTAAAGGCAGAAACACAAGACACAAATAGCAATAAATAAAAATTAAATAAGCAATGAAATGCAATGCAATGAAATGACTTCATTGTATTTCTGTAGGATTTCTAGAAGTCTGTAGTCAAATGTGTATTTCCAAAAATGCTTTTTGGATTGCAAAAAATGTGTGACTTCTAACTAGACAGCATTAGCATTATGCTAATAAGATTCAGCTCCCCTGCTAGCTTCTGTTCATATTAGCATATTCAAGCAATAGATTCCTTTAACTGCTCTGTCAAAGAGGAACTCCACTGTATTTCCACAATGTCTTCATAATTCAGTGTTTGAGATGTAAACAGAGGGATTCAGAGTGGTTTGGTGTGAAATGGTTCAGATTTCTTTACAGTGGTGGTGATAGGAACCAGGGGTCGCCATGGCTACAACACAAATATAGGCATTTTATTTACAATCTAATTTCCTATTTATTTACTTTACCCTGCATTTATCCATCGGCCATGAATACTGACCTTAAATATGTGAACAATTCTGACTTTAGAACGGATCATTTCATACCAAACCACTCTGAATGACTTTGTTTATATCTCTGTTTGAACAGCAAATCTTTTTTTAAAGAGTAGATGTGCTCTAATTTGGGTGTGTGCTGAAACCCGGAGCGGTGGGGGCAGCACTGGGATGATGGGGGTTTTCGAGAAGTGAAAAGCCATCAGCGTTGGTGTTTGTGATTCCTAAAGCACGAGCAGTTTCAGACTTCACTCTCACTTTCTCTCTCTCCCCTTCCCTTCTTTCTCCTTCTCTCCCCCTGCCCCCCCCCATCCCTACCCCCCGCCTACTCCTACCCCCCCTCTATCCCTACCCACCCCTCCCCCATCTTGTTTCTACAGCCTCTATTGCCAGTATCAATATATTCTCTGTAGAAGAGCTCATGAGTGGCTCTAGAAGGACTGGGTCCTCTTGGTCTGGCCTAAAGCAGAAAGTGATGCACAGCTGCATTCTAGCTCTGGTTCTCTGTGCATTTGCACTGACATGGTTAACACTGGAGTAAAAGAGCCACAAAATTTTACGTCCATTTTACCATCTTCTCTGTAAATATGTCCCAGTATGTGCTAATGTGCTAGTATAGGCTAAAGAATATAATCTAAACAAAAACACAGACTTACACAGACTGAGCAGGAAGCATTTCCTCAAAAGGTGAATAGCTTCTTATAAAATGTCTCCCAACGTTCGACTTCTTACGAGACTGAAGTCAGCTTTTCATTCTCCAGGTGCCAAAATGTAACCACTGTATCATTTAAGGTGGAACGGGTAAATTCAAACAAGAAGCTGGCGAATGAGAAGCTGACTTCAGTTTCACACCTTCTTAATGTGTGACAGTTTCACGTTGCAGATTAAACGCATGAGGAAACCAGCTGGAGTGATCACAAATGCAAAATGCCTATTCATCTCTGAATTATCGATGTTCGTCTTAAATCTTCCTCTTTACCTTTTCTTTAGCTACTAGCTAGGCGATATTGTTGTCTGCATTGCTATGGTGACCAGCATTCTGCACTTATCTTCTGGGTTAAAGGGTGAAATAGCAGTTCTACAGTAACTCCAGCATTTAGGACCATTTATTGTTAAAACTGTGTTGAACGATCAGCAGAGCTTTTGTTTTACTGCAAAGGAGGATTATTTTATTTTACCTACAAATCTGATTCTGCTGTGGAGCCACAACAGGGCAGTAAAAGAGCTGCTTGTTTCATTTCATTTCATTTCATTTCATTTTCATTTTCATTGTTGCCATCCCCTGGCTTAGACGGAAATGTGTTTACTGCTTCGATTCAGCACATGACTGAATGATAAAGGAATAAAGAGAAGCGGTTGGTACCTCAGCGGCTGTTCCGGAGATGTAGTGATGGTTGGATGCAGAGGAGGTGATCTCAATACCCTGGAAAGCAAAACCACAAGCTCATTTTCAAAAAATTGTGTCCAAAAGTTTGTAGACACCAGCGTTTCTTCTGGTATTAACAGTTTGTCCTCCTTTGCTACAGTAACAGCCACTACTCTTCTGGGAAGGCTTTACACTAGATGTTGAACATTACTGTTCTATCTATCTATCTATCTATCTATCTATCTATCTATCCATCCATCCATCCATCCATCCAGTGGATGGAGCTCCATCACTCCAGAGAACACAGTTCTACTGCTCCACAGCCCAGTGCTGGGGGGCTTTATACCCCTCTAGCCCACACTTGGCATTGGGCATGGTGACCATAGGCTTATGTAGCTGCACCAGAGCATCCCATCCTACTGGTCAGTGCTTCTCTATATAGATTATAAAAGCTACTGTAACTGAAAGTAGCTGAATTCACTCATTAAACAGGCTGTCTGAATACTTTTGGACAGACCACGTATATTTAGGTCTTAGTGTTTTCACATGAAGTCTGAAGTTTGCTTCTTCAGTTTCACACCAGAGTGACGAGCTAATGCAGCTAATAAGTAACGGAATGGGCACCAGTTAACGATTACTTCACCCTGAGCAGCGGCCTGAGATGAAGAAAGAGGAATTTTACATAACTCACTGAGAATGTTCAAAATCCGTCTGCAACAACAAACAAAGACTCTCAACGGGACTGAAATCTAATCGGCTTGATTTTGTAATGATGTCTGATGAGAGACGAACCAGAGAGAGAGAGAGAGAGAGAGAGAGAGAGAGAGAGAAAGAAAAAGAAAGAAAGAAAATAAGAAGAGACATATAAACAAAAAAGAGAACCACAGTGAGAGAGAGAGAGAGAGAGAGAGAGAGAGAGAGAGAGAGAGAAAACAAACAAAAAAAGGAGAACCAGAGAGAGAGAGAAGAAAGAGTAAAAATGCAGAGAGAGAAAAGAGAGAGAGGAAGAGAGAGAGAAGGAAAAGAGAGAGAGAGAGAGAAATAAAGAAAGGGAGAGAGAGGAAAGAGAGAATAAGAAGAATGGACAAAGATAGTGAAGAGAGAAAAAGAGAGTGGAGAGAGAGAGTAAGAGGGGGAGAAAGAAAAAAGCGAGAGAAAGAAAGAGAGAGAGATAGTGAAAAAGTAAGAGAGAGAGCAGAAAGAGAATGAGAAAGAGACATAAATAAAGAGAAGGAGAGAGAAGAAAGATAGCGAGATTGGGAAAATGAGAGAGGAAGAAGAAGAAGAGAGAAAATAAGAATGCAGAGAGAGGGAACAAGAGAGGGGAAGAAGAGAGAGAGAAAGAAAAAGGAGAGAGAGAGAGAGAGAGAGAGAGAGAGAGAGGAGGAGACCGAGTGAGGGGGAGAGATAAAGGAGGGTTTAATACCAGTTGGTCTCCAGGTGAGATGGGCACCAGGTCTACACTGTGCAGCTGAGCACTGTGGGTAAGAACAGCCTCTGGAACACTGCTGAGAATTTCATCACAGATTCCCACCAACTGGCGAGACTGGAGGGGCAAGATTTAAACAACCATTCAATAAATGATTCTAAATGTATTTATGATTTAATTATTGGACAAAAGATTTTATTTTTCCAGTAACATATAAAATTAATTTGCTTTCATGCTTTGAGCAGAGTACTTCTTTCACAGTAACAAACTTGAAAATTTGACAATTTTTATGATAACTTAATACAGAATATTATTACAGATTATTTTCACCACACTGTAAGTGATCACATGCCCATTTTATAAATGGCGTTAAAGGACAACTACACCAATTTTCTCATTTAAAAGTTATTCAGAGTGGTTTGGTGTGAAATGTTCTGTTCTAGATGAACCTACAGAGTCAGAATTGTTCACAGTGGTGGTGATAAGAACCAGACGTCCACCTCTAAAAGCTCCCTCACAGAAAGGTATTATATGAAATTGTTATGAATTCACTACCTGATGTCTGAGACACCGTTTTACGATAGTTTTGAGAAGATTTTGGCGTTAAAGTCCAGTCATGGTGGAGGGATACATAACATGCAGCGTGTTGTGAGGCAAAATAGTCCCCAAAGAAAACTTATTATTTTATATTTTCCACTATTTTACCATCATCAACATTCCATATAAAACTTGTGTAGGTTCACTGGTGGTTTGGATAGTAAACAAAATGTCTATATTTGTGTTGCAGTCATGGTGACCCCTGGTTCCTATCACCACCACTGTAAAGACATCTGAACCATTTCACACCAAACTGCTCTAAATAGCTTAAACAACTGAACTAGGCAGATATTTTTAAAAACTGGTGGAGTTCCCTTTTAACTTTGATTATCAAGCAGGATACAAATAATAGATAAGAACGTAAAAAGACTTACGATAGATATGATGTCCTTCTCCTTTTCAAACACTGTGACGTCCTATAAATACAGCAGAAAGATCGTCACACACACACACATACACACACACACACATACACACAGTTTGGAACAGGAAGCTTTAGCTGTTTCTGAAGTTAGGCTGACATTTCCAGCAGAGAAACAGAACTCCTCCGTAATCCTAAGCGTTGACTCAGCTAACTCGGGCTACTCATTAATACCCCTCACTCTCCCTGCTGCACACTAATTGAGCTTATTCAGGCTGTGCCCTCAATCCCCTCCTCCTCTTTCAGACTTGGCTGCTAAAGTCGCTGTTGCACAACTCTAACACACGCCTAGCATACCACACACACGCACACACACTAACACGGACACACACACACACACACACACACACACACACACACACACACACACACACACACACAAAATACTGCTTTAAACTGATGTAATCCGAAATGTGTATAGAATAAAATATACTACAGTAACACAGTCTGATACACATCAAGACATTTTTATGATACATGACATGCATCACGTATATATATATATATATATATATATATATATATATATATATATATATATATATATATATATATATAATTTAATAAATTGGAACACAAAATAAAACCTGTAGTGTTACATATAAAAATACAATAATAATAATTATTAGTCTAATTATTATAAAATATTTTTTACTAATAAAAATAATTAATAATCTTAATAATAACTAGAAATGTGTATTTCCTGAAGGTAACGCAGAATGGCTGCGCAGCTCAAATGGTTCACACTTCCTGCTAGGTTGCGAGGTGGTTGCTGTGGTATCACAGGTGGTTGCTAAGGTGTTGCTAGGTGGCTACCATGGTTGTTTGGTGGCAGACAACAAAGTATTTTTTTTATGTGGTGTGAAAATGAATGGGAGTCTATGGGAGAAATGAGGGATGGAAAAAAAAAGACAAACAGATGACTATGGGCCACAACAACAGTGAATTCGTGCTCGGGGGCCTGTCCCTGAGATAGTATGTGTGAAACGGTGTCTTTGGGTCCAGCAGAAGTACAGTAGATGGTCGTGCATTTTTTCACCCCATTCATTCCTATGGAAAAAAAATCTGAATTTAACAAAGATTGTACAAAAACTGTGCATCCAATCAAAAAGCTGGATACAAGCCTGAATCACACAATCAGGCCAGATGATTTGGAATTAAAACGGTGTTGATATCTTGAAAACTGCAGGACAAGTTACACAGCAAACATCTGGCAAAAAAATCCGAATAATAAAAAGAAGAATAATATAAAATGAAAAACAATATAGTTGCACATTGTGTTGCACAGTGGTTTTTAAGTACTGACAATGTAAACAATACACTCAGAAAAGCATATTGTGACATAAGTTATCACGATAACGGCAAAATATCATATTTCCAGCTTGCCAATGGTGTCGTTTCCTGTATTAGCATATCAAACACGACAGTTAGCGAGGCTGTACGAGGTCCATTTACTTGCTTTCATGATTAAATATGTATTTCTGAAGAACATTAATGGCTCAACAAGCTGGACATATGATTAAACAAGGAGGAAAGTTCCTGTGTAGAAAACGAGCCCTCTTTTACCATTTAGCATTACAGCTGTTAGCCGTTAGCTTTAGCTCCTCTGAAAGCAGCACTCCTTCCTCGCTAATGCCTCCTGCTCATACATATCAGTTCAACCCACAAATATCAAAAAAAACAACCTCTTGGTTTTTTTATCACCAATACTGGATACTGTATGTATCCTACATTTTTCTTGCATTTTATTTTTTCCACTGAGGTCAACTTGATAACTGATCACATAGATTTATCAGTCTACTCAGGCTTTAGCAGAGCTCAGTAACACTGAGATTAAAAACTGATCATATTGATTTATCAGTCTACTCAGGCTTTAGCAGAACTCAGTATCACAGATTAATAACTGATCATCACATTGATTTATCAGTCTACTCAGGCTTTAGCAGAGCTCAGTAACACAGATTAATAACTGATCACATTGATTTATCAGTCTACTCAGGCTTTAGCAGAGCTCAGTAACACAGATCAATAACTAATCACATTGATTTATCAGTCTACTCAGGCTTTAGCAGAGCTCAGTAACACAGATCAATAACTAATCACAATGATTTATCAGTCTACTCAGGCTTTAGCAGAGCTCAGTAACACAGATCAATAACTAATCACATTGATTTATCAGTCTACTCAGGCTTTAGCAGAGCTCAGTAACACAGATCAATAACTAATCACATTGATTTATCAGTCTACTCAGGCTTTAGCAGAGCTCAGTAACACAGATCAATAACTAATCACATTGATTTATCAGTCTACTCAGGCTTTAGCAGAGCTCAGTAACACTGAGATTAATAACTGATCACATTGATTTATCAGTCTACTCAGGCTTTAGCAGAGCTCAGTAACACTGAGATTAATAACTGATCACATTGATTTATCAGTCTACTCAGGCTTTAGCAGAACTCAGTAACACTGAGATTAATAACTGATCATCACATTGATTTATCAGTCTACTCAGGCTTTAGCAGAGCTCAGTAACACAGATCAATAACTAATCACATTGATTTATCAGTCTACTCAGGCTTTAGCAGAGCTCAGTAACACAGATCAATAACTAATCACATTGATTTATCAGTCTACTCAGGCTTTAGCAGAGCTCAGTAACACTGATATTAATAACTGATCACATTGATTTATCAGTCTACTCAGGCTTTAGCAGAGCTCAGTAACACAGATCAATAACTAATCACATTGATTTATCAGTCTACTCAGGCTTTAGCAGAGCTCAGTAACACTGAGATTAATAACTGATCATCACATTGATTTATCAGTCTACTCAGGCTTTAGCAGAGCTCAGTAACACTGAGATTAATAACTGATCACATTGATTTATCAGTCTACTCAGGCTTTAGCAGAGCTCAGTAACGCTGAGATTAATAACTGATCATCACATTGATTTATCAGTCTACTCAGGCTTTAGCAGAGCTCAGTAACACAGATCAATAACAAATCACATTGATTTATCAGTCTACTCAGGCTTTAGCAGAGCTCAGTAACACTGAGATCAATAACTGATCACATTGATTTATCAGTCTACTCAGGCTTTAGCAGAGCTCAGTAACACTGAGATTAATAACTGATCACATTGATTTATCAGTCTACTCAGGCTTTAGCAGAGCTCAGTAACACAGATCAATAACTAATCACATTGATTTATCAGTCTACTCAGGCTTTAGCAGAGCTCAGTAACACAGATCAATAACTAATCACATTGATTTATCAGTCTACTCAGGCTTTCATTTGCTACAACTCTTGCACTGATTTTAAATAACATACAAACATTGGTGTCTTTCTTTTGAAGATGGTATATATTTCTTCAATTTAAGGGGGAAAGCATTCCAAAATTATACTCCAAAAATGAAAAAGTAACCGTATTCTAAATACGGTTATTACAAAATGTAACTTGGATTGAATACAAATACTTACTTCTGTATTCTGAAAACATATTTGCCAATACTTGTATTCTGTTACATTCCAACCCTGGGCGTACATGAGAAAAGCACAGGAAGTGTGAGTGTTAAGAGATTTGGACTAACTTTATTTATAGAACCTAATCCGCAATTACACTAAAAACACCATCATCCTCTCCACAGCGCTCTCCACAGGACATCAGCAGGGTTACCTTTATCCTACTGAACAGATATAAATAGAGAGACTCAGTTCAGTGACCCAGTTGTTGTTGTTTTGTTGTGTACTATGCTGGATCTGAAACGAAACAGTGACTAAAGGATTAAAGCACACTAAAGTAAAGCTTCTACAGCTTCACAACAGTAGAATATGGTTGTGGGCGGAGCCTGGAGAGGGGAATTCAACACCTGTGCTTCATTCATGTGCTAAACTAGGTTTATTCTTGTACCGTTTCTGCTTAGAGACTCAAAACATGACAAACAGCTCATGGAGTAGGAGCGTGTGTGGTGTGACAGTGACAGATCACTTCTCGTTAAACAAGCTTCTTACTTCCGCTGTGGCCACACACAGGTGACACTTCCGCTCTGACAGTCACAACACCAGCAGATACACATTAAAGGGCCCATGTCATGAAAAAAACAATTATTGATATAAAAGAGTTTATAGCATGTAAACACTGCAGTCTACACTAAAGTCCAAAAAACTACAGATCCCAGTCCATATACAGAAACTACAGTGCTGTCCTGAATTCACTGTTCTTCAGTCACAAAATCCAACTCATTTACAAACCGGATTCCAAAAAAGTTGGGACACTAAACAAATTGTGAATAAAAACTGAATGCAATGATGTGGAGGTGCCAACATGTAATATTTTATTCAGAATAGAACACAAATCACAGATCAAAAGTTTAAACTGAGAGAATGTATCATTTTAAGGGAAAAATATGTTGTTTCAAAATTTCATGGCGTCAACAAATCCCAAAAAAGTTGGGACAAGGCCATTTTTACCACTGTGTGGCATCCCCCCTTCTTCTTACAACACTCAACAGACGTCTGGGGACAGAGAAGACCAGTTTCTCAAGTTTAGAAATAGGAATGCTCTCCCATTCATGTCTAATACAGGCTCAATCGTCTTGGGCCTTCTTTGTCGCACCTTCCTCTTTATGATGCGCCAAATGTTCTCTATAGGTGAAAGATCTGGACTGCAGGCTGGCCATTTCAGTACCCGGATCCTTCTCCTACGTAGCCATGATGTTGTGATTGCTGCAGAATGTGGTCTGGCATTATCTTGTTGAAAAATGCAGGGTCTTCCCTGAAAGAGATGACGTCTAGATGGGAGCATATGTTGTTCTAGAACCTGAACATAGTTCTCTGCATTAATGGTGCCTTTCCAGACATGCAAGCTGCCCATGCCACAAGCACTCATGCAACCCCATACCATCAGTGATGCAGGCTTCTGAACGGAGCGTTGATAACAACTTGGGTTATCCTTGTCCTCTCTGGTCCGGATGACATGGCGTCCCAGTGTTCCATAAAGAACTTCAAATCGTGACTCATCTGACCACAGAACAGTCTTCCATTTTGCCACACTCCATTTTAAAAGACCCCTGGCCCAGTGCAAACATCTGAGCTTGTGGAGCTTGCTTAGAAATGGCTTCCTCTTTGCACTGTAGAGTTTCAGCTGGCAACGGCGGATGGCACGGTGGATTGTGTTCACTGACAATGCTTTCTGGAAGTATTCCTGAGCCCATTCTGTTATTTCCTTGACAGTGGCATTCCTGTTTGAGGTGCAGTGACGTTTAAGGGCCCGGAGATCACGAGCATCCAGTAGAGTTTTACGGCCTTGACCCTTACGCACAGCGATTGTTCCAGATTCTTTGAATCTTTCGATGATGTTATGCACGGTTGATGATGATAACTTAAAAGTCTTTGCTATTTTACGCCGGGTAACACCATTCTGGTATTGCTGCACTATCTTTCTGCGCAACAATGGTGGAATTGGTGATCCTCTTACCATCTTGGCTTCAGAGAGACACTGACACTCTGAGAAGCTCTTTTTATACCCAATCATGTTGTCAATTGACCTAATTAGTGTTAATTGGTCTTCCAGCTGTTCGTTATATGCTCAATTTCCTTTTTCCAGCCACTTATTGCTACTTGTCCCAACTTTTTTGGGATTTGTTGACGCCATGAAATTTTGAAACAACATATTTTTCCCTTAAAATGATACATTCTCTCAGTTTAAACTATTGATCTGTGATTTGTGTTCTATTCTGAATAAAATATTAGATGTTGGCACCTCCACATCATTGCATTCAGTTTTTATTCACAATTTGTTTAGTGTCCCAACTTTTTTGGAATCCGGTTTGTACATATATGCACCTATTCAGTCCTCAGCAGTTTAGCCCCACCCATTCATGCTGAACTTATAAGCAGTTTTAAGGACTGCTTCAGCTTGGAGTGGCATAATACAGGCAGCCAATCAGAACAGAGGTAATTTGCATATGAATGTCTTAAAGGCACAGGAGCAAAAACACTTTTTTAAAAGGCATAAAATGAGATTGGAAAATTAAAAAAAAAAAGTTTGGCACACAAAACCACCTAAACAATATAAGCAGACAAAATGTAAGAAAAATGTATGATACGGGCCCTTTAAATAAAAAAGTTTGATGTAGAATATAAACATTGGTGGAGTTTCATTCACTCCATGGTCTGTATAGTCCATACATGGAAAATAGGCTGCCAAAAAACAGTCCCTTTAAAATTCACGTCACAAAACCAACACATTTAAATACATCTACATATTCAGCCTAGTTTAGCCCCACCCGTTCAAGCTGAAGCTATGTGGAGTGTTTCAGCCTGGGCTGCTTATTGAATGAGGCAAAGCCAATCAGAACAGAGCTTATTTACATATGCAGTCGTACGCAAGTTTGGGCGCCCCAGCCGAAGGACATGCTGTATTTGATTTTCTAAGGGTAAATGAGTTAAAACATCCTCTACAGAGACACACTTCAGCACATTTTAATGCACAATTACTTTAACATATCTGGAAAATAAGAACACCTAAAATGTGGCCTGTGCAAAAGTTAAGGCACATTTTCTATTGTATTTTTTCCAATATGCTAAACTCTGCAAAAAAAAAAAAATCACTTTGAAAATCAACAAAACAACCAATTTTTTGCATACGACTGTATATCAGTCATAAAGGCCCCACGACAAAAATATAAAGAGAGAGATAAAGCAACATAGAGAAGTCGGAAAATGGTCAAGACTTGAGTTACTGCTCTTGATATATAAATAAAAATAAAAGAGAAATAAAATATAAGAAAATTACAGACTGATGTATTAAATATGTAGATGAAAATGAAACTCAGTTAGGTTCTGCAGAACGGCTTTAGGGTTTTAATAAGCACTTGGCACTGTTGTCGTGGAAACGGATATAAAGGTCCATGTGGGTGGACTGCAGTGCTGTTTTTGTTCCTGAATAAAGAAAAACACGTGCTGACACACATAATTATAGCTGATTGAATTGGCTGACTCTAGACAGGAGGGTTCCATTCAGAGTAAACAGAGTTATCTCTTTGGCTCTGTGTGAGTGTCTCTCTCTCACACTCACTCTCTCTCTCCTCCTCTCTCTTTCTCCTTTCCTTCATGGAGGAAAATAAACCAAGGAGCGTGGCTGACGTGAAGCAACTCTTATAAAGCGCTAAAAGCTTAGTGCTGTCAAGCTGGACTCTTGCTGACCATATGGACAGCGGCTCTTCTGTTTAGGCCGCATAATGACTTAATGAACTGGTTCTTCATAAGTCCACGGTTAAACGACGCTGCTAACTAGGAAAGAGGAGCTGGTCAGCATTCGCTTAGCACGCTATCAGCTGTGCCAGACATTGGCTGAAATATAAAATCTCATAATGCACAATATGGCATCTATTTACGAGGAAAGTCCCGCCCTTAAATATAAAGAGCCAATCAGCTTGCTGTTTAAGCCACAGCCCAGATAGCAAGCATATATCAGTCCGCTGCCTAGATTAAAATTATTTACTAAACTAATAAACTAAAACTTAACTTTTCTTAGCCAAGAAAACGCTGAGAAAAACACCAGAGGACCACCAGCTTCGCCATCAGTGGACCAACAGTGGTCTTGCCATAAGGGAAGTGGGACAAGACCCCTCATTTTGGAGATGTGCACAACTTGAAAAAACAGGCTTTTTGTGCATTACAGCCAAGGATAATGTCAAGGATAATGCTAGCCGGTGCCTCTCTCCTAGTTAGCGGTACATCAGCTTAGCTAGTGGGCTACAGACTCAAACACGACAATACAGATTTAGTTCAGACCAACTGGCGCTCTGCTGATTCACGTGTAGACAATAAAATATAATGTCTGAGAGGACAAATCTAAAGACTAGTGTTGGGAGGTACAGAAAGCTGAAATCAAACCTGTTCTGTGATGCTTGGAGCTGTAGTGTGCTGGGTTAAGCTATCGCTAGCATAGATAGCAGGCTAATCGTGCCACTCATCTCAGAAAAGCTCAGTTCTACCTTACTGATTCTCAGATAATGCATGTTTAGAGGATAAAGACTCATGTCTAAGAGGACAAAGTGGAATGACTGGTTTTGGACTGACAGAAATCTAAAAATGTAATTGATGTGTTTTGTTTTGGGCTGTAGCCTGCTGGGCTAAGCTAATGCTAGCGTAGGGTAAAAGTGTCACCCACCACATTACAGGCTTAAAGAAATGCAGACAAGACCACTGAGTGACTGAGTGAGTGAAGGAATGATTGAGTTACTGAGTGAGTGAATGAGTGATTGAGTTATTGTGTGAGTGAAGGAGTGACTGAGTTATTGTGTGAGTGAAGGAGTGATTGAGTTATTGTGTGAGTGAAGGAGTGATTGAGTTATTGTGTGAGTGAAGGAGTCATTAATTTATTGAGTGAGTGAGTGAATGAATGAGTGAGCGAGTGAGTGAATAATTGAGTGAGTTAGTGCGTGAGTGAGTGAATGAATGAGTGAGCGAGTGAGTGAATAATTGAGTGAATTAGTGCGTGAGTGAGTGATTGAGTCAGAGTGAATGAGTTACTGAGTGAGTTAGTGCGTGAGTGAGTGACTGAGTCAGAGTGAGTGAGTGATTGAGTTAGAGAGTGAGTAAAGTAATGATTGAGTGAGTTACTGAGTGAGTGAAGGAATGACTGAGTTACTAAGTGAGTAAATGAGTGATTGAGTTACTGAGTGAGTAAATGAGTGAGTTACTCAGTGAGTGAATGAGTGATTGAGTTACTGAGTAAATGAGTGATTGAGTTACTGAGTGAGTAAATGAGTGAGTTACTAAGTGAGTAAATGAGTGATTGAGTTACTGAGTGAGTGAAAGAGTGATTGAGATAAAGAGTGAGTAAAGTAATTGAGTGATTGAGTTAGTGAGTGAGTGATGAGTGATTGTTATTGAGTGAGTGAGTGAATGAGTGAGTTAGCGAATGAGTAAATCATTGCATGAGTGATTGAGTCAGAGTAAATGAGTGATTGAATTACTGAGTGAGTGAATGAATGATGGAGCTATTGTGTGAGTGAATGAGTGATTGAGTTATTGAGTTAGTGAATGAGTGAATGAGTTAGCGAGTGAGTAAATGTTTACATGAGTTAGTAAGTAAATCATTGAGTTAGTGAGTGTGTGATTGAATGAATAAGTTATTGAGTGAGTGAGAGTTAATAAATGAGTGATTAGGTGAATGAATGAGTTAGTGAGTGAATTAGTGAATGAATGAGTTAGTGAGTGAGTATATCATTGAGTGAGTTAGTGAGTGAGTGATTTAGTGAGTGAGTAAATCATTGAGTGAGTTAGTGAGTGAGTGAATTAATGATTGAGTGAGTGAGTCTTTGTGTGAGTGATTGAGTGATTGAGTTACAGTTAGTGAATTAATGATTGAGTGTATAGGTACTGAGTGAATGAGTGGCTGTGTTATTGAGTGAATAAATGAGTGAATGAGATAACGAGTGATTAAAATCATGTTAAACAATAAATTGAACCATATAAAGCTACAAAATGAGTGATAAGTTTATAGTCTATACATTTAAGTAGGATCTCTCTCTCTCTTGCCTCCTGCTGTTTATTATGGAGTTACATTAGCTGACCGTGTGTCTGGTCACCTCAGTATCAATAACATCCTCACCTGAGCTGGACTCCATAAAAAGCTGCTGCACATTCTGCCGGATCTGTTTACATCTTTCCATAAATACAACCACACTCACTCAGCACTGCACTAGAACTAAAACGGTCTCTAGAATACTAATGCCAATCAACAGAATCCTAGAACCAAATGAAGTTTGTTCTAGAACTGGATGTATATCTACAACTGGAGTGAGCTCGACAACTTTACCGTCTTACTAGCAGCCAACAGACCTCTGACTGGTAACTGTTAAAGAAACGCTAGTCAAATAGTTCTAGAGCTAGAGTTGGTTCTAAAACTTAGGTTGGTTCTAGAGTCCTAAAACCCAACTGGAGTTAACTCTAGAACATTGCTTGTTGTCCAGGTTCTACCAGAAGACAACCCAACTTTCTAACCAACAGAGGCTGGCTCTGGAAATGGTTCTAAAACTCCAGTGGCAAACACAATTCTAGACCCAACTGAACTTCTAGAATGCTAATGCTATTGAATGTTAGTGCTAGAACTCTAAACTCTGAAGTTTTACTAGCAGGAGCTAGAACTTGTTGTAGAGTTAGACAAGAAGACGACAGCTAGAGTTGTGAGAACCCAACTAAAGTTCTAGAACACTCATCCAAAGTGGACTTCACAGTCTAGAACTGCATTTGTGCAGAATTTGAGATTCAGGAGCTAAACGATCTGAACAGAAAAGCAGTTTAAGCCAGTAATACACAGACATAGCCCAGATGTTCTAGATAAAACAGAGCCGTTTGTGGACTTTGATCACCCTTAAGCATGTACTTGTTGAAAACACACCCTTATCTTAACCTCTAATGAGCAGTGTGATTTATTATGCATGACAAAATAATCAGAGAAGTGGGGACAGTGAAAAATCAATAACTCGGCGTCTGGTGAACCTAAATACTCGCTAAAACATCGTACATTAACCCATTAATGCCCACAATGGGTGTGTTTACATGCATTCAATAATCTGACAACTGCAGAAAATCAGTCATGAATCCAATCAACGTGTTTACATGCACTTGAGTAATCAGATAATGGGGAGCGCCAGGTCTACATGAGTCAGATAGTAATCAGATTTCTGCTTTGCAACCAGTCAATATGTTATGTAAAACTCAAACTTCATGAGCAGCTTTTTTAAAAAACGCTGCTTCACTTTACCTGAAAATATGAACAAACAACATCTAGACGATGAAAAAAAATCAAATCCTTCATTTCGTCAAGCATGTATTCAGTTTCAGCGTCGCTCCAAAAGAGTTTTGCTGTGTCCCGCAGCAACGCTGCTCGCTTATTTTTCAGTACCGCCATCTGTTTTCACACATGCACAGACTGAGAAATCCGAAAGAAATCAGAGTAAGAGGTTAAACGTGCATCAGGTCAATCTGACCTAGAATTGACCTCTTCAGATTTGTGGTCAGGTAGCTTCAGAGAACATATGGACCAAAGGATAATGAGCATTTGGAGTGAGGTCCAGAAATCTGATAAAGAGAGCTGGATTTTAAACTCTTACTCTGATTTCTTTCGGATTAAGTCTTCCACCCATTACAGATCATGGTTTACTTAATAGTAACTTCAATTGTTTTCACTTGTTTTTCCCAATTTCTCCCCAGTTTAGTTGTCTCCAATTCTACCCACTAGTTAGGACTCCCCCCATCACACAATACCACTAGCACTAGGAGGGCGAACCTCAGCACAGGCTTCCCCTGTGTCCTGTGAAGCTCCACAGTATCTTTTCGAACTGCGCAACATAATCGGACAGCTGAACACACTCGGAGGAGAACACTAACCGCCAGATCTGCTACGTCAGCTAACAGACGTCTGTGCTGACTAGCATTGCGCTGAGTGATGGGGGAGAAGGGGGGGCATCCTACCCACCCAGAGAGAGCGAGGACACGATATCCTGATGATAGGGCCAATGCTTAGATGACTGAGCCACTCGCGAGCAAGGTTAACCGGTCATTTTAAATCTAGTCTTTTGGTCACATAGGGTCAGTGATTGTTAAAAAATAACACAAAATCAAAATCTGGCTTGAAAGAAATGTATAAAATTTACATGCAATCAAAGAAATTTGATAATGTGCTTCTGTTAGATGTTCATCCAAACTACAATCTCAGAAATAAAGGTATTAAACTGTCACTGGGGCAGTACCCCTCTTGCCACTCAGTACTTTTAGTCAGGGAACAGAACTGTACCATAATCCATTGAAATGATATTTTCTAAGTTGTATTGACTCCACACACCCCATCTCGTGTCCATGAAAAGATACAAATACATACTTTTCACCTGGAAAAACTTATTTAAGGTTCACAACTGGACCTTAAAACCACTGTTGTACCTTTGAGGCAACATTTACACTGCTTGTACCTTGATGAACAAAAAATGTACCTGCACAGAACCTTTATTTCTAACAGTGTACAAAGTTTTGGTGCCTCTGGTCAAATTCCATGTTGTAGATGTTCTAAGTGTATATAAGTGAACACATCCTGAACTACTGCATACTTTAACACACAATCACTGTTTATTTGATGAACTTAACATACTGGGAAAAATACAGCATAAAAATGTGGCCTGTACAAAAGTTACGGCACATTTTATTCACATAGAAAATCAAAACAAAACATGTCATCTGCCAAGAGGTGTTCAGTGTATATTTTTGGCCGCACCTCCCGCTGTTACTGCAGACTGTTTATCTGCGTATGTGTGACTTCTCTCAGTAAAGTCTGCAGATCCTCAGTGAAGCCTTAAAACGGCTCAGTTAGCAAACCATAAACTTTTATACATTAAACCACCAAACACAGCTGTGAACTTTTACCCCACAAGAGATTTTACACACAAACACAGTTTGCAGGCGTGTAAAGGCTTCACACACACTCCACACAGTCACACACTTATGTAGATTAAAATTTGTTTACAATTTTAAAAACTTTACCTGATTATTTGATGAACTGCCCTCAAACCTGCAGCAGCTTTACTGACCTTAAAGCAGCTTCAAGATCTGATCTCTCTCTCTCTCTCTCTCTCTCTCTCTCTCTCATAGAGGTCCTCGCTCTCTCTCTCTTTTCACTTTCAGCTCCTGTACTTCCTCTTTATTTCTAAACAAGACCTGTTATCTTCTAAACTCTACACTCATCTTTCACCTCTTCTCCTTCCCCTTTACAGCTCTCTCTATCTCTCTCTCTCTCTCTCTGTCCACCTCTCTTTCTTTTCTTTTTCTCTTACTCTCCTTCCTCTTTGCTCTTGCTCTCTTTTCTCTCTCTCACTCCGCTTTCTCTCTCCTTTTTATCTTAGTTTTTCTCTGCTCTCTCTCTCTTTCTCTCTGCACTATTTCTCTATTTTCTCTCTCTTTATAGCTTTCCTCCCTCGGTTTACATGAACATTTACATCACTCTCCCTTTTTCTTCTTTCTCTCCTTTCTCTCTCTCTTTCTCTCTCTCTGAAATAGAGAAAGCTATCACCTGATTTCTGACCGCTGTGCCTCTGGTATAAACTCCCTCCCTCCCTCTCTCTCTCTCTTCTCTCTCTTCTCTCTCTCCTCTCTCTTCTCTCTCTCTTCTCTCTCTCTCACACACACACACACACACACACACACACACACACACACACACACACACACCACTAGATAATAATTGTTTTTATCTGTGTTTGTGTCTCTGAGCCCCTGAGATATAGGACACGTCTTCTCTTCCCTTCTTTATTTTCAACAGAAAACCTGATTCACTTTCTTTAGCTCCTCACTGACCTGCCAGCCTAATAAGCTACTTCATCCACTTACAGCCAACTCTAGAACCGGCTGTGGGTAGCTTTAGAACTCCCTTTGACCCTCTCAGCACTGAGTCTTGATCTTCTGTGCAACGTGACCAAGTGAAATGAACCCACACCCTCCAAACGGTTCCACAAACCACCCAAACTCGTTCCCAGCTCCAGTGTCTCAGCTCCTCAGCTCAGGCTCTGCTCAAACAGCACAACAGCAACATCTGAGCAATAACACCTTCATCTGCACACTTACAAAAGAGGGTTCTTAAAGGGGTCTTTAGTAAACACAATGATACTATAAGGAACCATGAACACTCAAAGAACCATTTGCATGCTTAAAAGGTTCTTTGCATTGTGAAATGGTTCTTCAGATTGGTGGAGAATGTCTTGCATATGATTCTATAAAGAACCTTTTTGAAAAGGGTTCTATCTAGCACCAAAAAGGGTTCTGCTATTCTTACAAGCTTGACATCTAAACAATAGCAGAACCGTTTTTGGTTGTTTAAAAAAAAAAATAAATAATCTACAACACATTGACCATCAATCTAAAGAACCATTTCACTATACAAAGAACCACTTGAGCATACGTATATACTAGGTTCTAGTTTTCTGCTAACAGAAATTAGAATTGAATGGAATTCATTCTAGAACTGTCATGTGTTGGTTCTTGAGTCCTGTTGACCATTGACAGGACTTGAGAACCATACAGAGTTCTACTGACAGAAATAGAAGTCTAAAACTAAACCCAGAGATCTTCTTTCGGTTGGTTCTAGAGTCCCTTTGGCAGGCAACAGAACTCTAGAAGCAGCTGGAGTTCTAGAGCGCTCCACTATGTGGGCTACGGACTCTTCATTTGAGTAGAAACAGAGATTTGAGAGGTGAGCTGACTAATAAAAATGATTTGTACGGTTTAAAGTGACCCAGCAAACACCAGCGTTCTAGCACTGTTAACCGGCTTCATATTGTTCTAGAATAAGATCTAAGAACCAAATGAACTTGTGTGCATTAAGGCCAGATTGATACATACACTCTTTAAAAAGATGATTCTTCAGTAAAGACAATGGTTCGAATGCTTAAATGGTTCTTTGCACGGTGAAATCGTTTTTCAGATTGATAGAGAATGTCTTGTATATGGTTCTATATAGAACCTTTTTTTGAAAATAGTTGCAGGTGGCACCAAAAAGGGTTACAAGCTTGACATTGTGACAGTAGCAGAACCTTTTTTGGTGCTATACAGAACCATTTTCAAAACCATTTTTTGTATAGAACCATATACACATCAATTTGAATAACCTTTTTACTATGCAAAGAACCATTTAAGCATGCAAATTATTCTGTATAGAATATAGCTCTAAGAAGAACCACTGACTTTACTAAAGAACTCTTCAAGAACCTTCTTTTTAAGGGGGTGGGACAGAACTCTGGAGCCACCTCTCCGTCCTAGAACTCCCTTAGGTTCTAGTGTTCTGCAAACAAATTACAACCAAATGGAATTTGTTCTAGAAGTAGAGTGGGTTGGTTCTGGAGATCTGCTGACAGTCAGCAGGACTTTCGAAAAGGTTCTATAGAGAACCATATATAACACATTCTGCATCAATCTGACAAACCATTTCACCATGACAAAAAAACATTCAAGCTTGCAAATGTTTCTTTGAGTGTTCATGGTTCTATATAGAACCACTGTTTTTACTAAAGAACTTTTTAAAGAGTGTATGTATCAATCAGGCCGTAATGCACACTAGTTCATTTGGTTCTTAGTTCTTATTCTGGAATAATATGAAGCCAGTTAACAGTGCTTTCAAAAAGGTTCTATAGAGAACCATATATAACACATTCTCCATCAACCTGAAGAATGATTTCACCATGCAAAGAACCATATAAGCATGTAAATGCAAATCTGCTCTCTAGTGTTTGTTGGCTCTACAGCACTTTTATTACAGTCTCCGTTTTTGGCTAATATGCTGAAATGTTACGAGGGCGGTGACCACAGACACAAAATCAGAACCGATTGGTCAGTGTTGAAGGCTGCTGGACAGCAGTGAATGGTGAATGACATCACAAGGCCACCTGTGTCCCAACACCTGTCCAGCACAGGTGCTGATCTAAAGGTCAGCAGGAGAATCTGAGTGTTTGAGAACGCAAAATGATTCATACAGTGACCCCCACAGTTCTCTGACCGTCTCACACATCCACACAGAGCGATATTTAGAAGGTCAGGTCTCACGCTCCTCACTGAGACTGACCTTTTCACTAAATCTCCATGGAACGGCTCTGAAAACTGACATTTCTGCCTCCTGATGGATTCATTAAACCATCTCTTTGTTTCTTCACTCACTGTCCATCTTATCAGCTCCACTGACCATATAGTTTCACTTTGTAGTTCTACAGTTACAGACTGTAGTCCATCTGTTTCTCTGAATACTTTGTTACCCTGTTCTTCAATGGTCAGGACCCCCACAAGACCCCTACAGAGCAGGTACTATTTGGGCGGTTGGTCATTGTCGCTGCTGGACTGAGAACCAAAAATATCCAGCCAGCAGCATCCTGTGGGCAGCGTCCTGTGGGCAGCGTCCTGTGGGCAGCGTCCTGTGGGCAGCGTCCTGTGGGCACTGATGAAGGACTAGAGGATGACCAACACAAACTGTGCAGCACCAGATGAGCTACCGTCTCTGACTTTATATCTACAAGGTGGATCAGCTAGGTAGGAGTGTCTAATAGAGTGGACAGTGAGTGGACACAGTGTTTAAAAACCCCAGGTCCTTCTATTGTTACAGGCCTGACATCGTAACAATAGAAGAACCCGTTTTGGTGCTATATAGAACCCTTTTCAAAAAGGTGGTTCTATTTAGATCCATTTACAGCACATTCTCCATCAGTCTGAAGAACAATTTTATAGTTCTGCCTAAAACAGTAA
Organism: Colossoma macropomum; assembly: GCF_904425465.1. Taxonomy (NCBI): domain Eukaryota; kingdom Metazoa; phylum Chordata; class Actinopteri; order Characiformes; family Serrasalmidae; genus Colossoma; species Colossoma macropomum. Next base: position 11,476,937 of record NW_023494803.1, read on the forward strand.
AACATCAGAGATCAGTATTTTGTTTATTTAATTTCTAGTCAAAACAGCCACTAATTTTTAGGGGAAGATTAGATATAAAATCATCCACTTCCATACTGAAGGAGAAAGTCAGAGTGAAAAAAATGATACAGAGAAAATGGGGCTCCTAACAACCACCTGGAAAACCTGGCAGACACCAACACTGTCCCATCAGATAAACAGCACTTTAAGTTTTCATCTTTGAGAGAGAGGAGAAAATCAAGCTGCTCCAGATCTGAAAACATCCACAGGTGTTTCTGTCCATCCTTCCACTGTGAGAAGATGACTCAGCGATGTGGGTCTGAAAGGATGTGTAGCTGTCAAGAAGAACCTCACTGAGAAAAGGAGACACATCAAACAAAGAAGCTGAACAATGGACCGACCACCCCAGAGTCCAGACCTGTTAAATATGTTTATCGTTTTTTTCTGTCTCTGAAAGATGGCTGTTTCCACTGGAAAATAAATAAATGAAGGGAGCCGTCTGACACCCTGAGACTGTTACACATTGTGCTCTCTCTCTCTCTCTCTCTCTCTCTCATTTCCACACTTTCCTTCCTCCTCTGAGTTGTTTAGTGTTTTTTTCTTTCAGAATGAACACTGACTCAGTCTCTCTATTCTGCATCTCTCTTCACGTCTAAACACACTCTGATTCAGCTCGCACACACACACACACTTTGAGTGTGTTCCGCCTCTAAAGCATTCCAGCACACACACACACACACACACACACACACACACACACACACACTATAATTCTCAAGAAAATTGACCTGGCGAGGACACACCTCAACAACGTACACACACACACACACACACACACACACACACACACACACACACACACAGACAATGTACACACACACATGCTGATGCACTGATTATGAAGATAACAGAACAGGTTTGAGTGATTTGTATCTGAATGCATGTGTGTGTGTACAAGTCAAAGTGTGCTTAAAAGTCACAGCATGAGTCCACAAAAGATAAGAGAGAAAGCACAAAAGCGAGAGAGAATGTGAGAGAGAGAAAGACAGAGATAGAGAGAGAGAGAGAGAGAGAGAGAGAGAGAGAGAGAGAGAGAGAGATATATTTCAAGCATATTTGCTATTTTACTACAAGTAAAGAATACTGTTACTTACGGTCTGTGTTCTAATCCAGTGCGATCTCTGTGTGCATGTCTGCGTTTTGTGTTTAAAGAATTGTATCCCCTTCCTCCCTCTGCCCCACTTATCCGCCCATTCTTCTGTTACCTCCCTCCATCCAGGAACAAACCATTTTCACCCAACGCTCCTCACATTACTCTCTCTATCTCTACCCCCTCTCTCTCTCTCTCTCTCTCTCTCAAGACAGAGGAGTCACTGAGGTGGAGTCCACACGTCCATGCTTCAACACAATATGGGTAACCCAGTTTAAAAAGACATAAAGCCAGGCCAAACATCCACCTAACATTCAGGACAAACATCCACCTAACATTTAGGCCAACATCTACCTAACGTTCCAGCCAAACATCAACCTAACATTCAGGCCAAACATCCACCTAATATTCAGGACATCCACCTAACATTCAGGCAAAACATCCACCTAACATTCAGGACATCCACCTAACGTTCCAGCCAAACATCCACCTAACATTCAGCTCAAACATCCACCTAATATTCAGGACATCCACCAAACATTCAGGCCAAACATCCACCTAACATTCAGGACATCAACCTAACATTCAGGCCAAACATCAACCTAACATTCAGCTCAACCATCCACCAAACATTCAGGACATCCACCCAACATTCAGGCCAGACATCCACCAAACATTCAGGCCAAACATTCACCTAACATTTAGGCCAACATCCACCTAATGTTCCAGCCAAACATCACCCTAACATTCAGGACAAACATCCACCTAACATTCAGCTCAAACATCCACCTAACATTCAGCTCAAACATCCACTAAACATTCAGGCCAAACATCCACCAAGCATTCAGGCCAAAAATCCAGCTAACATTCAGGACATCCACCTAACATTCAGGACATCCACCCAACATTCAAGCCAAACATCCACCTAACATTCAGGACATCAACCCAACATTCAGGCAAAACATCCACCAAACATTCAAGCCAAACATCAACCTAACATTCAGCTCAAATATCTACCAAACATTCAGGCCAAACATCCACCTATCGTTCCAGCCAAACATCCACCTAAGATTCAGGCCAACATCCACCTAACATTCAGGCCAAACATCCACCTAACATTCAGGCCAACATCCACCTAACATTCAGGCCAAACATCCACCTAACATTCAGGCCAAACATCCACCTAACATTCAGGCCAACATCCACCTAACATTCAGCTCAAACATCCACCTAACATTCAGACATCCAAACATCCTGTAGCTACAGAAGGAAAAAAGCAGGAGAGATTTGAAACCAACACTGACCTTATGGACAGTGGAACCTAGATCCATACACAGAGCATTGACGTTCTTGCTGGAACTGTGTCCCGTAAACTGTGTACACTGATACCTGTACAACACAAATACAGAGACAATAAGTTATAATAGACCACAATAAATACAGTTCAACCTTAACCCCGTTAATTTTGTAAGTCTGCCCTAAAATAGTACAAACACTTCATGTAGTCAGTCAAGTCAAACCTGCTAGAACTTTTTGGTTCTAAAAGCATTCTCAGAATATTATGCATGTTCTATGAAAGTTTTCAGCAGGAAGTTTTTCTTCTTGTTCCCACAATGTTCTTCTAGGTAAGTTTATAACTTTCTCTCAAAAAAAATCATCATGTAACATAATCCGTGGCCCTGACAACATCCGTAAAACATTCTCTGATCTTCAGTTAAAATGTTAAAACGTCTTAGTTAACATTTAACTTTTTAGAAACAATGATAAACATCCTTAAAACGTTCTTGGAACATTAGATTAAAAGGGTTTCTTTAAAACGTTATTAGAACTTGTAGATAACGTTAGCCAAAACTGCCTGCTAGCTGGGAAATACAATGTTTGATGATGATGAAGTAAAAGAGACATTAAAATCTCATAAACATTTCAAAATCAACCTCTACCCTTCAGAGTTTTCTACAAAATGATATTATATTATTACAGAACAAGAAAACAAGTAACTGTAAACAAGTTAACAAGAAACTGGTACTGTTGGTGACATTATCCAAATAAAATGAATGCAAAAATTAAATAAAAAGATCATTAAAAAGAGCAGATTTCAATCAAAATAATGCAATACTGAGTGAACGATCACAACCAGACAGCATGTGTAACCCGAATCTGTTCCTGTACCTGTCTGAGACCACCAGAGAAAACTAAAGCACTTTTAATCCTGCTCTCTGATTTCTGAGAAGCACTTAACTGCTACACTGTCTGTTCTCATGACCTGAGCCCAAAGACTCGCTTTAATGGGAGCACAAACACTGCATGTGACCGAGAGACTGATTTCACTTGTGTAACACTTCAACAAGAAAAAGGAGCACTGAATCTCATGATGTGTGAAAGATGGCATTAATTAGTCTTTCATTTTTTATGCCTTTCATCTCTCTCTATATGAGCCAGCTCATTAAATCATTCAATCAATTTTAATATTTACTACTATGGTACGTAGTACAAAGTTTATTATTATGCAGCACATCCCCAAAAACGCAACAGGAGAACACAAAAACATTGGGCCTCATTCTCCAATATCCTCCTATGTAGCTCTAAACGTGTTCTTGAGAAAGATCCTAAGAAAAATTCTGTGTCAGATTCATGACGTGTTCTTAAAGCGCAGAACTGTTCTCACTTTTGTGCTCTTGAGTACATGTAGATTCTCTTCTCTGTTAGAAATAAAGGTTCTGTGCAGGTACATTTTTTCGTTCATCAAGGTACAAACAATATAAAATGTTCCCTCAAAGTTACAACAGTCATTTTAAGGTCCAGTTGTGAACCTTAAATAAGTTTTTCCCAGGTGAAAAGTACAGATTTGTACCTTTTCATAACCAAATGTTTTAAAACAGAACAATAAAATAAAAGCCTGGAGACGAGATGGGGTGTGTGGAGTCAATACAACTTAGAAAGTATCATTTCAATGGAATATGGGACAGTTATGTTCCCTGACTAAAGGTACTGAGATGTACCTTTGAGAGTCCCACCCCAGTGACAAGAGGGGAACTGCCCCAGTGACAGTTTAATACCTTTTTTTCTGAGAGTGTACTAAAAACTAATCCCAAATAAGAAGACATTGGTGAATGTCAGAATCTTCGTAAAAACTGCGGAAGTGGGTTTTAAGAAGAAATCTCTTCTTAAGAATGGTTGGTGAATGAGGACCATTCTTAACTATCAATATAAAATAACAGAACAAGATTTTATTCCAAGTCATTGTGGGCCGTTTCCATTGGTCTGTTTGTCATGAAATGTTCATACAGTATAAAAAGCAACTGGCATTTTCAAATTATGTAAAAAAAAATTGTAATTATTAAAATGGATAGATAGGAGGTTTCACTCTGACAGTGACAGTATGCTACTGTTCAAAAGTTTAGAATCACTGTTTTTAATAATATAAAAGCAATTTTGTTGTAGATACATGTATAAAATGACTGATATCATGAGACTGGGTTTAATGAAACAATTTATAGGAAACTGTAAAAATGAAGGAATAAAGTTATAATATTTCAAGATAAAAACTCATACAGTATAATATTTCAAGAATAAATTCATTATATTTTGAGAAAAAAGTTGTAATTTTTGAGATTAAAAGCAGTACAGTATGATATTTCAAGAATAACGGCATAATATTTTGAGAAGAAAGTTGTAATATTTAAAGAATACAGTCGTACGGTATGATATTGAAAATAAAGTCATAATATTTTGAGAAAAAGAAGTCGTATGGTTTGATATTTCGAGAATAAAGTCGCGATATTTGAGAATAAAGTCGTACAGTACGATATTTGAGAATAAAGTCGTACAGTACGATATTTTGAGAATAAAGTTATATGGTATGATATTTCGAGAATAAAGTTGTAATATTTTGAGACAAAAAATGATATGGTATCATATTTCGAGAATAAAATCATAATATTTTGAGGATAAAGTCGTAATATTTAGAGATAAAAAGTTGTACGGTATAATATTTTGAAAATAAAGTCGTAATAATTTGAGATAAAAAAACGTACAGTATAAAATTTTAAGAATAAAGTCATAATATTTTGAGAAAAAAGTCATATGGTATGATATTTCGAGAATAAAGTCATAAAACTTCGAGAAAAAAAGTCATACTATTGGTAGTTAGCCTTTGAAGAGGGTGTGTAGTTTCACAGGAGACAATGAGAATAATAATCAAAATGATCGATCCTGAAGGAGATCCTCAAAATATTGCAAGTTTATTTTTCTAACTTTACAATTTTATTCTATTTATTCAGACTTCATTCTCAAAATATTATGAATTTGTTCTCAAAATGTCATACCGTTTGATTTTTTTATCTCGAAATATTACAACTTTATTCTCGAAGTGTATTATTACAGTGTCCCTAAAATGCTGTCGTGTGATTCAATGTGCTTTACATAAATAAAAGCAAAAAGCACATCAAAAGACAAAAAAGGAAAAGAAATATTTACGATGCCTCATTTTCTGAAAGTGGTGATCAAATCTGTCTGATCAAATAGCTATTTACAGTAATTTGGTGACAAGAAATTACCACGAATAAATCATGGCAGTTTATTATTTAATAACTTTTACTTTTTCGGTCATATTGTCTTTTTGTTCCCAAAACACACTGTAAATGAAACAGTATGTGTACAGTACAAGTGTTTGAACAGTAGTGTATATATACCCACACTGTAACTGCATACTGTGTATTATATAAGCTGCAGTGTGTGCTGTATGTTTACCTCTGTAGCATGTAGAACAGGGCCTTCGCCGCAGTGATGATCTCCACCACCGCCTGCAGTACCGCAGTGGGCAGCTGGGTGGTGCTCTGTCCGTCATACGTGTTTATCCGCCAGCGGCTCTGAACATTCATCTGCAGAGAGTGAGCCACTGCTCTCAACTTCTCTGTTACACTGCGCAGAGTCTCCCCACACACACTGTACGTCTGCAAACACACACACACACACATAAACATACACATACACATAAACACACTCTGTACGTCTGCAAACACACACAGACACACACACACAGACATACACATAAACACACACTGTACACCTGCAAACACACACACACACAAACACACACATAAACACACACACTCACACACACTGTACATCTGCAAACACACACACAAACATACACAAACACACACACACACACACACACACACACTGTACACCTGCAAACAGACACTCACACACACACACACACACACACTCACACACACTGTACATCTGCAAACACACACACACAAACATACACATAAACACACACACACACACACACACACACACTGTACACCTGCAAACAGACACTCACACACACACACATAAACACACACTCACACACACTGTACATCTGCAAACACACACACACAAACATACACATAAACACACACTGTACATCTGCAAAACACACACACATAAACATACACATAAACATACACTGTACACACATACAGTACATCTGCAAACACATCACACACACTCATATAAACAACATATACACACACACACACACTTATAAACACATACATACACACACACACACAAACACATAAATATACATAAACACACACACACACAGTGTACATTTGCAAACACATATACACACATAAACACATCCAAAAACACACTCAAATAAACATATACAAAAAACACACACTGTACGTCTACAAAGACACACACAAAACACAGATCTCGACGTCTGATCATTTCATAGAATGATGTGCATTGTCTCCAGCAGGCCGTACCAGACTGCAGAGCTTCTCCACCGCCTCCAGGATCAGCTCCTGATGGCCAATCTTCTGCACTCCAAGCTTGTCCAGCTGCTGAGACGTCAACTGTAGCAGGTCTGTTCCACGCAGCTTCCACTTCTCAAACGTGTACTGATGAAGGGACGAATCCAAACCTAAACGCAAACACTAGTCTGATTTTACACTGTATCAGGACATGGGGTCATACATCTGTCCTATATGAGTTACATGTATGCAAATGTCTATACATAATAATAACCAAACCCCCCAAATCCACTATTTATATGTAAAGTGTTATATAATTATATGATTACAATAATTATTGATAAGATTTGTGATAGTATAAATAAATACTATAGTATAAATAGTATAACATTTGAAGTATGGCTTTAACGTTTCCAGGGCAGACATCATAACCCAATCAGCTGACACCCAAAAAATCCTGATGCAGATGTGTGAGCTGCTGCAAATTCCTGGCAGCACAGCATCATCAAAACAGCAACAGAAAACAACAAGAGGACGATGAGCGCGCCATCACAGCATCAGCGCTAAAGAAGAAACACGCCCCTTTCGGCTTTGCACAGCCCGCCTTCCTTCTTCAGAAAAGCTGTGAAAGAATGAAAGGAAGGCGTTCTTTGTGTTGCACAGCCAGCGGGGCTAAAACGTGACCTACTACCCCACTGCACACACACGGCAATACAGCCGCACAGGAAGCGTGAGTGGTGAGGAACAAATTCCCAGCTGTGTTCAACAGGCTGAGGTATGCAAAACAATGTAAATCACGGTCACTAACAGCACTGAGCTGAGATCATCAGCATTCGCTAATATAGATTAAACAGCCAATATGCAAGACGGTCTATTAAGCAAATTGAATTAATCCCAATTAAACCTAACATCTTGTTGGCAAGGTCCCCTTAAAGTCATTAAAACACGCATCCAGAGTACAGTAACATGCAGGACTGCCATATATATACATATCTCCATTTTTGTCGTTTTTCAGTTTTTGACATAATGTGAAAATGACTGTTGTCCTTTACATTGTGTGCAAATTTCATGATGAATGGACCATAGGAAACAGCCCAAAATGACTTGGAAAAATGTCTGGTTCCATTGACTTACATTAAAAGTGAAGTAGGTTTTTTCCTTCTCCTGCAAAGTTATCATTTTGGAGATATGAAGTTTTTAGCTGACAACAGCGATTATATATATGTGTGTGTGTGTGTGTATATATATATATATATATATATTTACACACACACCCGCACATGTATATACACAGCACTTTCTATACTCGTGGCTGTACAGACAGCTGATAAAGCTTAACAGTCACAGAAGAAACTATGAATATTAATTTAATATCATATAAGACAACAACACAGATCAGACTAAAGAGATAAACACCAAAGAGACGTAGAGATTTAATGAAGCGCTGAGTTAAAGAGCTGTGTTTTCAGATGTTTATTAAAAGTGAGCTCTGAGCTTGACTGTCCAATAAAAGCACAGTGTAGAAGCAGAATAACAGAAAGATTCTCTCCACGTTTTCTGTATTTTACGGAAGGTGTTTGCAGAAGGTCAGTATGTGCAGATCTAAGATCATAAATAGACAGACATTCAGAAGCTTTAAGATCATTTAGAGCTTTAAAAAACAGCAGCAGAGCTTTGAAATCTCTCCTAAAAGATCCAGGCAGTCGGTGCAAAGGGGGGTGATATGATCTCTCTGTGTTGGTGTTGTGAGGATCTGTGCTGCTGCATTCTGTAAGAGTTGTAGAGGATGGATTGTTTTCTCCAGTAAGAAGATCATTACAGTGATCAACTCTGCTGGAACAAACGCATCAACAAGGTTCTCTGCGTCGCTCTGAGATGGAAAAGGCCGAACTTCAGCGACATTTCTCACATGATAAAAGGTACTTTAGTGACTACGGGATAAAACAGAGCTCAGAGTCTAGGATCACACTCCTGTAAATAACTGCAATTAATAAATTAATTGTCTTGTTCATTCTATGTATTTAATAGAACCCGAAGCAAAATACATAGTTGACTTCTAGGCTTCATAACTTCAGAACGGTTACAGACTACAGACATGATCCACATATCAAACCATTCAGCAGACCGAACCCAAACTAGATAGTTTGATGCTACTGAGCTGTAATTCAGCATTAGTGAGTAATTCGGCTCAGAAATTCAACCAAAATCCTAAATTTACTGCTTAGCTTTTAACCTTCATATTCCAATAAAGGGTTAAAACAGCGACATGATTCACACTCATATTCACACTCACATTCAGATCACTCACCAGACTCTGCCCTCACCATCCGGAGTGATTTCATCCACCTGTGACCATCAATTAGCCAGCAATCCAGCTCCAAAATCACCCACAACCCACTCACTACTGTTATATTACATCTCTGCTTTTAGCTTTTATATTATAAACAAAGGGTTAAAGTAGCGACATGATTCACACATCAGAACACTCAGAGGAACCTGCCATCACTAGCCAGAGTGAGAGAAACCAGCTCTAACATCACACAGCCAGAAATACAGCACAAACACAGCCATAACCACTGTAAAACCTGCTATTAGCTCTCTGCTTTAGCCTTCATATAGCAACAAAAGCGTTAAAGCACAAGCCAAAAATGGCCTAACTGGTTATTAGCCATTTTGCACATTAGTTATGTTTACTAGGTAGCTAACACTGCAGTACTGTGGAACCATGCACTACACCATTCAACTAGCATACATGCTAAAAATTATAATTATCTACACAGCTAACAAATAAGCAAGTATACCTTGCGCTGTCACCTAAATGTGTTACAGCACTAACTTTCTCGTTTTTTCTTTCGACTGTTCATAAGTTTCATGACGCATCTCAATGAATGCATTTACTTTTTTTTGTTCACATTTATTTCCTCAGTCCTGCACACTCAATTCATATTTTGCTTGTTGTGACTTAATATTATTGTGAAATCTAATGTGGAAAATGATAATTGCGATCACCTCAAGTAATTGTGATCATTTCAAATAACTGTGATTATGTAAGAATTGTGATAGATCTAGTAGTGTGCATTAGAGTTCCTCCCCCAGGGGAGACGTAAACTGGACTAAAACATGTAATGGGGTGCAAGAGGTAACTGGGAGAAAACAGAGGAAACACCTGAGCACCACAAACAATCTGCTGTTTTGTGGACGTAGATTGTAATATAATAAACTGACCGTCCTGAAGTTTATCTTCGACATGTTTTCATTAGACAGAGAAGTCTGAGAACTTTCAGTGAGGCAGCCATCTAAACGTTCACCTCAACATCAGGAGATGTGACTCTGAACCCCAGTGGGAGTTCAATAGGAGGAAATACATGGTGGGATGAGGTGAGTCCCAGTTCCATGGGGAAACTGAGTGAAATCACATTCAAGATTGTTGACCTAAGTGAGACCTAAAACTAGGATATCTAAAGCTACGTTCACATTGCAAGCCTCACTGCTCAAGACCAATTTTTTGCTCAGGTCCAATCTTTCTGGTATGATGGTTCACATTTGTTCAGGTAAGTGACTCAAAATGTCATGAAGGTGAAGGAACCGGTGTCCTGAAATGACCCGCATGCACACATCATAATCAGTTAACTTCACGTAAATGAACTACGTGCATCATTTTCCACAGCTTTTCCACAGGATTTAACTTCTGTTCGGCGCTGCTGCCAGAGTAACACTGAATGATGGCGCACATGCAGTGGAAAAAAAACCTCATAAATTCTGATCTGAGGTTCTCATTAAAGTCGCACGGCCACGAATCGGATACGTGTCCGATCTAGGACCACATATGAAAGAGGCTCAGGTCAGATTTGAAAAGATCAGATTTGTGTGTCTACATAGCTCTAAAAACATCAGACCTAAGTCACATTAGGGCAAAGAATCCAATTTGTGCCACTTTAACATGGTAATATGAATGTAGCCTCAGAGGTTTGAGTCAAGGACAGAATGAAACTCATGAAAAGCTGCGTAATATGTTACATATTACATATAGAATACATAGAATTCAAACATGATGGATGAGCCAAAATGACCTAAAACCGACACAAACAGTGGAACTCGTTTCATTTGGGCCACATTTGCAACGCTGCAATACTGTTGCCATCAAATTACCTGACCATTATATGTCACCTGTTATGGCACCTGTTAAATCAGGCATGTCAAACTGGGCACCTTACAGGCCAAAGTGCTGTGGAGATCAGCGTTTACTCTCATCTAACGCTCTGAATTCAGTTCATGAAGGTCTTGGTAATTAGCTGATGAACTGAATCAAGTGTGCTACCCATCGAGGACTGAAGCCTGACACGTGTTAATCCTATACTGAAGGTTATTATGAAGCACCAAATCATTTGGGTAATTACACATGTATCGTATGGCTATAGTCAATATCAGGGGTGCCCAAACTTTTCGGGGCCGCAAAGACAAAAATGTCATACAAATGAAGAAGACAGGTCAGTTTCAAACCAAGTTAAACATGTATTTTATAACATTACACAACATTTTGTGTTCGTAAATGTTTTAAAAGGAAAATAAGAATTTAATATGTTATAATTTGAACATAAATATGCTTGTTTTCCCATTGAGTGCAGTGGTGGGGTTAGGGTGAGCCAAACTGCAGAGCCAAAATAACATTCTCATGGGCCAAATTTGGCCCACATTCCACATAGTGGGCAGCTTTGGTCCATATAGACTGTGAAAATGTTTATTTAAAGCACGATCCACTTCTACACAGTATAGACCTGTTATATAACGGAGATGATTTTTTTGCACTACAGCATATTTTGTTAACTCACCAAGCTAAACACCACTCACACATCACTAAGCTTCAGACATCACTAACTTGTAGCCATTATAGAAATCCTAAGTGCAAAACAATATATGATGTGTAAAACGCTGTCACAATGTTTGTCCTTTGCAGTACTGACATCATAGAAGGCCTATAAGCCTTTAACCAATCACTTTTTTGTGTGTGCTGATCAATCACAGATTGACCACTTACATGTTTCTGTGGGTCTATATGAATCAAAACATCCAAATGCCTCCCACAAAAAATATAATTTTAGTCAAAAACTATTTTCCCTTACAAAATAAAGGCTAGTCATTAAAGGTGTCATATCAAGGGTTCACCAATTGTCTTTAATGCATATTTTGGGCCTGTAATAGACAGCCTAGATAAAATTTTACTACACACTTTTATAACCTAAGAATAACTCAGACAGTTTGCACTGAAGTCCCTTTAGTTACTGAATAACAAGCCTTAGTATGTAATAAGCCTGAGATATAAAGGGGATAAGTCTACATGAAGATATAGGCCTCTTAAAAGTGGCCAATATGATAAAAATGTAATATCACGATACTTCAAGAGGCTTTCATGATACACAATATGTACAACACAATGTCACAATATATATTTGGACATATATACTGACATAGGACAAATTGGAAAAGACAATGTAGTGCTACATTTAAAAATTACTATCAAAAACACACACACACACATCTTCTAAGCCGCTTATCTTTCTGGGTTGTGGGGAGAGCTGGAGCCTCTCCCAGCAGTCATTGAGTGGAAGGCAGGATACACCCTGGACAGGTACTGTTAAAAACTATGTACTAAATACAATGATTCATATTCAGCCATGTTAATAAGCAGCTTCATAATCCATTAGTAATCCGTCTAATAGCAGAACCAGAATAGAATACGTCCATGTACACACGTCAATCAAAATAGACTAGTCTGATTGAGGCCAATCGGAAAACACAGTTTCTATCTGATTAAAGGTGGGTAATCCTTTATATACTCCGTTAAATAGAAGAATAATATCCGTGTAAACGCCTGTATCTGGTTACATTCCTTGTCGGAAAGTTTAAGTATGTTCTGCATGTGCGTCGCATCTTACCAAAAGTTTATGACGTTCAACATGGCAGGAGCAGAAGGGTCTAGAGAGGAAACTAAGTTTCTGCTCTGAGCTTTAAAAGACGGAGGTGGGACAGGCATTCAGCTTATATGTCTTGGAACACGACATCTTCCTCTCGCCCTTCTATAATAAGTACATGTGAAGTACACTTTCCTGAGTCTGACATCATTTTAAAGTAATTAAAAACACAAGCACTGCTCACTGCTGCTCATCTCACTCTGACTGGACGTGATGCTGGTTGTCATGGTAACGTCTACACTAAGTGGTTCTCTACATATGCGCGCATTTTTTATCGGATTATTTGTAGTGAGCATGTAAACAGAGATTTTTCATCAGATTGTTGAGCAAAGTGAGATATAAACACCTCAGTCTTAATCTATGATTGCATTCAATCCAATTGGCAAAAGTCTTTGCCTGTAAACACAGACACTGTGCTGCACTGAATCCAATAAAACAGGATTAATGATGCAGTCTTTGCAATCAAACATGGAGTTGGGAAGTTTTTTAAGTACCAATGACTTCCACAATATGCTCAGAAAAGCACATTGTGGTATAATTTATTATGACTACAGTTAATATTGTCATATTGCCCAGGCCTAAGGCCACCTGATGTTAGGATGTGTGTACTTAAACACAAGCCAATTTACCATAAATAAAACACCATCTGCTCATAGAATTTCATGTTAAGAACATTATTTGCAATTATAACTGGAGCAGAAAGCACATTTTATCATTTGTTAATCATTATTGTGATATTTGGCCTATGCAATGCTGAAATGCTGAGACCACAATATGCAAATATCCCCTCTAACCATTCGCTCAATGATTTTACTGTGTGCCAATTATGGTGTAGGTGTCTATAAATCAAGACATTCAAATAATCCAACAAATAATTTTGGAAAAAAATAAGGTCAGTCATCAAGGGTTCACCAATGTGGTCTGAAATCAAGGCTTTACAATCAAAGTATTGCAAAAAGATACTTCGACCACCTTATGCAATCCTAAGACTATACGGTTCTGTAAATTCCAAGATTCCCATGAAGACTAAGGGTTTTTTCCAATATCCTGTAATGAAACACAGTGATTTAGTGTTACGCAAGGCGTGCCTGTGTTACTAAAGGCCTTTATGTGCTGCAGTTTAGTGGAACAGGACTGTAAGGTGAAAGAGATTTCTGTAAATCTCTGAATATTTCAGGTTCCCACCACTGCAAAGACGTGGGCTGCGCTTATCCAACAGCCTATTTATAAGCTCAGAGCATTTTCCCATGCCATTAAAATATGCTCAGAATTCATAAACACCACACCATCTCCGGGGTACGATAAAAAAGCATGATCCTCCAATGTGATATGAACATGAATGCCTGATAAATCACAGGAAAGTGCCAGAAGAGCAGAAAGTAGGTCAGAATTATAGTGTATATATTGGGTCAGGCCACATCTGGTCACTTATCTATCAAATTTCAGTTGGATTTCCCTTTAATAATTTGGACCAAGTCTTGTGGACTGAGCCAAAAGCTAATGGAGACTTTCAGAAGCTAGTTTTAAAGGTTAAATCACAGGTTAGCACCAGATGTGAGCAATATCCAGCTTGATTTACTCAGTCCAGTGTACTAAATTGTTTTGATGGATAAAGACCTTTTTTCCATCTACGTTCTTCAGATTTAGTTCCTAGGTTAATTTTTGGGAGGTTTAAATTACTTCTATTGTGTTAGTTTAGCTCCTAGGCTGCTAAAAGGGGAACTCCTTCAACTTTTTCAAATTTCTACATAATTATGTGGTTAAGATGGAAACAGAGCGATTCAGAGTGGTTTGGTGTGAAACGCTTCATTCTAGAGAAACTTACTGAGTCAGAATTGTTCACAGTGGTGGTGATAGGAACCAGACGTCCACCTCTAAAAGCTCCCTCACAGAAAGTTATTACATAAAATGGTTATGAATTCATTGCCTGATGTCTGAGACATTGTTTTGCAATAGTCTTAATATAAAGTTTTGGCTAAAATGTATTTTAATCCATTTATTTTTATCCACTCATCGCGAAGGGGTACATGAAAGGTGTTGAAAGACAAAATAGTGCCCAAAGAAACTTTTTTTTAGATTTATGACTATTTTACCATCACCAACATTCCATATAAAACTCAGAAGACGTGTAGATTCACTGGTGGTTTTAGATAGTAAATAAAATGTCTATATTTGTGTTGTAAACCTGGTGACCCCTGGTTCCTATCACCATCACTGAAAAGTCATCTAAGTCTGTACATTTCTCTGCAGCGGACCATTTCACACCAACCTACTCTGAATGAATCTGTTTACATCTCAAGGACTGAATTATTCAGAAATCTTGAAAAGCTGGTGGAATTCCCCTTTAACTAGAGCTTTAGCGTTTAGAACAAAAGGATGCAGACAGAGAAGAATAACGTTAGGCCTAGCAAACTTGTTAGATATACAAAGATGTTTTTTCAGTTTTGTAAAGATCTCAGCATTTAAGGATTTTTTACTTCAGATTTTTTACTGTAAGTTGGTTTTTGGCATTCAGTCTTTCACTGACGTAACATTTCAGTCAAGGATGGTTTAACTCTTCACTCAAACCATCAAGCTAACAACATAGCTAACAGCAGCACCCACTACCAACAACGTTTTCAAAATGTTCAGTTAAACGCTGTTTAGCCCTTTTTAATCTAAATATAGGTTTTGATGCCACAATTAAACTTCTATTTTGGCGTCTTCCTGAGGAGTCTGTGCTAAGCGAACTGTAAATATCAGTGCTGAACACAGAAAGTGAGAAATGAGCTAACTACAGTACATTAGCCACAAAGCTAACCCAACATTAACACGTAATTTATAAAGAAATGACACACAATAACACATATTACACTGTAAAACTTAAAAAGTCGCCAAAAAGCTTCTAAAAGGTTCGCCAGCTTCTTGTTCGAATTTCCCGTTCCACCTTAAATGGTGCAGCAGTCATATTTGTGCCTGAGGCGCAAGTGTAACTGCTGCACCATTTAAGGTGGAACGGGAAAATTCGCGCAACGAACTGGCGAATCAAAGCTGAGGGAATCTAAACTGTCATGACGAAGATATTAAACGTTATTACAACACAAAAATGCTTTTATTTTTCACTGTAAACTCTTGTCTAACAGTTATAAGTTTCGTCTTCTTCTCCTTTCCAGCTCCAACTTGTAAACACAGCAGCAAACTCCCACTTCCTCATTCCTCCTTTTTTTCCATCCCTCAGGATTCTCTCCCTCGCTTCGCGCTTAGTCTCTCCGTTTGTTTACTTCCTTTTTAACGGCTCTAAAACAGTCCCCGCTTCACCTTATGAGCCCGAACACGCAGCTCATCTGGCGGGGCTCACCTGACCGCTCTTACCTCTGAGCCAGGTGCTCACTCGCGCGCAGCTCCAGCTCGAGACGGAATCCATGGCTGGACACGCGGGGCTCCCACCCCGCCGGACTCACCCTTCACGCGCGAGGAGGGAGGGAGGAAAAGGTGCGCTTAAGGAAAGGAAAGGTGCGCTGGAAAGATGCCACGCCCACACAGACAGGTAACAGAGAAAGCCGAGAGAGCCAATCAGAAGTGGCGAGAAGCGCGAGCAGCACAGGGACGTGTGATTTGCAGTAGTGTTTCGTAACATTCAAAAATCTGCCCTTTAAATGCACCAAACTGAGAAATACCCAGTCAATTAACTCTTACAGTGCCAGATTAGAATTCATTCTCACTGCGCTGTATTAAACTTACAGTGAGGAATTAACACAGTTACAAGAATAGCTTGATCAAAAATGCTGATGTTAATAGTATGATGTCATTTTTATTGTGCTAATTGGTGGCTATTCACTTTCATTCTTTATTAGAATTATTGACTAAGCGATTCTGTCGAGTTAAAGCTACAGTGTTGGATTAACACTTATAGTGCTAGATTACTACTGTGTTGGATTAATTTATAGTGTTAGAAAAACTCTAACAGTGCCGGATTAACTTTTACCGGTGTTTGGATTATCTCTTAAGGTGTTTAAATCAACTCTAACTGTGATAAATTAACTCTAGCAGCGTTGGATTAAATCTGACAGTGTTGGATTAAATCTGACAGTGTTGGATTAACTCTTACAGTGTTTGGATTACTTCTTATCGTGTATAAATCAACTGTAACTGTGATAGATTAACTCAGATTAAATCAGCGTTGGATTAACTCTGACAGTGTTGGAATAACTCTTATCAGTAACAGTGTTGGATTAACTCTTACAGTGTTGGAATAACTCTTATCAGTAACAGTGTTGGATTAACTCTTACAGTGTTGGATTAACTCTAACAGTGCTGAATTAATTTTTACTCTGCTGAATTAGTGCAGTGACACAGTGTTGAATTAACAACATAAACACAGTGTTGGATTAATACTTTCGAGTTTAATTAACTGTTACAGTGCTGAATTCAATTTTGCATTGTTAAATTCAGTCTTACACAATCAAATTAACTTCTACAACTACAGGATTACCTCTTACGTTACTTGTTAACTGCAGTTTTACAATGTTGAATTAACTCGAGCAGTGTTGCATTTACTCTTACAGTGTCAGATTAACTCTTATTGTGTTGCATTGACTCCTACAGTGCTGCCTTTACACTCTTACACTGCTCTTAAACTGTCAGGTTGTCTCTTAAAATGTTGAATTAAGTCTTACAGTGTTGGATTAACTCTTATAGCATTGCACTACACTTACAGTGTTGGATTAACTCATACAGTGATACATTAACTCTTACAATATTGAGTTACCCCTTGGATTACCTCTTACAGTAATGCTTTGACTCTCACAGGGTTGGATTAACTCATATATTGCTGCATTGACTTTTACAGTGTTGGATTAACTCTCAAAGTGTTATATTAATTCTAACAGTGTTGCATTCACTCTCATAGTGTTACTTTACCATGTACAGGGAAGCAAATGCACACTGAAAGAGTTAATTCAACACTGCAACAGTTAATTCAACACTGTAAGAGTTCATTCAACACTGTAAGAGTTAATTTAGCACCATTGATTGTGCTGTGGCCGCGCCCTCTGTTTCAATAGAAAACTGTTACATAGAAACAGGAATGACTCAGCTGAGTGGTGTGATTCCATTCAGAGCAGACTCAGTGTGAGATTCAGCTTGGACTGGAGAGAATAATATAATGTTATTATCACTCTTAGGACACGGCAACTGGATGAGAAACAGATGATTCAGATTCAGAGACTGAGACCTAATCTTTAATGTAGGCATGCATTACATGATTAACACAGCAGGGTGATATTGATTGTTGAACAATCTGTCTCAAACAATAAAATACATCAATGTTTATCAAATGTCTTAAACCAGCAGAAAATGCATTCCAGTCCTCCGATGCACTGATTTAAATGTGTTGAATAGTTGCACACAATTAAAATGTGTTACAGCAACTCAAGTTCTCTTTAAAAACTAAGTAACCTGGAACAGAGCAGCTGTGTTGATGTAACACTTTTTTACATCATGCAAAATATAGCACCATGTTTTTCAGCATAGTGTAGGTCAGTCGTAGTTACTGAATAATTCATTTAGACATTGAATATTTCATACTGGATACTGAATAATTTATAGTAGTTTCTGAAAATTTCAAACTGGATACTAAACCATTTTTAGTAGTTTCTGAATAGTTCATACTGGATACTGAATAATTTATAGTAGTTACTGAATATTTCATACTGGATACTGAATAATATATAGCAGTTACTGAATATTTCATACTGAATACTGAATAATTTGTAGTAGTTACTGAATATTTGATACTGGATACTGACTAATTTATAGTAGTTACTGAACGTTTGATACTGGATACTGAATAATTCATAGTAGTTATTGAATAATTCATACTGAACACTGAATAATTCACAGTAGTTACTGAATAATTCATACTGGATACTGAATAATTCATAGTTGTTACTAAATATTTCACATTGGATACTGAATAATTTATAGTAGTTACTGAATATTTCATACTAGATTCTGAATAATTCAAAGTTGTTACTTAATAATTCATAGTAGATTCTGAATAATTCAAAGTTGTTACTTAATAATTCATACTGGACAATAAATAATTTATGGTACCTACTAAATATTCCATACTCGATACTGAATGATTTATAGTAGTTACTGAATATTTCATACAGAATACTGAATAATTTATTGTAGTTAATGAGTAATTCATTATAGACATTGAATATTTCATTCTGGGGCTGAATAATTTTTGGTACTTACTGATAATTTTATACTGGATACTGAATAATTTATAGCAGTTAATAAGAATAAATCTAACAATATATAAAGAAACCATAAATAAATGTTTTTATCCCTCTTCAAAACCCTAAACTGATGTTTCAGAACAACTTAAGAGAGATGAAAAGTCAGGTCAAGTCTTTGCAGTACAGGCCAAAGCACTGAAATGCAGCTCCTCCTACTGGCTGGTGTACGTTACTATCAGATCTGTTGAACCAAGTTCACAGCCTTTTTTATAGATAATGCAAAGGCCAGTATTGCAATAAGAATAAACAGACTATATCACTGTGCAGCTCCAGGCCAGATCCTGTAGGTCATGACCCTTTCCTTTATACATTTTCATTTGGCTGTCCCTGCGCTGTTCTTGTGTAATGATCCATGCAGAAGTGCCAGTGAGAGTCTGTATATCTAGAACGCTGCTGCTGATAATAAAACTGAAGGAGTGAAGTGTACAGCCTGATTTGCATTTCAGCACAGCTTTAGCTGAAGAGTGTGCTTGTCTCGCACGTCCTTGAACTTTCCAGAAGAGCTGCATGTAGCATAAAACAGCATAAGTGTGTGTTCACTCAGCTGAGCCTGATAACGCTGCTGATAGAGCAGAGCTGGACGACTTGTGAGTGAATGTTTTACTCTTTTTCATATGGTCACTGGTCAACTGTTCACTTGGGCCTTTTCTAACAAAATATATTATATAAGTGGTACCTGGAACCCCACGTTAGCTAGGTCTTTTTTATTCAGAACTTTTAGTGTCATATGATGCCTTCATTGCACCTCACTGGTGAAAGGGACCACTATCTTTCTAATCAAACTACAGATCCACTGGGTTTTATTTTGATGGCTTTAAAGGGCCCATATCATGGAAAATGCTTCTTTTTTAAATATAGAGTTTGATATATCGCTGCTGTCATCTCGACAGTGATAACTTTACAGGAGAAGGAAAAAACATACTTTACTTTTATTGTAAGTCACTTTTTTGGGTCTTTTGCTTCATTCATCATGAACTTTACATGCAATGTTATGTTAACAAAATTATGTTAAAAACTGAAAAAACGCCAAAAATGGAGATACGAGGATTTGTTCTGACAGCAGTGACATGTATGTAAACACTACAAGTTTCACTACTCAGCTCATATATGGAAACTGCACTGTAAAAACAGCCCATTTTAAATTCACTGTTTCTGTGATGTCACAAAAACAACCTATTTACATCTATCCACCTATTCAGCCTACAGAATCTTAGCTCCATCCACTCACACTGAAGTTATAAGGCTAGTTTCAGGGGTCTCCTTTGTCATATTTTTCATTTCATAATACACCAAATGTTATCAGTGGTGACAGGTCTGGACTGCGGGCAGGCTAGTTTAGCACCCGGCCACTTTTACAGGGCAATGCTGTTGTACTACATGCAGGATATGGTTTGACATTGTCTTGCTGAAATAATCAGGTCCTTCCCTGAAAAAGACGTCATCTGGATGGCAGCAAATGTGGCCAAAACATGCATATATCATTCAGCATTAATGGCGCCTTCACAGATGTGCACATCACCCATACCATGTGCATTAATGCACCCCTATACCATCATGGATACTGGCTTTTGAACTGTGCACTGATAACAAGCTGAGTGGTCACAGTTTCCATGATTTCCAAAAAGAATTTCAAATTTTGATTTGTCAGACCACAGGACACTTCTCCACTTCTCCACCCTCAGTCCATTTTAAATGAGCTCAGGCCCAGAGAAGGTGGCAGCATTTCTGGATCCTGTTTATGTACAGTTTCTTCTTTATTTTTTAGAGTTTATGGATGCAGCGACAAACTGTGTTCAAAGACAGTGGTTTTCAGAAGAGTTTCTGAGCCCATGCAGTGATTTCCTCTACAGAATCATGTCTGTTTTTAGTGCCGCCTGAGGGCCCAAAGATCACAGCTAGCAAATACTGTTTTTTGGTCTTGTCCCTTGCATACAGAGATTTCTCCAGATTCTCTGAATCTTTTAATGATATTATGTGCCATAGATGATGAAAAGCAAAAGTTCTTTGCTATTTTATGTTGAGAAACGTTATTCTTGAATTGTAGCACTATTTGCTCGTGCAATCTTTTACAGAGTGTTGAACCCCTCCTCATCTTTACCTCTGTAAGCTTTTTAATACCCAGTCATGTTACTGACCTTTTGTCAATCAACTACCAGGTGTTTTTTTTTTCGCATTACACAACTTTGCCACCCTTTTGTTGCCCCCGTCCTAACACTTTTGGAACGTGTCATTGGCATCAAATTCAAAATGGGCATTTTTTTTCAAAAAACAATAAAATTTCTCAGTTTCAACATTTGATATGTTGCCTTTGTACTATTTTCAATGGAATATAGGGTTTGAATCATTTTGTTTTTATTTACATTTTGCAAGGCATCCCAACTTTTTTGGAAGTGGAATTGTATATCAGTTTTAAAGGGATAACAAGAGGTTGGAAAATGGTCATGTAAAAAATGAATTATGGCTGTTTTGGTGCATAAACAGACATAATCACGAGTGAACCTCAGGGAGAAACATGAAATGGAGGAAAAAACGTAGGATGTGGGCCCTTTAAATTCTGGAGCTGTGATACTAAAACCACTAGTGACCAATTCGCCTCCATGAAATAGTGCTGGCAGTTATTCTGTGTCTGACAGCTTTATGATTGTTCCTCTTAGCTTTTTCAAACAGACTGTTTCCCCAGAGACCAGCCTGCTTCAGTTGTTCCCTTTCTCCTCACTTGCATACAATTCATTCTCGCCATCACCTCCATTTAGAAAAATAAAAGACATTTTAAAATAGATCTCACATCAAGACAATAGGCACAATCAGCCTCAAAGGCCTTAAAGACTAATGCAGATTTGTGTTATTATGATGAACGCTGATTGAGGCTCATTGTTGGCCGGCTGCAGGGATATAATTCTGTAATGATTAAAGCAATAGTTCTGTGAAAGATCTAACCTACACTCTTAAAAAAAAGAAGGTTCTTCAAGGGTTCTTTAGTAATGAGAAGAAACACTAGATCTGTATAGAACCATTTGCATGCTTAAATGGTTCTTTGCATGGTGAAATGATTCTTTAGATTGATGAAGGGTGTGTTGTATATGGTTTTCCATAGAACCTTATAAAAACGGCTCTATATAGCACCGTAAAGGATTCTGCTGTTGTTACGATGTCATACTTATAACAATAGAAGAACGCTTTGTGGTGCTATATAGAACCATATACAACATATAAAACAATATCACCATGCAAAGAACCATTTAAGCATGCAAATGGCTCTTTGAGTCTTCATGGTTCTATATGAAGAACCATCTGTTTTAAGAGTGGTAGTACCAAAGAGGTGCTAAGTAGAACTGCATACATATTCTTCATCAATCTGAAGAATAATTTCACCCTGCAAAGAACCATTTAAGCATGAAATGGTTGTATATATAGCTCATAATTCTAAATAGAACAAATCTTTTAACTTAAGAACCCTTAAAAAAACATCTTTTTTGTAGTTGTAGTGATATGCTATTTAAATAAAAAAAATGCGTGGCTATGCCGTATTTACACATGAGAATGAGATCCTAATGCATGGCCACGACTTAGTAAGGTGTGGGAACGAGATAATTAAGTTGTGGCCAAGACTTAGTAAGGGGTGGGAAAGAGATCATGCCTTGTTAAGCTGTGGTCAAGGCTTAAGTATCTCATTTCCACACCTTACGAATTCATGGCCACGCATTAGGATTTCGTTCCCACACAGGTGACGCAACGCAGCCGCCAACTGTTTTAGGCAGAATCTCAAACGTCTCCCTTCTCTCTACAAAGAACAGCACACAGGTCTGAAAATAACAGCTACTGCATCTAAACAGAGCACAGTAATTCTAACAGAGAACCACTTTGGATCCAGCTATGTGAGCACAACTCATACTGGACATAAAGACCAATATTTGGGTGCACTATATACGGAGCAGTGAGCCGTTTGAGATTCAGCCTTAGGATTTTTCAAGCTCTGAACTTATAGATGTTTAATACTGACCATTAATGGCAGTTTGTGTTGTAGTTTTCAGCTCTTTACCTGCTTGTTTTATGTTAAAGATGCAGTTTGACTGATATTACCTGGAATGTACAAAATAAAAAAAAAACATGATTTATGAAAATACAGTAAAATGGAGATGTCTGTTTTTGCAAATGAGCTCTTTCATTTGAAGTGCAGAAGTGCTCTAGCCTGTGTGTGTGTATGTGTGTGTGGGAGTAAGTGACGGAGGGCAGGGCTGAATACCGTGCACTCCTCTGCATGTCTAAGCACGTTCCAGCCTACAGAAATACATGAGAACAGACCTGAAAACCTGCTGCTTTTTCTGGAAACTCTCAAATCAGCTTCATCCCCTTTTATATATTCCTTTTTTGTTATTTCTAAATGCTGCTCAGTACTTAAGTAGTTTTTGAGCAGTATTTTTTGGATACTTTTACTTTTACTGCACTTGTTATTAGACGGTAGTAACCAAGGCCTCAGAAAGGGGGTGTGCAGCATATGCAGCACATGAGTTGCAAACAAATGCGGAAAACCCAAAACCAAATTTTACTAGCTGTCTTGAAATAAAAGATGCATTATGGAAACATTGTTAAAGTTCCAAAACAGATTGTTTCCTCCCCAGTCCATATAGTTCAAAGCTGTGTCCCAATTCAAGGGCTGCATCCTTCGGAGGCTGCATTTCAAGGCTCCTTCATATGCAGCTAAGAAATGTGTCCTTCTTTTCCATGGTAACGGAGGATCCAACAGGTAGATCCTTCACCAGCCAATATATCCCAAGGTTCATCGCACGCCGGTGAGTATTTGAGAACATGAGGAGTGAAGTAGACTGTCTCATTTCAGTTTAGCCTTCACAGGTCGACACGCCTTCATAGACAACGTCCTTCGAAGGATGCGACCCCTGAATTGGGACATTTTTGTGATGTCACAACAGGTGTATAAAATCAAGCACATAGCCGTGCAACCTCCATAGACAAACACTGGTAGTAGAATGGGTCATACTGAAGAGCTCAGTGACTTTATACATGGCACTGTCATAGAATGTCACCTTTGTCACAAGTAAAGGTTCTACCCTGCGAGATCTCCTCTAGACAATTGTAAGTGCTATTATTGTGAATAGGAAGCAACAGCAGCTCAGCCACAAAGAAGTAGACCATGCAAACTCACAGAGTGGACACATAAAAACACCTGTCTTCTGCTGCGTCACTCACTACTGAGTTCCAAACTGCCTCTGGAAGCAACATCAGCACAAGATTTGGAAACCCATTTCATGACATTCATGAAATGGGTTTCCATGGCCGATCAGCTGCACACAAGCCTCAGATCACTATGCGCAATGCCAAGCGTCGGCTGGATTGGTGTAAACCACGCTGCCATTGGACTCTGCCTCTGAACGCTGCCTACTAGAATGCATAGTGCCAGCTGTAAAGTTTGGTGGAGGAGGGATAATGGGCGGGAGCTGTTTTTCAGGGTTTGGGCCCCTTAGTTCCAGTGAAGGATGATGTTAATGTTACAGCACACAAAGACATTTTACGCAGTGATATGCTTCCAGCTTTGTGTCAGCAGTTTGGGGAAGAGCCTTTCCTGTTCCAGCATGACTGAGTCCCTGTGCACAAAGCAGCTCCATAAAGACATGGTTTGACCAGTCTCTTGTGGATTAACTCCAGTGGCCTGCACGGAGCCCTGACCTCAACCCCACTGAACACCTTTGGGATAAACTGGAATGTTGATTGCGAGCCAGAACATCAGTGTCTGACCTCACAAATGCTTTTTAGAATGAACAAGCACAAATTCCCACAGAAACACTACAAAATCTGCCCAGAAGAGTGGATGCTGTTATAGCTGCAACGGGGGACCAACTCCATATTAATGCCCATAGTTTTGGAATGGGAAAGGTCATATAGGTCTGATGGTCAGGTGTCCACATACTTTTTATATAACATAGTGTACCTGCTTTGTATTGTTAATTAAAAGCATTTGCATTAGAAGAAGCCACTCTATCAATCTCTGGCTCTGTAACTCCTCGGTAAACAGCCGTTAGCTTTATTGATGTTTTCCTTCATTTAAGCATTCATTCTGAACTCCAGCTCTCGGCTCAGACGTGTTTCTCATAATTAAACACTCTCGTGTGTTTTTTTCCTCCCCTCGGCTGCCTGTAGGAGTCGGCTAATTACACTCTCTCCAATTCAGCAGCTAATGAACCACCCCCCCCCCTCGCCGCACCGCCACCAGAGAGCCATTAAAGACCCTCATTCAGTCGAAAAATCTATCTTTGTTAGTGTGTGTTGCGCTGGTGCGAGTGCATCAGACACGCAGTGCTGCTGGAGTTTTTAAACACCGTGTCCACTCACTGTCCACTCTATTAGACACTCCTACCTTGTTGGCCCACCTTGTAGACAGTTCGAACCAACGGGCACATGCTGATCACTCCTTACTAGTACTCAGGGGTCGCAACCGAATGTTGCAGATTAAACGTATCAGGAAACCAGCTGAGTGATTATAAATGCAAATAAGTCCATTCATCTCCAAATTATCGATGCTCATCTTAAATCTCTCTCTTTGCCATTTCGTTATCTGTGTTG
The DNA here is from genome assembly GCF_904425465.1 of Colossoma macropomum. Taxonomy (NCBI): domain Eukaryota; kingdom Metazoa; phylum Chordata; class Actinopteri; order Characiformes; family Serrasalmidae; genus Colossoma; species Colossoma macropomum. Next base: position 11,502,672 of record NW_023494803.1, read on the forward strand.
CTGTGTGTCCAGCAGTCAGCGCATCAGTCTTCAGCGTTAAAGGGTGAATTAGCAGTTATGCGTTAACTCCAGCGTTTAAGACCATTTATTGTGAAAACTGTGTTAGAACTGTGTGTTATAATGATTGTACAGTAAAGGAGGATTATGTTATGTTATTTTACCTAAAAATCTAGTTCTGCTGTGGAGCCGCAGCAGCTCTGCAGCAGTAGAGAGATTATTAAGGCCTGATTCTCAGCCCAAACAGAGCCAGAGTCACTGATGAGGATTTTGGGGCTAAAGTGTTGCTGAAGTTTAAAGGACTCTGAATGTCATGTCTGTAAATATCATACTGAAATTTTTAAATTGGACTTTATTTCAACAGTTGACAGTGCTTTGCACAAAGTTGTTTGGTTTGTATTCATTTATTTTTGTTGATTTTTGTTAGGAAAACCTGAATGATTGACTTTGCCTTTAGTTGTTTGTTGGATATCACGCCTTTGGTTGTATAAGTTTGATTGTTGGTTACACTTAAACTCAAAGTAGCTAACTACTAATTTTTCAGTAGCTATCCCAATCCTGGTTACAAGATACTAATAACTTCTCTCAAACTGTAATTATAGCACATTTCTTAAAACAAGCACAATTATCTGCCAGTATAGTGAGATGATTTCACTTAAATTGCTCAAAAGAAGTAAAACAACGCCTAGAAGTAGTTAAATAATCTTCTCACCACCATCCAAATTAAGAAATATTAGATATATTGACTAGATCAAAGATTATTTAATTATTTCAAGATTTTTTTTTTTGTAGCATAGACAGCTGTGCCCCTTGAGAGCCCAGAGTCTCAACTAATTCATAAATGTGCTTCCAGGGGGCGCCAGAATCACTAAATCCAGTCATGACGGCTAAATAAAGTACAGCACAAAATTTTGCATGTGACATAAGCTGTCAGGACCGATACCATTAATAGTAACATGCAATAAGCGTTGGCCTCATGGGGAGATCCTGAGTTTGATGCCAGATGATGCCACAGCCATCACACTGAATGTCCAAGAGTTTATAATTGGCCAACGCTGGCGTTTGTTGACATCACAGCTGCCTCGTAATGTTTCCAAGGAAGCCTGTGTTCAGCTTTCACCTTCTTGGCTTGTTAGTGTAATGTGATGGAGAGACCTAGCTAGAGGATGGGAACTGAACTTGACCAAATTGTGAGCAAAAAATGGGGTAAATGAAGCTTCCTAAATGTCTTTTGGCTTGGATGTGTTAACTCATCTTCATTGAGAAAATGAACAAAATCAAAAACATTTTACCAGGGGTGTTCAAACTTTTGCATACGAGTGTATATATGTAAGGTTATCTACAACCTATAAATAATGTTTGTGCACCCTTGGCTAAAGTTTTTGAAGTGTAAAGAGAGAAACACAACCTTAAAAAAAGCTTTTCTGCAAATGTTATTGCACAGGTATTGCGTTGTATTTGCACACAACTGTATATACATAAAAAAAATGATCAGCTTAATGCAGTTTAGCTCCACCCATTAACACTGAAGTTATAAGGAGTATTTCAGCCTGGATTAATATTTGAACAAAATGCAATACAGGACAGCCAATCCCAAGAGAGCTCATTTACATATATCAGTGTTAAAGGTGCAATAACAAAATCAGCCTGTTTAATTCTAAGCGATAAAGAGAAATTGGAAAAATGAATTATGACTGTTTTGTTATGACTGTTTTTCGGTACAGCACTACACGACTACCAGGTGTTCCTGGTGGTTGATAGGACTTTAATATCTAATCTCTTTACAAATTTCTTCTACAAAATGAAGAACTTGCACTTGTACTTAAATGAATGAATAGGGGTGTATTTTGCACGGTACTGTAGATTTTCAAAAAGTTCCAAATTTTCAGATTTGATGTTTATTGATTGTCAGAGACACATTTTATTTGCAATAAAGTGAACATTGTAACACTTTCATTTGTAGAACACAATATATTTCAGTGTTCCTATATCTCACTATAAATCATGCTTTTGTACTGTATAAAAACTTGTACTTAATGGGTGTTTTGACTGGAAATGAAATAAATGAAGGCGTCTCTCTGACTTGTGTTCAACAAAATGCCACATATGGGCCCTTTAATGCAAGGCATTAAAGTTGTTTCTGTCATAGCATGAAATGCAGTCCATATTTGACCCTACAAGGCTGTACTGACCGACTCGTGCCCCTGACCGCTGAGCTGTCGTTCACGGTCAGAGTGGTTCATCATGCTCTGAAATGATCACGACAGTCGGTCATGCACTTTATGTGCGTCCATGCTGAACACAGAGTGTGTATGTGTGTAAATCCTGAGGATGTGATAATGTAGAGATGTTTCCATCTGCAGGATCAGCACGATAATCTCTCCACCAACATGCACTGCAGATACAGAGCTCATTTACTGTTAGCTCTGCAGAGAGCTCGGAGGGAAAGAGGGTGGATGTGCTGTGACATGCGTGTCTTTACATGCTGCCTGAATGTTTTTGACCAAAATTACTTCCAGCAGCTGACAGTGTTTATGTACAAGATGATTTAAAGGGCCCATGCGCTATAATTTATATAAATGACATTTATGTACTCCACAAAAAATCATGTTAAAATGGCAGTTTTCCTCCTTTTATCTCTTAGATTTAATCACAAAATCTTTTTTTCCCCTAACATCATTAATATTAACATTAATAATAATCGAATTATCTTCAACACTGTGAACAGGTTTACAAATCCACCCACAGAATTTGGATTTTGACATTCATGGGGTCCAAGGGGGTCCCCGTATTTCGCACCTTGCCATGATGGACGTCACAATATGAGTATCATTAGTTTTTATACCATGACATATCATTTAAAGGGCACCACTCCTGATGATGACGACATTTACTCGTTTAGTGGTTTTTATGACATCACAAAAATAGTGAATACAAAACGGGCTGTTTTCACAGCATTGCTTCCACATATGGACTGTATCTCAGACATCATACAGAACTAAAGGTGCACTAAAAAAAGCTAGTACCCTACAGAGGTGCTCGATTTGAGACGCAGCTCAGGACGCCGATTGAAACTGTGCAAGATGCTTGTGGAGGAAATTAGAAGAAGAGATTTGAGATCAGCTCATATAAATCCATTATCATTTAATGCTCTCTCTCTCTCTCTATCCTCTAAAGGGGTTTATATGAATGGCTCAGATTGCCTAATGATGCATGTGGACTGAAATGTATCTGTAAGATATCTCTAATCATCTGTGATCACTGAGCTTGCATTAGTGCAGAGCGCTTTGGGCAGGAATTCAACTCCAGTCGCTCTGAGCAGCGCCAGGTACTGTCCATGAGGATCTACGGCAGTGTTTTATTTAAAGAGACGCTCTGGCCAAACTTAAAAATGTAAACACTTCTTCATCTGTTATAAACATGCCTGCTCTCCTCCTCCTACACTGGTCCAGCAGTCGAGTCTGGAGTCAGATTTTCCGGTTAAAACAGTAAGAACCCCCACCCGCCTTCTGATGATGTATCTTGAAAGAGGGAAGAATTTTTGGGGCTGTGTGAAACATTTTTTTCTGCTGGTTGGTAAATGCAGAAAGGAAGGCAAGGAGGTAATGTTACTGTTAGGAAGCTAAAAATCAACAGAATACTCCATAACACAAGAAATAACCCTACACTGGAATTCCCATTTAAGGGGAAATGTAGACATTTTAGGGGTCCAAGCACTTCTGTTTTTGTTTGGATTTTTAGATGTTTCTTATAAATGATTATAGATATTTTTTTCTTTGTAATAAAAGCCACAGAGACATGTAACTTCGTGGATAGCTAGTACTCACTACTGCTACTCAGAGAAGGGAGATGAGCCCAATTAGCTTGAAGGAGGAGCTACAGTGTAGCATTATACATTTTGGCCTCTATACGCTGTGATGTGTAGAGACTGCTGCTAATTTGCATGATATGTGAAACCTACTTTTCTACTTTTCTGCTTCTTGATTGGGCTTCAAAGCTGAAATATTGATGATTTAGCACGGATACAGTGGTAAAACAATTGAGTTTGTAGTTAAATTACACTATGCACATCTCATAAAGTAAATCTGATAAAGTGGCTCTGTTGGGGTTTGCTTTTATAAGGAAGAGAGCCTTCGGGAAATCCAGCCAAAATAAGTAGGCAAGTTATTGTCATGCAGCTCTGTAACAATAATAATAACAAGGTTAATGTATATTGCACATTTCTAAAACCAAAAGATGTTTCACAATTTCAACAGCATCACAAATCAACAGCAAACAAAACATAGACACATATAAGCACACACACAGTTCCCCCCACTAGCAAGGTAAAATACTCTTCTGACTGTGATGTATGTCACTCGGCTCACGGCCCAGTCAAATTCCTCTGCCATAGTGAAGAGTCTCCTAGCTCATAGCCAACTCAAACTCCACTACTGTCGTGAAAAGTGTCCTGGTTTGCAGTTCAGTCCAACTCTACTACTGCATTGAAATGTGTCCCAGTTCACGGCTCAGTCAAAATCTGCTACCAAAGTGAAAAGTGTCCTGGTTCTCTGTCCAGTCGTCCAGTCCAACTCTACTATTGCAATGAAGTGTCCCAGTTTGTGGCTCAGTCAAATTGCACTGCTGCGGTGAAAAGGGTCCTGAGTCGTGGCCAGGTCAAACTTGACTACTGCAGAAAAAGTTGTCCCGGTTTGAGGCCCATTCAAACTCCACTACTGCAGTGAAGTGTCCCAGTTTGTGGCTCAGTTAAACTCCACTGCTGCAGTGAAAAGTGTCCTGGTTTGTGGCTCTCTCAAACTCCACTGCTGCAGTGAAAGGTGTCCCAGTTTGTGGCTCAGTCAAGCTTCACTACTGCAGTGAAAAGTGTCCCAGTTTGTGGCTCAGTCAAATTGCAGTGCTGCAATGTAAAGGTCCCAGTTCAAGGCCCAGTCAAACTTCACTGCTGTGTGAAAAGTGTCCCAGTTTATGGCTCAGTCAAACTCTACTACTGCAGTGAAAAGCGTCCCAGTTTGTGGCTCCATTAAATTGCAGTGCTGCAGGGTAAAGGGTCACGGTTTGAGGCTCAGTCAAACTCTACTACTTCAGTGTAAAGTTTCTTGGTTCATAGCCAAGTCAAACTTGACTACTGCAGTAAAAGTCACCCCAGTTCAAGGCCCAGTCAAACTCTTCTACTATGGGTGAAAAGTTTGAGAGTTTACGGCTCAGTCAAACTCTACTACTGCAGTAAAAATGACCTGGTTACGGCTCGGTCAAACTCCACTACTCCAGTGAAAAAGTGTCCCAGTGCACAGTCCAGTCAAACTTTTCTACTGTGGTAAAAAGTGTCCCGGTCCGCAGCTCAGTCATACTCTGCTACCATGCTCAAAAGTCTCTCCGTTTGTGGCCCAGTCAAACTCCTCTGCCGCAGTAAAAGGAGTCTCGATTTGAGGCCTAGTCAAACTATGTTCCTGCAGTGAAGAGTCTTCCAGGCTCATGGCCCAGTCGAACTCCCGCTCCGTGGTGTAACCAAGTATCTTGGTTCGCTTCTCAGTTAAACTCCAGTACTACTGTGAAAGGTGTCCTGGTTTGTGGCTCATTCAAACTCTTCTACTGCAGTGAAAAGGGCCCGGTCTGCAGCTCAAACTCCTCTACCACAGTGAAAAGCGTTCAGCTTGCAGAGCAGCCATACTCCATTACCATAATGAAAGATGTCTAAACTGATTCCCGTCAATGATGGAAAAACTCATGGCTCAAATCACTTCAGTCACCTCCCAGGTTCAAATCATTATCATACCACAAAAACAATACAAAACAAAGAGACAAAAACCTGATTCAAAGTGGCAGCCAAACCCACACACATTCATTCAGTGGTGAATTCATTTTATTGGTGCAGCATATCGATGTGTTTTATAAATGTATTAATGCTAACTCAAATATCATCTGACACTTTAATAAATATATTGATATTGAGCTGAGTTTTATCAGCCTAGTATTTACTGATTGCAAATTTAATGACAGTTAATATCATTTCCAGCCATGTTTTCATGCTAATTTGTTATCTGTTACTTAATATTTTGTTATGTCTGCAATTTTTCATCCAGCTGGACAGAATTTCACCCTGTCCTTTCCTGTGTGAAGGCTGTGTGAAATGTGATGAATATTAGAATATTAAAGGTCTGATGAAGGTCCTGTCTTTGATTGAATTAGCCTGTCTAAATGGAGACAGTGTTGTTTGTCATTCCTGACAGTTTCTAACAGGCTTTCAGACTCGAATGCTCGTCTCAGATTAATATATTCCTGAAAACTTTCTCCCCTCCAGTGACACATTTCATTTGTCTGTAATCGCTTCAGTAGCTGTTTCATTTATTTTCAAATGTCGAGGGATGAATAAAAGATATGAACAGAAAGGACTGTCCTCAAACAGCTTTCACTGACACCGTCTGAACACTATAATCAAGTATATACTACAGGATCAACTACAGTACCAATAAAAACATTGGGCCCTTTCAGTTACTATAAGGTCATTTACTGCTGACAGCTTGTATAATCTCCATACAAAAGCACTGACCAATAGTATGGCACGCTCTTGATCATCCGCACATTAGCCTAAGGTCACCATGTCCAATGCCAAGCATGGGCTAGAGGGGTGTAAAGCCCCCCAGCATTGGGCTGTGGAGCAGCTGCATTCTCTGGAGTGATGGAACTCCATCCAATACCTTTGGGATGAGTACCTGACCTCACTAATGCTCCATCATATCCACACAGCAATGTTCAACATCTAGTGTAAAGCCTTCCCAGAAGAGTAGAGGCTGTTACTGCAGCACAAACACACTATTAATACCGTTCATTTCAGAAGAAACACTTAAAAGTCTACAAACTTTTGGACATCTATGCAGCAGCACAACACTTTAATCAAAAAATTAAAGTACCCCATATCTAGTCCACCAGCCAAGACATGTTTAGTGTCGAAAGTTAGCCCTGCTAGAAAAACAGGCATAGGCCAGCAAGGCCAGTGAAACCAGCATATGTTGTGTTTTGGATGCTGGTATGCTGCTCAACCAGCAAGACCATACCGGGTGAACAGCTAAACCTGCACCAGACCAGCATAAATCAGCATAGTCTGTGCTGTTTTTTCAGGGTGTTTCTTTAGTTTTAGCGCTGGAGGCTAATGAAGCTAACAATTAATGAAAGCTTATATCCCAGCAATTAGCCTAGTGCTAACAGTATGCTTAAACTATCACACACACACCTCAAAATCTGTTGAATAGTTCATGAATTGTGACTTGATTGTGCCCATTTTCATAGATAACAGCTTCTTTATTTTTGCTATATGCTAGTTTAGCTGAAAACAGTTAAAACCTGAATCAACATTTGTAGATAACAGTGAGTCATACAGTGTCAGAAACCACATAACCAAGTCTATTAGCGATTAGGAACAACTCCACACTGTTTGGGTTGAGTTTATGATGATTTTGGCCTGCGGTTAGCACCACGCTAATTGATCATCATAAGCTTCTATTACTTGTTAGCTACATTAGCCTCATAGCTGCAGTGCGAAAACTAAAGAAGCTTCGGAGCCCAAACTTGTCTTGGCTGATCGATTCCATTTGAGGTAAGAGGGAGGAAACCGTGCCAAATGATTAAAATCAGTGAAGTGGACATGGCTGGACTGTAGCTGACCGCTGCATTAGCTGTGGTGAGTGAGCAGGATATTCTGCAGTGGCTGCTTTAGCGATCTGGCGGGTTTCCAGATCCTTGACAGCTGCTGGAGAGCCGAGTCTGAGTACTGCAGTCGGTCTAAGCAGCAGGAGGACGGAGAGGATCTGATTACTCTGGACATCTGAGGCTGGACGGTATTCTGCATGCTGATGTAGCGGAGTGCTGGACTGAGGTGCGCTGTGAAAAGCGGCCCTAATGAATGTTTATAGAGCGCTGCAGTTGTATGATGAACTCAGTGAACATAAACACTGATCCAGCTGTCTGTGATGATAGAAATTCCACATGAAAAAAAAAAAATATTTTATATCTGGTTCGTGGTCTGTGTTGAATATTTCTCTTGTATATTTTATTGCCCTCTTAAGTCATGTCGTCATTCTGTTGTCAGCATCAAGCCCATATTAGGAACTGATATGACGTGTTTGTGTAACGCATGAAGCAGTTTAAATGTCGGTTTTAGACCTGAATGCCGATATATTAAAACATAACAGACAGTGTTTTTCATATTTCCTTTGTTTTTAATTAATTAGTACGTTTAGCACTATTAGTAGTTTGAGGAAAGCTGCAATAAAAACAAATAAAATCAACCTGTATGCTGAACATACACTATATGGCCAAAAGTATGTGGACACTTTGTGTATGTGCCCTTAATTATTGAGTTCAAGCGTTTGCTAATAAGTGGATAAAATCAAGCACATAGCCTTGCAGTCTCCATAGAGAAACACTGGCAGTAGAATGGGTCGCACTGACGAACTCATTGACTTTAAACATGGCACTGTCATAGGATGCCACCTCTGCCACAAGTCAGTTTTTTGTCCTGCTAGATCTGCCCTGGCCTACTGTAAGTACTATTATTATGAATTGGAAGTGTCTCGGAGCAACAACAGCTTAGCTATGACTTTGTAGACCTACCAATCACAGAGTTGGGCTGCTGAAGGCTGTAGCACACAGCGTCTATCCTCTGCTGCATCTCTCACTACAAAGTTCCAAATTGCCTCTGGAAGCAACATCAGCACAAGAACTGTGTGTCGGGAGCTTCATTAAATGGGTTTCCATGTCTGAGCAGCTGCACACAAGCCTTGTATCACTATGTGCAATGCCAAGCATCGGCTGGAGTGGTGTAAAGCAGGCCGCCACTGGATTTTGGAGCAGTGGAAACATGTTCTCTGGAGTGATGAATCACACTTCTCTATCTGACAGTCTGATGAATCTGGCACAGAGCCCTGACCTCAACCCCACTGAACACCTTTGGGATGAACTGGAATGTCGATAGTGAGCCAGAACATCAGTGTCTGATCTCACAAATGCTCTTTTGACTGAATGGACACAAATTCCCACAGACACACTCCAAAATCTTGTAGAAAGCTTCCCAGAAGAGTAGAGGCTGTTATAGCTGCAAAGAGGGACCAACTCCTTATTAATGCCTATGGTTTTGGAATGGGACATCCAACAAGCTCATTAGGTGTGATGTATAGGTGTCCACATACTTTTGGCCATATAGTGTACAATAAGAGAAGCGGGATTTGATGGTACTTAGTAATTATTATTATTATTATTATTGTTGTTGTTGTTGTTGTTATTATTATTTTGTCGCATATTTAAGAACTATAAAATGCATGTCTTAGAAGAGTTTACATGGTACAGGATGAGGGATCCAGAAGACATCAATTCTTCATTCATTTCACACTGGTTCTGCAGGCTACAGACAATACGGACAATATTCTTACATTATGGTTTGTCTGTTTTAAATTACATCACAGACCCCCCAGGCAGTGAATCCAGTACAGTAGAATCAACATTAGCGTCAGAATATTACAGTGCTCAGTGCTGTTTAGCTCTCAGGACGTTTTACATGAGGCCTGGCCTGTGATTAATGATCAATGTTTTCTGAAAATGTCTCATTTCATGCAGTTTGGCCTGAAACAACATCCTTTTCATTATGCAAACTAAGTGGCGCCTCAAAAAAAAACAGCATCCCCTTCCATTTTCCCCCTTAAAAGCTTTCCACCAATATTGGACTGAATGAAGCTGCTTTCATGCCATTCACACTTCAGATTCACGCCCTGTCATCCTATTAAATAGGCTTTCATTCAAACCCGGCTTTACGCCGCTCTCCTTGATACTTGGCAGCGGATTCTACAGCACTGGCAGCCTTTCTCTGGTTGCCAGTAGTAACCACTTAGAGCCACTTGCTTTCTGTGCAGTAACGGTGTATCACAACCTTTTGTGCCAAACGGCTCAGTATGACACGGCATTATTGCCAACCATACTGAACCAACGTCCAGAGTTTGTGCTGTGACATTTTCATTTTTCCTTTTTTTTCCCACTGAGACTAATAGCATATTTGGTTCCTCTGAGACGACCATGTGGGCCCACATCAGATTCTCCCTTGATTTTTCTTCAATTTCTATAAAACATAAACCCTAAGTACGCCCACCTCCCATCCCTGGCCACTTTATCAGAATCCCCACCCTTGCTGGTGTACAGTTACAGACTGTAGCCCATCTGTTGATGCATAGTTTGTGATAGCCATCCTCTAGTCCCTCCTCAGTAGTCAGTTTCCGCCCACAGGGCCACTCTCGGCTGGATGCTGTTGATGAATAGGGTGGAGGGGGGGGCTGATAAATTGTGCAGTAACAATCTGTACAAGATGGATGTTTCTAATAAAGTGTCCAGTTACTGAAAGCAAAGGTAGGTGTTTCTAATAAAGTGGCCAGTTAGTGGAAGTACAAGGTAGTTGTTCTCAGTAAAGTGGCCAGTGAGTGAAAGCAAAAATGAGGTGTTTCTAATAAAGTGGCCAGTTAGTGGAAGTACAAGGTGGGCGTTTCTAATAAAGTGGCCAGTTACTAAAAGCAAAGGTGGGTGTTTCTAATAAAGTGGCCAGTAAGTGGAAGTGCAAGGTGGGTGTTACTAATAAAGTGGCCAGTTACTGAAAGCAAAGTAGGTGTTTCTAATAAAGTGGCCAGTTAGTGGAAGCACAAGGTGGGCATTTCTAATAAAGTGGCCAGTTACTAAAAGCAAAGGTGGGTGTTTCTAATAAAGTGGCCAGTAAGTGGAAGTGCAAGGTGGGTGTTACTAATAAAATGGCCAGTTACTGAAAGCAAAGGTGGGTGTTTCTAATAAAGTGGCCAGTAAGTGGAAGTGCAAGGTGGGTGTTACTAATAAAGTGGCCAGTTACTGAAAGCAAAGGTGGGTGTTTCTAATAAAGTGGCCAGTGATTGGAAGTGCAAGGTAGGTGTTTCTAGTAAAGCAGATTGTGAATGTATGTAAAACAGAAGTGGTCAGTTTCAGAGATTGAGCTGAACCGCTGTGGCGCTGGGGGCACTTATACCAGGCGGCCAGCAGGGGGTGAGAAAGAGCGGCGCTTCATTCAGAGGACTTCATTATTTCCACCTGTATTCCGACATGCCCCGCCTCTCCTGCGCTGGGATTGGCTAGTGTTTCGCACTCACAAGCCATCAGCCGTTCTAGAACGCTAAAGCCCCGCCCCCTCTGCACTGGCACTGGTAAGTAGTTCTAGCAGTTCTAAGAGCGTTTTTAATGCACGCAGCACGTTCTAGAACCATTCTCTGCGCGCCCTAGCAAAGCGTTCTATAACGTCTGTCAGTGTCTGAGGGTGATCCTGTAACCAATCCCAGCGCGGGAACGAGGGAAGGGCGGGGCTTGCCGGAATACGGGTGGGGAAAAAACTCATAACGTGACTGAAGCAGCTGACTGACTGCTCACTCGGTTACCTCGCAGATTTCGAAACGTTGGAGTGCGCGCGCGTGCGAGTGTGTGTGAGTGTGTGTGTGAGAGGGAGAAGAACCAAGGCTCCGTCGACTGACCAGAGAGGTGTAACACCACTGTTTCTGGAGGAATGTGTGGATCCACCGCTGGATAACGTGGAAAAAACCCTATACGTAGGAGAGATTCCAGTCTTTTTGGAGGATTTACTGGGGTTTTCCTCTCAGTTTCCTTGTTTTGCCGCCGGTACCGACAGGAAAAGCCCCCGCCGTCGAGGAAAGCTCAGTCACATTTACGCGTAAAACGCCTCCTGTTCCAGATTGCGCTCGTGCAGTCCGCGGTGTAGCCTTTCTGGAGACCTTTCTCAACGCGAACGCTGGACTATCATCAGCACAGCACTCTTAAAAGGAGACTGCCTGGTTTAACTGGGACTCACTGGGGGGAGAAACTCACCTGACCTCACATTTCGACGTTTCAGAGAGGAGAAGGGGAATAAAAGTCGTGCTGAAAATGCCCCTCGCTCAGCTGGCGGAGCCATGGCCCAAAATGGAGCTGGTGCAGCTGGAGACGGAGGTGAGGAGGGGGGCACACCGGGGCTGAGGTCACACTGCTAAAGTAAAACTCGCGTTAAATGACTGACTGATCACTCTGCTGACATACGGCTCACAGGGACTACCTGTCTCGGTCACACTGCTGACATTCAAGTCACATTAATGACTTGTCTGTCACACTAATGACCTGTCTGATCTCAACGTTAAAATAAATCTTACACTAATGACCTGTTTATCACAACATTAAAGTAAAAGTCACACTAATGACCTCTCTGATGACAACATTACAAAAAATAAAACTCATGCCAATAACCTGTTTATCACAGCATTAAAGTAAGGGTCACACTATTGACCTGTCTGATCTCAAAGTTAAAACTCACAGTAATGACCTGTTCATCACAGCAGTAAAGTAATAGTCACACCCTTGACCTGTCTGATCTCACTAATTACCTGTTTATCACAGCATTAAAGCAAGTCACACCAATGACCTGTACAATGTTAACGTTATAAAATTAAAACTCACACTAATGACCTATGTATCACAGCATTACAGTAAGAGTCATACTATTGACCTGTCTGATCTCGACGTTAAAAGAAAACTCACACTAATGGCCTGTCTGATCTCAACATTAAAATAAAATTCACATTAATGACCTGTCTGATCACCCTGCCGACATTCAGCTCACAGTGACAACTTGTCTTGGTCACACTGCTGAGATTCACTGCTCACTTTAATGACCTGTCTGATCTCAGCGTTAAAATAAAACTCACACTAATGACCTGTCTGACCATGCTATTAAAGTAAAAGTCACACTAATGACCTGTCTTATTTCACTACTGACATACAGCTCACATTAATGATTTGTCTGTCACAGCATTAAAGTAAGAGTCACACTAATAACCTGTCTGATCTCAACGTTAAAATAAAACTCACAGTAATGACCTGTTCATCACAGCATTAAAGTAAGAGTCACACTAATGACCTCTCTGATCTCAACGTTAAAATAAAACTTGCATTATTGACCTGTCTGACCACGCCACGCCACTTGCCTGTTACAGTGTCAAAGTAAAAGTCACACTAATGACCTGTCTGATTATGTCACAAAAGTAAAACTTGCACTAATGGACTGTCCGATCGTGCTACTAAAGTAAAAGTTGCACTAATTACCTGTTTGCTTACAGCACTTAAGTAAATGTCACACTAATGGACAGCCTGATGACACTGGTAAAGTAAAACTCGGACTCATATGTAAAGCTAACATTATTGACCAGTATGACCACTTGATTAAAGTAAAACTCACAATAATGACCTGTCTGTGACAGCATTAAAATGCAAGTCACACTAATGACCTGTCTGATTTGAACATTAAAGTAAAAGTCTGACTGTGCTACTTAATTCATTACCTGTCTGATTTCACTGCTAAGTAATTGTCATGCTAGTGGACGGCCTGATCACACTAGGGAAGTAAAACTCAAACTAAAGTGTGAAGCTGACATTAATGACCAGTTTGACCACACCATTAAAGTACAGCTCACGTTAATGACCTGTCTATGACAACATTAAAGTACAAGTCACACTAATGACCTGTCCAATCACGGCACTTAAGTAAAACTCTCACCAGTGAGTTCTCAAATAACATTCTCACTAATTGACTGTCTGTTTACAGCATTAAAGTAAAGCTCACACTAATGAGCTCTCTGATTACACCACAAAAATAAAGCATGCACTAATGGACTGTCAAGTTTGCCTGTCTAAGCATGCATCTATTACAGAAGTCACGCCAATGACTTCTCTGGTGCACTACTGAAGTAAAAGTCATGCTAATCAACTGTCTGATCACACTAGTGAAATTAAACTAAACACTAACGTGTAAAGCTTACATTAATAACCAGTCTGCCTACACTGCTACAGTAAAGAGTCACACTATTGACCTATCTGGTCACACTTGTGATAGACTGAAGTTCTCATTAATTAATTGTCTGATTGCACTGGTAGTGGAAAAGTCATACCAGTGACCTGGCTGGTCATACCAGTAAAGTAAATTCTCATTTATTACCTGTTTGGTTAACCTACTAAAGTAAGTCACACCAATGACCTGTCTGATTAGTAAAGTAAATTCTCATTAATTACCTGTTTGATTACGCTACTAAAGTAAGTCACACCAATGACCTGTCTGATTAGTAAAGTAGATTCTCATTAATTACCTGTTTGATCAGCCTACTAAAAGAAAAGTCACACCAATGACTTGTCTGATTGTAGCAGTAAATTTTCATTAATTACCTGTTTGATCACCCTGCTAAAATAAAAGTCACACCAGTGACCTGTCTAAATGTAGCAGTAAATTCTTAATAATTACCTGTTTGATCACGCTACTACAGTAAAAGTCACACCAATGACCTGTCTGATCTTGTAACTGACGTAAAACTCTCATTTATGTGTCTGATCACTCCTCTGACAGAACATTCCACCTGATGGCCTGAGTCTCGTTGCACCAGCAAAAAAAATAAAGGGTCACACTAATGACTGAGTCTGGTCATTTCTTCCAACAAGCGCAAATCACATACTTATGCCGGTTTACTACTTTATCAGGTGCAAAACAAACTCTTGTTTCTTTAGCTTCTGAATTTGTATAATGTAGTGAATTCCAGGCACATTTTTGCTTGTAAATTAGTCTTGGAACATGGTTCAGATTTCAAAGTGCGTTTGACTTGTACTGGCACTGTTGGTGAGTTATGCTGGCATAAAGACGTGGCGTGTTCCATCAGGTTTTGAGCTTGTGTGCAGCTTCACGATGGCCATGCCTGTGCAGAGCCCATCACACAGAGAATAAAGTGAAATGTGTTGTAACCACGAAGCCTGTATCAGCTTGTGTTTTGCAGATGTCAGCAGTTTTAGAGCCATCCACGCAGTTGGTCTGGCTTTCAGAGTCAGCAGAAATAGCATGCAAATCAGGAAATCTCAAATCTGGTTTAAAACAAAGCCCAATTCCGGCAAAGTGTTTGATTTTCCTGCTCAAATACATCAGATTCAGCTCATCTGTTATGAACCAGGTTGGTATAAGATAAGTGAAAAGTGAGGCTTGTCCAATAGGCCATCAGCTCTTCTCCGGTTGGACAAGGCTTGTTTATTAGATTAAGTTATCTGGCTAACTGACAACTCCTGCTTTGCAAAATACTGTTAGTACTACTGTTACTAAACCTCAGCCCTGTTATATACCAACATCAGCTACTCAAATTTTGGGCTAACACCGAGTATCTTAACTGCCATGTTTGGCAAAGCTGGCTGGGAGTTTTGGTGAGGTTGTCAGTCTCCTTGGTAACTTCCTAATTGAGGGGATCCAGTGAAGTTCGATGGAAAAATGAATGAAGGAGAAAGCTGTGACTTTCGAAAAATGCTGTTTATTTTTCCCATACAGAAATCTGCCAAGAGCTGGACTTCCTTATATGGTCATTACAACAACTACACAGTGATAATGCGACTTCAGTGTGTTATGGAAGCTGTAAGAATGACTGTGCTAGGGCTGGGTGACAGTGTTTAACGTTATTGTGATAAATTACTTCACAGTATGCTTTTCTGAGTGTATCATGGATATTGTCGTTATTTAGTAAACACTGACCAACTGCATGTTTGAACACAAAGAGAGCATCATTAGTCCTGTTTCATTGGATTTAGGACAGCACAGTGTGTGAAATGTTAAATACAAGTGATTGGATTCATAGGTTTTGAAAGTATTTCTAAGATGTGGCTCTACCTTGTCTGCTCCGATTTTATTTACATGTCAAAAATATTATCTAGTATCGTGTAAATCTTTCTGAAATATCGTGATATTACATTCTACCATTTCCCTACCTCTACTGTGCAGATCATAGGAACATTGCAGAGCGCTTTCTAAAAGAAACGACACAAGCCGTAAGTGTAAACAGTACATGCGTTTACATGCACTCAGTAGTCTGATCGTAATCAGATTTCTGCGGTTATCTGATTATTCAAATGGTCGTGTAAACAGCACACTTGGATTTCATAGAGTAAGGTCCAGAAATCTTATTAAGAAATCTGCTAAAGAGGCTGGATTTTAGATCAATAATCAGATTTCTCACTGCATGTAAACTCTTACTCTGATTTCTTTCGGATTTCTCATCTGTGCATGTGCGAAAACAGACTGCTGTACCGGAAATAAGATGTGAGTTTATTGGCTGGTTGCAAAGCAGAAATGTGATTACTGCCTGACTCATGTAGACCCAGAGTTTCCCCATTATCTGATTACTCAAGTGCGTGTAAAGGCGTTGATCGGATTACTGACAAAATCTGATTTTCTGCAGTTATCAGATTATGAAGTGTGTGTAAATCTGTCTCTTTCCATAATCCATATTCTTGATGATTAATTACTGCAGTCCTTTTGATCACTCAGACTCGTTGCAGCTAAAAGTCCTTGAAATGTTGCCAGCAGACCTTTTACTGTGCTACCTTTTATTTTCTTGAGCAGTTTGGAAATTGTGTAGTAAGGTGCAGAAAGTCACAGTGGAGTGAAGTGATGCTCTTTAACTGAATTCTCCTCCATGTAAGATGGTGCAAGACAATCGTTAGTGTGCTGTTTCGAATGATCAGTTCACAGAACACTTTTATCTTGCACTTTTCTGTCTCGATTTACTTTTTGGCCCAATTGTTAACAATCATTTGTCAAATTTTCATGTTTGGAAGTTAATTTTTTTAAGTGGGGAAGGAGAAATGAGTCAATCTTTGGACTTTATAACTTCAGTGCCTTTATAACCAGAACTTCAATGTTCTCCCTTTACAATCATGCATCAGCCACCTGACCTTACATACAAACTCTCGGTCACTCTCACTGGCATATTTATCAAAGTTGCATTTAAAAGAGGTCAGATTTGACCGCCTTTAATGGCATACAAAGCACTCTGTGTCTGATTCATGAAACTTTCATACAGCATGAACACGAGTGCAACTTTGAGCTGAATCAGCTTTGGTGCGTGAAATCAAGCGCCAGCCTTGCAGCACCTCATTTACACATCATTTACATGAAACACGCCCTAGTTCATGCCGATGTTTTGGTAGGCTCATTCAGTGACTCGTGAGCCAATGGCTGTGCTCGTAGGCGATGTCTGAGGTGGAGTGGTGAGTGCAGTGCTCCCCCTACTGACCAAACTTTGTAGTGTTAAAATTGTGGCCACTGGAAAGAATAAAATGTGACAGTGTAGCGTATTTTTTTCTCTAAATATTTATATTTAAACACTGTATTATTGCAGCGAATAATATTAGCTGTGTCTTGTTTTGTTTATTTTGTGGGCGGAGTCAGTAGTGTAAAACAAAAGCACATTGTAGCATGTCTTTAAATGGAATGTGGTATATTTGTTTTTACCACTGTGCATGTAAATGAAGTACACCCACTTTTGTACTGGATTGCCATATGGACAAATTATTAGTATTATTATTATTTTCTATTTTTACTTTTATTGCTCATATTTTTGATCTTATATATTAAGTTTTTTGATTTGCAAATTAGGCACTTACACACACAGATTCAGCAAAGATGGACCTGACGAGTAACAATACCATCTGTGAAATTGGCGTGCGCTCATTTAGCGATCAGATTTGACCGTATACGCAACTTTGACGAATAAGGGCCACTCTCTCCGCTCTCTCTCTGTCTTTCACACACACCCACTCACCCGTAAACTGATTATAAGTGACATGGTGACTGATGGCTCTCCATCGTTCTGTGTCTGTGCAAGCTGGAACAGAGCCCGATCCTCTCGTTATTCTTGTCGTCCATCTCTTGGGCTCTTGATTAAATGAGGCCGTTCTTTTCTAGATCGGCCTGTGTGGGCAGAATCCTTTAGCCTGACATCCGTTTGATCCCAAATGAACCTTTTTGAAAGCTCACTACTTGACCTGTCTCCTGCAGTAATGGAGCTAGCGCTCCGGGGACCGCAGCGGCTCCGTGCAGAAGTGTCTCCTTGTTCCTCAGTCTGGCTGATGTCAGCAGAAGCCTGGAACACTTTTAGATTATAGGACTGGACAGTCCTTCTATGATTTTGATGTGGATTTTTATTGTTGATGCGTCATTTACTTCAGAAAGTCACCTCACAACCCCAGGAACCATTTTATAACACAGCTCCTGTTGTTTCATTTAACGGTGCCATGGAACGCGTTTATTCAGCATTTTAAATTGTTCTCTGATGTCAACACGGAATATGTGACTTTGGTCAAGGTGATAAATACCCAATTTTTACACGCCCATTTTCAGCCCTGTTTGGTCACTTCATGTGTCTGGTATCTGAAATCCTAAAAAGATTTTAGACTCATGTTTTTACACTTGCTACTCAAATGAGTCTCCGGTTAGTTGAACTAAAATCTGATTGCTGTGTGGGACTGAATATGCAAATCCACTTGTTATGTGGCAGCCGGTAACCAGTTGCTCGTGAAGTCGTCTGCGGTTTGTTTTGCACAGTAGTTTCTTTCCATGTTGCTATAAAGCATTTTGTTTCGTCTGGCCTCCAACCATGTGCATCCTCCGTGATTATCTTCCTTTTTGGTTGTACTGAGAGGAGTTTTGTATCCCTCCACCATGAATGGATTTTAAGGCCAAAATCTTCTCAACACTGTCATAAAACAGTGTCTCAGATATCAGGCAGTGAATTCATAACCATTCCATGTAATACGTTTCTGTGAGGGAGCTTTTAGAGGTGGACATCTGGTTCCTATCTCCACCACTGTGAACAATTCTGACTGTAAGTTTCTCTAGAATGGAGCATTTCAAACTAAACAACTCTGTTAATCTAATTGTGAACATATAATTATGCAGTCAAGATATTATAGAGGTAACTGTTAGTTTCAGTCCTGTATCTGGGGACTTTGTGCTGTTCATTTTGTGTTTTTTCTGCTCTGATGCTTCTCGTCAGGTCCTGATACGGCCTTGGTAAGCTGAGTCAGGGGTCGCACCGGGTTCTTGGACAGAGATTGAGAGCATTGCAGTTCCACAGATTGTCTGGTTGGCTGGAGATGCAGGACTGGAGCTGTGATTGATTTTGGCAGTGTTCGTGCTGTCCAGCAAAGAGTGATAATGGAGGATTTATAATGCTGAGTTTCCAGCCAGAGAGGCAGAGGAGAGCTTATAACACTGCCCTGGTTCTGAAGTATGATTGGCTGAGAAGTGGTGTAAGACGCTGTGAAATATTCCATATACGATCACACACATCCGCCGAGTCCTGCACTGAGGTGTGTTTGTGCTGAAGTGGGTGTGATGTGGGTATAGAGACGGACCAGAATTCAGAGATGAGGTACATACTGTTCTCTCACTCTCTCTCCTCTTCTTTCTCTCTTCCCTCTCTCTTATCCTTTTCTCTATCTCTCTTGTTCTCTCTCTCTCTCTCCTTTCCTCTCTCTTTCTCTTTCCCCCTCTCCCTTACTCTATCTCTCTTCTCTTTCTCTCTCTCTTCTCTTTCTCTCTCTCTCTCTCTCTCTCTCTCTCTCTCTCTCTCCCTCTCCCTCCCTCTCTCGTACATGCTCTCTCTCGCTTGCGCTCTCTCTCTCTCTCTCTCTCTCTCTCTCGCTCGCGCTCTCTCTCTCTCTCTCTCTCGCGCTCTCTCTCTCTCTCTCTCTTTTATCTGCGGTGTTTCAGTAAGGCGAGTGTGACGTGTATGTGTTTAGAGCCGTGTGTGTTTAGTGTTCCCTCAGAAACACACACTCACACACACTCACTCGCAGTGCTGTGTTTGAGAGAGTAAATTCAGCTGGAGTTTAAAGTCCTGTTAGATTAGATCGCTCCGTCTCTGATTCACAGCTTTATCATTTATTACACTGCAGCGCTGCTCTACCATTCACCTCACACATACTGCTCTCTCTCTCTCTCTCTCTCTCTCTCTCTCTCTCTCTCTCTCTCTCTCTCTCACCTGCAGTGTAGCACTGAGATTATGTAATATTGACTACAATATGAGTCTCCATTCATCATCTCCTCATAAAGGGCCCATATCATGGAAAACCAGCTTTCCTCACTTTCCTGAAATGATCCTAACATAAATGATGTAGTACGTATGTATCTTTATTGTTTTAAAACATAGATGTTCACTCTGTAGTCCATACATGGAAACTGAACTGAATAAGCAGCCTGTTTTAAAAGTCTTTGCTTTTGTGATGTCACAAAAACCAACACATTTCAATGTATCAGCGTATTTGGTCTACAGCCGTTTAGCCCCGCCCACTCACGCTGAAGTTATGAGGAGTGTTTCAGCCTGAACTGAGGCATGATAGAGGACAGCCAATCAGAACAGAGCTCATTTACATATATCAGTCTTAAGGGCACAGTAACAGAAACAGCCTGCTTAGTCCTAAGGGATAAAGAGAGGTTGGAGTGGGGGGACTAGAAAACTGTAAGATATGAGCCCTTTAAACTCAGCAGTAAAACCTCAAATGTAGTTTTAGCACTGGAGCTAGGAGGCTAATGTGGCTAACAAGTAGGGGAAGTTTATACCCCATCAATTAGCTAAAAAGTGGGTGGAGGTGTTCATTAATAGACTTCTAATAGATTTCTACACTGTATGACACTGTTATCAATAAACATAGAATAAATCAGCCTTAATCCTGAAATCTGCCAGTTTTTCCTGCAGAATATTATGTAAACTTTTTTAAACACACTGTAAAACTCAAACCTCATGCCGCTCAAACTTCATGCCGCTGATTTTTTTCATGCCGCTGACTTTAGCTGAAAATATGAAAATACATCATCTAGAAGATGAAGAATATTTAAATCCTTCATTTCGTTAAGCATGTATTTGGTTTCAGCGTTGCTCCAGAAGTGTTTTGCTGTGTCTTGTGGCAGCGCTGCTTGCTTATTTCCGGTACAGCAGTCTGTTTTTGCACACGCGCAGACTGAGAAATCTGAAAGGAATCAGAGTAAGAGTTTACATGCTAGATCTAGATCTTGCTGCGATCTAAGAAATCAGAGTTTTCTGTTTATATGACCCTTTGAATTATCAGATAACAGCTGAAATCCGATTATGATCAGATTATTGATGTATGTAAACACACTCATTCTAATTTTTCTGCAGGTGTCAGATTATTAAGTGCATGTAGACACACTTGGTAGAGTAAAACCAGGACTGGAGTTTGGGGTAACAGATTGGCAGACACAGTACACACAAAAAGGAAAGGGGAAAAATGTTAAATTCTAATTCTACATTTTATTACCAGTTATGAACAAATCAATAAATGGTCCTGGTCTTAATGAACTGTAAAAATGAATGATTGTAACTCTGTATCATCAGTATTTCAGAGTATCTCTCATTTGCTGTCAGTGATCAAAACAGGGCATCTGAGTGCAGCCTATAAGAGTAAAATGGGTGGGAACAGGGGCAGGGCTTAATATATGGCCACACCCACACTCAAATGACTGGGCTTTTTTTTCTAAGGAGCTTATTCATTCAGTCTTTGAAACATTGATTAGAATCTTCATCTCAAAATTGAATCTGAAAATATATGCACATCCCTAGATTATTCAGCTTGTGTTTGGGTCCAGATGAAGCATAAACAGCTTGCGGTCAGTTTTCTGTATTTTACATAAGTGGACAGAAGGGTGAGGGGGCGTCTGGTGGCCTCTGCTGCCCCCTGTCCAGCTGGTTTGCCCCGGGAGAAGGCAGTAGAAGGACAAAGGAGATACAGGCTTAAGTAAACATGAAGAGGAGAAGACCTGCAGTCTCTTTTAGTTACTGAATCAGTTAATAGAAGATTAACTTTGGCAGTACTTTGTCATACAGTTAAAAAAAGAGGGTTATTTAAGGGTTCTTTAGCAAGAAAATGGTTCTATTCAGAACAACAAACACTCTGCATGATTAAAGGGATCTTTTTATCATGAACTGGTTCTTCAGTTTGATAGAGAATGTGCTACAGATGGTTCAACATACAACCTTTTTGAAAAGGGTTCCATACAGCACCAGAAATTGTTCTTCTGTTGCTGCAAGCTTGACATCACAACAATAACAGAACCCTATTTGGTGCTATAAATTAATCACATAAAGGGTTCTTTGAGTGTTCATTTTCAAAAAGGTTCTATAAAGAACTATATGCAACACATTCTCCATCAGTCTGAAGAACCATTTCAGCATGCACATGGTTCTATATAGAACTTGTAGTTGAGAGTATTTAGAACCATGAGTTCTATATAGAACCATTGCATGCTGAAATGGTTCTTTGCATGCTGAAATGGTTCTTCAGATTGATGGAGAATGTGTTGTGTATGGTTTTATATAGAACTTGTAGTTCAGAGTATTTAGAACCATGAGTTCTATATAGAACCATTTCATGCTTGAATGGTTCTTTGCCCGGTGCAATGGTTCTTCAGACTGATGGGGAATGTGTTGTGTGTGGTTCTATATAGAATCTTTTTGAAAATGGTTCTATATGGCGAAAAAGGGTTCTGCTATTGTTACGATGTCAAACTTGTATACAATAGAACCCTTTTTGATGCTGCATAGAACTGTGTACAACACATTCTGAAGAACCATTTCACCATGCAAAGAGTGCTTTGAGCCTGACAATGGTTCTATATAGAACCCATGGATCTAAATAGAACCATTCCCTTCACAAAGGACCCTTAAAGAGCCATCTTTTTAAAAACGGCTCCCAGTTCGGTTCAATCATAAATAAAATAACTTTAAAATAAATTTTATCAGGATTCACGTCTTGCGAGTTATTTAACGATTTAATCCTAAACAGTTCGTAGCTTATACGAATCAGCTAAAGCTAGCCTGCTATCACTCTCTCTGTCTCCCTCGACTGATAGATTTCAGCATCTGTTGCTAATTTATCTTGTTTGTCTTTTAAAGGAGAGCGGGGGTCTTGTGAAAACATAGAGGGGAGCATGACTGAGTTTAGCTTTTAGTCCGCGTTACCTGGACATGACGTGTTCTTTATAGTCTAATCACATTCATTGTTAAGTTTTTAAGATTAAGACCCAATCCCATTTCTTATTTTTACCCCTTGTTTTCCAGTGTTGCCTTACCCCTTGGAATTGAGTTACACAGGGTAGTGGTTGAAATCTTCCTCTACGAAATGGGACCCTCAAATAAAAGAACATTACTTCATTAACAGGCTATTAGTGCTGCTCTATAGGCGACCCTGCTAGTCTGCAGTGACAGCAGAGGAGGGTAAAGTTCAGCAACCTCACTGCTGGGCTTTAGTTACATTTAGAGCATCATATGCCTTCAAAGAGGGGCAATTATTTATTATCGCCCACCCCTAATTCTTCAGTGATATGAAGCTGAAGTCAGCTATTCACCAGCTTCTTGTTCAGATTTTCCTGTTCCACCTTAAATGGAGCAGCAGTTACATTCTGGCGCTTCAGGCGACTATTTAAGGTGGAACAGGAAGTTTAGCTAGCTTTTTTATGCGTATTATGAAGAAAAGGGTCATAATACACTGAAACTACATTAAACTAAGATAATTCAGTGATTATCAGAATTTTTCACAGAGAAAAGTCTCACATTTGTGTTTTTCTTTGGTTGATTGCATCTCTGAAAAACCTCCATTTGGAGGGCCATGTAGCCCTAACACTTCGCCCTACCCCTCTGTCTCAACAAAAATCGATATACCCTAGACGTTTGAGTGTTGATTAAATAAGCCTCTAACTCTGAAAACTGCCAGGAATCCACAAGAGTGTTATATTTCTGAAGGGTTAACAACAGACGAAGCTTCTGAATACAAAATATGGAAATTAATACCAACATAACAAAGGAATACTCGATCATTTAAAATATTCCAGCCAGCTCTACTAGTTAGCTACATTAGCCTCGTAGCTCCCATGCTAAAACCAAAGAAATGAATCTCAGATACCGAACGTGTCATAGTTGACTGACCACACTGGACTGAGACTGAATTGTCGCTGTAAGTGAGTGGTCTGCTGAAGAGGTTTGACTCTGCTAGCGTGGACCGCTGAAAGGCTGTAGTAGTTAAGCGCTCAGTCAGATAGGAAAAAAAGTCTTTTTCCAGCTTCCTGCAGTTACCACGGTAACCCCGCTAATGTATTTCTCTGTGGCGGTGTGTAGAGGGTCCCAGCGTACTGCAGCTGTAATACCACCCGGAGGTGCGGGAGGTGGTGATGATCGATAAGGCAGAGCTGTTGAGTGCAGTTGTTTCAGAAAGTGAGTGACAACACCTCCACTTCTTCACTTATTTTCCAGCCTTTTTTCCTCTTCCAGACGCAGACACATTCTATTTTCCTGTGTATGTCTCTTTATTACCTTCTTTCTTTCTTTCTGAAATACTGTAAACCCTATAAGCAGCATCGTAATCACAGCTTTACTCACTGTAAACACTATAAACACCATTGTAATTGCGGCTGTAAACATCATAAAGGCTGTAAACACCATTGTAATCACAGCTATACTCGCTGTAAACACCATCGTAATCAC
Source organism: Colossoma macropomum (assembly GCF_904425465.1). Lineage (NCBI taxonomy): Eukaryota > Metazoa > Chordata > Actinopteri > Characiformes > Serrasalmidae > Colossoma > Colossoma macropomum. The sequence continues at coordinate 11,527,061 of NW_023494803.1, forward strand.
AGCTATACTCGCTGTAAACACCATCGTAATCACAGCATTACTCGCTGTAAACACCATCGTATTCATAGCTTTACTCACTGTAAACACCATCGTAATCACAGCTTTACTCACTGTAAACGCTGTAAACACCATAGTAATTGCAGCCTTACTCACTGTAAACGCTATAAACACATTGTAATCGCAGCTTTACTCACAGTAAAGGCTATAAACACCATCATAATCACAACTTTACTCACAGTAAAGGCTATAAACACCATCATAATCACAGCTTTACTCACTGTAAACGCTATAAACACCATCATAATCACAGCTTTACTCACTATAAATGCTGTAAACACCATCGTATTTGCAGCTTTACTCACTGTAAATGCTGTAAACACCATTGTAGTTGCAGCTTTACTCACTGTAAACACTAAACACCATCATAATCACAGCTTTATTCACTGTAAATGCTATGAACACAATCGCAATCACAGCTTTACTCATTGTAAACACTGTAAATGCCATCATAATGATGGCTTTACTCACTATAAATGCTATAATCACCATCATAATCGCAGCTTTATGTGTATGTGTATGTCATAATCGTTGTAAAGAGGGAAAGAATCTGATCTCACAGAGCGTCTTTACACAGAGAGAGAGAGAGAGAGAGAGAGAGAGAGAGAGAGAGAGAAAATGGTGAAGAAGAGAGAGTCTTCTTCTGTCTTTCCAGTAGTTTATAACGAATAGAAAGCTGTGAAAAGCATGCGTAAAAATAACAAACATAAATAATGTGCTTTTTTGCAGGCCATTATAACAGTTGAGCGTTCATTTAAGCAATGCTAATTACACACTTTGTGCTCATATTTCACCTACTGTGCTTTTATAATGCATCCATTATGATTAGATTTAAAGAAATTGTTCCTATTATGTTACAGTGATATGTTTTATCTTAGGTCTTTATGAGGCTAAATTGTGGCAATTAATTTTATTGGAAACCTCCTCAACCTATAATATGGATGTAAACATTTCAGAAATAGGACAAAACGTGAGTCAGATTCAGTTCTGAATCGGTTCACCAGTTGATTCAGATGACCTGATTTGATTCCTGAGTCAGACATCACTGATGTAGACATACCAAGCAGATGAAGTGCAGTGACACACCTGCAGCAGCTCAGAGCGCTGAGAGCCCAGCCTTCGCCTGAGGGGCTGTAAAGAAGTCTGGGGTTTGATGAGTAATAAAGCCTCTGTTTCTGCAGCTACAGGCCACAAACAGGCAACACTGCTCACTGCGCACTGAGATTAAAGCGACAGGTCAGTGAAAAATCAAATGAGTGCAGTGAGCCTGATGCCTAGTGGACACTGGATGACTTGGAATTACTGCCCTTATTTGCAGAAACTTGCTGTATAAAAAAGAAAATCTACTTTTAATCATTTTCAAGCAAACATTTGTGCTCTTTCACAGTCCTATAACACTTAAAAAGATGGTTCCGCAAGGGTTCTTTAGTTAAAAAGGCTTTTATATAGCACCATAAACACTCAAAGAACGTTTTTGCATGATTAAATGGTTCTTTGCATGGTCAGTTGGTTCTTCAGATTGATGGAGAATGTGTTGTATATGGTTTTATACCTTTTTCAAAAAGGTTCTATATAGAACCATGTACAACACATTCTCCATCAATCTGAAAAACCATTTTACCATGCAAAGAACCATTTAATCATGCAAAGTGTTCCTTAAGCATTCATGGTGTTATATAGAACCATTTTCTCAGCCTCCCTCTGTTTCCTGGGTCAACAAAGAACGTGTGGCGCTGATGCGAATATTGACTTTGAAGCTCTAAACTTCTGAAGGGGAACTCCTCCAATTTTTCAAAATTTGTTCATAGTTAGATAGTTAAGATGTAAACAGAGCCGTTCAGAGTGGTTTGGTGTGAAATGCTCCGTTCTAGAGAAACTTAGAGTCAGAATTGTTCACAGTGGTGGTGATAGGAACCAGACGTCCACCTCTAAAAGCTCCCTCACAGAAAGTTACTACATGAAATGGTTAGGAATTCACTGCCTGAGGGCTGAGACATTGTTTTATGATAGTTTTGAGAAGATTTTGGCCTCCATTCATGGTGGAGGGATACATAATATGCAGGGTGTTGTGAGGCAAAATAGTCCCTAAACAAAACTTATTATTACAGATTTTCCACTATTTTACAATGAACATTCCATATTTCATGTGTTCGGTTCTGATTTTTAATTGTGGTTTTAATAGGTCTGTTTCTCACTGTTGTTCTGATGGGCCCCTAACAGGCATCAGTTATCATTGGTTAGCCTGAACACTTCTGTCCAATCACAGGCTGGTTTCTGTTTTTTTTTTTTGTTTTTTTTGTTTTTTTTCTCTACATTGAATACTGTATATTAACTCTAAAATCTGATCCTCTGTTCATATTACTCTTACTGGTGTAGTCTAGAGGAAGATGGGTTTCCCTTTGAGTCTTAGTTCCTCTCAGGGTTTCTCCTCCTGCTCTGAGGGAGTTTTTCTCACCACCGTTGCTGTTGGCGACGCTCATTTGGGTCTTGGAGCTGGATTTTCTGTAAAGCTCTTCTTCGTGACAGCATGTTGTAAAGCAGAGCTGTATAAGTGACTCTCGATCTTGATTTTAATTTGCTCATCATCTCTGCGTTTGTGTGACTGTAGCGCCGCTGCAGCTCTGAGAGCCGTGATGGTGCAGTTTAACACTCGTCTGATGACACTTTAATTTCACTCTAAATGGCTTCCTCCCCCCTCTCTGCGTCCTTTTCCATCATCTCTGTATTTATTTCACCCTCTCTCTCTTTTTTTTTCTCGCTTTCTTTTTCTTGCTCTCTCCCTCTATGTCCCTCTCTCTCTTTCTTTCTTTCTCTCTCCCTCTATATTTCCCTCACTTTCCTTCTCTCGGTCTTTCTCACTCTTTCTTTCTGTCTCTCTCCCTCTGTCTTTCTTTCTTTCTTTCTTTTTCTTTCTTTCTTTCTCTTTCTTTCCATCTCTCCCCCTGTATATGTCTGTCTTTCCTTCTTTATTTTTCTTTCTCTGTTTCTTTCTCTCTCTCCTCTCTGTCTTTTTCATTCTTTCTTTCTTTCTTTTTCTTTCTTTCTCTCTCTCACTCCCCCTCTGTATGTGTGTTTCTCTCTCTTTTATTCATTGCAGTAATTTAGGCCATCTTAGTCTCTCCCTCTGTCGCTTTCTTTCTCTCTCTTTCCTTCTCGCTCTCTCTATCTTTCTTTCTCATTTTCTCTATCTCCCTTCTATAGGTCTCTCTTTTTCTTTCTTTCTTTCTTTTTCTTTCTTTCTGACTTCAGTTAGCCTTATTGGCATGACCATATTTAGAATTTATTTCTCACTTTCTCTTTCTCTCTCTCGCTCCCCCTCTGTATGTGTCTCTCTTTTATTCATTGCAACAATTCAGGCTGTCTTACTCTTTCCCTTTATGTCTGTCCTTCTCTCTCCCTCTCGGTCTCTCAGTCTCTCTTTCTTTCTCTCTCTCTCTCTCTCTCTCTCTCTCTCTCTCTCTCTCTCTCTCTCTCTCTCTCTCTCTTTCTCTTTCTCCCCCTCCCTCCCTTTATTCATTGCAACAGTTCAGGCTGTCTTACGCTCTCCCTCTATCTCTGTCCTTCTCTCTCTCTCTCTCTCTCTCTCTATTAATGCGGTAATTCAGGCGGTGTTACTGCAGCTCTGTAAGGCTGGGTGGAGTCAGAGCTTCTTGATTCTTCACTGATGAATCACATTAGCGTTAAAGAGCAGCTCTGAATGATTCAGTTTCTGTTTTCTTTACATCCAAATCCTTCAATTTGTTTGGCTAATTTTTTTATGAGTTGTATTTTTAAAGCACGGTCATCAAAGATGAGAACATTGTTTACTCTTACTTTGTTTTTTTTTTTTCAAAATCTTTTTTTAAGGTAGTCTGGCTGTTTTGCTGGTGTGTTTTGCTCCAGTTTGCAGGCCTCTGAATAATTAAATATCCTGATTCATATCATGAATGAAAATGTTTTCATAAATATTAATATATGAAAATATCTTTAAGCCATATTGCTCATCATTATGTTTATATACATTTTTTATTTTATGTAGATTACATTAGTGCTGGGCAGTATGGCTAAAAACCTTATCAGAACAAACATGTTTTGTCAGTATCATTCAGTATTGATTACTGATCATTTTAATACATTTTAAAGGCTTTTTTGCCACAGTCTCCTCTTGTTCTGAAACTACTAAACATTAAAATTAGTTAAAACTAGCCAGCTTTACTAACTGAAAATAGCTAATTGATAATTGAAAAAAAACTAACCCAGCTATGTGTTAATAGCTAATGCTAGCTAACTGTGCCAAGTGCAATTCTGTTACAAACGAAAATAGCTAACCTAATTTTGCTAACAAAAAAAGAGCTAATCCTAAGTTTGCTAACTGAAAATAGTTAATGCTAGCCGACTCTGTTAATAGCTAATGCTAAGTGTGCAGAGTACAATTCTTTTAAATGAAAACAGCTAATAAGAATACCAACTCTGCTAACAGAAAATAGCAAAGGCTAGCTAACTTTGCTAACTTGAAGATAGCTAACACTAGCTACATAAAATAGCTAACAACAGCTGAATTTACATACATACATACATCATCTAAACCGCTTATCCTTCTGGGTCGCGGTGGGGTGCTGGAGCCTATCCCAGCTGTCATTGGGCGGAAGGCAGGATACACCCTGGACAGGTCGCCAGTCCATCGCAGGGCAGAACAGCTGAATTTGATAACTGAAAATAGCTGATAACTGTGCTGAATGCAACTCTTTTAACTAAATTGGCTAACAGTAACATTGCTAACTAAATATAACTATTACTCAACTCTGCTAACAGAAAATATCTAATGCTAGCTAACTTTGCAAAAAGTTAGCTAACTATAAACTGAAAACAGCTAACAATAGCCAAATCTGCTAATGTTAGTAACATATACAATAACATAGGACAATTCAAAATAACCAGCACTAGATAATTCTGCTAATTGAAAATACCCAGATAGCGAGCATATATCGGTCCACTAGCTTAATAAGGTCGGCACCCCACTGACTGTTTGCCACTGCTGGTCCACCCTCGGACCACCCAGATTACTGTCCTACAAACAAGCTCTAATTAGTTTTTAATCTTCTCAAACAGATTTTAAATGCACACAGACTTTTATTTTAGAAAATAAACTTATAATGTTTGTCTAAACAACTAAGAGAAAAAAAAAATAATAACCAGACCTGATAAATGATTTTATAGAAAATGTTGTTGCTGAAACTGTGCTAGATTAAAATTATTTACTAAACTAATTTACAAAGTATACCTAAAGAAACGAAAGAAGGAAAAATAAGTAAACTGGACTGTAACTGGAAAATGAGTGATGATAAATGGAATTTTGTCTATGACTCTGCGTAACCACTGGTGGGCTGCCTGGAAAACACTGAGCAAAACGCCAGTGGACCGCCAGCTTTGCCATCATTGGGCCGACAGTGGTCCACTATCAGGGTAGCCAAGTCTAGCTAACTCTGATAATTGAAAATAGCTAACGCTAGCTGCCTCTGCTAGCTAACTGTGCTGTGTTAAATGAAAATAGCTAACTTTGCTAATAAAAAGAGCTAACACCAGAGAACTTGTAGAAAGGATAATTATCACTCTGCAATGTCTTCCGGTTTTCTCAAACGCTAGAGGGCGCTCCCCAGCGAGTCCAAAATGAATGGGTTGATATGGAGCATTTGAGCAAAATCATAGTTTATGAATGCTTAAACATTTTTAATGTAAAAGAATGCAGTCATTTCATGAACACTGAATTGCATAAAACATTTTAACACCGCTGTTATATTTTTAAGAGCGTTTAAACTCGAGCTATAGGAGTTTAAAACTGCGCCCCATGTCCATGACGTCAGTGAACGCGAACAGCCAATGAGCTGCTCCGCTCACCGATCAGCCATCACGCTCTAGCAGTAATGCCTGCCTTCTGCTGCCCAAAACCCGTTTGCTGTAGAAAAAAGGAAATCTATAGGTAAGTTTTCTTTGTTTTTTTTTTTAGTGAAATACATCCTTCTACTTTCTAAAATTAAAGAAACGTTCTGGGTAAGTGATTAGAAACTATTTCAACTTTTCGTTTTTAGCCATTTTTAGCTCCATTTACTCCAGTTCATTGAGGACTCACTCGCGGGCGCCCTCCGCTGTTTAGCAGTCCTGTTCTTGATATAACGGGAGGAATAGGGAGTGGCCAGGCTCCTCAGCTTTGCTAACAATAGCAAATGCTAGCTAACTTTGCTGACATGACATAACTCTGCTAATATATAGTAGCTGAATTTGATAACTGAAAATAGCTGATGTTAACTCTGCTAACTAAAGATAGCTAACAGTGGCTAAATCTGCTAAAAGAGCTAACAGTAGCTAAACTTGTTAACTGAAAATAATCAGCGCTGCTAATTGAAAACAGACACTGCTAGTTAACGGTGCTAGCTAAATTAGCTGCGTTGCTCCTTTCTCTCCACTCTCAGTGATGGTGATGGGCTCTGCAGGTGCAGCAGGAGTCTGGATGTGGTGGTGAGGATGTTCTACAGCCTGCAGAGGAACATACTGAGCTGTTAGTGCCGCTGATTAGACTCACGACGGTGCGCCTCATCCAGCTGTGCCCTGAACACCTGTGCACACCTCCTCTAAATCCTCCTTATTTTTCTTTTCTCCCTTTCAGAACGGACAGAGCACAGCCGAGGACGGAGTCGCTCCGGGAGTCAAGGTAAGAGGAAATGAAAACATGGGCATGCTGTTTCATCCCTGCTCGTTATCCGTCCTTTTCCAGCAGTGCTGTAGCGTGCTGGACTTCTTGATCTTTCCTGTGTGTAACAAATATAGTTCTAGTGAAAAAATGGCATTGAACCAGTATTTGCTCATCTCATTTACAAAAATGGTTCCACTGAAAGGTTCTCCAGGAGCCAGAAATGGCATTGTTTAATAACCCTGTGTACCAAATGTATTATTAAGAGTGTAGACACACTGTTAGTCAACTGGACAGCTTATGGACATGAACAGCTCACTCAAGTGTTCGAGTTTGAAGCCAACACAACCTTATCTCAGTTTCAGTTTGTCAGCTGATGATGAACAGAGAAAAGAATCAAGAGTCATGATTAAAAAAAAAAATTTATATTTGGGTTGTTCTACAGAAATTTTGTATTCCTAGTGTTTACAGATATACTACACTTGAAAACGTTAAAATAAAACAATAAGTTATTTTAACAATTACACCTTATTGCGCCATCAATTTAGCAATATAGGTTTTTAAATCAATTATATAGAGTTCCAGGCACCACGGAAGTGCTTGTCCTTAGTCATATGTAAAGGTTGAGGCCATATTTTGAAGAAGAAAACACATTTTTTGAACTACAATAATCTATGCATGAGTATGGAATGTAGAAATTTATTGACATAAAGAAAACAAATGCTAAACAAATATTATAAAATATAGAATGAAAGTTGTGGTCCCCAGAAGTCGTGTCACTGGTGTTACTGCGTAACAAACATCTCTTATTTTGAAATAAAAATCACACTGATGACATCACGACTTCTTTTTACCTATTTTCTGAGGATCTATGAAGAAAAACACATGGTAAGTCCACTGTGTCTTTTCAGTTATCAGAATTTTTCTCATTTAGCTCATGATTTCATATGAAGCTTTTAGTTGGTGTCACTGGCGTGACCGACTTTATTCTTAGGTAATTGTGAAAAAATAGAATTCAAATGGATTAAATTACATATTTTAGTGGAGATTCCATGATTGACAACATGTGGTTTGATGCTCTGTAGCAGCCATTTTGTAAAATGCCTTTTTCATTAAAAATGTCACTGGTGTTACCTTTATTATGTGTAACACCAGTGAGGATTGGTAACACCAGTGACGCCTATGGATAGATAGAAAAGTGGACGTTTCTGTAGACTGACCCATTTTTGCTATTTTGCCTACCCCTATCACCCCTACGACAGACTTGTGAGACAGCACAGGCAGCAAGGCAGTGAGACAGCCACCTTGAGTTTCGGACACAGCCCTAAACTGCTGATTGGCTGTCTAAATTGCATTCCGTATGCATATTAATAAGCTTTTCTTGTTTTTAGTCTATAGTCTGTTGCGGTCAGTAAATGTACTCACTTTCAGCACCTCACACTCACTTTTGGTTTAGGCCAAATCCCACTTCAGTATCATTTGGGAATTGGTATCCATGTCAGGGTGTCAGTGTCTGTTATTGGTTTGGTGCAGTTTTTCTCATCCCTCTTTAAAGTGAATCTAAGGTTTGACCGCCTGGATCAACCCCACACCTGAATGACCACAACAAACAAAATATCAGCTGTACAAAAAAAGCCTGTGTGCCTTGTTTTTGAATACTGGAGTGGAGGGAAAATGATTAAAAGGTTTGTTGACTATTTCTGTTTGCCTTTTTTTTAAGCAGAGCTTGAGATGTGTTGTATGTCCGCACAGTAATGTAGTTAGGAAGCTAATGTGATCCCTTCACCTTAAATTAATTGAGTCCCACAGGCTGTAGTAGTGAGCTAATGAGCGCTCACTCTGCTCTGAGCACATCTGCACAGACGGTTCACTGGCTGCCAGTGATTGAAAGCTAGTGGGGAGCTGTTAGCGCATGTCATTTCATAAATGCTAGCTGGTCCCTTTTGTTTATTTTTAGCAATGTTAGCTGTCAGTATTTTAGTCTGAAGGGTCAGTCATGGTGCTTTCCTTCCTCTTTTCACTTCAGGTTTGTGCGTTCAGCTTGCAGTGGCATGATAAGCAGTACCGCATTTGTGAAGCATGTATTGTTGCACTTCAGTACAGCCTTTGGCTTCATAAATCGCAAACTCATTTTGGAAAAGGAGCTCAGCTGTTATGGCTCATCCCCATCTGCTGTCACTGAGATGTAGAGTTATTTGTCTGGACACAGAAGGCTTTTTTGATGGCAGCTTTTCTGAGCGAGGATATATGTAGGGTGCCTCAGGGCTTTGTTGTAGGACACTTTGCGTATTCTGTTTTTATTACCAAAGTAAAAAAAAATGTTTTTTGAAGGCATGATTTGTAAGTTATGTTGGGCTGGGAGACTGAAAGTGTTTTGATTGTTGCTAAAACAGAACATTCCTTTTTATGTGACGCAAGACAAGGCAAGTTTATTTATATAGCACATTTCATACACAAGAGCAAGTGTGAAGTGCTTTACATAAATAAAAGCAAAATAAAACCAAGCATCCATGAACATCACATGAGGTGTTTGAGTGTAATTAAAATTTTAAATCAAAAGCTTAATTAAAAGTAAAAAAGTAATTAATGCAAGATTTACGTCAGTAATGTTATTATAGTATGTTATTAATCTCGTACCCTAAATCAGGAAATAATAAGGCATTAATCAACCCACTGGAGTAAGGTAATTCAATATTTAAGGTAAATATTATGAAACTCATTATAGTTTTAAAATATTAATTAGTCTTGATTTTTATGTAATTTTTTATTTTGGTTTTTGATTTCAGCTAATTTGTTAGTCTTAAGTCTTTAGCACCAAAAAGGGTTCTTCTGTTATGTATAAGCTTAAAAACAATTGCAGAACTCTTTTTTGGTGCTACTTTGAGTGTTCATGGTTCTGTATAGAACTATTGTCTTTACTAAAGAACCCTTGAAGAACCATTTTTTTAAGAGTCTATGTGTATATGTTTTCAAGTTGAGTATGTTTTGTTTGTGACACAGAACATGGCTCTTGCTAAATGAATAAAATATTTAAAAAGTGAAATTGTATAAATATCAGGACTCCAAGCTGGTTACTCAGTATCGGCGATATGTAAGTATCAGGTATCGGTACTGGAAGGGAAAAAGTGGTATCGGTGCATCCCTTGTCCACAGCTACGTCTGTGAATTAGTACTCTTTTGAATGACTGGTTCATTTTTTCACACTTTTTTTAAATTCTATTGTTTACATTGTTGAGAGAAAAGCTGTTGTGCAACTCTGACTGAAGGAGATCCGAAAATCCAAATGTAAAAGAGAGCTGTAAGCAGTTAGGCGGTGTGTGGGCGGCCTGAAGGCAGACTGAGACAGAAAGCTTTGCGGCGGATGTGAACTGTATTGACAGCTATCAGAAGTGATCGAGTGGCTGGATGTTAAATTTTAAGCTGGACATGCTGTCCTCGGTTCTCCTCCACTCAGCTCTGAGCGGGTCAGGAACCCGAGGAGCACATCTGCCTGTGTTTTCAAAACAAGTGCAGCTTGACCTTTACAACTGTGTTTTTCTGGATGGTGGACAAAATCTCTCTCTCTCTCTCTCTCTCTCTCTCTCTCTCTCTCTCTCTCTCTCTCTCTCTGTTTCCCACAGTAATGCTGTTTGGCACCCCTAACACGGTTATTTTGTTTCACTAAAGCAGCTACACAGCCTGCAGTTTCAGTCACCATAGCTCTCTCAGGCAACGAAAATGTGATGACTGGTAAAATAATTATTTGATGGCGAGTTATAAGATTCGTTGGGTGACTGGAGCTACTCGATTATGTATTGTTGTCACATCAGAAAACTTCTAGACGTGATACACTCAACTGTTCACAAGCGGAGAACGTGTTCAGGCGTTTAATTTGATTGTCAGCAGTCAGTATCGCCATATAAAAACTAATTCATTCATTTCATGTTTTAATGTTCAGAGTCGTACACCTGAGGAAGGAAAACATATCGGCTTGATTTGAGCCTTACAGAGTGGTAAATATGGAATACCTCTCTATCTAAGGAAAAGCTTAAGTAAAATCTCCTTTTCCACAGGGCATGATGGGATATGTATGAGCAGTGACAATTTTCACAGGATTAAAATAAACAACAATAGAATAGCAAAGCTACAAATCCACCAAAAGAGGCACAGTGCAGCTAAAAATCCACCAATAGGAGAACAACATGGCTTAAAATCCATTAATAAGGGAATTATATGGCTAAAAATCCACCAATAGGAGAGTGATATTGCTATATATCCATGAGTAGGGGAGCAATATAGCTAAAAATTCACCAATACAAAAACAGCATAGCTAAAAACCCACCAATTGGAGCACAATCTGGCTAAAAATCCACCAATAGGGGAACAGTATAGCTAAAAATCCACCAATAGGGAAGCAATATAGCTAAAAATCCACCACTACGAGAGCAGCATGGCTAAAACCCCACCAACAGAGAAGCGACATAGCTAAAAACCCACCAATAGATGAGCGATATCTATAAAAATCCACCAATATTGGAGCGATATAGCTTAAAAAAGCTACACCAATGGGGGAGCTATATGTTAAATATCCACCTTCAGGGGAATGATATAGCTAAAACTCCACCAGTTGGAAAGTGACATGGCTAAAAATCTGTCTGCAGCACACGGCAACATGAATATCACACAGTCTGATATAGAATTTGGTCGAGATGTTCTTCAGCATCATCTCACACAGTGTGATAGGAAGTAAACTATAATAGCTTTAGACAATTTAGAGTTCAGCCTTTTCTCCCTTTGATGGTGAAATCCTGTAAAGTCTTACTTCATCCCTGTAAGCTACATGCTAAATGGATTCTACATGCTAAAGACCTTCTACATGCCTCATAATCCCCCTGTTAGACGGCTGTTATCCCTGTAATGGATGCACTGTGACTCGTGACTCTCCGCATCATCTCTGTTCACTGTTCTGTCTTTTTTATGCTGTTCTGATTTTTTTCTAACACGGTCCAGTTTAAATTAAAATAATGTTATCGATGTAGTTTCGGGCCTTTGGACTCCAATGTGTATGTTTTGTTTTTCTTTGCTGGCATTGAAAAATGAAAAATATGTACTAAACATCTATTTTGATTGGACTTAAGTAAAAGAAGGGTGGTCAGTGATTTTTGTATCATCATATTTGAATTATCGCTATCAAATTCGGCTGGTTTTTCAGATCTGGAAAGCTCACACGTCCAGCTTTTCTCTGATTCTGCCAGGTTTGTGTATGAATGTGAGAGCGAGACCCGTATCAGCTGCCTGTGTTCTGTAACAGGAGCTAAAATAAAGCAGCCTGCTAATTAGCCCCCTCTGGATTAGAGCTAATCTGGAGCATAGCAAGGCCACTCACACCACACACACACACACAGATAATTACCACTCATCCTGTTAGCCTTTACAGGTGAACGTTGTTCTACCTACGTTCTACATCTGCACCCTGGCCCAGGAGCTAAACAGTGGGGGGGGGATTAAGATGATTCCAAGGGTCTTGAAGACACAAAGACCCCCCTCCTGTGATATTTAGGAATGTGGAGAGATTCATAATTGAAATGCTTTGTTCATCTAAGTACTAATTGAAGGTTTTTGTTGCAAAACACATTATAGACAATTTTGGAAGATTATCTGATTGTTTACAGATAAGTTGTTGGGTGTGTTTTTTTTTTTTTTAATGCTTTATAATTAATGCTAATATATGATTAATATCACCTTCATTAGAGAAATAGATGTTTTCCATTAAACGTCACCTTCAAATACTCATTGTATACAAAATTAAGGCATATGCAGCATTTCAGAATGACACTCTTCAAATAAAGACTAGTTTTAGATACAGTGCTGATGGGGAAAACCCTCTCCAGTTTGAAGAAGGTGCCACACACTGTCAGAAAAAAGGGTCTGTGCAAGTTTTCCCAGTGGAAAAGTACATTTTGTACCTTTTCAGAACAGAACAATAAAATGAAAAAGCCTGGAGACGAAACGGGATGTGTGGAGTCAATACAACTTGACAGAACATATAATTACAAAGGATTACGCCAGGAACAATGAAAGTGGATCAGCGCAAACTGTTCGTCCCCCAGGTTTTCAGAGGTGTAGGTGGCTTATTTTCTGGAGCTGTTAGTCGAAGGGAAGCTTGTTCTACAGTAACTGCAGAAATGAAGCGACAGAGCTGTTAAAACCCCATGTTCTACCGCAGACTCTCAACGTTTTTGAGTTTTTCCCTCCGTTTTTCCACTGGATCAGGGGCTCGGCAACATGTGAGCCACATGTGGCGCTCTTACTGCCCTGTTGTGGCTCCACAGCAGAATTAGATTTGTAGTTAAGAATAAAATAATCCTCCTTTGCAGTAAAATAAAGCTCTGCTGGTCGTTCAACACAGTTTAACAATAAATGGTCTTAAACGCTGGAGTTAATGTAGAACTGCTAATTCAGCCTTTAACCCTGGAGATCAGTGCGCAGACTTCTGGTCACCACAGCAACACAGACAACAATCTCGCCTAGCTAGTAGCTAACAAAAAGACAAAGAGAGAGATTTAAGACGAACATCGATAATTTGGAGATGAATGGACTTATTTGTATTTATAATCACTCCAGCTCGTTTCCTGATACATTTAATCTGCAACAAGAAACTGACAAACACTAAAAAGTCATGAGGCTGAAGTTTCTCATTCTCCAGCTTCTCGTTTGAATTTTTCCGTTCCACCTAAAATGGTGTCTGAGGCACCAGAATGTAACTGCTGCACCATTTAAGGTGGAACGGAAAAATTCAAATGAGAAGCCGGTGAATGAGGAGCTGACTTCAGCCTCGTAAAAATTTGAATGTTGAAAGACATTTTACAAGAAACTGTTCTACTATCGTGGAAAAGTTTCCTGCTGGAGATGCAAGAAAAGCAGCAATAGCTGCTTAACGCAGAGCAATTAAGTCTGTGTTTTCTTTAACATTTTTTAGCCTATACTAGCACATTAGCACATACAGAGACATATTTACAGCCAAGATGGTGAAACGTTACTTCAATGAAATGGTCATAAATGTTGTGGCTCCCAAAGTGGTTTGATTTTTGTTGAAACAGGACAAAATTTGCATGAAAATTTTAGGGGGCCTAAATTTCTCTGCTCTGTGCACCTGAGCTGAACTGTTCACTCATTCATGATTGTGTGTGAGTGTGCAGTCGTGGGGGCAGTGCATATGTACAGATGGTGGGTGGGATTTTTTTTAACACTGCGTGGTGTGATGTTATTTTTTACTCTCCGTTGTTCTTTATTCCTGTTTCTGAATCGATGAGTGCAAGCAGAAGTGTGTGCAGGATGGACTGATGAATGGAGGGAGAGAAAGGATAGGTCTGTGTGATGGAAATCCAATGACATGCACTGCTAAGGCAAACAACGCTGGGCTAGCAAACTTGTTTATCTAGATCTTACTGAAACTCTTTGCAAGCGATGTGTGGACAAACACCATGATGTAACATTAGAGCGAACAAGACCACAGTGAGTAATGTAACTAGCATTAGCTAAGTTGTGGGTTAGCAAACTGTCACTACAATTGCTGCTTTGAAGCTAACCAGTTGGGATTAGCTATAACAAACATTAGCAAACGGGGACAAAACAATACTGGCATATTGGTTCTGTGATGCAGCAAAAATAAGTTAATATTGCCCAACTGTCAAGCAGAAACAGAGCAGCCTCCTCATCCCTTTTCACACAGTTTAACTCTCAAAGCTGAAATTAGCTTCTTATTCGCCAGCTTCGTGCTCAGTTTTTCCCGTTCCACCTTAAATGGTGCAGCAGTTGCAGTCAGGTGCCAGAGCAGAACTGCTACATGATTTAAGGTGAAACGTGAAAATATGAATAGGAAGCGAACGTCAGCCTCGTCAACTCTCCTTGGTCTCTCCACTGCCGAAACGCCCTCGCGTAAATGAAAGAAGTGGATGCAGTTTTTGATCAGCTACTTCTTTAAAGGAATACTTAACTCATTAACACATTTCTTATAGTGATCGAAAGCTAGGAGCTACACTCTTACACTGTTTAGTAAGGAGAATAATTCTATTTAGAACCATGAGTTCTATGTAGAACCATTTCATGCTTAAATGGTTCTTTGCATGGTGAAATGATTGAGTGAGATGATGGAGAATGTGTTGTATATGGTTCTATATAAAACCTTTTTGAAAGTGGTTCCATATAGCCCCAAAAAGGTTCTTCTACTGTATACAAGCTTGACATTGTAACAATAGAAGAACGCTTTTTGGTGCTACATAGAACCCTACGCTGATCAGGCAGAACATTATGACCACCTTCTTGTTTCTACGCTCATTGTCCATTTTATCAGCTCCACTTACTATATAGTGATAAAATGGACAATGAGTGTAGAAACAAGGAGGTGGTCATAATTTTATGCCTGATCGGTGTGTACAACATGCTCTTCAGATTGCTGATCAATTATTTCACCATGCAAAGAACCGTTTAATCTTGAAACGGTTATTTACAAAACTCTAAATAGAACCACTTCTTTTACTAGCTAGCGCACCCTGTTTAAGCTCTGCCCTCTCGAGTGGCTGTGTAGCACAGGCTAGTGCATCGATTAGCGATGCTGTGATGGACACTGGAGCAGCTAATAATACATCCATTATCCCTCCGCCCCCAGAGAGCCGCAGCGGGAATAAATAGCTCCGTGTCCAGGAATCTCAGCCAGGCTGGAGCAGGAGCAGACAAGGATTTATATCGATTTAAAGTATCCACAATATTGGTTTCTACAGTTTTTCTCTGTATCTGTAAACGTGCAGTAACAATGTGTCAGAATGAGCTAACGGCCCCTCACAAACATCACTAAAGACCACATTAATACCGTTGGTCACTGGAATATTCTGAGCCCATTCGGGTTCTGTGTACGCTAGACGTTTTAGCAGCTTTTTTTCAGCTCATCCTAGAGACCTGTTCACACGCAGCTCGGCTAATAAACCACAGTAATGTGATAAACCAGTTAAACAATGCTGCAGCCTGAAGAGCTATAATGCTAATCTGCGTGTGTTTTATTTGTTGCTTATTACTTACTGTAGCTCAGACTTACGATTAAGCTTAACAAGCTCATGCAGGAACAAGAATGTCCAGTTTGCTAAACATTCACATTTACAGGCCATGATTAACCTGATTAATCGATTATTAGTTGATTAAATTACATGAATATTTTAATATAGAAAATGAGCTTTTTTTGTAGCCCTAGTTAGCACCATGCTAAGTGCTACACTAGCCTCTAAGCAAACTAGTGATATATAAATATCTATAATACAAAAAAAAGAAAAAGAGAACGGGAGAGAGTAGGGTGATATATATATATATATATATATATATATATATATATATATATATATATATATATACACACACACACACACACACACACACACACACACACACACACACACATATATGTGTATATGTGGCTGCTGCCGGGTTTTTTCAGTTTTGGACATGGTTTGAAAATGCCTGGTGTCGTTTACATTTTGTGTAAATTTCATGATAAATGGACCAAAATGACTTAAAAAAAAATCTGGTTCCTCTGACTTACATTAAAAGTAAAGTATGTTTTTTCCTTCTGTATGGTTTTGAGGATTCAACTTTGTATGGGAATAACGTCTGGATTTTATACGGTTATGAGGTTTTGACCCTGGATGGTAATGACATCTGGAGTCTGTATGGTTTTGAGGATTTGACTTTGTATGGTAATGATGTCTGGATTCTGTATGGTTGTAAGGTTTCGACGTTGTACGGTGATAATTTCTGGATCCTGTCCAGTTATGAGGTTTCAACTTTATACAGTAATGACATTGACATCTGGATTCTGTGCGGTCATGATGCCTGGATTTGGTGGTGAATTCTGTACACTAATGATGTACGGATTCAGTACAGTGACGATGCAAAGAATCAGTATGTCCCCTGTAAAGTTTTAATACATACATATATACATACTGCATATAAATACACACACACGTATAATTGAGTAGTAATAGCCACGGTCATGACTACTAGACACTAATGAGATATCTACACCTCCACACTCCTGTCACCTATTACATCTCTCTCTCTCTCTCTCTCTCCTCTCTCTCTCTCTCTCTCTATGAGATTTTTCTCATACAGAATTATACAACATATAGGACACTGCTTTTAGTCTTGTTTGATGGAATGTCAGGATAAAGATTTGTTTAATTCCTTAAACTGCAGCATTATTGTTCAGGTATTAATACGCTACAGTGCCTTAAAATGAAATGTCAGTTTGGCGCTGCTGTGTTAAGGTGTTTTTCCTCTGTTTTACAGGTTTATCATGTGTTTATACTGTAGAAATATCACTGAGACTTGAATACAGTGGTAATTTTTTCTGATATGTGCTGTGATAAATTACATTCAGAAAGACATTCAGCCATGAATGCTTCACTACATCATGTATTATCAAGAGTTTGTTTACCATACATTGTCATATCAATATTTTAAACACTCCCCTAGTAACTAATGTCAATTATTTAGTAACTACTATGAATTATTCAGTAACTGCTATGAATTATTCAGTGTCTATGATTTTTTTTCAGTAACTATTGATTTTTTTAGTAACCAGTGTAAATTATTTAGTATCTACTGAATGATTCAGTGTCTGCTGTGAATGATTCAGTGTCTGCTGTGAATGATTCAGTGTCTGCTGTGAATGATTCAGTATCTGCTGTGAATGATTCAGTATCTATTATGAATGATTCAGTATGTACTGTGAATGATTCAGTATCTATTATGAATGATTCAGAATCTATTGTGAATGATTCAGTATCTACTCTGAATGATTCAGTGTCTATTATGAATGATTCAGTATCTATTATGAATGATTCAGTATGTACTGTGAATGATTCAGTATCTATTGTGAATGATTCAGTATCTATTGTGAATGATTCAGTATCTACTCTGAATGATTCAGTGTCTATTATGAATGATTCAATATGTAGTGTGAATGATTCAGTATCTATTATGAATGATTCAGTATCTACTGTGAATGATTCAGTATCTACTGTGAATGATTCAGTATGTACTGTGAAACTAATCGTTCTGCAGTTATGGGAGTGAGGAACTGAAGTATGGACCTATGTACAGAATCTTAGAGTTTAAGGGGTTAGTGCTATAAATATGTATGTAAGTAGTCTGTAAATAAGTTTGTAAACAGTTTGTAAACAGTGTTCCCTGGTTCTTTGCGAGGTAGGCGTTTGCTGAAAGGCTTGTCATATCTGCTGCTTCCAACAAATTATTTGGCCTCCGGACAGTTTATTAAATGGTAGGAAGAGAAAATGAAAAAGATGTGTTGGTGTGCTTGGCTGAATTCTCATATGGTGAATTCAGGATGCTCTTGACGTCCAAGGACAGACTTTTTTAAGGAGAAAAACGGAACACGAACTGTATCCTCACGAGCAAGACAGTCTAATTGAAAAAGTTAGGAGTTTCTTTGTACAGAAATCTACAAAACTGCGATTGCACTGAGAGTGATTTCTACTTTGTACTGTAATAACTTCTGTATTCTGTACTGTTTTGAGGTTTCGAATCCGGTAATGACGTCTGGATTCTGTATAGTTCTGAAGTTTCAACTTTGTACGGTAATGATATCTGGATTCTGTACGGTTATGAGGATTCCAGTTTGTACGGTAATAACGTCTGGATTTTATACGGTTATGAGGTTTTGACCCTGGATGGCTTCAACTTTGTTTGATATGACGTCTGGATTCTGTACAGTTATGAAGATTCAACTTTGTATGGTCATAATGTCTGGATTCTGTACGGTTAAGAGGTTTCGACTTTATACAGTAATGACGTCTGAATTCTGTAGGGTTTGAGGTTTCGACTTTATACAGTAATGACATCTGGATTCTGTGCACTCATGATGTACGGATTCGGTACAGTAATGACACAAAGAATCAGTATGTAGTACGTGAAGCCTTGAAGGTGAAATCATGTTCTTTCATGACTGCGTTTGTCGTGAATGTAGATGAGTGTGTTTACATGCACTCAATAATCCGATCATTTGTTATCTAATTACTCAAATGGTCATGTAAACAGCACATTCTGATTTCTTGGATCAGAGTAAGGTCCAGAAATCCAATTCAGATTTATCTTTGATAAAGAGAGCTGGATTTCAGCTCAGTAATCAGATTTCTCAGTGCATGCTAACTCTTACTCTGATTTCTTTCGGATTGCTCAGTCTGCGCATGAGCAAAAACAGATACGGTACCGGAAATAAGCGAGCAGCACTGCCACGAGATGCAGCAAAACACTTTCGGAGCGACGCTGAAACTGAAATCATACTTGATGAAATTAAGGATTTAAATAATCTTCATCTTCTAGATGATGTATGTTCATATCTTTAGGTAATGTGGTGCGATGTTTTTAAAATCTTTAAAAGGTCTACCAATAGCTACTTTACACTAATTAAATGTTATCCTGGTTAAGTTAAATATGATTGTGTTTGCTAAAATACATTTTATATTGAAGTACAGAACTAAGACATTTAATATTACATTGTCAGTCATATTTTTTGTAGCTGTTAAACATACAAAACGTTGTGGAGTCTGACAACAAGTACACAAAAGCTTTGACATGAGGGCGTTTATCTTTTATGTGTACAGTTAAAGCTGATGATGTTTCTGTAAGTGGAATATAAATTGTGGAGCTGAAAAAATGTCCTTGATTGAAACATGAATAAAGTCAACACAGTTACTACCGAGAGTAAACAAGCTGAAAGACTAAACTGTGTTTGTTTTATTCATGTGTTTCTCACTGATGTGTTTGAATCAGTTCAGAGCGCCGCTGTTTTAGTGTATCTGGAATAATGCGAGAGGTTTTATGTTTGAGGATGAACATGTGCTGCTGTTTTGAACATTAATAGAGATTCTGATGCCGTTGTGTTGCTGTCCTTTAATGAGTTGTGATAAATTAGGTATAGTCTTAGCAACAATGCTAATATATTCGTGTTCTGTCTCTTTTCACCCTCTTTCTGTGAGTGTCTGTGCCGCGGCGCTAGTTGCCCTGACACTGTTGTCATGGTGTTAAGTAACCAGCATGGCAACCACACAAGCTGGTCTGAAGTAGCACCCTTACTGATTTATTTATGAATTTTAATGAGCCGAGAGAGGGGAAAAAAGAGAGGAATGAACAGATTACAGTGAAAGTGTTGTGTTACTCATGGCCTCAAGTGTTCACAGCTATTAAAGGTGAAAGACCGGATTATTCCACAGAGGTCCAAATAATCCAAATAATAATTAGAATAAATAAGTAAATAATTATAATAAATAATTTCGGGGATTTGGAGACCTCTCTGGAAGAAATATGTAAATGCAATTGCTTCATTTGATTAATGCAGCATGTGTTGTATATGGTTCTATGTAGAACCATTTTGAAAATGGTTCACTATAGCACCCAAACGGGTTCTTCTGTTGTTACAACGTCAAGCTTTTATACAATAGAAGAAACCTTTTGGGTGCTATATAGAACACTGGTCAAAAAGGTTCTGTATAGAAACATGTATAGCACATTCATGTGCATTCTCCATCAGTCTGAAGTGCCATTTTGTGATGCAAAGAACCATTTAATCATGCAAAGGGTTCTTTGAATGTTCATGGTTCTATGCAGAGCTATTTTCTTTACCAAAGAACCCTTGAAGAACCATCATTTTCAGAGTGGCCCGCACCTTCATCAGTGGGAAGAACCCTTTCACAGTGCAGAGAACCATTAAATCATGCAAAGGGTTCTTTGAGTGTTTATGGTTCTATACAGAACCATTTTCTTTACTAAAGAACCTTGAAGAATCATCTTTTTCAGAGTGTCCAGCACCTTCTAGATAAATCTGAAGAAGCATTTCACAGTCCAAAGAACCATTTAATCATGCAAAGGGTTCTTTGAGTGTTCATGGTTCTTTACAGAACCATTTTCTTTACTAATGAACCCTTGAAGAATCATCTTTTTCAGAGTGTCCAGCACCTTCTAGATCAATCTGAAGAACCCTTTCACAGTGCAGAAAACCATTAAATCATGCAAAGGGTTCTTTGAGTGTTCATGGTTCTATACAGAGCTATTTTCTTTACCAAAGAACCCTTGAAGAACCATCATTTTCAGAGTGGACCACACCTTCTTCATCAATCGGAAGAACGCTTTCACAGTGCAGAGAACCATTAAATCATGCAAAGGGTTCTTTGAGTGTTCATGGTTCTACACAGAACCATTTTCTTTACCAAAGAACCCTTGAAGAATCATCTTTTTCAGTGTCCAGCACCTTCTAGATCAATCTGAAGAAGCAATTCACAGTCCAAAGAACCATTTAATCATGCAAAGGGTTCTTTGAGTGTTCATGGTTCTTTACAGAACCATTTTCTTTACTAATGAACCCTTGAAGAATCATCTTTTTCAGAGTGTCCAGCACCTTCTAGATCAATCTGAAGAACCCTTTCACAGTGCAGAAAACCATTAAATCATGCAAAGGGTTCTTTGAGTGTTCATGGTTCTATACAGAGCTATTTTCTTTACCAAAGAACCCTTGAAGAACCATCATTTTCAGAGTGGACCACACCTTCTTCATCAATCGGAAGAACGCTTTCACAGTGCAGAGAACCATTAAATCATGCAAAGGGTTCTTTGAGTGTTCATGGTTCTACACAGAACCATTTTCTTTACTAAAGAATCCTTGAAGAATCATCTTTTTCAGTGTCCAGCACCTTCTAGATCAATCTGAAGAAGCAATTCACAGTCCAAAGAACCATTTAATCATGCAAAGGGTTCTTTGAGTGTTCATGGTTCTTTACAGAACCATTTTCTTTACTAATGAACCCTTGAAGAACCAAGTGTAGATTCTTTTAAGGTTCTATGTATCACCAAAAAGAGTTCCACTGTTGTTACAAGCCAGAGAACCTTTTTTGGTACTGTATAGAGTGCCTAGAGTGAACCCTGATGGCAGATTTTCACCATAAGCGTAATTGATGCTTTATTAATAAAGACTGAATGTCTTACTTTCCGTATCTGAGGTGCAGACGAGGGTGTGGCCAGAGGTGGCCAGCGCCAGCCTGGAACAAAGCACAGCCGCCTTTCTGGCCACCTCTGGCCACACCCTTGTCTGCGCCTCTGAGTTTGGTGTCTGAAGTTTACTTCTTCACTGGTTTCCGCACTGGATCTGCGGGGCTAATGTAGCTAACAAGTAATTCAAGCTTATAGCTAGCAATTAGCATGGAGCTAAATGCAGGCCTAAACGTCTCAAAGTGGAGATTTTCAGTATCTCTAGACTTGATTATGTGGTTTCTGATGCTGTATGACTCAGTTATCTATAAACATGGACTAAATTATGGACACAATTCAGGCTTTAAGATTCTCCTGTTTTAGCTGTGCTAACCTGTCTGTATCTCTGCATGTTCGGACCTCAAGTGTGCCTGAATCTGTTGAACACGCCGTATGTTTGAGAATAGATTGTTTTGCGGCTCTTTAGAGCAGCGTAAGTGCCTTTCGGAGTGGACGCGCTGCCGTGTCTGATTTGTCGCTGCAGGTTTTAGAGCAGGTGTAGTAAATCAAATGCTGCAGCCTGCTGAGATTTTTGCATTTAGAGACGGACGCCCACAGAGAGCTGATAACATCATCTCCAGAAGTGGATTACAATTCAAATAATGCTTTAGAGGCGTGTCTGCTGTGTGTGTGCGGTGTGTCAGATCTCCCAATGGAAATGGAAGGTAATAAATGCTTTTTCCACCCGTGTAAATTTGATTTGTAAACGCTCTAATGCAGGATAATGGGCCCTTCGTTTAGATTTCTACAGCGAGGATGCAACACACACACACACACACACACACACACACACACACACACTCACACACACCTGACACTTTTAGGCTTTAAATGCATGTGTGTGCATTGCACATATTGGGGCTGGAAACGTCCAGACTCTGACTGCAGTAAATCCAGAGACTAACAGCTCAGACGCTCCTGACTTCATATGGCACTTTGCACAAAAGCTCAGTGTTTCATTTTTTACATACCGATATATTTATACAACCCCATTTCCAAAAAAGTTGGGATGCTGTACGAAACGTAAATCATGTGCAAAATATTTAAACCATATATTTTACTGAAAATAGTACAAGGACAACAAATCAAATATTGAAACTGTTACGTTTGATTTTTTTTTTGAAAAATAGATGCCCATTTTGAATTTGATGCCAACAACACGTTCCAAAAAGGTTGGGACGGGGGCATGTTTACCTCTGTGTTTCATCACCTCTTCTTTTATCAACACTCTGTAAGCGTTTGGGGACTGAGGAGACACTGCTGTAGTTTTGAAAGTGAAATGTTTTCCTGTTCTTGTTTGATATAGGATTTCAGCTGCTCAACAGTTCGCGGTCTTATTTGTCGTATTTTTCATTTTATAACGTGCCAAACCTTTTCAGTGGTGACAGGTCTGTACTGCAGGCAGGCCAGCTTGGCACCCGGACTCTTTTAATACAGAGTAATGCTGTTGTAATACATGCAGAATGTGGTTTGACATTGTCTTGCTGAAATAAGCCTTCACTGAAAAAGACGTCGTCTGGATGGCAGCAAATGTTTCCAAAACATGTATATATCGTTCAGCATTAATGGCGCCTTCACAGATGTGCACGTCACCCATGCCATGTGCATTAATGCATCCCTATATCATCATGAATACTGGCTTTTGAACTGTGCATTGATAACAAGCTGAGTAGTCTTTAGCCTGGAGGACACCATTGTCCAAGATTTCCAAAAAGGATTTTGGATGTTGATTTGTCTGACCACAGGACACTATTCCACTTCCCCTCAGTCAATTTTAAATGAGGTCAGGCCCAGAGAAGGTGGCAGCATTTCTGGATCCTGTTTATGTACAGTTTTTTTCATTGCATTTTAGAGTTTTAACTTGCATTTGTGGATGCAGCGACAAACTGTATTCACAGACACTGGTTTTCAGAAGTGTTTCTGAGCCCATGCAGTGATTTCCACTACAGAATCATGTCTGTTTTTAATGTTGTCCCACCTGAGGGCCCAAGGATCACGGCCAGCAATTACTGTTTTTTGGTCTTGTCCCTTGCATACAGAGATTTCTCCAGATTCTCTAAATCTTGTAATGATTATTTTGTACTGTAGATCATGAAAAGAAAAAGTTCATTGCTGTTTTACATTGAGAAATGTTATTCTTCAACTGTTGCAAAATTTGCCCACACAGTCTTTCACAGAATGGTGAACCCCTCCTGATCTTTACTTCTGAAAGACTCAGCCTCTCTGAGATGCTTTTTTACACCCAATCATGTTATTGACCTGTTGCTAATCAACCGTTTTTTTTTATTTATTTATTTTTTTTATAGCATTACACAACTTTACCAGCCTTTTGTTTCCCCCGTCCCAACTTTTTTGGAACATGTTGTTGGCATCAAATTCAAAATGGGCATATATTTTTCAAAAAACAATAAAATTTCTCAGTTTCAACATTTAATTTGTTGTCTTTGTACTGTTTTCAATGAAATATAGGGTTTACATGATTTGCATATCATTGCATTTTGTTTTTATTGATTTTACACAGTGTCCCAACCTTTTTTTGGAAATTGGGTTGTATATTTGTGCACACACACACACTCTCGCACATGTACATATACACTACCACATACACATGAACACACTCAGGGATTATATGTCCCATATATGTTACAGTTATGTAACAATATTATATACCATATCTATTAAATATATGCAAGTGTCCATATGTATTAATTTGTCCTTCTCATATATATTTCATTCCTGATGCTGTATATCCACCAGTAACACTTTTGAATATTACCAGTTTTTGAAAAGAATAACAGCTGATGTATAATGGAAAACGCAAATGTATTTCTATAATAAAGGTTATATTAATCATTATATAGCATTAATATTTCTTCTGTGTGTAGCGCACACTCCCTACAACATGCATCATAAAAAATATTCTTAAAAGGTGTGTGTGTGTGTGTGTGTGTGTGCATGTATGTAATAAAAATGTCCATATGTGTTATGCAGATGCAAGTACATGTATTTACATGTAATACTAATACACTCCATATGTATTGTATACATCTAAGTATCTACTTGTTACAAATGTGCTATAAATATCTACATTTAATAGTAATAATACATTACATTAATAATACAACACATTACACAATATTACATGTGTAAATACCTATATGTAATAATAACAATAAAAATTGCAATATTTCCATATGTATATGTTCCAAATATGTGTAATAAAATTTTAAAAATTTAGTCATATATATTTATGTATTTTTATTTTCAATAACATATATATATAAAAGACTGAAGACTGTCTAGTGTCTAACACAAACACGTGTGTGTATGTCTATATAAATGTGTGTGTATGTCTATATAAATTGTGTGTGTGTGTGTGTGCGTACGTGTGTGTGTTAGACAGTCTTTGATATCGTGTTTCCAGCCTCTCTGAAAGCTCTTTGAGGTCATTGACTCTGAGGAGGCTCTCATCAATTTTTCAGCACTTGGAGCCAGTTTGTGGCGCAGCCTGGTTGCCGTGTTACCTGATGCCGGTTAGCGTTAGCGCAGTTAAAGACAGTGTGTTTGGGTTCAGGCAGACTGAGGCAGACTGAGCTCAGCTAGCTTCCGTTCAGCCGACCTTCTCTGACTCACAGCCTTACAGTGATAGTTTGTAGAAAAATCTGATTTACCTCAAATGTAGTCGATCAGCCAAGACTTTTGTTTTCTTTAACAACTACAGACACCATTACTTGTTCAGCTAACGAGTAATGAAAGCTTATAGCACTGCGCTAACTGCAGGCCTGAATCATCACACACTCGCCTCAAACTGTGTTGAAATGTTCAGTGAACTACTTCAGAGGAAGCAATCTAGACAGCGGGAGGTGATCGAGGGTCTGCTGCCTTTTTATTTTCGTTTGAATTGTGACCGAAACGTCCCTGACACTCAGCTAAAGGGGATACGGGATAACGTGGTTTGCACTGTTTGTGTTGTCTATGCTTTTTCATGCCATCTCAAAATGTATAACCATGCTTTTTAACCTTGAATAAAATAGACATTGACATTACATATTTGAGTGTGTGCCCTGTTGTGCAGTGGAAACAATGATATTTTGCTCTATTGAGGTCTTACAGTGTTACAAAGCATTGAATTTCGTTTAAAAAGTTGTGCAGCAATACTGAATATTAGGGTTGGGCAGCATGACGGTAGTACAGTACACCGCAGTTTGTAAAAAATAATGACGATGCTTGAAAATGATGACTATTTCAAAATTATGACGTGTCAGATTTAGATTTCACATCCGAACGGATAAATACATTTCATCCATTCATATTTTAGAGGGCTCACTGATTTGGTGGCGTGGAAGCTCATCAACAGAAACACAGCGTTTTAGTTGGGGGGCGGAGCCTTATTTTAGAGCAGGACGTGAGGCTGCATCCCTGTCCTCCATGGCCACATAGTGAGCAGTTAGATCCCATTGTTTTAGAGTAAATGTGTCCCAAAGTCTGAAAATCAGTGTGGAACATTAAGAACCATCATATTTTCTGCAGTTTAGTACTTTTTAGTGTTTTAATGAAAAATAAGATGCTTTTTTTTGGTGTGAACAGCTGTTCAGAGCTGTGTTTGCTGGTCATGTATTGGCTGTGTTTTTGAGCTCAAAATGAGCTAAAATTGTCACTACTGAAACGGTCACTACTGAAACATTTGGTGAAGTTTGAGTAGAGTTATGATTACTTCAGGGATGACAAAATGGAATGTTAAATCATTTGCTTTAATAAAATAAACGTAATAGGTATAGGGTCACTCAAAGCCAAAGGATGTTAGGTGGTGCTAACAGAAAAACCTCAGAAAAGCTAAGGTAGCCTGTCAGGCTACAGATCAGAACGTGGTGATCAGAACACTTTATTTTGAGTGGTCCTTTTTAATAAAATAAACACTTAACAGTAACAGGTCAAAAACATATGAGGGTTAGGATTAGGTTTTGGGTAGGATTAAAGCAAGAATGAGGGTTAGGGTTAGGTTTTGAGTTGGGGTTGAGGTTAAGGGTAGGATTAGAGCCAGGATGAGGGTTAGGATTAGGTTTTGAGTTGGGGTTGAGGTTAAGGGTAGGATTAGAGCCAGGATGAAGGTTAGGATTAGTTTTGAGTTGAGTTAAGGTTAGGTTAGGATTAGTTCCAGGGTGAGGGTTAGGATTAGGTTTTGGGTTGGGGTTGAGGTTAAGGGTAGGATTAGAGCAGGATGAGGGTTAGGATTAGGTTTTGAGTTGAGGTTAAGGTTAAGGTTAGGATTAGTTCCAGGGTGAGGGTTAGGATTAGGTTTTGGGTTGGGGTTGAGGTTAAGGGTAGGATTAGAGCAGGATGAGGGTTAGGATTAGGTTTTGAGTTGAGGTTAAGGTTAAGGTTAGGATTAGTTCCAGGGTGAGGGTTAGGATTAGGTTTTGGGTTGGGGTTGAGGTTAAGGGTAGGATTAGAGCAGGATGAGGGTTAGGATTAGGTTTTGAGTTGAGGTTAAGGTTAAGGTTAGGATTAGTTCCAGGGTGAGGGTTAGGATTAGGTTTTGGGTTGGGGTTGAGGTTAAGGGTAGGATTAGAGCCAGGATGAGGGTTAGGATTAGAGCCAGGATGAAGGTTAGGATTAGGTTTTGGGTTGGGGTTGAGGTTATAAGGCTAGGATTAGAGCCAGGATGAGGGTTAGGATTAGGTTTTGAGTTGAGGTAAGGTTAAGGTTAGGATTAGTTCCAGGGTGAGGGTTAGGTTTTGGGTGAGGTTGGGGAAGGTTAGGTTTTGCGTAATGGAAGTAACATATTAACAATACATCTACTTAATGTTAGTAATGTATTAACAGAACATCTACAGGATATTTACCTTAGTGTATTCAGATGATTCACTACTGCCACTGATATGTTGTTGATGTGTTGCTGATAATCTGAGTTTATCATCTTCAAATGACCACTCCAAATAAAGTGTTACCCAAAACATCACAAAGCAGGTTTAATTGCACATTTCCGTCCCCTCACTGCTTCAGTATCTACCCATAGTGAACAGATGTCCTTATTTCTGTACGATTCTGCCGCAGCTCTGTCAGCGGGGAGGTGACGTCTGTGTTTACTGCAGTCTGCCGCTGTTTTGTCCTTTTGGCCACTTCACATCTCACTCATTATTCATCTATACACACTCCTGCTCACTTTCACACCCCGTCACTCTGTTTCTGTGCGACGCTGAAGGCTGCCGCCCACTCTTGCCTCTCGCTGAGGGACTGAAAGGTCAAAGGTCACTAAGATAATGGAGTTAAACATGTGTTGTGTAGCCAAATAGCCCAGCTGTGTTTTCAGCACAGCGCTGAGAGAGGTCAGAACACTATAGAAAAGATAAACATTTACTTATACAGAACGTTCTACTGAATGAGTTCAAACTGCGCTCCAGCAGTAAAAACTATTAAAAAAACAATAAAGTATTCAGAGCTGAGATACTTACCAGGATTATGTTCTAAACTATTTAAACCCAATGCGTTAATATAGATATTAATAAGCTAAATATATACAAGATCATCATTTATAGGGTGCCTCTATTGAGAGGTGTCTGTCCCAAACCCCAACCCTTAAATTTACACTCATTAAAATAATTCATACTTTGTATTTTTTTAATTTCCTCAATGGTTTTGTTTCTTTTAAAGTGAAGTTGAAAGATTTAGAGTTTCATTTTTAAATAAAAAATGCTGTCTCACCTTTTAATGTCCCTACTGAAAACAGACTTTTAGTCTGTGGGTGGAGCCTCATTTTAGCCACGCCCTTGCATTTTAGAGCAGGAAGTGAAGCTGTATCCCTGTCCCTCATGGCCACACGGTGAGCAGTTAGATACCATTGTTTTGAAGTAAATGTGTCCCGAAGTCTGAAAATCAGTGTAGAACATTAAGTGTCATCCTTTCTGCAGTTAAGAACTTTTTGGTGTTTAATGTAAAATATGATTTTATGTGTGAACAACTGTTCAAAGCTGTGTTTGCTGGTCATGTATTGGCTGCATTTTTGAGCTCAAAATAAGTAAAGTTTGGGTAGCCTTATTATTGTTTCGGTAGTGACAAAATGGAATGTTCAATCAGTCAGTTTAATAAAATAAACAGAAAGTACAGAGTCACTCAGAGCAAGTCCAAGATCAGTTAAAAGTCCCAAGCTTTGACATTGAATCACTTCAATAGAATGATCCATTAATAACAGTACGTTCTTATTTTTTATTTTTAAATGATATTTTGAAATATTTTAGAGGCAAATTATAGCATAATATTCTAAAATATATTTGACTTGAAGCCTACCTGCCTTCTTTATTTGCATATTATTTGGCCTCAGCCGCCTTTTGGCTCCCTAAGACAAAAAATGTAGGCACTCCACCTCTAAAAGCTCCCTCACCCAAAGTTATTACATGAAATGGTTATGAATTTATTTTACGATAGGTTTGAGAAGATTTTGCCTGAAATATATTTTTATATAAGTCCGTTCATGTTGGAGGGATACATGTGAGGCAAATAGTCCCCAAAGAAAACGTAATATTTCAGATTTTCCACTATTGTCCATCATCAACATTCCATATAAAACTCAGAAGACTCGTGTAGGTTCACTAGTGGTTTTGTATAGTAAATAAAACGTCTATATTTGTGTTGTAGTCATGGCGACCCCTGGTTCCTATAAACACCGCTGTAAAGACCTCTGAACCATTTCACACCAAACCACTCTGAATCTCTCTGTTTACACCTCACACACTGAATTATGCAGGAACTTTAGAAAAAATCGGTGGAATTTAAGTGTCTTAAAACATAAGTATGAGCTAAAAGGCTCTATCTGTGTGTGTTGGTTTGTGTGTATGCAGGGATGGGGGAGAGTAGCATGCTACTATTTGTAGCTAACTAAAATTTTTTTGTAGCTAATAGCTGTAGCCGGTACAGTTGTATGAAATGTGGCTAATAGCTGTAGCGTCTACAATGTTTTTGTGTAGCTATAGCGAAAATTTTGGCTACAATTTCGCTACGGGCTTCAGGCAATCCACACAAAGTGTGAACCATAGAACACGGCTGTTAACTGGGCTGGTGGCGACTGTGCAATCCTGACTGAGCCGCGGACAGTTCGAGCAAACAGGCACTCGCTGATCACCCCTTACTAGTAGGCTTAACCGAAATGTTAAGAGCCATTTTGTCCTTACAACAAAAATGAAACCACCTTGGAGGATGAGACACAGTGATAAAGCTGTTTGTTCGAATTGTCCCGTTTCACCTTAAATGGTTCCTGAGGCGCCAGACTGTACTGCTGCGCCATTTAAGGTGGAACGAGACAGTTCGAACAAGAAGCTGGTGAAAGAGAAGCGACTTCAGCTTCGTGAATTGTTGCAGATTAAATGTATCAGGAAAACAACTGAGTGATTATGAATGTAAATAAGTCCATTAGTCTCCAAATTATCGATGCTCGTCTTGAATCTCTCTCTTTGCCCTTTCGTTATGTGTTGCTGTGTGTCCAGCAGTCAGTGCGTCAGTCTTCAGTGTTAAAGGTTGAATTAGCAGTTGTGCGTTAACTCCTCAACCGTTTATTGTGAAAACTGTGTTAGAACTGTGTGTTATAATGATTTGACAGCAAAGGAGGATTATGTTGTGTTATTTTACCTAAAAGTCTAGTTCTGCTGTGGAGCCGCAACAGCTCTGCAGCATTCAGGCCTGATTCTCACGCCAAACAGAGCCAGGGTCACTGAGGAGAATTTTGAGGCTAAAGTGTTGCTGAAGTTTAAAGGACTCTGAATGTCTGTATGTTGCTGAAATGTTTGTATTGGAGCAGTGTTATATCAACAGTTGACAGTGCTTTGCACAAAGTTGTTTGGTTTGTATTTGGTTATTTTTGTTAGGAAAAACTTGAATAGAATGATTGACTTTGCTCTTAGTCTAAATTTTGGTTGGATATCACGCCTTTGGTTGTGTAACTTTGATTGTTGGTTACACTTAAACTCACTTTTTGGTGATCTTTTTGTATATTTGCAGCTTTTCAATTGTATGTTTCTTTCTGGCACATGATTAAATGCAGTGTCTTGTTCACACTATCAGTTAGGCTTGTTTGGTGTGTCAGGTGGAGATTCACAAACATTCTGACAGTCGCGCTTTGAAAGTACCTAAAAAGTTGTGCACTACTTTTCAAAAAGTAGCTAAAAAGTAGCCACTACATTTTATGGAAATGTAGCTAAATTGTAGCTAGTTATAAGTTTTGGGAAAGTAGCTACTACTTACTACTTACTAACTACTAATTTTTCAGTAACTATCCCAACCCTGCATGTATGTATGTATGTATGTATGTGTGTGTGTGTGTGTGTGTGTGTGTGTGTGTATATATGTATGTATGAATGTGTGTGTGTGTGTATGTATGTATGTATGTATGTATGTGTATGTATGTATGTGTGTGTATGTCAAGGCCCGTAGCAGGTGGTGTTTATGATGTGTAGTATCACTGTATCTCATCCTCCACACTTTAATCTGCTCTTTAATCTCTCAGCTCTAGCTTCCATCTGCTCGCAGCCGAGTGGGTTTATTTCACTCTTTGTTGGAGTGACTAAGTGTGAGGTGATCGTGCAGATAGCTTATGAAGGGCGTCTGAAAGCTTGGCACACTCTGCGTTTGCAGCCGCGTCCTCTTTACAGGTGACTCAAAACACACACACCAGTTTTCCTCTTTATTTATCTGTGAATTTGTCACTGTGTTAATTATCTCTGACTCCAGTCTGGCTGAGAGAGAGGAGGCTGTACTGGTAAAATTAGAAGCATATGCAGATTGTGATCACTCCGGCTGAACCGCCTCTACGGCTAGTGCATTTTATTAGAGTGATTATTCAGTGAAAAATCTGATTTACACAGTTCACTTTAGAGGTGCGGGAAAAAATCGATTCTTAGATGCATCATGATGCGGACATGAACGATTCTGAATCGATTCACAAATGTCAGGAATCGATTTTCTAAATATTTAATTTATAACGGAATGTTGACGGAATGCAAAAGGCGGAACCTGTAAGTTCGGAAGTGCAGCGCCCGGACAGTCTATGGCAGCACATAACAAAAACACTACTGGATGAGTGACAAAAAAATCAAACCACTTTGGGAGCCGCAACATTTAATGTCCAGTATGTCTCAGTATGTGCTGATGTCCTAAACAATATAAACAAAAACACAGATTTACTTCGCTCTGCTTTAAGCTTTAGCTACAGCTGCTTTCCTCTCCGCCAGAAAACTTGTCCTCAGAAGTAGATCAGTTAAATGTCTCTCAACGTTCGACTGTTTTACGAGGCTGAAGTCTCTTCTTATTCTCCAGCTTCTTGTTCAAATTTACCCGTTCCACCTTAAATTCTAACTGAGGCGCCGAATGTAAATGCGGCACCATTTAAGGTGGAACGGGAGAATTCGAAAGAGAAGCTGACTTCATCTCCGCAACTTTTTTGTGTCTCTCGTCGCAGATTTAACGTAGCAGGAAATCAACTGCGCTGCTTATAAATGCGAATAACGCATCGTTGCTATGTGACCTGCAGTCTGCACGGCGGTTCTCAGTCGTTGCGAAACGGGGCTTTCGTGCTATGTTGCTCACGCCCCGTCTCAAAGATACTTTACTGACACAGCGATCCCCCCCCCACCCCCCGTCTCTACAGCGAGACCAAAACCGGAGTTATAAAATCACTAAAGAAAACGGGTAGAATAGCTGTAACGTGCTGCGTGGAGATCCACTGACACTGGATCTTATTTCACCGTAACTGCGCATTTTATCACAGATGAGTGGCAGCAGCGTCTCGTGCTCCAAACAAGAGCACTGAATGAGAGCCTTCTAGTTCATTTCCATCTGTTTTATTAATAAGATATTGGAAGTAAATTCATTATGGATCATTACAAATACTTTGCTTTAAAAGTACCAAGTCACTTTAAATAACAACACCGAGTCACTTAGTCACTTTAAAATGTATATTGTCTCTATATTCTGTGTATATTCTGTGTATATTTAATACATTTCAGTTGGTTTTTCTTGTATTTTTATTTTCACTTATTTACTTTCTGTAGAGTAATTAGCTGAGCCTCACCACAAGCATTTCAATGCATAAATGTCCTGACATGTTGTGCAAATGACAAATAAACTTGAAACTTGAACTTGAAACTTGAGCTCACACAGTGAGAAAATATAAATGCTATATAGAAAAAAAAGATGCATCGATAATCGATTTATAATCGAATTGTGAGGTGCCTAGAGATTCCCACCCCTAGTTCCCTCCCTCTTTACCTCAACTATAATCAGTCAGCCAAGACTTGCACTGGAGCTATGAGGCTAATGTCGCAAACAAGTAATGATGCAAACGTGGTGCTAACTGTATGCCTACATGCTTCAAACCATGTAGAGCTGTTCAGTATCATCTCTAACAGACTTGGTTTCTGACCCTGTGTAACTCACTGTTATCTATAAACATGGACTAAAGTATGTTAGCATAACTAAAACAGTAGCATGAATGTTGTTGAATGAGCAAAAAGGTTTTTCTTCTTCAAAATGCTTTAGCATTTTTTACATTGTGTATGATGATTCAGGCATGGAGTTAGCACAAGGCTAATTGGTCTTCATACCTGTCCCTTACTTGTTAGCTACAAGTAGCTTGTAGCTGGATTGCTTACGTTGGCATAACACTGGTACATTGTGTTGGGCCGACAATATTTTGGGCGGCGGACCTGATTGGCCTGACATTGGCTGGCAACCAAAGTTAGACAGTGGGCCTACATTAGCTGGCAACCGAAGTTTGACGGTGGGCCTACATTGGCTGGCAACCAGTGTTAGACGGTGGACCTATATTAGCTGGCAACCAGTGTTAGACGGTGGGCCTACATTAGCTGGAAAACAGTGTCAGATAGTGGGCCTACATTGGCTGGCAACCAATATAAATGGTGGGTGTACATTAGTTGTCAACCAAAGTCAGGCAGTGGGCTTACGTTGGCTGGCAACCAAAGGTAGAAGGTGGGCCTACATTGGCTGGCAACCAAAGGTAGAAGGTGTGCCCACATTCACTGGCAACCGAAGTTTGATGGTGGGCCTACATTGGCTGGCAACCGAAGTTTGATGGTGGGTCTACATTGGCTGGCAACCAGTTTTAGACGGTGGACCTACATTAGCTGGCAACCAGTGTCAGATAGTGAGCCTATATTGGCTGGACACCAATGTAAATGGTGGGCCTACATTAGTTGTCAACCAAAGTTAGGCAGTGGGCTTACGTTAGCTGGCAACCAATGTCAGACGGTGAGCCTACATTAGCTGGCAACCAAAGTTAGACAGTGGGTCTATATTGGCTGGCAATCAAAGGTAGACGGTGGGTCTACATTGGCTGGCAACCGAAGTTAGATGGTGGCTCGTCATTGGCCTGATGTTGGCTGGAGATGAAGGTCTGCAAAGCCAACATTGTTCAGCTAAAAACTGACTTGTACCAACCAACATAAACCGCTAGAAAATCAAGATGCTATTTATTTACCGGAAAAGTTTAAAAGTTAAATTAGAACACAATAGTATGATCATGTGAGTAGTAAATGACAGCTTATTGAATAAAGGGGTAAATTACACTTTATACCTAAGCTAACAGATACCAAGCATGCCTTGGCTGATCATCTGCAGTTGGTGTAAGTGTAAAATTATGTAAATTTTATGTTTGGTGTGCTATTCCTGTAATCAGCTCATCTTCACTGTAGAAATTAGAAATGTAGAAATGTCACACAGGTAGGGGAAGCTAGGAATGAAATAAAAGTGATGACATTTGAAAAAAAGAGATGTTTTTGAGTAAGTTATTGTTGAATGGGTTCTTACTGAATGAGTCAGTGCTCTTTGAGCTCTTCTCTAGTACTCTGCAGTGTGCGGGTGTTACTGATGTGCAGGCTGACTCAGACATCTGACCACACAAACAGCAGAGCTTTACAGTGTCGGTGTGGTCTGGCTCCAATCTGGCTTTTTGTATGGTGTACGTTTCTCTCCCCTCTTACTCCACATCAGCCAAGATCTTCAACTGTGTCAAGTTGTCAAAGGGGAATTCCACCAATTTTTCAAAATTCTTGTATAATTCAATGTGTGAGATGTAAACACAGGCATTCAGAGTGGTTTGGTGTAAAATCGTTCAGATTTCTTTACAGTGGTGGTGATAGGAACCAGGGGTCCCTATGACTATAATATAGACATGTTATTTACTATCCAAAACTGAACGTACATGTGTCTGAGTTTTATATCGCTGTTGTCGGGAGAAAACCTCGTATTTCCATCTTTGACGTTTTTCAGTTTTTGACATAATTTGAAAATACCTGTTGCCCTTTTACATTGTGGGTAAATTTCATGATAAATGGACCAAAAGAAACAGCCCAGAATGATTTAGAAAAAAATTCTGGCTCCATTGACTTGCATTAAAAGTAAAGTGGGTTTTGGCTTTCTTCTGAAAACAGGGATATGTTGATGGTAAATCTGAGAAAAAAGGGTTTCTTTCAGCCCTGCATGTTTAAAAAGTAGGTTTTAGGCCAAAACCTCCTCAAAACTATCAGGATGAGCTTCCCGTACATAGAAGAGATTGCACTACAATTGGCTCCTCCATTTCTCTTTCTAATGTCATCAAAGTATGCCAATCATTTTAACAGCTGGCGTCAAGTTTTATTTTATTTTCTGTGTTGTATTGTTATATCATTCATGTTTGATGTTATGTTTAAGAGTGCTTTTTTGCCCTTTGTATCTGACCAGGGACTGAAGTTGAAAATAGACTAAGCTGAA
This sequence comes from Colossoma macropomum, assembly GCF_904425465.1. Lineage (NCBI taxonomy): Eukaryota > Metazoa > Chordata > Actinopteri > Characiformes > Serrasalmidae > Colossoma > Colossoma macropomum. The sequence continues at coordinate 11,562,600 of NW_023494803.1, forward strand.
CTAAACTAAAACAATGCCTCAGACATCAGTGAATTCAGTGAATTCATAACCATTTCTTCTAATAACTTTCTGTGAGGGAGCTTTTAGAGGTGGACGTCTGGTTCCTATCACCACCACTGTGAACAATTCTGACTCTGTAAGTTTCTCTAGAACAGAGCGTTTCACACCAAACCACTCTGTTCACATCTTAACCATTAATCATTCTGAAATTTTGAAAAAGGGGTGGATTTCCCCTTTCAGTGATCTCGAATAGACTTCTAGAAGTCTATATATAAGTAAAACAGCATACAGTGTCAGAAACCACATAATCAAGCCTATTAACGATAACTGAACAGCTTTGCATGCTTTGAGGTGAGTGTGTGATGTGATTTGCTGTGGGGTTTCCACCGTGTGTGATCTGTCTCCATGGTGATGCGTTTGGCGTATCCATGACAACGCCTCTCCATGATGAGGCACGTGTGGTCCATCTGAGTGTGGAAGGTGTGTAAAGGGTGATGTTCCTCACGTTCAGACAAGCCTTCAGCTCCAGATGCTCCACTCTTCTGTATCATGGCTGTGACTGAGCTCCTCTTGGCCTGCGGGTCACCCTCACTGCTGCTTTCCAGTGAAGTAAAACACAAAGCATGATGGTGATGAATGCAATGATAATTCTGTTTTTATACCCTTGGCGTTGTGACCTATAAAGCTGCTACAATGGCGGCTTCTATTAAAGCAATAAACCACGAGAAGTTGTGTGTTACTGCGATTTTATCACAGGAAGGGTGTTGTTAGGCATGACGAGAAGCGGAGTAAAACCCCCTTCACCATGATAAAATCACTGTAATGCACGGCCTCAAGTGGCTTATTGCTTTTATAAAACTTTTTTCAGATAATAATTGAAGTTATTACTAATAATCAACATCAGCAGGTATTCAGCCAAGAAATGTAGTTCCTTTAGAGTACGGCATCATTGCCAAGCAACCATGGACCGCTGAATAAGGAGAAGAACGTTCGGTTGCCCATCGCAGCAGCACCCTCTTCTAATGCTAGGGCTAAATCTCAAATGGCTCCCTGCTCCCTACATAGTGCACTACATAGGAGTTTAAATACTGGATCCTGCAGCCCAACAGAGCAAAATACAACTAAGAAATAGTCATTTGGGATTCAGACACATCCACACTCGATAAATGATGCACTGTTTGGCTGTAGAGGCTAAAATTTCTAAACTTTCATAGCTAGTACACTATTTAGGGAGTACAGAGCTGTTTGGGATTCAGCCTGGGTTTGACACTGGCCAGTCTGGTTCTAGTTAAGAACATAAGTTGTCAGCCCCTCAGTTTAAACAGAATAGGGTTTTTAGCTGTGTGTTTATTGTGAAATTTACAACAGCTTCAGCCAATCAGATTTTAGGACCAAAACTATCTGTTTTATAAAGCAACATGCAGCTGGGCTTCAGCCTGACTGTTATCACTCTGTTGCCTCCTACTGGCTGTAATTTGAACTGCAGTAATGAACAAGCTTAAAGTGAAGGTTTATTATGAAATATAAGTATTCCTGTTTTTAAAGGTGACTTTAAGAATGAGTGTTCGAGAGCTCGTTCAGAAACACTGAGTGTTGGGAGCACGACTATCACAACAACTCTACTGTGTGTGTGTGTGTGTGTGTGTGTGTGCATGTGTGCGTGTGCGTGTGTGCGTGTGCGTGTGCGTGTGTGTGTGTGTGTGTGTGTGTTAGTGAGGTGCCGCTGCTGTTCTTCATGGTGGATCTGAATACCTCACATTCCAGAACAGCTCTCAGTGAGTCAATGGATTAGAAGGAGAGAGAGCGAGAGAGAGAGAGAGAGAAGGAATGGAAAGAGACAGAGATAAGCAATAGGAACAGTAGGAGAGACAGAAGGAATAGAGTTAGAGAGAGAAAGAATAGAAGGAATAAGAGTAGTATTAGAAGGGGAGAGAAGGAATAAAAGAAGAGATAGAGGGAGAGAGAAGAAATAAAAGGAAAGAGAAGGAAGATTAGATTCTCTATTAGATCTGAAGTTTGTGGGCTTTAATCTACACTTTCACTTTCTACATCTCAATCATCCCTCTGTCATTCTCTTACACCTCTCTCTCTATTCCCTCTCTCCTTCTCTGTTCCATGTCTCCCTCTTCTCTTTACCTCTATCTCGCTTTCTATTCCCTCTCTCTTTCTCT